>NC_043749.1:6657144-7257144 GCF_902148845.1 Salarias fasciatus | reverse complement strand
AACCTGTCAGCAAGCAGAGACTCAACAGAGCAGTACAGCCAGAAAGGTTTGGACACCCTAAAAAAATATGAGTGGTCTGCTTCCGTGTCTTGTTTCAGCCTCCGGCTGTGACAAGTACAAAGAGCTGTCCGTTTTGTGATGCAAGAGCTGCCCACAGCAAATACATGATTACATTCTGGACAGCATTTTTTTATCTCCAGTGCAGAAAGGAGCCTGAAATGTTGCAATACAAGCCGTGCGCAAAAAATGAGAATGTCTTACTTTTACTTCACTTTTATTAATTTAATTTTGTAAAAACATATGGATATACAGTTCCAAAAACTAAAATACTTGTGCAGCATATTAATAAGTTTTGGAACTGATTTAATTTTAAAAAAAAATGTATGAGACAAATAAACATGCCTAATGAGTCGATCATTCCTGCATTAAAAAAAAAGGTTTACTAATTGAAAACTACTGCAGTGCACCTGCAAGCATTTGTTGAATTAAAAAAAAATATTAAGAATGGGAATTAAATTCTTTTGACTTCATTGTCACATGCATCAAAGTGATACACAAAACAGAATGTAACTCTCGGAGCAGTGAGCGTGTACTGATCTTTAACATGCTGTTTGAAGCTACTGGTGCTTTCAAGATGCACAAGCATAACGTCCATCTTACCCAGTCCCCAATAGTGTGGAAAACCCCAGTCAGCTTCCCCAATAAGTTGGACAAACTCTTTAAGAAATTCCAGCAAAAAAAAAAAAAAAACAATGATCACAGAGCAAACAGAGCGAAATGTACGGAGGACGTAATTGATAGATTTGAGGCTGCACACCTGCTTCTGTCTGGAGCCTCGGTTCACTGGCAGGAAGTGAAAATATCCGAAAGGGAAAAGAGGAGCAGAGTGAAAATAACAGCTGCGATTTGCGTGCATTTAATCATTACTTCTAGCATGTACTCACAGTTTCTCATTACAGGCAACACAGCTAGAACCTGATCTCAACATGTAGGCTTTAAGTTCTACTCAGTGCCACTAACCTGGGGAGCTGGGGAAGGCAGGGGGCGCAGGGAGCTGCCACAGCTTGGTGTTTGCCGCAAGCTTTTCAATATAAGCCTCATCCACCCTCAGCAGGATGTTTTCTGGCTTGATGTCTGTGTGGATAATCTTGCATTTAGTGTGCAAGTAGTCTAAACCCTCCAGAACCTGTGATGAGGAATGAGAACCCAGTCATCGTCAACGCATTTTGATGGAAATTAAAGAATAAAAAGACGATTCAAGACGAAAGAGTTACACAGCACCTGTCTGATGATGCTCCTCACGCAGGGCAGTGGCAGGCCTGTGTAGTTGGATTTAATGATCCATCTTAAAAGCTGGTGTCCGAGAACCTCCAGAACCATGCACACATCCAGGGAGCTGTTAAGGAGCTCGTTTCATACTGAGGAGTGGTTTTCTGTTTTTAGAAGGCCAAAAATTAGTAAAAAAAAAGTGCAAGCTGTATATTAGATTACGATGGGTGCTTATTGATCTTAGAAAGGATACGCTGTCCATTCACTCCAGACACCCTGAAGTCATCAATGAGGTGCACAATTCTCTCACGTTTCAGATCTTTGGGGTCGCTGTCTCTAACCTGATGTCAGCATAAATATACAGTGACGACGTGTGATTTTATAGCACAGTTTGAAAATAACATAAATGACAGTGACTGGATAAATTGTTAAATGAACTTAAAATTTGTCAATTCGTACCACCTTTAAAAAAAAGTCTTTATCTTCCCTTGGTGTGTTAATGTATTGTTAAAGTTAACTGAAATAACCAATTAATATTATTTGTATGATTTTAGAATGACAAGAAGGTGACACTGACACATTTCAGTAGCTTGATCTCATCCAGTGCCGTCTCTGTGAATGTCTGAGCACTCTTTACCACCTTCAAAGCCACAAAATGCCCCTTCCTGTGTGCAAAAAAAAAACCCGTCATAGAGGTATTAAAATGTAGATTACATTATATACAGCATAAAGGTTGGTATATTTGAATGAAAGCCAGAAGCTCCTGTACTTACACCATATCCCAGCAGAGCCATACGGTAGAGAAATGACCCCATCCCAACTTTTTCACCACTTGGTAACGGTCAACAAAAATTTCTCCAATCTCGACAGGGTAGTAACCACCTGCAAGGCATCATGGGGGAGATTAATTAAAGCTCTCGACCAGTGTTCTTTATTCCAGTGCTTCCGGTCCTTCTCACCGATGTCGTAGTCTGAAGGATTCTCCTCTTGCTCCTCATCAGACACCAAAGACTCCGGTGGATGAGAATTGCTCTGCACAGCTGGAGGGTCCTTGCTGGGTTTAGGACTCTGCGGTCCGGGGTCTGGGGAGGGCTGAGGGCTGGGTTTGACGGGGGGATTAGAAGAACTGCTTGTAAGCAGGGCTGACATTGCAGCAGCATACGATGACGACATGTTTAACCGGAGCCAGGAGCGTTTTAGCACAGCTGAGGATGGACCAGGATGACAGCACTCAGAAAAAAAGCTACAACAAAAAAAGCATGGAAATATTTTGAAAAAAGAATGATTACACACAAAAAGTGCAGTAGCAAAAGTTTCACCACTCAACCTGTAGCAGTTCATTTGTGCCTTAACATGCTGGCTGAAGCAGGTTGTTCGCAATGACATTTTAAAGGGTCCGGTGAATGTGTATTCTTATTTTTAGCTGGACGAGTGGCATGTCAACGTAAATAGCTCCTGACACTGGTCCAGCTGCAACTGAACTCTTACTGATATGCATGGACCGCTGCAGAGTGGGACCACTGTGGTCAACAGGACCACCAGGCAAACCTTCAGAAACTCCACTCCTTCACATCTGGACAGAGCAAATATTTATTAGCTGTTGATGATGCTGGCCTGCTTTAACAGAAAAAAAAACATGCCATTTTGCTTATGGGTGCATTTCTTTTTTAGTATTGAAGAGTTGGTTTGACATCCACAGAGCAAATCGTTTTACTGACACTGAATACAAATTATAACAATTCAAGATAGACGTTTGGAATATTAACAGCTGTAATTCGTATTTAACTAGTAGATATGCTGTGTCATGTCCTGACAGATATATTCTGAGGTGCTTATGAGTGAAATTGTAGTTTTTTGTCAAATGTAATCATATTTATTTGCCAGGTACAGTTTCATTATAGTGAGAAACACAGACTGAAGTAACAGAAGTAGAAGCTAACAGAAGTACTCTCCTTACAAAGCTACCTTTTCTGCAATGCCTGACAGTTTTACTCATAGTTTTTAGTTGTTTTCATGTGTTTGTTTGCCGTCTGTGTGCAGTCTAACGTTCCTGTATCGGTGTCTGTCACTTCTCCCTCGGCTCCATTCCAGAGGAATGAACACGAAGCGCGCGTGGCGCTGCGGGGAGGAGAGCACCAAAACTCCCCGCTTGTAATAAATACTCGACAACATCGAGAGGAGTGGACTTACCCCGCGCGTGAGCGAAGTATCCAGCTTTAATGTCTGTACCGCCGGAAACGAAACGCACCTGGCACGAGGACAGGTCCTGAGGGCGCGTGCTCCGTTCTTGCTCCTCGGTCCGTCCGGGCGGCCCTGAAAACACTCCGCTCCAGAAATAGACCTTTCTCCACCTCCGGTTCCAGACACAGTAAGCTGGTCGATTTCTCTAACCCTAAGGGTTATAAAAATCATTTTACTTTTAAACAACATATTTTGGTAATTAAGAATTTAATATACTTTAATGCAAAAGTGTCAAACATGAGGCCCGTGGACCAATCCCAGCCTTTAATAGGCTCCAATACAGCCAAATCACTGAAATGTACAAATGTGAAAGGGAACAAACTAAAGCGAGTTGTCTGTACAGGAATTATGTCGTGCACATTTATAGTTCAACTCTAAAGTCTTTTACCGTTTTATCCACAAGCACTTGATCAGTCACTTACTGTGCACTCAGTTTTGTTCATTGTATATTTTGGTCATTGAGAAGAGTTGTAACTTGTGCATCTCCTTCCATGTGAAACACTTAAATTCTCCCAGTCTGCTCAAAACTCGTCAGAAAGCAGTGTCTGGTCAGGTTGATATGGGAAAAAAAAACAAAGAATATGTTTGCTTTTAGCCCAACTTGCCTTGCTCTTAAACTTCTCAAACCTGTATCACATTTCCTATCTTTTCTGTTGATCAGGATGCAATTTTAGCATTTAGCTCTACAGTGAGCTGGCTCATGGCAACAACAGGGTACTTAGTCATTAAAACAATGGCACATGTACGTTTAGCTTCTCCACATTTGAATATCATGTTCAATTTCACTCTTTTCATTTTGTGGACATGTCATCTCAAATTACACTTCATAGTTGAACATTCAATATGTCTGAAGGGGGTCATTATGTATTTTGAGGTGTTTTATTGAATTTCACCTCACACAGTTTTATTATGACTATCGTGTCAAAGGGCCAATCAATTTGACAAGTTTCCATCTGAAATAAGTGAGAACACTCATGCAGGAGGTTATAGGAGTCCATGCTAACAGAATGACTCAGGGGTGCTGGGGCTTTTACTAGTGAAATGCAGGGTACACTGGTCAAATGACGAGCTGACACAGTCACAAACAAGCAAAAGAAAGGCATCCAATCCCCTTATGCACAGCAAAACAATTTAAAATAATATTCTCTAGAATTTGCTGTATTTCTCTACTTCAACAAACGCATCGGACATCTTTTGTGCTGATTTTAACATGACACTTTATTTAGTAGAATGAATGCACAATCTCATACATACAGCAGAGAGCAGGTCTATTCAGTCTTACAGTCCTGCCTAAAAGGAGAAAACAGCTGTACTTAAATATCTTAAAAAAGAGGAATCAAATATCAACACATCACATGGCTGGATGTAATGGTTTTAACACGCATTACCAGTTCTCGCACTGATGAGAAAGAGCTACAGTAGATAGCTACAAAATGTTATAGGTTCATAAATATAATATAGTTTGAATACATTTGCTTTAGAGCTAAATTTATATCATTTACTTTGAACTTACAGAGTACAGCATATGAAAAATACCTTTGTGACCCCCAGTGCACAGCAGTTTGGTCTTTGATTTCAGGTTTCAACGAGCTGAAAGGAGCTCGGTGAAGCTGGAAACTGACGACAATGAACACATCGGACAGCAGAAGAAACCAGATAACATCGCACAGTGTGCTACAGTTTGGAACCGCATAACAGAACAGTATCACTTATGACGCACGCGATTACATTCAAATGAGTCCCGAGATGGCCAAGAATCAAGTATCTAAGAAGACAAAACAGTTCTCTAAAAATGACACACGAGAGAATGTGTTGCGCTGTCACACCAACACAAATATTTTCCACTTTCATTAAAGGTTTCATTTCTTTTTTAATTTTCTGAAGTTTACCTTGCAGAATGCTGATGACGATGACACAATGTAAAAGACCAGCAAAACATACAAATCTAGATCTTTAAAAAAGTAGAAAAGAAATACTCCAAAGAAATGACATGAAATCACTGCAGATATACCAGCCAGCATGAATTATATCATAAACGGATTCCCGGGTGCGAGACCTGCTCACACCGTCATTCAGCACTGCAGCAGCCCTGTTCTGTCCACACCTTCCACCGCACGCTCTGAACCAATTGAATAGTGCTCACTAGGGGGCGGGACGGGGTTAATCTGATTACATACGTCTCGTGTAGTTAGTCAAAAGATTACATTGTTAGTACGGGAAGAAAACATTAGCTTGAAACTCATCAGTACAATTTTACGCTTATATATACATCCTAGGTAGACCTTCACACGTCGATGCTGACAGAAGTCACTTTTTCTTATTTTGTCCCATTATGAACCCTGTCTGAACCTTGCAACTGAGCGGTGACAACTTTAGAGGGAATTAAGGCTTAAGATGTTCGTAAAGTGCTCTGTATGACTCTCAAATCTGTCACAGCGACGAGCAGGAAAAAACTGAATTGGTACAATAACTCGCGGTCATACAGTCAAGTGTCAAACAGCAGGTCTCTCCACGGATCTTATTATTCTGTCCAGGTCAAAACAGAGAAAGCTACATTTGCCAGTCAGCACCGAGCTCGATCTAAAAATCAAATTTCAATTAAAAAAAATAAAACATACCTGACATCATTTCAAACACTCTAAATTTGTGACATCCTCAACGTTTTTCAGCTTTTGATTCGAGTTAAGTTCACAGAGGTTTAATGCTAGCACTTTAAAGTTCTCTAACCAAGGTTTAGTGCTGATATTTCATCATTTTAGGCACTCCCGTCTGCTACACCGGTATGCTACAGTTCATGGCCCATTTCATTTTATCAAACATGAAAAATACAAATGGCTATGAAATCAATGGCAGATGAGGGCTGAATCCATTTGTTTTGTTTTTTTTTTTTTTCAGTTTCATATAGTCTACAAACACTTCCACTGGCATGTAATAATACTTTTAAAATGAAGTGAGCTCATATAACATCTCTGTTTAATCACACAATTAATGAACGATAAATTACCTCTTTAATATAACTGTTCTTTATATCTCAGAAGATACAAAATAGTAATTTAGAGTTGTATATATTCAGTAAAAAAGTATATCTGGGGAAATTTTGGGAGTTAGGAGGGAGAATCGTACTGCTCGTGTTAGACCGGAAGTATCGATAAATGAAGAACAGCGTGAACATACTGGTATTAGATCCTCTGTAGGTTGGCTCCAGTGCACGTCACCGTGAAAGCACTGGGTGTGAAGTTCATAACTGGTACGATCGAGTATAACAAGGGGAACTTGCCAAGGCTTTTTTTTTTTTTTTTTTCCCAAACTGTACAGCCACAGTTTGTCATTTCACTCCAGTCTCTTTTTGCTGAGGTTGCCACGTTTTGCGTTGCTGTTGAGGTCACATTGTATCAGCTTGTGTGGGAGCTCGCCTGTACCTCCTGCGAGTCTGTGTGAGGCTTCAGTGTTTTTTGCTCATATGATGCAGCAGCTGTGTGTGTGTGTGTGTGTGTGTGTGTGTGTGTGTGTGTGTGTGTGTGTGTGTGTGTGTGTGTGTGTGTGTTCTGCTGCCTCAGACCAGGGTTCCTGGGTCTGCACTGGGCTCCTTTGGGGTCACCTCCTGGGTCTGTGGATCTGGAGTCTCTTGATAGAGGGAGAACTCCATCGACCTGTGGAAGAGGCAAAACTAATCAATCCATCACTGTTAATACAGGAAGTCGTCAGTCGGACTTGAAGCCTTTCAGAATAAGCAAACAAAGCATAGGCCAGTTATGGCTCCTGTCCATTTTATTTGGTGGGCTGTAGAATTAGAATTAGAGCGCGCACCGGCGGACGGTTAGTGGAAACCAAGTGAGCTGTGCCTGAGAGTGTGTGTTTTTGATCAGGAAGTAATCCAGCCTGGAAGTTGGCACGTGGCAGACGACAGAAGGAGACAATGCTGACCCAGCACAAGGTGGGAAGAAAAAAAAAAAAAAAAGAAAGAATAACGGAGGCCGTAAAAGAGGATGACAGATGGATTCGTGGGCAATCTAAACAGAGGAACGGCACATCCTCTGCTAGAAGCCTTGCTGCCAGCTCTCGCTAATACACTTGGCAATAATGCCCAGCTATTGATTTAAACAAATGACATATGTAATTTTTTTTTTTTTTTTTTTTGCAAAGATGTGTTTCCAGTTTCACAACTGTTCTTGTTTTTGTTCTTCATGCCGTTACGTTACAAAACAATGATCAGGAAAATCAAGTGTGAGTGTGTATGAGGTTAATTATACATCAAGACTTGTTTTTTAATGAAATCTTTGTAAAAATTCTTTTGTTCATCTTTAGTGTTCAGCATATGTAGTTGTAAGAGTACTGACCTTCCGTGCAGTGGGTGACCGTGGAAGCTGGCTGATTGGGGCATCTGAGGCCGCTGGAGGTTGGACGGTTCGCCTTGCACCGACTGAGCCTGGTGCACCAGGGGATGAGGGTGTGACAGGCGGGAGACCCCCGCCTCGTGACCCTTTGCAGCAGCGGGAGGATAGCCGAGAGCGTTCCTCAAGTACCAGTCCCTCAGCCCCTCCAGTGCCAGGGCTTTATGGAGGCTTCGAGTCGAGTCTTCCGGGGTGGGGAGCGAGAACTGCGGCGGCCTGCGGCTGAAGGAGGGACCGGACAACTCGGTTTGGTACGGATGCAGGTTGGGGATGGAGGATGTGGTGGTGCCAGAAGCGGGAAGGGGAGACTCGTACGCCGACAGCAGAATTGAATCTTGTGGATGTTGCTGCAAAGGAATAAATGGTCCACAAGACTTGGTTCTGGTTACTTTGACCCTGCGTAGCTCGGCCTGAGACCCTCTGAGGACCATGGGGCTGTAAGGAGGTACAGCAGTGGGAAGGTGCACCTGGGAGTGGGAGAAGCCGTTGGAGTGAGGAGGCACGGCTGCCGTGGAGGAGCGAGGAGACGACATGTCCTGCCAGATCCTGCCTGTGGACTGGTACAAGTGGTGCTGCACCTGCATCCTCTGCTGCTTCCCCCAAATATAATCCATCAGGAGCTCATTGTAGCCCCCGCTGGCCGCCCTGCCGCCCATCGACAGGCGCATTTTCACCGGGTCCACAGAGGGGTCCGCGTGCCTCTCGGGGCTGCCCAGGTGGATGTGCCTCAGCTTCCCGTCAGTCAGCGTTTCCGAGCTCTTGTACGGCCCCCCTCTCTGGGGCATCCCGTTTCTGGGCGCGGGCTCGTCCGGAAGGCTGGATCTGTCCAGCAGGGCCTCGGAGCTGTTGCTGCGTCTGGCCCGGGAGCTGTACGGGCAGCTTCGGCGGTCCGAGGAGGAACCCTCCGGAGCAAGTGGAATCATGTACGGCACATCCAGGCTGCCGGACCACTGCTTCAAGCCGTTTCCATTTGAAGAATCTGACCTGCGGCAGAAATTAACACAAGATTGGCTTATGATAGGAACCAACTGAGCAGCAACGTTTCAAGAAGAAGAAGCCTGGCCTCACAGATTACCTGACATGTACGCTTATTGGAGCAGTCCGAGCCAGAAGAGGAGTCGCTGGAACACTTCGGCCTTCAACATTAGAAGCACTTCGAGGTAATGAATGAGTCGGGCTGTGACACGAGGGAAAAAAAAAAAAACAGCAGAGTTCATGTTTAAATCCCATGATTATATGCAGACATGTATGACACAGCATGCGCGTCAGCAGACGGATCAGACAGGCTCCGCCGCCTGGAGCGCAGGTCACCGCAAGATAAGCACCTAACGGAGCTCGTGACGGAGTTGCGGCGTGTCCTCATCTCGTAGTAAATCTCTACAGGAGACAGCTTCCTGCTGATTCTGTGGTCCGGGCTGCCCACGGTGAGCCGGGGCTGAGACAGAGAGCGCTGGTCAGCAGCCACACTCGGTGACGAGTCTTTTGGGAGAAGGAAACATAAAAAACTGTGTTTTAATATCCCCCACACACCTATGATTTAAACCTTTCACTGTAAGCAGAATAAAACTCGTGTTTATAGCGCTCCTGTAAGCGCAGTCTTAACGTTTGACACTCACACTCACCATTATCATGTGACGTAGAATCTGACATTGAGCTGGTGCTCTCCGACATGACTGTGTCTTCTGAAAGATTGAATATAAAACAAAAAAAAGACAGCTTCACGTTTGCTGAATTTAAAATACAACAGCATTTTTTTTTATTCCCCTTATAAACCGAGTATGCTGGTGTGATAAGTCTCAGGGTGTGGGCTGTTCGGTGCACCTGTATGACAGCCCCGATGGACCGTCCTCTTGCTGTTCGGAACATTCCGGTCCGACTCCGAGTGTCGGTGCAGGGCACCGGTGAAGATGGCTTTCATCTGCTTTCTCTGGGCAGCCTCATCCTGCGGCCGGGGACAGACAGACAGTCACGTCACAACACAAGATCCGCGCGGCGGCGTTACAGCTGCTGCGTAAACACAATTGATATGCAAGGTGTTCACTTACCTCTGCCTTGGTGCCGGGCGCCAGGCCAGCTCTGCGCTGCACCGGTGGGGGTTTCTCTCCCGTCTCCAGGGGGAACGCACGTGGCAGCTTCCCCGTCAGCTCCTGTAGAGGACATTCATTAGCTTCTGGTAACTAAAGTCCCACTCTCTGGAATGTGTGAGGTCTGAGGCGTTACATGAAACGATTCCTCCTAATGGATGGATTTCTCTGAACAATCGTCCCTCAGACGGTTCATTACACTTTAGCAGATGCACCAGAAGAAACGCCGCTATCGCTATTCACCTCTGAAGCAGAAACAATAATTCTGATGAGGAGCGGCACTTCAGACTTTTAAGTGAGCCGCGCGAACAAAAGAACAGACAAGTTCTGAATCCAAAAATAGACTCGGGGAGACGGAGTGAGTCACTGTGCATACAGTTAAAAATATAGGGATGTGTTACACAGCTGGCGCTGAAAAGCTCAGCCACAGCTGCCTGTGGCTTCATTAACATGCAGTGACAGCCTCTCGGGAGCAATCCAAAAGAGATGAATATACAACGCGTTATATGTGAGAAAATAACTATTTTCAACAAGTTGCCAGGTGCATCTGGTCTTAAATGATCAAATTGATTCAGGAAACAACCAGAATGTAAGTGGTTTGAACAACCAAAAAGATACATATGCATCGTCCCAGGCACTAGAGATGGATGCAGGCAGGTCGGATGTACGTTTAGCTTGTGATGGTTTCAGAGATGCAGTGAGAGCTGCTCACCGCTTCCTGCAGACACACTTGTTTGAGCTCTCCCACCCTGGCGTTGAGGAGCGCCTCCAGGGCCTGCTTCCTCTCTTGCAGAGCTGCAACCCTTTCCGCCTGCAGCTTGCTGTCCTGGCAGCCTTGAACATCTTATGCAGCACAACAAGCAGAGAAACGAAAAACATGAGCTCAATCCTTGGGAAAAAAAACAAAAAAAAAAAAAATCAGATGTGAGGCACTCAGACAAAGACGACTGAAGAAAACTTTGATTATGCAGTTTCACAGTGCCTTGTTTTTGATAGCGTGTCAGTTCTCAGGGTGTTTTGATGAGCTTATCTGGCAGCTGTGGTGACAGGACGCGAACAAAAGGCCTTCACATGTTTTTTCAGCTGGATGTTCCCTTGAGAAACCCAAGCTGATAGATTGGTTGTCAAGGCCTGTCCTGACACGAAAATCTGCATCTCGACAACGGGAGGAGTCATAATTAACTCACCAGGAGCCCCCAGACCCATGGATGTGATCAGATGGCCTTTGACCTCCATGTGCTGTAACTGCGGGGACTTTACGACTCGCGCTCCCTCCCACCACCTCACCTGGTGAATACGAACCGCAGGGTCAGCCGTGGCTGAGAGGCATTAGCAGAATACATTCAGGCTCTGGCACTGTCTCTCCTCTGACCTTGCAGCCATGTGTTGTCTTGAGGTGAACATCGAGTTGCCTTTTCTCGGGAGTCAGCAGGAGTTTCTCATGGGTGAGTCCGGGATCAGACGACACAGGGGACCGCCGGGGGGGTCGCTGCACCTCCGTTCAGGTGTCTAAAACCGAATCCTTAAAAAAGAATAAACATCAACAACTGTGATGAGAAATGAATTCTAATCAAAAGTAATCCATTATCGAAACAGCAACAATCGAGCTTTACAAAGATGTGACGCAGTATTAAATCTGATTTTTAAAAACACTGCATTTAATCCATTTCAAAGTACGTTTACATAATCATTCTGATCATTAACTTACCACAGTCTCAGAGTCACAGTGCTACGCTAAAATTAGCTCTTTGATCCAATTAGTAACCTATTAATTTGCAAAGAGAAGGGGAAAAAAAAAACGAGACAGCATAAGTAACATTAATAATTCATGGTCAGATACAGAGCGAGATACTCAATCCCTGTGTGTTTTATGTCTCCAAAGCTCAACAACTAGCAGCAGAAAAAGGAAGGGGTGCCAGAGGAAGAGAGGCAGAACAAAGTAGAGGAATAAATAACAAAGCCTGGGAATAAATGTAATATTCAGCAGAGTTTCTTCTTCTCCCATAAATATCAAGGATAACAAGAAATATACTTTGTAAAGAGTTACCTCTACTTGTCAGACCCTCTACCTGTTTATCTTTTCACAAGGAAACATCAAAATCATTGCTTTAGACAAATTAAATTAAATTAAAAAAAAAGTTGTAAGTCTAACACTTTTTTTCATATCTGTAGCCAGGTTCTGGTATGTCATGTTCACTTCCTTCAAAATACTGGAGCTTCATTACAAACAAACCATTTTTTCCTAAAACCCAATAGAGACTTGACATCTAAAAATAGCGGCGTCATTTTCTGCCAGAAGCCTCTCACTCATCGCTTCTCACAAATCGCGGCCATAAACCAGCATCTTGCTGTCCTCCTGCCAGTCGCGTAAATCATGAAACGACTCCATTCAGCACACAGATCCAGACGAAAAAGCCTCAAGGGCTCGATCAGAAACACCCTTCCAAAGACTGCTCCTGCCAGCATCACATCTTTCAAAAAGGAAACATTTATCCACCGTTTAGTCAGAGCAGCCGCCTCAAAGCTTCGCTCACGACCCACCAGCTTCTTTGGCTTCTTTTTTTTGTGTGTGTGTCCAGAAACACATCGCACCGTTATTCAAGCTCAAACACCGTAAAGAAGGAGTCTCACTTTCTGTGAAGACATACTTGACATACTTCCTCTGAGTTTGCACTGGAGCTGGACTAACTGCTGTTTGCTCCTGTACGTGTGAAAGCCCCCCCTCTTCCTCCTCCTCAGCATGCTTGACCTCCCGGTGACAGACGAATTGGAGCCTTCCACACAAACAAATGGCAGAATTACGACTCCCGCTCGGACAAAAGCTCATCATATGGGCACCCCCACACACACGCGCACACACACACACACAAAAACCGTGTCCGTGGCCATCGAAATTCAAGTTAATCTAACACACTGAGGCAGGTTCTCACCTGGGAGTGTGAAGTTGGTTTTGTGTCTGTTCTCCGATGAAGAAGCAGAGCGGCAAACCCTCAGAGAGAGGCGGTCAAGACGAGACGGACACGGACATTTGGTATTCATCTGGCCCGTCGCTGGGCAGCTGAACGCCGGAGCCAAAAGGCTGCCGTGCCTCTTAAGAACGGCTTTGTCTGGCAACACAAACATTTGCTTGGAAATTCGGTGCTCACTAACATGCATCTGTAATCCCTGGGAAAACAATCCTCTGACTTCAGAGATCCACATCAGAGGACGCGGTTTCATTCCTTTCAAATATTATGTAATCGAAATAATCATCTTTCTGTATTTTAAATCTGTCTGGAATTTTGAATAAAATTTAAAAAGGAGATTTTCAAACCACATCTGACGTCCTGCCTACAGTAACGTCATCCTCCTGGCTGCGCAGGCCTGGCTTTAGTGACCAGCGTCTCTTTGAGAAGATGAAATAATATCTGCAGTGAAGAAAAGAATTCAAAATATTATTGTGATTGTTGAACACTGCCAGTACCTTTTTTCATAATCAGTCATTTTTAAAACATTTTTAAGCCACTCAAATTCTTGGAAACTGGATATTATTTGCTAATGTTTGAAGCCTTTTCAATGTAAATAAAAAACTAAATCTTAATTATGTGCCATTTTTTCATGAAAAAAAAAGGCTGTGCAAAAACCCACATACTTTATGTTGCATTTAATGAAAACATCTCTCAATGGAAAAGAAAATCTCTGAAGCCTAAAGGATGGAGATTCCTATACATTACATTCTTGTTTTTTTTCTAGCACTGTGCATCATCTGCATCAACTGAGTCAAATGACCAGAACACAAGTATTATTCCAACAAGTATGAAGCAGAACTACCAGTCATTTTCACAAAACGTAAAAGTCCTACACCGCCTGAACCTATCCCACTGCCCTGCACTCTCATCTTCATCAGCTGAGAAGCTACAGGAGAAAATGTAGAAGTAGCATAATATGGCCACTTGACAGACTAATGCGGCCTTTTCTTCCTGCGTTTGAACATTTCTGTGCGTGTCTGCTGCTCAACAACCATCTTTATCTGATTGGAAAGCCTCTCCTTCAACAGCCCTGAAGCTACGGACACGCAGCACCGGGTGTTTGTGATTTTGCACCAGCCTCACCGTTTTTTTTTTTTTCAGCTGCTCTGCAAGAACGAAATCAACCCAAAACAAAACGCAGCACAGTAGGGATCACTTTCTAGCAGCAGCTAAAGGAAAAGTAAAGACCAGGTGCAACAGGTCACACTTGAACTAAAATGCCTTTTAACAAATAACACACCTGAGAGGATCCCACAGTGCTAACTCCTTAAACATCTGGTGTGCAGATGTGAAGGTAGGACAGCCCGGGACTGTCTCGGATTTCACAGACAGCCTGCAGGAGGAACAGGGACAATGAAGAATCAGATAAACGGAGTCAGCGGGTTCAAAGGAAGGATCGGGGGCAGATACGAATACAGGAGACTTGAACGCCGCACCGCCATCAAATGCATGTTGACTTTGCGTGTGTCGGGGCTCTGGATGGTGGTGTAGATAGCGCTGAGGGAGCCGTGCTGATTAAAACATGAGCTGTGCGATGAGAGGGAGCTGCCCCTGTGCAGCTCGCATCACACGAATGCAAATCAGGGAGGAGTTTAATATTCAAGTCCGAAGGGCTAAAGCGAGCAGCCTGGAGGTGGGTCCTATCCTCCCGTGTCGACACAAGGAGTTGCGCTGCTCTCTATTCTCCTTAAAAGCAATACATACTACCTTGCAACATTCACAGCAAAGCTAAATTCCTACAGGCAACCTCTTTTTTTTCTTAATCCACTCTCTCTCATCCCTTGACAAACACAATGCCCCCCAGCTATTAAAGAGATTCACTCTTTCTGCTGTCAGCTTTTATCTGGCCCAAGAGTCCCAGAAACAGGATACTGGTGTCAACAGCATTTATATAACGCATATATACATGATTTACAACCGCCTTGCTCTTAAAAATGTTCCGGCGAAAGCTTCCACAACAAGCTCTTATCTGTCGCTCCTCGTGTTTGTTGCCGTCTTCGGAGGGGAGCAGCTGCGACGCCGGAGAGCAGCTGAAGCCTCACCTCCAGCCCGTTACGGACAGGTGAGACGGGCCGCCCTCATGTTGACTGTTGGTGTTGACACAGCTGTTGCCGTTGTCAGCCTACACATGGTGACCAGAGCGCGGTTACGACCGCGCACCTCCTGTCTGGCGAGCGGGGAGGGTCAAACGGCCGCTCCCGGGGAGAAAGTAGGACGTCTGCAGACTTGTGCGGTAAAAACGTCCCGAGTCCTACAAGGCCGGCTCCAGGGACGCGCCATGAAGAGGACACTTCGACATGTCTGACCTCTGAACTCCGCTGTGCTCATGTCTGAGCGCAGCCTTTATCAGCATGTTGAATCCCAGACAGAATATGCTGGAAGAAACTTGACAAAAAAAGACGTCATTCAAAAGTCTACACATTTATCCCATTTGGATTCAACGCTGGGAGGTGACCCTCCTCTGCCCCCACCCCCACCCCTTCTTCTTTTGCTCTCCATATCCAGATCCAGACCTCACTTATCAGCTCACAGCAGGGCAGCTTAGCCTCGCCGTGCCGCTCCACCGTTTCACCTCCCCGGCCTTGACGGCTCACCTCTGCGCGTTTTAACACCACAAACGAAACAAAGCCAAACTGATTCCTGTCCACCTGGATCCCGCTAAGCTGGGGTGAAGGCACCGGAGGGGAGGAGTGCTGAGGGGAGTAATAAAGAAAGGAATGTGCTTCTAATGTCCGAGGAGATTATTCCTATACATACATTTTCCCTCTGCTCTGTAACACCTGGAGGGATTTCTGTATGTATTTCCAAAGTAGTTTTCATGCTCTGCGCCGACTGTAATCCGCTTTGTTGACGTTGGAAACAGTACAAGGCTTTTGTTTCATTGGAGCTTATGAAGGGCGCCCACCGCCATGCGGGTACATCTATTACTACACTGTAGCAGCTTGATCATTTTCTTCTGTGTTTTTTTTTGAAGAAATGTAGGTGAAATCTCTCTGCTCCCGCTGCCAGTTGGATACGCCGTGGGATTTGATTCTCCGGGCTCGCACACCGAGCTACAAGGCAGTTTGGACCCGGCTTGAAGCACACGTCCATTGTAAATCCACCCAAATGGTTTACTGAAGAGGACCAAACTGAGATCTAGGGGGGGGGTGAGTGTGTGACGTTTCACACTCGACACTAAACCTGCGAGTCACTTACTGCTGTGTGTTCAAATTGTGTCAATTCATGTCACCTTGACGGTGCAAAAAAAAACTTTTGTCTTTGCACGAATGTAGGTCAAGATCTGATTCCAGACTAGGAAAACCTTTTGTTTTCCTAAAAAAAAAGAAAAAAAAAAAGAAAAAAAAAAAAAGTAGAACACCAGACTTCTTCAAGGCTACAAAAACAAACATCAGCATGTGTCCGGATCCTCCTGATCGAGATGTAACCGAGCCTGGATGATCCTCTACTTTCCCCTGAAACAAAGCGCCGAAAACAAAACCCCGCTGGCGATACAGTCATCCATCCCTCGACCCCCTCACACACACGTTTTCCAGGCTGGGGTCCCCACTGAGAGGGAGCAAAGGCCGAGCACACCCTGGACGAGTTTCCAGTCAAATACAAAACGGAGCTCCAGAGAGGAGCTCCAGAGATCTCTCGCTCCCACAGCTATTAATATTTCAGGTCCTTACTGCGCTTTATGTCTTCGTAGTCACGGCCGTGTTGTTAACAAGTGTGAATGTGTTTCAGCTATACGCACAAGAGCATTCCCATCACATGACCGCCGGAGAATCACTTCAACATAACATGCGACTTGAGCTGCCAGGGAGAACATGCAAACTCCTCACTAGAATGGAAACATGTATCATCTTGCTGTGAGACATCAGGGCAGACTAATGCTCTATCAGTTCTTGCTGGGAATAAAAATCCAGGGAAGAAGAAGAAGTGAAACACCTTGGGGCACATGCGATGCCCTTTGTGAATAAGCATCCTCACATCCTGACAGACATTCCTGCTCAGGAATCTTTTAATAACAGGGCTTTAACGCGGCTGCTGCACGGAATCCCCTCGATGAGACCAGAGGAGCCAAACAGGCCCCAGACAGCCGGCAGTGGCAGGACCTTCTGCCCAATGCAGCAGCAGCAGCAACAGGGGGAAGTTGTGTGTTCCCACACGGATCTTCTAAATCTCCAAATATGCTTGCAATCGTGACAATCCTGCCTTTTTTTTTTTTTTTTTTGCAGCGGGCATTGTGATCCCCGTGCACGCACAAACCAGCGAGACGCGTCGGCTGTCATTGCATTGGCTGTGCAGACGTGTTATTTCGCCCCAGCGTGGAAAGCATAAAGCATGTGTTCCCACGCCGAGCCCGCCGGCTCGTGGGGGCTGCTGCTGCTGCTGCAGCCAGCCCGCATCTGCATGGTGGACGCAGACGGGAAAAAAAAACAACATTCATTAACCAAAAGCTACAACAAATCGCAGGTGTGTCACGATGATGAAGCCGTCCGTTACCGTGATCGCGCTTCTCTTGATTATCAACAGCTCGTGGACTCACGTGCAGGCCAAGACGCTATTTTTTTCCCTTTCAATCTAAGAATGTATTCATTTGTACGCCCAGTTAGGATAGAAAGGACATCTTGGAGCAGAACCCCCTCTTCCTCCTCCTCCTCCTCCTCCTCTTCTTACCAGAGAGCATGACCGATGCCTTCCGAGGTCTCCGCGCTCCTCTGTAGCGAAACCAAAGCCGAGCGGAGGCTTCAATTAACAGAACGTGCGGTGATCTGGAAGCCACGCAAACAGCCCCGCCGCCGCCGCCGCCGCCGCCGCCGCGCTCATGGTGGCTCCGTATCCCGATTGTAATTCACGCGCAGCTCCGCGACCCCCGCTGCTGCTGCTGCTGCTGCTGCTGCTGCTGCGTCGGAGCCGCGCTGCGCATCTCAGCAGAGCCGCTCCGTCCGCCCGAGAGGAAAAGCTTCTCCCCCCCCCCCTGCACCGGATGAAAACCCTCGCTTTACACCGCGGCACGGACACACGCCCCTCCCAGATGTTTCACGCCCGTTAATGAGCGCCGACGCTCAAACGCGCCGTCCAGTTGTTGCACAGGCACGCGGGCGAAATACATGTGAGACGTTCACTGACACTTCCACAACTACTTTCCGGAGACGGGCTCGACAGTTTTTTTGTTTATCTGCGGGGTATTTCCGTACGTAAATAAAATATTACAACAGTCGTGCGTCTGAAATTAACTTTAAAAGTTCAAGTTAAAATTGATTTATGTGTAATGAATAGAAAATAATTAGAATTTTCAGGTTTGAACAATTGTGATGACATTATTCTCAGTTTGAGGCTGAATTCTCTGAGGAATTTGAAAGCGAAGGTTTTCCTAGACTCTTCCCTTCGTCCCAAAACATGCATTTTGTTTTCACAACCTTGCATCCACAGCTGGGATTGGCTCTGAGGTGAATGAAGATCAATCATTACACAAAATGAAAGCAGTTTGACTCAAACTGTCTTAAAATCGAACTTCTCTATTGTCAAGTTTAAATGTGCTTGTTTTTCTGGAATAAGCTATGTTGACACATTTCATTTAAATGGAATTCATGGTAAAATGTACAAAATGGCAGAACAAGCTCACTCCATACAGCACAAAGTCATACCCCACCATCTGTTTCAATGAAAGAGAAAATGATATAAAAATAGCCTCTGAAACATTTCTCTTGATAGTACCTGCTATATTCTCATGTTCACACATGCTGCCATGGCAAATTTCAGTTTGAAAAAACACCACATAGATAAAATAAAAAAAAGAGCAATAAGTGCAAATAAATGAGTGTTTTGGTGTTCATTTCCTTTTGTTTGGATTGGGTATAAATCATAGGTAAGCTGTGTAAATATTTTTAATAAGTTTAACACATTTTAAATTCAAAAAACGCCTGTTAGCAGTTTTAACCTTCTTGAACAATTTAACAATTTAAAATAGGCTTAGATTATCAACTACAAGATGAATCTGAACTCCGAATACTTGAAATGTTTTCCTTTGTACCATTTTCTGCTAATGATGGCAATTAATTGCACATCACTTCAACTGTTTTGAATTAAAACAAATACTTCTCATGGTACGGTTTGCCCTGCAAGTTTTTCAAGCAGCTGAGTGCGATTTAAAAGACGCGCTCTGGTTTCCACTGAAACGATGCTTGATCATGAAATCAACTCATGTAAGCAACTGTAAAAGCTTGTAATAATCTACTGGGGATGTTGTTTTGAACACTTTTTGATGTTAGAAAATGTGTGTCAGCGAGTCATTCCTACCAACACACTACTGTCAAATTAACCCAGACAGGATTTACTGAAAAACTCCTGCGCCAATTTTTCAAATAGGCTTTAATTTGAGAACTAATTATAACAAATATATATTAAGAGAATGAAGAAGTGACCCCAAATATTTTTGAAATTTTAACAATTACTCGAGGAAAGCAAGATAAAAAAAAAAAAGAATTCATAGTGTCAAGAATGCATAAAGTTTCACATAAAAAAAAAATATCAAAATGCTACATGTCAAACACTAACATGAAAAGTGAAAAGTGCAACCCATCTCATGAACATATAATTTACTACAAAAACAATGGGTGAAAACGGTACAAACATGACCAGCCTGTTTCCGTCTGCTGGCTCACTGCATCCAGAGTGGAACGCGTTACACAGCGTGGCGGCATTGTGACGCTGCTGGTGAAGAGACAAGTGCTTTCACTGCTGATCGTAGAGTTTTATTTGGAGGCTGAGAGACAACGTCTTGGGCCAAAGAGCCACTCAAATTAATAATAATTAGAGAAAAAAGAAAATGGTAAGAGAGGCGTAGTCCTCGAGTGGGAACAGATCAACACGCAGTGATGGACTTCAGCTCCGTTTGTCACTTCGCCTGGACTCATAACAGTCACGTAGAAAAACCCTCCAGCAAACATCATAAAACATCTGAGGAGTAACAAGCCTGGATCAGAACGTCACAGCTCCTGGAATGCCTTTGGTGGTTCTTTGAATAATCAAATTGTACTATTACAGTCAGAGGTAAGTCTGTATATCGTCACCAACAGTAGAACAAGGAGGGAATGGCACAGAGTTGCATCAGAGACCCGGTGGTCTCCGCTGCAGTAACAGAGAACGCCGCGTCCGCGCTGGAGTTAAAGTTCCTGCAGCTCCAGGCAGTTTGAGCAGACGCTCACATTCTTATTGACCAAGAAGTCGCACGTGGACGCCCGCTCGATGATGACGAGGTCTTTCTGTAGCGAGTCTCTGGAGGGCAGTCCCTGGCACATGACGTAGTTCTCCAGGCCGAGGAGCAGCTTGACCACGTCCGTCACCGAGCTGAGGCGCGCCGGGTAGCCGTCGTAGAGCGGGTGGGTGGGCAGCAGCGGCTGCTTCTGCACGGTGACCTGGTAGCAGAAGCCCGGGTCGATGAGCACCATGGTGTCCGTCATGTTGGACTGCTTGGAGCACTGGATGAGCTGCAGCCGCGGGCCCTCCACCAGGATGGCGTGCCACATGATGGGCAGCACGGAGGAGCGCAGGGAGTGGAGCAGCTTCATGAGCTGGTTCTCCACGTCGTCGGCGCCGCTCAACGCCGGGTGGTCACTGAAACTGAAGACGTTTGCAATCTGCAGGCGACAGGACAATGGAAATGCATACATGAGGGTTTATCTGCGGTTATGTGGAAGAAAAAAGAAGAAAGAAAAACCTCAGCAGAGCTCATACCATGGGCAGCTCGTCTTCATCGTCTTCAATGGGTTTACACTCATTTCTGTCTGCGTGCGATGTATCAGAGTCCCATCTGCTCAGCTCCTGTATGGATGATCAGGAGCTTATCAGTTAAAATGATTGATTTCATCAGATCAATTAATAACTAATAAAAACTAAAAATCACAAAATGCGCTGGGCCAGCGCCACCATCTGTTGCAGTGTTTCCTGCAGGAAAGAAGTCTGATCATCAGTCTGTTTTGAAAAAAAAAAAAAAACAGACTGATGAAGGACACAGAACCACAGCAGAAAGCAGAGGCACCTGTCATTACAACCCCAGAGCATCACCTCCACTTTCAGAGTGAATATCAACGTGTCTGGAAACTCCACCATCCAGGGAGTTCATTCAGTTCAGTCTCGATCAGAGATAAATGTTCTCTGATCCTGTTCCCAACAAGAGAAAAGGAGACATTTTCATTAGAACTGCAGAATTTGGGAGAGAAACTCTTTAAGGTGCTCTGCAGTTCCACAGTAATCCACTGGGAGTTGTTGCCAAACCCGCTGCTCAGAGGGAACCGGCAAAAAGGATCTTTCAGAACAAAACAAAAGCAGAACGTAACTCAGCTCACAAAGTCCCACTGAAAAGTTTTTTTTTTCTTTAATGCAGACTGTTTTTGTGATGGTTGGGTTTTGCAATTTCAGGACGAAGTGGAGTCAGATCACAAAATGCAGACAGATTATGAGAAGGATTGAAAGAGAAGTCTGACGATGTTTACAACGTGACAGATCTTGAGCTGGTAATCGGTAAGTGCACAATCAGCGACGCAAAGGTAAGAAGCAGTTTAACGAAACCCAGCATTTAGAGTGCATTATGGACTGATCACTGGGTGGAGGGGTAAACTGGGATTATCGTGATGCAATCCTTAGTTCAGCAACACTGCAGTCTCACACTGGATTTCATCCTCCATATATTTAGAGACTTCTATAGTTTATGCAGCTAACATGCAGAGACAGCCAATCAGAATATTTAACGCATTTAGAAATGTAACCTTTGACTACATCAAGTCTAATAACCTCATTTTGTCCGTTTTGAATTTTACCATCAACATAACAAAACCCAGACAGATTCCATATGAAAGCCGTTCCAGTGGCTCCTCATAATGGATTCTTTTCTCTCCGTCTGGTAATGTTTCTTCTTCTTCTGGAGCTGTCCTATCAACACACGCCCCCGCATTTGCAGAGTAATGTCGTTATCTGGTGTCAAGACACATTTTCTGAGTCTGTCCTCACGATAGCATTTCTCCTCAGACTTAGAGGAGTTTCATACCAGTAGTTACGGGAAAATCTGTGTGTACAAAAAGACTGTCGGAAGGATTCAGTTAAAGAAAAGAGAGCATTTTTGTTCAGATACTTGAAGACTTCTTAAAAACTTTGAAAAAGACCATTTAAAAAAACTAGCCGGACTTGCAGCGTCAGATGTTTTCATGTGATCAAGTAACTGCCAAGTGACCACAAGTACAAGATGAAGGACAGCCGAGAATAGAGGGGTGACAAGTAGAGAGCGCAAACAGCCTGGCGGCACAACGCCTCAATGACACGCAGATCAAATTAACGTTGTGTGGGTGGCCTGATGCCAACTGCTCAAGACACGAACCATGTAACTGTGACATGTTCGGCTCAGATCTGTCCATGGTGCCACGTTTGTTGCATTTCATGCCCCTCTGTCTTTGTCCTCATATAATCTGTCATGTAAAATAACACATAAAGAACATAAACTGTTGCGATGCTGCTACATAAAGAGAGGGGAAAGCCTTGTGAGAACAAACCAATACCATAGAATTACTATAGCCTCTTAAAAAACAAAAAATTCTGCTTAGAGAAGCTGGATCTAGGCCTGGACACGAAGCACAGACACACAGGCCAAAGAACAGCATGCTAAAACAGACAAGGTGCCAGGAATGTCTGTGAGACTCGAGCGCTACCAGGAGGCATGATGGCTCTCCCTCAGGATGGTTTGGTCAGATCAGTGAGCTTTGCTGGGCATCAATACCTGAAACAATCTGCACTGAGCTGCCAGGAAGTGAAAGCAAGCAGCTCCAAAACTAATAACTCTGACTAACTAATGCCAATCAGATGAATGTCACTTATCTTATTATTATAAAATGCTATAGTAATAAGATTGAAGAGTTTAAACTTACTTTTTTCGAATTATGGTTGCTGATGTGAGGGACCCGGTCAGACACTCCGTTCTGAACCGCGAGATTTGTGTGATATGAGGGCTGAAAGACAGAATTAAACCTTCTTTTTAGTTTGGAGTGGTCAATGTTAAAGATACACCCGTTTAAAAATCGTTGACGGTTTCTCACATTTAGGTCGATGGAGTGTTTGTTCGCTTCCAGAGGATCAGAGCTCCAGTTCGCCTGCAAACCAAAGACACCAAATCCGTCGAAGTTATCCTAAAAACAACCACGGAAAGCAAAGGAAAAAGAAAAGAAAGACACTCACTGGTTGGAAATTGCTGTCCTCATCCTCGTTGTCGCTGTCAAAGCCAGTCAGCCCCTTGTTCTTCTTAAAGCCCGGCTTCCGGCTGTACGTGTAGTGCGGCCTCGGTCTGCCCGGCAGGACGGGGCTGTCGGGCCCAAAGTCGCCTTGTCCCATCTCGAAGGGGAGCAAATGTCGCTACCAAATACAGAAAGATCATTTGAGACCGAAATGACAGCTGATTTAGCACAAAGAGGGGCGAGGACTCGGGGATCGTACCATCGCCTGCCTCTGACACTGGCGTAGGCGACACTTCTGCCTCTTCTTGTTGCTGCCGCCGAACTTGGGTTTGTCGACGCAGAAGTCGCACGTGCCGCAGTCCCTCCTGCACAGACAGGCCTTACACTCTCCACAGGAACGCCGCTTGCGCTTCTTATGCCACTGGAGACGAGAGCGAGAATAGAAAGCCAACAAATGAGCAGGACGTAGGAAAAAAATAGGTCTGTGAAGTCCTTTAAATGCCTGAATGCTTGACTGAGGCACAAACCAAGTGAGGCTTCAGGAATGAGACAGTCCAAGAGAGAGAGTCAATGAAACAACCTTGACATACATGAAGAACCAAACTACGTGTAAGACTCAACCTTCTTCAAAAGAAAGAAAAATAACCCAGGAGAATACGACCCTCTATGAATGAATAAAGGAAAACAGATTTTCACATACAACTGCAGCAGCAGTGAGGATCTGACTGCTGCTGCCTGTTCCTGCTCACGGGAGCAGAGAATTAAGAGTCAGTACGGACCGACACTCGGCCAGTTCACATTCCTAAAACTTACTCATCTTTTAATCCTGCTCTGACCTTACTTGGTCATTTCATGCAGCAGAACGCTGCAAAATCCCTGAATGCACCAACAGATTGGAGCACAGTCGTCTGTGTGCTGCGGGAGAAAAGAGTAACTTTCATTTTTTTCATTACGTTAGCTGAAATGACTGGACTGACGATCCCTGTAATTTAACGACATGTAATTTATACAAACAAAAACACAAAGCCGCATATTTTTTTCAACCTGAAAAAAGTCCTATTTTGTAGGTATGATTTTTCTTGTGTGATCGTAATGCGATTCATTCAGCAACTTTGTTTTCTTCCCCCAAAATTAAAGCTGCGGCCCTGCTGCAGATGGTGCTTGGCATGCGTACAGAATGAAGCTTCCCGTGAGTGTTCCCAGGGGGAGGGGGGCCTTTTTCACATGCATTAAAAAAAAAAAAATCTCACGTCATCGTCATCATCAGTTGACATGTCGTCGTCGTCGTCATTGTCGAGGTTGAAAGAAACGTTCTCTGTGTCGCTGTTTTTCAGACTCGGCTGCTGAATGACAAGCACTTGCAGTGAGAATCGAGAAAGGTTTGACATTCAGGTGATAGAAGGTGAGGAGCAGCTCTGATGACATTACCTGCGAGTCTGCGACTTCACTCTGCAAAACAGAATCAACACGTTAGAACACAGAAACACGCTGCAGCATTTACGAATCGACAGTGGACTTTTATTACCTGTAAGCTAAGTTCGTCGTCATAGTTCTCAGGAGTCTCCACGTACGATTTCGGCTGATTGAAAGCACTGTTCTGATGGGACACACACACACGGAAGAGTTATTAATGAAACAGCTCCACAAACTTTAAAATTAAGAGAGAGAGAGAGAGAGAGAGAGAAAAAAAAGGCAGCTATGTGTGCACCGGTAGACAAACTGACCCTCCTTATGGGACAGACACATTTACGTTTCCGGCATATTCTTCTTCGATTCTCTGGGCTCTGCAGGCCGTGCTTGCAGTTGGCACACTGTCCGCAGTTGATGGTGTTGTGACACGCCACACACTGGCCACAAGGAATCCACTACAGAACAAGGACAGAGAGGCCCTCTGATAATGTCATATTCATGAGAATTTTGTATTCTGCAAGCTGATCTTGAGTTAAGAGGAACATGCAGTCAATGTAAATTTTCATGCATCCTAGAGGGAAGTAGCTAAAATGATCTGTGGAAATTTAATTGGCTTTACCTTTCTAAAACGAATCATTGGATGTTCTTTTGTCTTTGATGCTACAGGAAGGAAACAGGAAAAAGGAGTCGTTACGACAAAAAGCCTATATGATCACACTTTTTCCATTTCTATCTGATGCAGTTGTTTTGCCTCAGATCGACGACTCTGACAAGACTCACCCCAACAGGTGGGACAGCAGGGCTTCTTCCTCTGCTTGTCGTACCACGTACCCGTGAAGGAGATTCCACATTTGGCACAGATCCTGCAGAGAGATGGTCCATCTGAATTTAGCAGCCACAAACATTCTAAACACAAGAGTTCCGCATCGAGGAATACAGCGACGAGAGGCTCACAGAGTGCTGTCCCCAGATCCGAATTCTCCATTGATGGAGGGAAGCGGAAGCGGTTTGGACGACGAGGGAAAAGGGAGCTTTATTAAAACATCTGTTTCCGAGTTCCGAGCCCGCTGGCCCGAGATCATCGACGTGCTGTTCCGGGTATGAATCGGACTGGAGTTGACATTTTTGGACAGGAAGTTCGGGGTGAGCCGGTGGAAGGAGTCAGGAGTGCCTGCTTCTTCTCTGTCCATGAAGCTGGACTCCGAGGACGAGCGTTCCCGCACTTTTTTCTAAAAGGACCAGCGAGTGAGGAGAGCTGATTAGAAAACAACCTTAAAGGTTACATGCTCTGAATGATGGAGTGCGTCATTACCCTTCTGTTTCGAACTTTGATGGGTGGCGCGTCGCTGTCGAGGAACTTGCCCGACTTGTAGTCAAAATGCGACATGTCAAGCTGTCCGTCCACCACCGACAACAGCTCCACTCTGCTCCTCACACGATCACCCAGCGGACTGCAAAGAGAGGGAAACGTTTAATACACTGAACACAAACCAAAAAACGTTAGTAATACTTGTTCATTAACTGATGTCTTTTTCGAATAGTGCTTGCCAAATGTCAAAACCGCAGCAAACACACCCAACCCAGTCTTGCAGATTTGCTTCTTTTAACTTCACATGCAAACAAGTTCAGAATGTTAACGAGAAACAGGAACAAAAAGTAAACTTTGTATTTAACAACATTGAACGGAGACGACTATAAAGCACATGGATTAGTGGGAAACTTTAAGCTCAGTCCAAACTCAGTACTTGAGCACTTTGATGCAGAGATGTTAGAAAGGTGCAGCAGTCCTGCTTAGAGGCAGTCAAAGGTAAAAGGAGAAGAGAGGGTGTGAGGTTTACATGTCAGGGACAGAATGAAAGCATGGCCGGTTGTCTTTACCTGATGTAATACACGTCTTTCTGACCAATGCTGGTGCCAGACCGTCGAACAACCTCCTTCCGCCTCCAGCCCTCCCCGAGCGCGGGCCAGTCGACCCATCCTTCGTCACGACGCGACCGCCTCCGACGAGGAGGATGAAGTCTGATTTAAAAGCAAGCATATAACAGTCATATGTTATATCAAACAAGATGGAATTAACAGTATGTTGAAATTTTTAAGCTAAACAGCTCCACAAAACAATGATGAGCCTGAAGGAAATGTCAACATGACTGAACCTACGTGTAGAATCTTTGGAAGGTCTTCTCACTGCCCGCCACACTCTCACTCCTCTCACTTTCTCCAGCCAGACTTTCCTCCTCTGGGTCATTTCTTCCACTGTGGTCATCTTCATCATCCTCAACGGGCTCAAACCAGTCCATGGGGGGCTCACCGTTGTCCACAGCCATGTCCTCTACGACACCCGAGCTGCCGGGGTCCTCCTTGGTGTACAGGCTGTCCGAGGCAGCCACAGGGTCGGTGTTATCCGTCTCGCTGCTTTGCTCCGCATCTTCCTCCACAGGCTCTATGCCAGGAAGCCCGCTCTCGACTGGTTCCTCGTTCATTGATCCACGAGCTCAGACTACAGAGTGTTTTCCTGATGGCAAATAAGATATCCTCCAGAGTCAGGCTCGCATCCCATTTAAAGAATCACTTGGTCAGTGAGGTTTACAGACTTGACCTCGGACTGAGGGGTTTGGATGGGTGTCAGTTATTCATCCTTCTGTGTTGCTCCGTAAAACACAAAGCACGTGTTTTATCAAGAGCGATTCGTTCAGTTATATACGTGCAACCGAATTCGCTCGAATACCGTTATTGTACAGTTACCACAAATATACAGAGAACCGTTTACTCACCAACAAGCTAGCACGGATGCTAATAAGCAAACACAATGCTAGCGACACACGCCAACCTCAAACGCTGCAAAGCGGGGCTATAAATGGAAGCTCTCGAATCGTAACACGCGGTTTAAGATAGACGCGAACGCACACAAACCCTGCAGTGCCACACCAACACATTAGCGACTCATCCAGAGTGGAAACACTGTCTGAAGGCGGGAGTGACGCTAGCAGCCATTAGCACTAGCATCCTCCATGGTTGTTTGCCAGTTGATAAGCTAAAATCATTCATGAGCTGTGTATCGCTGTTCGATTGCAAACCAATGTGGTTAAGTGAGTCGGAAAAACACGCACCTCTGAGATATTACTGCCCGGATACTTGGCACTGCTGTCTTAACGTGTAGCGCTATTTAATACTTTGCGAGGTACGGCTAACACATCTAGTAGCCACCATGCATCTGTAGCACAGCCGGAAACGGTCAGAGGAACAAAGAGTAGGCGGAAGTCAAGATAAATCCGTTAACGTTCACTCGCGGAGTCTGACAGGTGTCACCAACCCCAGTTCCAGAGAGCGTCTGACCTGCACGTTATATCGCTGTTCCTGCTTCAACACACCTGAATCGTGGCATCACCAAAAGCTCCTAACAAACTCCACAGCAGTCAGGAATAAACCCAAGTTTTGTTAAGTTCTTCACGGAACTTGAAGAACACATCAAAACAATACATAATGTGAACACAAAAGTATCAAAACTATAAAGCTGTTTTAAAAAATATTCCAAAAGGAACAATAATACCCTGCTTCCCTTGTCCACTTTAATCTGAAATTTATCTCAATATGTACTTGCTGTTCTTGCTGTCTGTATATTGAAAATATTTCCTTGCTTGAAACCAAATCGATTGTCTTTTCATCGATTTAACCGTCAAGGGATCCAAAAACCTAACAAGCAAAAATTTAAGTGGGGGACTCCTCTTGCTCCGTGTCAGAACTCTTTGTTGATCCGCTTCGTCTCTTCCATTTAACTGTGTTGCGTTCACTGATCATCAGGAAAAAAAAATTCTAATCATAGAACATCTGGACTGTTGTGTTTTGTCATGGTAGTCTGGAAAATGTTTAAAAACATTGTTACCTCGCTGCACTTAAAGACCACGAATTACTACTACCATATGTATTGTTAGACTGTATGTAAACTTACTTTGAGTATTATATTTTCTTATTCATGTAATCCCAATGCGATTATAGGTAGGACTTCAACACAAGTGACATTTAAAAAAAGTGTTCTTTAAAAGATATATTACCATAGTTTATTCATCTATACACAAAGTGTTGGAGGAGGCTCACACAGTCGACACTTCCAGTCATATCTATAACCAGACAATGCAAAAATGTCAAGCATCAATTAAAAAAAACAGACAAAAAATATAGAAATTTGTCTAGAAAACTTACTTTTGACCTACAGTATGAAACTTATGTCCCATGGGTTAAAATTCACCCACCAGAATCATGTGCCCTGAAGAGAAACGTGGAAGCAATATTTGATGGACAAATGAAAAGTAACACTCATTACTCTGCATTCTAAAATAATACAAGTGCAACCTTAAAAACACAGAAAGCCAATAACATTGTCAACTGTTTATTCTAAGTGACCATACCAAAAACAGTTTCTAATCAGTAGCCGCCAATCAACACTTTCCAGAAAATATATATACATATATATTTTATCATCGTCACACTTTTTTAAAATAATTTTCTGCTTGGAAACACAGTGTGTACTATAATTGTAAAAGCCTCATCTACAGCTTTCGAGGACTATCTATCCTTGTTGGTACGGAGATCGGTGGTCAAGGGGTCGTGCTGAATGGTTTGGTGGAGCATCAGAGCGAGCAGGCCGGCCCTGTTGGTCATCGCAGTCCGGACGTTACGCTCCTGCTCGAAGAGCTCGTCCAACTTGTACCACTGTGTGAAGAGAGAGAGACAGAAAAAGGCATCTGGTCAGCTTCAATTACAGTTTTCAATGAGTTACTTCAAAACAGGAGGATGAAGGGACAGACGACAGTTTCATTTAAGCTTCGTTTGCAGAGCTGAGGTTGGACGTACCACCCTGACTCGCTCCAAGTCCACCTCGGCTCGCCTCAGCTTCTCCCAGTTGTAATGTTTGTTGCACTTCCTCTTGGAGACCTTGCAGTACTCTCCGGTCAGCTCAAACACGTTCTTCACCAGAGGGCAGCCGCACACCTCGTCCACCGGGATCTGGACACCGAGAAAAACAAAGGAGTTTGAATAGGTTTGTGTGAATTTCTGGTGCAGTTTTCATAAAGTTTTCAGGTGGTTCACCAACCTTAGGATCTCTGGAGTGTTCTGGACACAAAACCTGAAGCCTCTTGCAGTACGTCTTGCTTTGAGGGTTGTAAACATCACAGAAGAGTCGAGTTGCCCTTCAAGAAGAAAAAAAAACAGTTAAGACAAGCAGCTCACCTCGTAAGAATCGCTCCAGAAGTGATCTTCTCTTACCCTTCTATCCTTGTGGGGTACATGGACCCGAAGGAGGTCTGACTCTCATACTGTGTGAAACATCAGGAGACACGTCAGTGTTTTAGGACGACAAGTTCTTTTCTCTCTGCAAGAACAGAACTAAAAGAGATCTTCACCTTGGCGTAACATCTCTCCATGTGTCTCAGAGCCACTTTGGGGTTGACGGGGTGACTGCAGGACACGCAGAAAATCTGCAGGTCAGTGTCTTCGCTGTCGCCTTCGTTCACCTGCGGGAGAAAAGCAGCGTTTCCTCTGACGTCAGCGGAAGAACAACCCCGACTTTCCGATCAGGGAGGAGTGGTGTGTCTCCTCCGGCTCACCTCCTCGTCCTGCTGCACCGCCTGCTGCTTGGCCTTGGCGATGATGCCCTCCAGCTCGTGGAAGCGCCGCTCCATCTCGGTGAGGCGCATGCGGGCGTTGTGCTGCTCCCGGCGGATGCGCTCCAGCTGCTTCTTGCCGTGCTCCTCGGCGATGCAGGGACTCTGCTGCCACTGCTGGATGCGCTGAGGCAGGATCTCATAGATACGGCTGTGGATCGACACACAAACATGTCCCCGAGTTGGACTGTGTACAGTGCACTGGAGAAAATCTGTTTGTTGTTGAATAAAAGATGGAAAGCTGAGTCTCACTTGGCAGCTAACTTCATGCCACAGTCCTCGGAGCAGTACTTGGAGCTGGGCCTTGCTGCTTTCACACAGTTGGGCCCGAGGCACTGACGCAGCCCCGTGTTGTCTCGAAGCTCTCCTCTCTCACTGTGTCGGCTTCGGTCTTTATGCTTCTGCTTCTGTTTGTGGCGACGTGACTCTTTCTACGAGAATTTCAACAAAACGCTGCCATTAGCAGACTGAATGTGTGACGAAGATTTCAACACTGTTCTAAGAAGAAAAAAAAGACGTCTTACTTTCTTGTCAAACTTCTTTTCCCGACGCTTGACGTGCTTCACCTTGATAGCTTTCTTACGCATGACGGGACTGAAGGGCAACTCGTCGTCGTCGTCACTGGCCCACGCCTGGGATGAAACGGTTATTGACAATATAAACACGATCAACTGTTTCCCGATGGGCTGAAATGTGTGGACGTGTAGTTGTTGTACCAAGCCGTCGTCCAGTCCTGCCGCCCTGTACTGCTGGTAGAGCTCGGCCTCACTGTCGTAGTCCTCGGAGTATCGTCTCCGCCTGTAATGGGAATTCTCCCTCCTTTCTCTCAAAGACATCTCCTCCTCTTTCACACGCAGCATTTTCTGCAGGAAAATAAAAGTGTCAAAGGAATATGCATACAGATCAGAAACTCAAAGCAGCTTTAACTCCTGAAATTTAAATCCAAAATTTTTTCTCGATATATTTTTTTTTTTTACTAATTAAAGTACACAGAGTGATAAAGTAACTCACTCTTGCTCGAACTTCACATTGCCTGAACCGACACTTCTGTCTGATTTTGTTGGGGCCTCCAAACTTCTTCATGTCTTTGCAGAAGTCACACTGCGCACAGTCCTCAGTCCTCCGGCAGGGCTCACACTCTCCACACATACGGACCGACCGCTTCACCTTAAAGACGTCAGACATTGGACAACCAGAGTAAGTTAACCTCAGAATCGATAACTCTCCAGCTGTTTATGACTTACTGTAAGTAAGTTGCTCCATAAAACACAGACTTTGTGATTCTGCGTTAACTTACTTTGGATCCCCGCCGCCTCTCACTCCTGTAGTCCGGGGTACTCGGTGTGCTGTACTGTCTCTCATTTTTGTCCGAGTCGACGTCTCGATCACGGTTCTTCTTGGATCGATACTTGATTTCCAGGAAGGCGTTTTCATCTGATCACCCAAATCCAGAGAAGTTTATCGCTCACATGCTGAACAAAGGCCCACAATGGTGAAAGAAGAATTCCTACCAACCTCTGCATCTCATGCAGTACCACTCCCGGATTGCCTTTGCCATCTTCTCAGTGATGTTGATGCAGTGACCGTGGAACCACTCATTGCAATTGTCACAGCCGCTATAAATCAGAGAGGAAAGAATCAACCTGAGTCAAATTCAAACATAAAAACTGAATGGCTGAAACAACAAGCAGCAACGTGAGCTTACATCATGAAGCAGTTGATATCTGGTTTCCGACAAATACAGTACAGTGGGGCATTCTCCCCCTCCATACCACTGGCCTCAGGACCTGGTAGGGGGTCCGCGTCAGACATTTCACTGTCCTGAAGAGAACACACACATCAGAAATGACATCAAAACAGCAGAAAGAGAAAACAAGAGAATCTGATTGTTTTTTTTTTGTGAAAAACAGCAAAACACAATCAGCCGTGTTTTTTAGGTAACAATTAAAAACTGAGAGCAGGACTCTTCCAAGGAGGAAACAAAACGGGGTAAATCCCAACACCTTTCAGCTCAATGGCGTTTAGGGTGACAGTGGTTAGTGCTCGCGCAGTGAGAAGGTTGTGGGTTCAAATACCAGCGGTATGAGATTGTGTGGTTGTCTGTCTGTCTGTCACTCTGTGTTTGTCCTGTGATGGACTGTGACCTGTCCAGAGTGTGCCCTGCCCTCACCCAGAGCTGCCTGGGATTGCCTCCTGCACCCAGCGACCCTGCACAGGATAAGGCCATATAGATGTTGGGTGAAGGGAAGGAAGTCTGCATGTCCAGTACTTGAACACTTCATTTACTGTTCAGTCATTAGTGAATGTTTTATTTTAACACAGTGGTGCAGTGGTTAGCATGCTGGCTTCAAAGCTAGAATGTCTCTGTGTGGGGTTTGGGTTCTCCCTGTCTAGAGTTTCTGTTTACTAGTAGGAAACCAAAACTCCAAACAGGAAATACCGACCATTAAATTTGTTTCTTGCGTGTTTTAATCTTTATTCTTGTTATTATCACTGTTGCTTCGGTCTGGATCAGGTGCTACACACATTCTAACTGCATGTTATGATTTGTATTATTGTGTTTGTGATGTAACAGCTACCAAATCATGTATGATTGACCTGTCCAGGATCCAAAGTTAGCTGGGGTCGGATAAAGCGGTTTAGAACACTGTTCTTGGTAATAGGATGTGTTGTGTATCCTTCTGAAAGTATCCGGAGTTGCTCACAGATCTAAGACCAACTTCAAAACATCCCCAGCTTCTGAACACACGAACCCTCAGCACAACTGACGTTGGTTCTGTCTTACATTTACAACAAGAGCTTCCCTTTCATCGCCGTAGTAGGAAAAACCATCTGCTCCCACGTGAATTCGTGTTATTTCCTTAGATAAGCTCATACTATGATATAGATAAGGAAGCACAGCTCAGAGGATCACAACACGCTCTTGTCGGGTAACTGGGCCCGGATACATTAGCCAACTTTTTCATGTAATACAACTGAAAGAAAACAAAAATATTTTCCTCGTACTTACCATTATGTCGGACCCAGAAGTCTTTGGTTCTTCTGTAAATCAGCCTATAGCACAGCAGCAATGAATAAAAAGCCAAACAGAGATGTTTTAGCTTGTATGCTAACCAGAAGCTAAGAGTTACACGGATATAACTTCGCGCAGAATCGGATGAACTCGGCTCTTTCCGCCAGGGTTCTTCTTCGGCGGTGGAAGAACAACAGATACCGCCACCTCCTGGCGGTGTTCTAAAGTGCTATTCACAAATGAAATTTTGCATCGAAAACCGCTGCATAAAAATATAATGAGAGATAAGTTTATCAGTGATAACACACGTGACAGTGTGATTATTATTCTATTATTTGCTCGGTCTTCATCAAACAAGAGATCTCAGCTCCTTGTTGGCGAACTGCTGACCTCCTGGGAGTTTGTCTTCTTTCAAACATGTTCTTACAATTGCACACCTTGGCTTGGTGAATACATAATTTCTAAAAAGTATAAAAAAATATTTAGTTTAAAAAGTGGAAGAAGATGTGTGAATGCAGTGTGTGTGTGTGTGTGTGTGTGTGTGTGTGTGTGTGTGTGTGTGTGTGTGTGTGTGTGTGTGTGAGAGAGAGAGAGAGAGAGAGAGAGAGAGAGAGAGAGAGAGAGAGAGAGAGAGAGAGAGAGAGACTGTAGTGTTACCTCCATTGCTGTGAGCTGACAGTTCACTTACTGATGCTTCTGTATATCAGTGAAACTACAACTGAATGATGGATCGCCATAAAATGTAAGTATATATTAATTCCTACAAATCAGAAATGTATTTTCACATCAATTTTAAAGTACAGATAAACATGCATGATAATGTAGAATTCTGTAAATTAACAAATCCCAATAAATTTATCATTGATGTTATCTGAATTCGAGATTTTTGTGTTTGGTAATACAAAAAAGAAAAGTGCTTATTCTTTATGAAATGTACACTTTGTCACTTTGAGACATTGCAACAGATTCAAATACATTTCATGTCCTGTAAACAAAATTGTAAAAAAAAGTGAAATTTTTACCAAAATACCAAAGAAATTTTTTTTTTTTTAAATTTCACTTGAGGTAAATATTACTTGAAGACATAAATTATTAACAGTCGGAGATTGAAAATGTCCTTTTCTTGTTGAGCTGTCATTCATGAGCCGCCTTTCCTCTACATTATGTATCCAAAATGGAGATGAATAATAGATTAACTTCTGTGCAATTTCCAAGATGTCCACTCATCACTAACAGCCGCAAAACCTCAGCTACAGATCTAACTGTCTCTGCAGTGTTTACCTGCAGAGGTGGGAAAAGGACTGACAATTATAATGCAGAAAAAAAGTGACTAAACTACACGTGAAAGTAGTTTTAAAAGTGCTTAAGTAAAAGTTATTTCCATTAAAAACACCTCAGAAACCTCCAACCTTTAGTTGTATGATTGTATCATCCATATTATTAATGTATTTATAAAATTAATGGAAGTATTTCTTTTAATTCTCTGCAGTTTAAAACATCCTGTGCTGAGATAGAGATTGGCAAAATATTAACTTGATTAACTTAAATTGATCTTTGTTTTAATAAAAATGTCTGTATTCCATGTATTTTATTTATGATTCAGGTTTCATTTGTTCTTTTGAGTAAAGTGTCGTTTTCACCTTTGACTTAAATCCAAGTCACTTGTATGAAAAACCAACATTCAAAGCAGACAAACTGAATAACATTTACATGATGGAAACAGATCCTGCAGGATTTTTTTTTTTTTTTTTGTCATTTGAAAGAATAACTATTTTGGTGGCTTAAATGTAGGCTGAAATTTGAATGTTATTTTAAATTGTCACTCAAACAATATAAGATATTATTTCCTAAAATGTATGTGAAACATGAGTTTTTGCATGTGGCCATGTCTGAAATGAACATTTCTGAACTCCCACTTGTTTTATGTGTCCAGTGCGTTTCATCAAATGTGGGCCCAAAACACATTGCTGTGTATGTTATTGTGGAAGTGTAAAGCAGTAATGCCAGTGATTTCCCTATTTTTTAAAATTTTTACCAAAGCATTATGACTTGTTGCTTTATTAGTTTAAAAAGGAAAAAGAGTGTCATTCCTCCAGTGCAAATCTAATGATATCTTTATTCCCCTGTCTTCTCCTCTCTTATTAACTCCAAGAGACTGAAGCAGAAAGCACATTTCACTGTTTGACATGATGGACGATAAACTGGACTCTGCAGACGTGGATGAAAAGGTGGATGATAGACGTGACAACAGAGCAGAGCTGCACAGTTCATTACCCAGCGCTTCAAAGTCCACTCTCAACTCCAGCACCGGTCACACAGGTACGCTCACGAAACAGATCAAAAACTGTCCCGTCCAATTACTCATGGATCTGCCCGTTATTTTAACTATTTTATTCTGTATATATTAAACATTAATTAAACATTCCACAGTGTTATGAGCACTAAAGTTACTCAGCAAGCCTATGAAGTGGGTTGGAGTACTTTTTCACAGTGCAGGATGAAGGTTTATGACATAATGGTCATATCTTAAAAATCAAGAGTCTATCTAGTTTCAGTGTGGAAAGAAAATCTATATTTTAGAAATGTGACAATATGAAACTGGGATGTTTCACAAACCAAAGTTCAAAATGAATTAAAACTAATTAAAACACTTAAGAAAGCCCATGTATGTCAGAAAATAAGATGTAATCATAAATCTTCTCATGCTAGATGCTCTGGGTGTATTGGTATAAAACATGAGGCGAATCCGAGATAACCATCTGGCAGGTCGGTGAATGAAACAATGAGTCTTGTCTTTCAGGTTCTGCTACTGAAGTCAGCTGTTTATCTGAGCAGATCTTCACCGAGGACACTGAATTATCTTCATCTGACATCTGTCTTCATGTTTTCCCACAAACAACAACAGGTACACCAAGTCATGACTTGTCCGTTTGCAGATTTTACTCTTGGCCAGTATCACTTTCATGAGCTTTATGTCTCTTTATTTCCAAGGCCTTGCCGGATACAACTTGCAGACTAACTCAGAGAGTGAACGACAGACTGCCGCCTCTGTCTGCAGTCACTCTGTTGTTGAGAAGGACGAGCCGGGACGTCTCCGAGCTCTGCTGCAGCCGCCAGCGGAGACCGGCTGCGTGCTCGAAGTGAGTCAGGAAAGCCTGAAAACCTCCCCGGTCCACACTGAGCCCAGAGGAGACGGTGAGAGCCCTCAGCTCCCGAGCGTCCCGGTCTGACCCCTCCCCTCCTCTCCCCTCCTCTCACTCACTCCCTCTTCTTTTCACGCCAGACCTCTGTGCCGCGGTCCTCCTGGCCTGCCTCTTCTGCCGGCCGCTGGACTGCCTCCTGGCCACCATGAGGGGCTGCGGCGGGTGCGCGTGGTGGCTGTGCCAGTCGCTGTTCGGCTGCGAGGCCTCGGCTCTGCGGCCCGTCCTGGACGCCGCCCGCCACTGCGACGTCTGCGGCTGCCTGAGCCTGCCCTGCTTCACCTGCGACTGCCCCGTCTGCGACATCTGCCTGCAGGCCACCGAGTGCCTGGACCTGGCCATGGAAATCTCCCAGATGCTTTACAAATGAGCGATAAAACAAACGACTCCAGACGCCAGTGATGGAGAATCGTTTATTTGTTAAAAACCTTTCTGGAGCCTACTTGTGGGAACGAGATACGGAAGTAATGCTGATGGTTAACAGTCAGTGTTAGCACTCAAACGAATGTTACCGTGGGAAGCGGTGACCTGCGACGACAGGTCTGAGGACAAACACAGTGAAGGAGTGGAGAAGCTTTCAGCTTGAACAACTCTTAAAGTCCAGAATCAATTCACGACGGTGCAAAGGGGCAAATCCAAATATTACAATAGAATAATTATAAACCAAAAGGTTTCATTTAATCTTTGATAATTAGTTAAAACATCTGACATCATGAAACATAATACTTTAAGATCACAGACTCATGATCTGAATGACTTACTAACATTATAAGGAAGCAAAAAAAAAAAAAAAAGATTAAAACAGTTCACATATGTGAAATTATAGAACTTTTCCATTGTTTTCTAATATTTTGAGATGCATCCGTAAAACAGATGCTGTTTTTTTTGGCTGCTTTCAAACACTTTCTAAAAAAAAAAAAAAACAGTGTGAAGTGTTACAAAAAGTTAGAATATGCAGGTACTTTGTCAAACACACATTCATTAACTGTACATCAGATTGTGTTAAGCCTCTGACAAATTCAATGCCTTTCTAACGCTCGTGGTTATTCAATAGAATAGTAATCGCTTTGCAGTTTCCACTCAACAAACACACAGTTATACATTATTATTATTATTATTAGAGAGGTGAGAATAGTGGTTGTTTCAAAAGAAGGTCAAAACCTTCTGAATTCAGATCAGAAAGCGCAGCAATGCAAAATCCGATATATGTTGGGGGAAAAAAACAAAAACAAAACAAATCCTCGGAGATCATGCTTTCTGGAAGAGTCACTTTGTGAAAACTAAAATGAGGTTATCGGACGACACGTATTAGTCAGGAGGAACGACTTACCGCGCTCTTAGGTATAAAAACAAATGTCATCAACTACAGTACGAGTGTAAAGGACAAAATTGATCTGCATTTCTCACACGCTTGCATTTCCATTGAACGCGTGGATCTCTAAATAAAAAGAGCTGATTTGTAATTTGTAGCTACTCTAGAAGAAATCCTGCTTTGGCTACCTAGCTGCTTTTTACGTTTTATTTTTTTAAAAAAACATTTTAATTACGTTTTTTTTTGTTTGTTTGTTTTTTTAGAAACACATGCAACCTGGGCGTTTGCTGTCCACTGTGTGTGAGATCGGAATAAAAACAGACACAAAGCTCTCATAAAATGCATAGACTGCCATAAAATAAGGTGCAATAAAATTGCTCAAAATAAAATACTCTTATATACAATATGCAGTAAATATTTCACAATGTGCCAATTCACTTTACAAAGATCCCTTCTGTAGCTGCTGGTGAAACAACTCAACATGGATGAGCATGCTATTAAGAAACCCTGATTCCAGTCAGTTAAAGAGACGACAACAACAAAAACAAAACAAAAAAAACCAAACAAACTGGATGTTGGCATCTCTTAATGCGTCTGTTATGCCGGTATTGTCGTAAAATAGAAACCTCACAGCTTGTTCTTCTTTTTTTTCTCCCTACAAATATTTTAAGCATACATAATAAATTCAAGCAAACACTATATCCCTCTTAAATCTCTTGATTTCATCTTAAAATCTATATAAGAATGTGTTACTCCTAAACACTAGGTCCATGCCCCTAATATACAATATTCCATTTTAATAAGATTGCATCTATGAGCTCGGACGTTGCGGTCTGAGCAGCTCCGCACAGGAGCTGTAATAATTAGGTCTGTATGGCAAACGCTTCCAGGAGAATATACCATCTTCTAAAGCGGCATTAGTTTTGTTCTTAACGGTAGATGTTATGACTCTGAGCGGCGGGACGCTCCTGGGCGGCCGCGGCCTCCTGACGGCGGAAAGTCTCCGGCCGCACGCGGTTCATCACAAGTCCTCGTCCATCTCCAGGCTGCTCCTGCGGCTGCTGGTTTTGGAGGCACCGGGTGACAGAGGGGAGAACAGCGGCTCGCCCGCCGTCTCCGGGGACAGGGCGCACCCCTCGTCCATGAGGATGTCCCCCAGCCCCACGTCGGGGTAGAGCGCCGAGGCGGAGCCCTCGTCCAGCTCGGCGAAGCTCAGGCTGCCCAGGTCCAGCGGGCTGCTGATGGTGACCCCCGCGGGGGACTCCGAGGAGGGCGGGGACAGGAAGGAGGCCGGCAGCGGCTGCCCGGCGGCCGCCAGGCCCAGCAGGCTCTGGGTGGCGGCTCCCCCGGCGCCGGGAGGGGCGGCCTGTCCGGGCTGCGGCGCCGCTTGCTGCTGCTGGAGCAGAGCGGGATCGGAGCCGAGGCCTGCCGGGATGCCGCTGGGGTTCGACAGGCCGTGGAGTCGCGCCTGCATCTCCAGTTCCTGGAAACAGGAGCGTGGGGAGAGAATACACACAGATCTCGCTTCAGTGACAAGAACTGAAACTACGGTCAAAGCCTGAAGACGCCACCGAGGTGAAAAACTGCTGACCTGAATGCGTAACATCAAGCTGTGGTTCGCCTGCTCCAGCTTTTTCTGCCGCATCTCAACATCCTTGGATCTCTGCTGCTCCTTCTGTAACTTCCTGATGTAGTCCACGGAGGCTTTGAGGATGGTGCCTTTATTCCAGCGCATCTCTCTGTCGTCCACGAAAACATAAACAAACTGTTTTACAACCGTTCAAATCGTATGGATAAGAAATAACACCTTGAAAATCGAGGTTGACTTACGGATCACTTGACTTGGGTATCAGAGTTCCCAACTCTTTAATACGATCATTGATGTTGAATCTTCGCCTCCTCTCAACTGCAGACAGCAAAGCAAAAACAGATGAGGCTCCCGAACAACACTTGAACTGTGCATTTGAAAAGTCAAGACAAAAACAAGAAATGCTTCTTCTCTTTTTTTCTTATTTTGAAAAGACAACGAACATGAAGGCTTTAATGCGTTTAATGATACGTGTGACTTACTGAGGTTATGGTTGTCTTTCTTCTGTCTTTCTTTTAATAGTGCTTTGGCATCTGCATCTAAAATCCGATGAGAAGAATTTTAGAGCATGAAATGTGATAAAAATCACTAAAAACTTAATGCTGTTTGTTAAAAAGAAGTAAGCTGCTCTACCCGTAATTTCCCTTTTGATTTTCGGAAGATCAGCAGGGCAGGAGTTGCTGACAGTGAGAGTAGGCGCTGCCATTCCAGGGCTATGGTAGACATCCAACAGATTTCCTGGGAGCTGAATAACAACAGTACAGTTACAGATTATCAGAGAAATGCTGCTACTGAGCCTCAAAAGAAGACAAGTATTCAAGAAAAAAAGCATTTTATACCACTAAATAAAAAAAAACACCAATCCATTCTGACATAATCTGGTTAAGCTCTATTACCTTCTCCAAAACATAAGAATACAGTTTTACCTCACTCTCTTTCTTTTTCTTTTCTTCCAACAGCATCACCATAATCCTCATTTTCTGCTTTGAAGCCGAATTTTAGAGAGCTCTTATCTATCTATCCCACAAATATGCTGTTAACCTCACAGTTTTCTTAAAATGAGCACAATCCACTTTGTTTCACTTCTCCTTGTCTTGTGTCCTCTCCTGGCTTCACTCCGCCCATGCAGCACGTTTGTGACGAATGGTCAGCGAGCGCCAGAAGTGTATATTTACTCCAACAACTTCAGAATTCCACACGTAAAAGAGACCGTCCATTCACAGAAGAAACACTTGGAATATAATGAGCAAGTGTGTGACGGAGCAGAGCGACGACCACGGTGTTTATCTGCCGCCGTGCAGCTGAAAGAAAAGCTTTAAAAACTGAATGTTTTTTTCACACTGTTGTCCATACCGTGCTGGGCAGCTGCAGACCTGAGTCGATCAGTGTAATAATGTCGTCATTGAAGCTGGATTCAAGGCTTATGATGTCATCGATCACGTCGTCAATCTAGATGAAGCGGTTGGGAGAAAACACGCAGAGTGAGCATTGTGAGAGCGGTGCATGCGCTGTGTTCTGCAGCCTAAAGCCTTCCACATACTAGCACCAAACATTTAACTCGGTTCAGGGAGCTCTGAAGAGGCCTGATTTCAAAGAGAGAGACGACAAGTGCACTGCAGGCCTGCTTAAGCCGTAGGTGCAGTATTTAACGTCCTATTGTGACAACAGGCCGGCGAGGATACAATGAAAAAAGGCATGCATCATCAGAGTGGGACCTTCGGGAACATCGTTACAGAACCAGCACTGAGTAATTAGGCAAGAAGCGAGCAGAAGTCTAGACTTTAACTTCCTCAAAAAGGAACTGTAAGTTGGAGAAGAGCAACTGTTCTCAGGTTGTGTAATCTGCTGCATCAGCAAAAAGAAAACCCACACAGAAGAATTGTATCAAAAGCAGGAATTTCCACATACTTCCTCCTTGTTGGAGCCGATGTTCAGTAGAGCCATGGGACTGTTGGGGGCACTGCTGGCAGTCGGGGCCACTTCAGGGGCAGAACTGGACTGCGGCACCGGGGAAACGCTCAAGGTCTGAGTGACCGCCTTGTTCCCCAACGTGGTGGAGAGGTACTGCTTCACCTGCTGCCTCTGTGCCTGCCGGATGTGATACTCGGTGGGGTTCTCCAAGTGGGTCTGCACCTGATCAATAAAACAGCTGTTACGTGACTGTGGGGCAAATCACATCAGAGGAAGACTGAGTGAGATAAACGCTCGATCTCACCTTCAGCACCTCAACGGGCACCTGAGCCGGCGGCGGGCGGGCAGCATTTGGGGGCAGAGTGACTGAGATAGCTGGAGTGGAGTCAGAGGCCCGGAGCTGAGAGGCAGAGGCCTGCTGCTGGGCCTCGCGTCTCTCCTGCTCCTGGGCTTGTTCTCGCATCAGCTGCTGCCGCAGCAACACACGAGACGACATGGCTGGGGCCGGTCCTAACGTAGGGCTGGAGCTGAAAAACAAGAGTACAGAAGCATCTCAACCATCACAACCAGCTGAAGAAACGTTTTGGAAACAGGTGGCTGTGCCATCTCTCTGTATGAGGACTTTTTCACAATTTCGGATACTTTAAGCAGTCTGTTGCCGTGCTACTAAAATAATGCACACGCGGCAGAATTCAGTACCACAAAACTAATAGTGAAATAAAAGTAGATCATCTGCCCCTAAAAGATTTAAAAACATAATTCACAAGACGAGACTAACATTTCGAATCCAAACATGGTACAATGAAGAGCACACCGTCACAAAGCTTGTAATGGCCTAGTGACCTGTGTGAACAAACAAATGACGGCATCTGTCAATAAAACCACCAACATCAGTGCACCTGACCTGCACTAAACCAGACTTCCTGGTATGACATAATTCAGTTATCTTCACAAGTGTCAAACATCTGTGATTTAGCTTCTGTAATGATGACACTGATATAAAATTGCCCTTTACCTTCTTGTTGCGATGGCAAAACACAAATCTAACTGTAAAGAATGTTTGTTTTAAAGTGTTATCAAAGTGTATTAATATCCTCCTGATAGTTTTCACATCTTACACTGTGGAAACTTTTCAGACCTCTTCATGTTTTGACTTTCTTGAATTCCAACCTCTCTCACAACACATCTGCAGGGACCTCGGGTGTGCTCTATAGCCTCAGGGTTGCAGCACTGGGTCAATACATGTTTCCCTACTTGTCGTTTCTTACATAACACGGTGGGACTCGCTGTGTCTGCGGTGTACACACATTCCAGACTTTGCACAAAGGAGTCTGAGTGAAATCAATGGATGTACCGTCTCCGCCGTCAACGATCACAGAACAACCACGGCTGTAAACACGTAACAAGCTGAGCATGTGTCTGGTTGTTACACCTTCTTACGGGACAGTTACGTAAAAACAATCCGAAAGCGCCGCAAAAGTGCTCGTTTCGCCAAACTACACCAACACTACTTTATTATTAGCGCTCTCGTTGATGTTCCACTTTTTAACCACTCATACTATCACTTTGGTGAGTTGCTACCTCACTTATAGCCATTTTCGCAATCTCTATTTTGGGCGATCATGAGTTAGCAATCATAGTTCAGCTGACAGTTCGGTGTTGCTAACGCGGGCCCACATCAACAAACACACAGTGTACACACGGCTACCAGCTGCCGCGACATCGAAAGTGGCTTTACACCCGCCGAACGTCAGCCAGACATGATGCCGTTTTTGATGTAGACAGTTATTTCCAGCAGGACAGAGATACAGTCACAGGAAAACGAAAATAGGAAGTTGCAGCTTAGCTAACTAGCAAGCCATCACCGCCAATTACCCAACAAGCTAATGCTACGTAGCCAAACAACTTATTTTAAAAAGGAATACGTACAATGGAGGGTGATTTGTTTCACTTAATCACAGCCATGAATCCCCGGAGTCCTCCGCTTTCTTTGCCATTTCTTGAGGTGGATGAATATAGACCCGACAGTCCCTAGCTTCAGCACTTCACACTGTTATTTACCTCGGCCCGACGGGATGAGGTCATCAGAAGCACGCAACCAGGAAGTTAAGTTGAAGCAAAGCGTCAATGCGCCCGCCATATTGGACCGGGCCACATCCACAGGCAAATAAATTAAACAATGAAGAAAAAAAACCCCCAAAGTGTAATTGTAAAGAAACAGAACAAGAGTCAGCCTACAGGTTTACAGACAAACTGTACTGTGTTTACATTAATCAACCTTAATTGTATGTGAACAAAAACAACAACCAAATCTTTGTTGTATTTTTTTATTATAACCAGGTATCAGCTATAGAAATGAAAAGTCCATTGCAGCAGTAAGTGTGTCTGACAACTTGGTGGCGATTTTGTCTGTAGAAAGAAGAAAAACAAGAGAGAATGTAGTTATCCACTTGTATAAATGAATGTCCTTTATGCAACAATTTAGCTTCTTCAAGCTTATATTGCTTAATAACTTCAACAAAAAATAAAAAAACTTGTTAAAAAAAAGAGCACAGCTCTATTGGACAACAACAATCATAATAATAATAATAATAATAAAAACAATATACAAACCAGCTCTTTTCTGTTGCTTCTTCCTTTTCTTGCTGGCAGCCAGAAGTGCCTGGCCCTGCTGGAGAGGATCCACATCCAAGATGTCCTTCAGGTTTGGGGCCTTCGGTGCAGCATCATTTGATGGCAAATTGCCCTTTTTCTGTGACTTTATCTCCACTGTCATCGGTCCAAACTGTTGACGGAATAACATCAGTCAATGCAGAATGTAACCTGCTGATATTCAGCTGACACCGTGTCTCTCACCTCTGGATCCTGATCGTCCTCCATAGATTCAGCTTCTTCTTTGAATGTCGACTCTTCCACTGAGCCTGCTTCCATGTCAAGGTCACAGTGCAGCTCACCCAGACCACCTTGTGTCATGCCTGTGGTTTCCATGCAGAATCCCATCTGGACATCAGGACACGAAGAGTCTGAAACGCGGCAGAAAAAAACAAAACAAAAAAACTTTAGAATCAATATTCTTACTGTATGGGAGAGCATTAGTGCCCCATTTGTTGAGCCTCAACCACGCCGTCATGGTCGTCTGTATCTTTAGATTCACCTGCAAGGACCTCCTGATTTCCTTTTTCCAGCTCATCCCAGTCGAAGGCTTTCCCCATTTCTGAAACGATCTCAGCACTGACGTGTGTGGGGAGGGTGTGTGTCTCTGGGGGGTGCGTGAAGTAGCTGATCCTTCCCCTGAGCAACACAACATGCAGGAAGGAACTCAATGCTGAGAGCAGAAAGTTGACAGTCATTTCTAAAAGTTTCCACTGACCCTGTCCAGTCCATTAACACGCCCTTGGCTGCCTTGTCGGTGTCGGGCAGGCCCCCCTTCCGTAGTTTCCCTTGTCTTCGCGCGAGCAGGGACAAGAACTCCAGAGCTGTATGGAAGTCAGAGACGCCGTAGTGTTCCATGATCTGCACATGGAATACAAATGAGGCATCACTGTGAGTAACAACATCATTAACAAAGTGTCACTTAAAACTTTTCACAGTGAACACTGCCTAAGAAAACGATGTACTCTCTAAATACAGTGATGTGATAATTCAACCACACACAATTACCGCGGTTTTTCATTAATTCACACATTACACTGCAGGCAGACAATTATCTGGAACAAAGATATTACAGATAACACCTACTTTAAATGTTTAAATTTATGTCTGTAATTCTATTACTAAATTTTATATTTCTCGTATTTACATTCCCATTCTTCTGCTCTTTTAACTTGGCTTCATTTCCGTTCATCGCCACTGGGGGGAGCTTTCGTACCACAGCTCCAGGACCATTTCTCCACTGAGAGGTTGCAGGATCTACTCTACCTGTGCCTTGTTGCACCTCCGGAGGATGGCCTCCACAGGCGGCAGTGGATCGACCAGCTGTTCTATTTTCACACAGTTTCGTAGGATCATTGCCGCGTCGGTCGTGGATGTCGCCATGACGATACCGGGACAGTCCAGCAGCTTGATGTGTTTGTCCAGGTGTACTTCCTGAAGACACCTAGAGGGAAATGAACAGATCTGTCAACACAACAACCAGGTTCACATCCATGTGGGCCTAACTAAAAAGAATTATATGTTATGAATTTTAATCCAATAAACTTGTCAGGATGATAATTTTAATACAGCTGCATGATGAAAGGTGAAAAAGGAAACATTTAGTGACAATTAATCATTTGTGCATTTTTCAGCTAATTCCCATTTTAATTAACAGCATAAATTTCTGAACACTGAATATTTGCAATTTCCTGTCTAAATTAATTCCTAAATTAATTTGAAATTTGGGGAGTTTTGACCTTGCGTGCGCAGGCAGGCTGATACTGATCCAGCCCGATGTGACCCCTGAGTGAATTTTACCTTTAGTCAAGATAAGATAAATTAAAGGTTGCAGAGTTTAGCAGATGATTTAAAAATAATGAAATGTCATTTCAGTCTCTCAAGGTAAACATAGACATTTGTTTACTATTTAAACTTTCTTTTATTATTCTTAAAAGCAGTTATTTGTCCTCTAATATTTTAGTTGTCCCCAACTGTGTTGATTAGAGTATCTCTTATTTTGCTTAGATTGTTTAATTCTATGTCTACTAAGGCTAATATTGTGGTAATGTAAAAGTTTTTAGTACTTTACGAATTCCTGCAGCATTAAAAAAAAAAAAAGATGCTTTATTTAGGCAATGTTTAAATCATATGATTGATGTGGCTTTACTGGTGCAGGCACTTTATACACTGATCATTTAAAGATGTCACATGAATTATTAAGTATTATTTGTAACACTTAAGTACTCAAATTAAATCTGAATGTTACAAAAAAAAGTAATAGACTAAATCACAATATGATATAATTTGATAATAAATTTAAAACTGATTTCTAGATTTTCCTTCTGTTCAAATGTGTTACATTTACACAGGTAAGTCTGGACTGAAGTCTTCGGCAGCCCCCCTGGCAAGCCGCCTGGTTTGACCGGGGTGCTAAACCAGCTTTCGGGAAGGCACCGAGGAAAACAGGATCAACATATTGACGTCACTTACTTGGTCACACCGGGCGTGGCCCCCACACTGCACGCTCGTGCGCGTTTCAAGCTGTTGATCAAACTGCTCTTTCCCACGTTAGGAAAACCTACAGAAAAGGAGGGAAGGAGGAAAAAAAATTTCCAATCACTCTGCTAAAAAACCCCTGCTTTCAGCTTTCAGGACCTTAGTGATGCGACATTTACCTACGACCCCCACAGTGATGGCCGTCTTTATGTCCAGATTGCGGCAGTAGTTTCCCAGCAGCTTCATCAGACAGTCGGCTCCGATGCAGGCGCTGCTGCTGAGCAGCTCCGTGGTGGCTTGAGTCACCGGAACATTACTGCGTTTCTGCCCGATGGATTAGATAAGAAATGTGTCGTGTTCATTTCAGATGCACTGTAAGCAAACTCTTAAGAGTGTTTTATCGTTCACAAGTTTAAATAATGATCATATTAGTACCTGAGTAGATCTACTCACCAGGTTTTTAGTCTGTTGTTGAGTTGATGCTTTGAAAGCCACAGTGGGAAACTCATTTCGGAGATATCTGATCCACTTTTCCACTATTTCTTTTGCAACCAAATCTATAATCCATATAAAAACATGTCACAATTAGTGAAGTAACAAAAATAATGACAAAAAAAAAGAAATTTTAAAATGGACTTTGAGATTTTTAGATTTTGTACCAATTTTATTCAGAACTAAAACAATCTTCTTATTTGTTCCACTTTGGATGACTGCCTGCTCCACCTGAGGACACCTGCAGCCCAGAGGGTCACGAGCGTCCAAAACTTCCAAAATGACATCCGAGGCCTCCACAACCTTCACACAAAATCAAAGCGTTGCAATCAGAAACAAGTGCACTTCAACCTCTCGTGACTCATAGGGAATAAGACGTTTTAAAGAGTAACACAGTGATTCTCTAAACAATCAATGTGTGACAGAGCAGCTACGTACCTTTTTAAATTCTCTGTAATAAGCTTTCCTTGAATTCTCATTTTCAAAGTTTACGTGCTTCTCCAGACTCTGCATCTCGATCTCCTGGGAGCACAAAGAAGTGAACAGTCACGACTCAATAAGGGAAAGTTCATCTGAGGCCTGTGTCGGCTGATATTTACCCTCTGCTCAAACTCTCTTTGTCGCTGTAAGATGTCATTCTGAAAACTTTGTAAATTCCTCCTCTTCATCAGCTCTCGTTCTCTGGACAACTTCTGTTTTTCCTGGAGATCCTGAAGCTGACCGAGAAAGTTGAAAATTGAGAGAATACGCCCAACAGAACCAACACTGTTCCTCTAAGATGAACAACAGAGAAGATTTACCCTTTTCTTGCGAATTTCTTCTGGTTTTCTCTGCTCCTTGACATTTTGCACGGCTGAACCCTTCAAGCGTCCTGTGGCATCTGCCTTCTGTCCGTCTTTACTCTGTAGGATATGGAAAATAGTTCCTTGTATTTTGCATATCAGACTGAAACATTACACTTAAAAGCTCAAAGAATTAAGATGGAATTGTGAATTTGCTCTGCTATTTCAGTCTGTCAATTCACACACCATCTGAAACTTGACGTACTCAAATCACACCACCCTGATAGTGAGTTGGAGCGTGGCCAGAGTCCTCAGAGAGCAAATCACACATTTAGGTCATTGTCCAGAAATTTTGTGTGTGCAAATGAGGAATTTCTGCTGGTGTTCTGACTGCTTCAAACATCTTAAAGCCCGTTAGTGAGTTCCCAGCTGGTACAAATGAATTACCACTATTAGTCCATATACGTTTAAATGCATTTATCAGAGCAGAAAGTATTTGATCAGGGCAGCAGACAATCATCACAGAAGCACAGCACTCCACTAAACGTAGCCACTTCTTCTCATGTATTTTTGACAAAATCCTGGAGTTTGACAATCGGCTACACATGAAAGTTACTGATGTGCTACTATGCTGCCATAGATTCACTCCTCGATCTCAGCAATCAAGCGAATCTCGACATAACACCAGGAAGAAGAATCCTGTATGACCCGGATGGAGACTTAACTTTCTTTATAAATAGCTTCATCCAGGAGCTTCTAGCATTAGCTATGTCAACATACACACTTTCCTAAAGCTCGGCGTGTGCTAGAGCTGTAGTGATACTGCTGTGCTGTGAATCCATAACAACACTTTCAGCTCCGACGTGAAGCTACACACATTAGCCGAGTCGCTCTCACCTTAAACTTCCCCAAGCCGAGGCGTTTGGCGCGTTTCTGTTCTGTAAAAAAAACAAGATAAACGTTGTTTTCAAATCAAGCGCACACGAGGATCACCGATGCAGTTAACGCGTTTAGTCAGAAGCGGTGGATACGCACTGGCTTTGGACATCTTGGCCAGTCTTCTGCGATTTCACGTGTCGGCGGAGGAGGCGGCCATAAGATGACGTCAACATCCGGGTTACCGCAATGACAGCGCGTGCTCAAAAAAATAAACACGACTAAAATAAATACACTAAAAGTGCGGACTCCAAAAACGCAACAATATCATCTCCTATTGAAAGCGGGTATGATGAAAATAAAAGCACGCACTCTTCACTGCTTTTGCTGAATGAGTCGAAAAAGCCGCTTTATTGCTAACAAATTATTGCGTGGATGATGGATTTTGTTGGTGAGTCAGATCTTATCTACTAATGCACTACTGCTGTTTGACAAATAGTAATAGATTCTGTAAAAAAAAAAAAAGCGATTTGTGCTATTTTTCGACTTTTTCATACAGTTCAATGTTTTTTTCAGTATATTTAATTTTCTCAAATTAAGACACGATGCTCTTTCAGCAATGTCATTCCAACATATCCTGGTACATAAGAACAACATATGTTAAAAACCTGCACAAAGCCCCTCGTTATCAATCACAAACATCATTTATCTTTAATACAATATGAATACCAAATACTTACAGAGGTTTTATGAAAACGGTCTAAATCCTTAATTAGAAATTCTCCTATATATTTATAATTTTACACTACTTAATGCCCTGTAACTCACTTCTCTCCCATGAGTAAAGCATCTATCTAATCCAATTCATTTGTAAGAAGCTTTGTCAACCATTTGCTATAGATATGTTGTTGGCAGCCAAACTATATTTTATCATAGTACCATAAATGTTTATTAGTTCCAGCGTTAGATATGCTACCATTTGAAAGTGTTTTTACATTTGAACCGATTGTGTGTTAGACTACAATACATCACAGTACAGTTTGGTAACATGAATGAAAGGTTAGAACAGTCAGCGAAATATTAAAGGATGCAATCAAAAACAAACTTTTGATCTTGCTTCATTTAATTAATTCCTGACTGGTTAGGGTTAGGGTATGTCAATGCAAAACACTGTCAATCAGCATGTTTATGTTATTAGGGCAGCAGCTGCTATTGATTAATATTTCCATATGCAACTATGGCTGCCCTTCTTGCATAATAAACTAGGTTATGATTTGCTTTGTTGTGTTAAATTAGCTATGGGCTTTCAGTAATTACTCTATTATCTGTTTGTTTTCCATGTTTCCTCCAAGAAAGCTCCAGCCCCCAACAACCCATCAGATGAATAGATATTTATCTCAGGATAGATCTTGAATACAGTGTAATGTTCATCTTTAGATTCGCTGCACTAAAGTACCTGTCTAGTTTATTTTTGAAGAGATTAAAATGTTGGTAAAGTTTGGCATCAGTAATACTGACACCATTCATAAGAACCACAATAATCTGACTATTCCTAGGCAGTCTTCAGATTTATAAAGTGTAGAGTGCAAGAAAACACTGAAACAATGTGAAATATGCTTGATATTTTTATATTCATTTGAAAAAAAAAACACCCGTGACGTAATGATTCATTCCTTCATGTATACATGTATGTTTTTTTGGATTTTTTCATTTGCCAGAGAGCTATATTTACTAAAAAAGAGACAGAAATGAAACAATAAATATTTGCTGTACAAATTAAAATAGTTTTCTTTTTTCCAAAGCGGGGAATGTGGAGGTTTATGCTGGAGCCACAGAGGAGACCTCTGTCTTTGATGTGGATACTTCTGAGCCATCGTCCACCTGCTTGCCAAAGAGCTGCATGATGCATGTGCGGAACTGATGAGCAAAAGAGACAAAAACAGGTGTGTTAAAAACTCATCTGAATGATTGGAGTGATTGATGCTGACTGAGAAAGCTGTGCCCACCTGTCGGTTCATGAAGACATAGATGATTGGGTTGTAGATGGTGGCGCTCTTGGCAAAGTATGCAGGCATGGCAGCAGCCAGAGGATGGAAGGCATATCCAGGGTTGGCCGCAGCGAAGCAGGCAAAGAAGGTGTAAGGTCCCCAGCAGAAGCAGTAAGCCACGATCATGACCACCACCATCCTGGACACTTCCTTCTCAGCCTTCTGGGTGGACTCGGATTCCTTCTGCTGCATGGCGACCTGTGGGAAACAAGTCAAGAGTGTGAGAGTCTGCCTGAAAATGACTTTGAATTACGTATTAAAAGGTGAGTGTGATAACTTACAGCACGGATGGCCAGCCACACTGCCAGGTAGCACAGGATAATGATAGCCAGGGGGATGATGCAGCATGTGATCATGAGAACAATCATGTAGGACTGGACTCCGGGGTCCTCACTGCCGCTGAATACATCAGGTCCGCAGGAGGTCTTCAGTCCATGAGGCCAGTATCTGGTGCAAGAGGAGGCTTTGGTTTACAAATTCAACTCATATGAAAGCAAAGAAAAGCTAAAAGAAAGCAAAGCTACCTGCTCCATCCGAAGAGGGGAGGTGCACACCACACAGCCGACCAGACCCAAGAGAACACAATTCCACCTGTGGCCCATTTGGCATCGAACTTGACATTTCCAAAAGGTTTGCACACAACTATCCACCTTTCCCAGGAGATGATAGTCAGGGACCACAGAGCAGTAATACCTGTGCGGCGAAAGAAGATTTTCCCTCGAGTTAATTTAACTCACAGTGCAGCTTTAAATGTCCAAGAATCTTATAATTGAAATAAATAAAACTTGGAACACTTACCACAGGTTGAGACAACATAGCCCTCAAACTTGCACATTGGGTGTCCCAGAATGAAATACCCGAAAAACTGGTTGCACACACTGATGGTGCTGGCAAAAACTGTCTCTCCAAGATCAGCAATGGCAAGATTCACCAAGATCCAGTTGAGGGGATGGCGGAGTTTCTTGAACTTTGCAGTGGCCACCAAGACGAGACCGTTGGTAAAGACAGATGCAATGACCACGAAAAACATCCAGAGCGTGGCAACATTGTAAACCCATCGGGGGGCAATGTGGTAGTTGGGACCCTCAAAGGGATCTGAAAGAGAAAGAAAACAATATTGAATAAATCTAATGTTCTCCAGCACCAGAGAGAGCAGAAAACACTAATAAATAAAATCTTAAGTGGACCTAATTACTCTTCGCACTTGTTATGCAGGGTGTAGAATAGCTTAAAAGCTCACTGTAAAGCTACTGAGTTCAGCTGTAAGATCTCGATGGTTCAGAACTTCTTCCTTATTCTGTTCCTCGACAGAATCAGCAAACATAACTTTCTATTTATCAAATAAGTCTAAACTGATCAATTCCCATCTCTGATTTGGAATCAAGCTGTAATTATCTACCAAAGCCACAGTACAGTCATTTACTCGGGTTAAACACTGCTGCTCCACCTCTTTGCTTTAGCACTACTCTCACGACTCGCTCTAAAATCAACATTCCCATTAAGGTCTTGAAGATACTGTACCTCTGGTGTGGTTGCTGTTTGTGTAAACGAAGGCCGAGCCCCTTGTTGTGTCTTCGTGGTACCGCCTTGCAGCGTACGCCTGTTTTCCCCAGTCCTCTGCCATTGTGAGCTCTGGAGGAGGTTCTCAGCCTTCGGTCTGTCTCGTCACTTGCAACCTCCTTGAGTGACTGATGCTGCACATCTGACTTTAGCTTTTATACCTGTGCTCCAGAGACCTCTGATGGGATTAGGTCACAATCAAATTACAGGCGCGGTGTGCCGTTTGGCACTGATACTCAGCGGCGGAGCAATAACCTTATTTTGAACTGTAATTTAAAACTAATGAGGTTAAGACACAAAATTCCACAATAATCTTGTTTGAAAGCGGATTTCCGTCCGCTCACTTAGGATGTGGATTAGGCGTGAGATTTTTTAACACTAACACATGAACGTCAAAACGATTTACATTTTTGATCCGTGTTTGGATTATTCCTTAAATCTGTAGAAAGTGTGGGAAGGTTGATTAAATTTCACAGTGCATGCTTCAGACAGTTCTGTTAAGAAATATAACTTTACCACCAGATGATTTGTGTTGCACAGCAGACTGAATGCATATAGTAAGAACCTCAGGCTCTTTGTACATGTGACATGCTCCCAATAAGTCAACACTGATGAGCTTAAAATCCAATCATGTACAACAATTTTTGCCTTGATGTGTCAGTGTGTAGTTAAAGTGTCACTTCTCAGAGTTGAGAGAAAAGTTTCACCTTTGTGAATCATACTTTTTTAGTGTTATGATGAGTCAGTGTTCTTCATCCACTCCATCAAGACGAGCTCTATTTGTGATCTGTTCCTCTTGAGATGGTGTTTGAAATGCATCTGTGGCAATTATGTAAACTTTGAATGGGTGTTAAAGGTAAACGACGCAGTTGATGGGGAAGTAGTCACTTGGTTGAAATTGCAACTGAACTGGGACAAGAGCAGGGCATTCTCAATCACATTTGTAATGGTGATCAAAATCATAAATTGATCGTAATTTGTATTTTTTTTTTTCATGAAACAACCTGAGGTAAAAAAAAAAGTCTTTGTCTGAACTTTTCTGACTTTGGGGGGGATCCTGCTTAGCAGGGCAGTCCGTCTTAAACCAGCTTTGTAGGACAAGTGAAGATCCACAGTATAGCATTAGCCAAAGATGCATTTGTTGCCATGTGATTCGAGTCACCTTTAATCCCTCCGGAAAGTCGGTTCACCTCAGAACACGGGATTTTTTGTCACTGCTTTGATCCTATGTCCCACGTCAGAGGCCTTATGGCAAGGGCAAAGCGGACGGAGGGGGAAAAACATCCTGATCGGTGGGAATGTAGAGCAACCGGAAGATCACCCACTTCTTGACGGATGTGGCACAAGGTTATCGATGCGCAGCATTCCGGCGCGTTGCATCACATTGTGACTGAACGTTTGACCTACTGAATGACCCAGCAAAAATGAAGATGGCTAGAAATTCATTCAAAACAGTGTTGATATCACAGCGAGACGAGACGACTCGTAATATGGCTCTCAAAAAAGAAGTGGCTCAGGCGAAGTCTGGATGGAAAAGATGGACTCTGTAGCGATGAGAATGGTCATGTGAGACCACAACCTACCACGACAAGACCCCTTCTGTAAAAACATGTTATTTCCATGAGCACATATACTACAAACATTTTTCACTTAGTTGTGAAATTTTTGGAGTGAATATAAAGTTGGAAGAAACCAGTGAGTGACAGCTGCCTTCAGGCAAAGCCCTTCACTTCTGAGTATTGCCAACAGGATAGGGTGTCTTAAGGAGATAAGCGAGCCAGTGATTAGGGAATTTGGCTCCATGTCGCATGTTTAATTACTGTCTTAACTGGCTGCAGCCCGCTCAGTGTTGATGGCGACAGTTTTGTTGTTATTGTTCTCAGCACTTTCCAGCGCTTCACATTAATTGTTTTTTTTTTTTTGTCATTTCAATTTGCTTAAAAAAATGCAAACCTCCAGCTGTTCTATAAAATCTGCCTGTAGTCATGTTATTTTTTTCATGAAACTGGCAGGTTAGTTGACAGTTTCATTGACATATTCCATAAAATAATGGTCTTATTTTTGAGAATTCTGTAATCTGTATAGACTGCCGTATTTTTCTTCCTAAAAAAAGTTGTTTTTTTCAGACTGTTACCTCCAAAAAAAGGATGTAAATATGCTTGCAATAGCAATAGCAACTGAAAATGTGTCGGCTGTGGTCAGACACAGTGTCTGAAAACGAACATGCAATATGCATCTCATTTGGAGCACAACGTATCTTTAGTGATGCTTGTTTTGCTTCTGTCTCAATTATACAATTTTCTGATGCATCTGGTGGAAACGTTATGGTCCAGAGAAAACCTTTGCTTGTGTTCCACCGCAGTGTTGCACACAGAGTGAAAGCCCTTCCGTTTCATTGCTGTAGGTCAGAAAACTGAAGAAAGTTCAGTTAGAAAGTGATGGTTTTTCTCTGGACTGGGGTCCTCTGACCAGATGTGACCATGCTCCGGATGTTGCTGCTGATCTGTGCTGGGTGGACCCTGTCTGAAACCAGCTCTGGTGCCTCGTGACCCTGAAAGGCCAGTTTTGCAGGGCTGCTTTAAATTAGTTAGATATTCTCAGGATAAAGAGGTGGTTTAATAGAGTGCATTTCCTCTTTCTTTTAAGTTCAGTCTCCTCAATCTTCTTTCTTTGACTGACACCATAAAGCCCACACAACAAGAGAGTACGTGCGACATACTGTATTTATTCTTTATCTCTGACTTTGCCCCATATAAAAGCATTGTAAGTCAGTGGGGTATTGATTGGTGTTTTCCAATACAGCGATCAGACTGTTTAATTGGATTAACCCAGTGTTATGGGCTCTGTGTGAAAATTTCAAATAAATACTTCTGACATTGTCACAATAGACTTTAATCTTGTTAATCACTTAACCTTATCTAATGTTAGTGATCTCCAGTCAGTTTGCTATTTCAGTACAATGTTTGGAGGTGAATCCAAATGGGTCAAGATGAAGAAGCCAGAGTTCTACCAGATGAGCCAAAAGTCTTGCTGTTTCATGTTTTTCCAACTCGTTTGTGCAACGGCATCCTTTCAGACGCTGTGAGAGTTTTTCGGAGTGGACGAGAAAGCAGGACACCAACCGTCTTACGCCACAGCGGGGATGTGGGGCATGCGGATGCTGTGGATCAGCGCTGCGGATTGTCCGTTATTCATTCAGGTCGAGGAGTTCTGGGGCAAGACGCCGCACCCTAGTTTCCCCGGACGGTTACATCACTGTGAGGTTTCCAAATAGAGGAAGCCAATTCGAGCCAAATAGAACATGTATTTGCATTTAAAAACCAAAAATATAGCAATGTATGTCTGCAGTCAGTTCATCAAGTCTATCTATTTTCTTCAACAAAGCACATTTTCCTGAAATCCCACAATTATTATTTATTTCAGATTATTATTTCCACTTTTTATTAGTGGTATAAGCAACATACTGTGCTACACAAAATCTGAATTTTACAGATGGAGACAGAGCAACAGCTTGTCAATAATCCAATGTGGCCTCTGTAGCAAAGAGGTCAAAGCATCAGGTGTGTATGAGCAGGTCGCTGGTTCGGTCATGCTGTGATTCTCCAGTCTGTGTGTCTGCATAAAGCAGGTATAGAGGCTGAATGGATGAGCTGGTGGACCTCACGTCACGATTATACACACAGGTTAGCACGGTATGAAGCAATGCACCGTTCATTCAAAACCTCTAGTGATTTTAAACAATTTAAACAAGAAAACTTTGGATGCAAGACTATGTCAGGCATTTTTTATATATGCTCCAAACACAACTTTAACACCAACCACATGAATAACCAAATGCAAAAATCAATGTACCCTCAATTTTTCAACAGACTTGTCACATACTGGATGCTATAGTGCTGCCACCTCATGTCACACACACAAAAACACACACCAAATGAAGGCAAAGACTCCACATTATAAGAAAAGAGGAGCACATATAAAAGTTTTATTCCTTTATAGTGATTATTCAAGCTTGTAGACTAAATGTGAGAAGCTGAAGCGTTTCACTGACGGTGCTTTGCGGCCCGGGCGCTGACATAACGTTTCCTCGAGGGCCGGCAGCTGTGTTGTACGAGTTTTCTCTCTTTTGACTCTTCTGCCAGGAAGAAGTGAAATGCAGGTGAAGATGTCTTATGTATCCCAGCAGACCAAAGCAGATTATACGGACAACTCAGGTTGCTCCACAAAACAGATTACCACGGAGTAATTACTTCTGGCATGCTCACACCATAACTCTTTAATCTCTCCGGAACAACAGTTCACTTCGGGAGAAAGCTGAGGTTAATCAAAGCTGCTATAGTGGTTTATTTTAATCCCGTGATTCAGTGTTTTTGTGGAGCCCATATCTTGCACAGGTAGATGGCTCGCCGATTTATTAAGAACTCCACACACGGCAAGGACTGTGCATGAAGAGGTGGATGGACCCCGAAACCAAAGGAATCTGTAAATTCTTCCTCTATTTTTCCACTTCTGTATTTTCAAATGTGTCTGTATTTAAATTAGCTTGTAGCTTTGCTGAATTTTGCTGAAATTTTGTGATGTAATAGTGGTTAAATAAACCAGTCAGTGAGCCAAATGATGTCTTAGGTAAGAGTGCGGTGCTTAGTTTTGTAATGTGAGTGTATGTGAAGGGGTGGGATAGATCCAGGATGTCTGGCTGCGTCTTTTCCCCGTGATCCTGCGACGTTTCGAGGGTAGGTCTGGAATTCCGCTAGTTCTGAACTATTCGTGTTTGGCAGAAGTTCACTACTAGCAGAACTCGGATTTGCTCCCGACTACCGACGGGAACCTTCGTGACCACCGAGAAGGAGAGGGGAGGGGGACGCCCGGGGGTCGGGCGGTGCCGAACAGCAGGTGGTCCACCTGCGTGTGTGTGTGTGTGTGTGTGGGCAGCTCATGAGTGTAATCAGGTTCTCTGGAGTGAAGTGAACTGAGTCCACCTTTTCTGCCCACGCGGTCTTGTGTTCATCTCACACCAGAGAATAATCCTGCTGCCCAGATTGTTTGCTGAATCTTCTTTACTTTATTACTTGTATTCTTACTTTGATCTTCTGACAGCATGTGATCTCTTCTTCACTTGTAATTATCTGGATATTTTGATATGCTCCCTCCCTGTGATAAATGTCATTCTTAATAAGAAAACTGCTTTTTTGAATCTTTGGAAAAACTTTTCTGAACTACTTACTGAACTAAATTACTTACACAGCTTGAAAGGACAGTGCTGTCTGAGAGGACTTGGGATTAGGAGTTCGATTCCCACAGTGGACAGGTCACCACTGTGGGTTCCTGAGCTTGACCCCTCACCCCATCGGCTCAACTAATATGGCTGCTCACCACATCCTTGAAATAGGATGTGTGAAAGCAGAAAAAGGAACGAATAAAGAATGATTAGTTCATTTTATTAAAGGCACTTAGTCCTGTTAAATAACTAATCAAACAAGCTTTTTTTTTGTTGTTGTTTGTTTGCTTGTTTTATTTTACTTTCCAGCATTGATCATGTTTTACACCACTGGAGATGTGACACTACTTTCAGAGAAGTGAAAGTCTAATCCTGTTCAGGTAAACCTCTTTAGCTTATTGTGCTAAAGCATTTGAAAAGATGAAGTGTGACAAGGGATGGTGGGAATCACGCAGGGATGGTGACACACTTTGAAATTATTCATTCAGTCATCAGAGTCCAGGCTGGTTTAACTCAACTGGAATTTACCTTTGAAGAATGGAGCAACCAAAGAGACATTAGATCGACTTTATTTCATGGAAAGTTCCTAATTTTAAGTTTACTTCACTCAAGTAATGCCAAATAAGATTTCTGCCTCCTCTTAAAATCGGGCATTTTTTGAAGCACAAGGACATCTGGCTAAAACGTGATCTGTGGAGTTGTTATGAAATGCATTTGGTAATTTTTGTACTTTCAACCTTCAAGGAATTACAAAAGATAATTTGGATATTTATAATTCTACGTATAGCTAAGTTATTAGAATTCAAGTTCAGTAATGCCATGTCTGTATTTTAGTGGGAAGGATCAAAGCAATAATTTGGATTAGTGTTTACAAAACAAGACGTAATTGTGTTTCATTCTGATCTTAAATTCTCTGCCATAGATTTAGCATTTAAACAATGTAATGGAAAGGATAAAAAAATTATATAAAACGAACCTCTATAGTCTCTGAGATTAATAAGTGAGGAAAATGTGATTTTGGGTGTGGACATGAGGAGTATGGGGATTTAGAAATCAGAATCAGGTTTATTGCCAAGTATATTAGCCAGAAGTAGTACAAGGAATTTGTTCTGGTGGTTGGCGCAGAGACAGAAAAAAGCAGATTTAAAGAATTTAAAGATTAGAAAGTGCTTAATTGTATCAAAATTGAAATATGGATCATGTAAGTGTAATAAATACAGATCAGGATCAGTGAATTAAGTTTTAGAGTCAGTGTATTAGGTGAAAAGGCTGCTGGTGTCATTAAAAATGAGAAACGAGTCAATTCAGTGCAGTTGAAGGTCTGCTCCCTTTACTGCTGCGCCCTCTGCAGGCTGAATTCCGCACTGCAGGATTTATACACTGCCAAAAAAAAAAAAAAAACAGGCTACAATGAGTGTGTGAGTTCAAATTTCAACCAGAGATTCATTATGTGAACAGATTCAAGTTTGCAGGTTGCTTTTCAGTATTTTTCAAACAGACCAAACAATTTATCAATGATTTAAGGTTTTTTATTTAAATCAACTAATATATTTAACCACAGGTAACTTTAGCTAATAACTTTATGCTGAATTTCAGTAGCAATCCAGATTGTAGTTTTATTTGGCATCTAAAAGAAAAGGACACAAAAACAATGTGTATGTTAACAAAAAATATTCCTGGATGTCAGATAAAGCATTTCAATCATGCTTTGCTGATGATTTCTGTGTGTGAATCAAAATAAAGGCTAGGTTTTAGGGTGTTCCTAATCATTTTTGTCCACCAAGTCAGTACCTCTTCCAAATGATCAAGTCAAATTTGATCAAATAAAGTATATTTAACAACAACTTTCATTGAACAAAGTCATTCAAAAGAAAAAGACAATACAACTGAAATGATTACAATCATATTTCATATCACAAAACATATCTCTAGTTTGTTCCCTTACGGGTTACATAACAAAAGTAATTCAACTAATTGACCAACTGCTATAATATCTAATAGCAATCACTTAAATAAATGGGCATCAGTGACCTCAATCTTTATTTTCTGAAGAGATAAGAGAAAAAGAGATTTTTTTAACTAATGCAGTTAAAAACATTTTACAGACCTACATTTTGAATGACATGAAACCTTTACCTATCCTTCATTAAAACATCTCCTCTCACTTCCCCCAACACTTAACATTACTCATTATTATATCACACAACAACAACAAGATATGTTATAAGATATGTTTTTTTTTACAAGCTTTTGAAAAGGGTTTTGCTGGCCGCATTGAAGATCAAATCAAGTTTATTTCTAGAGCACCTTACAGCAACATAGACAAAGACCAAAGTGCTTTCCAGCTGCATGATAATACAAAAGAATTCAATTTCGTTACCACAAAACCCAAGCTCAAAAACCAGAGCTGATAAAAATCATTAAAACCATAAATGTAATAAATGTAACCAAATCATAGTAAACCTATTGAATCTCAAGGTAAATTTAGACATATTTTCACTGTCAAATTTCATCAAAAATAATTTCAAATGTAAAATCTGTTTCACCATAAACCTTGAAAAATCAAACATGTTTTTAATTTCAATTCAAATCAATTTTATGAAAGTATTCTGATATATTCTGATGTTCTAAAAAAAACTACTCCTATTTTTATCCTTTTGTAGGTTATTCATTGGATTTTTCACGTCAAGCTTCTGTCCTGTCAGTCTAAAGTCCAACATAAACATCAACTTAATCAAACTGTTCAACTGAACCCTGAACGCCTCTACTGCTAGTCTTCTGCATTTCCTTAATGTCTCCTCTAGAGGGCGTCAGTGACCGCTGTGTGTCTCTGGAGGAGCATTTGGCAGAGAGCCAGACTGCCTAGGCTGTGAATGACAGGATTGCAGACTGAGGAGGCCTTGGAGAGAGAGAGGGGGGGGGGGGGGGGGGGGGGGAGTGAGGCCAATCTTGAGTCAAGTGGCTGCACGTGACTGAAGCCCACCAGCATGACCTCCCACCATGACCCCCACCGTGACCGCCACGATCCTGATCACCTCCTCCTCAGCAGTGTCCAGTCTGAAGGTGAAGTTCCCGAGCGGCCTGCAGACGACCGGCCATCACTCCAAGAGACCACAGCTCATCGTGTGTGGAAGGAGACGGAACATGCTGAGAAATGAGGGTTGAAATAAAATGTCAGACTTCAGAAGCAGCTTCTTTTCTTTCCCCAACCATCAACCTGTTGACATGGTGATTTTTGTTGTTGTTGTTAAATTTTCGTCAAAACCAAAGAAAAACAAATTGTCGATCATTATAAAAAGTACTGGCAAAAATGTATATTTAGCTTCTGGAAAGATCAAAAAAAGCTTTTTCTCTGGACTCTGACTAGTTTAAAACAGACAAGCTGTACAACAGCTTTGTTTGAAAATATCACACAGAACAGTGCATCAATGGCCAAAATAGATTATTTACTCTTTGCACACAGAAATGCCACTTCTTGTTGTAGAAAACTTGAATTTTCATTGAAAATTCCCAAAAACATTTTTCTTTGAGAGAAACACAGTGAGCTGCACCACATTGAAAGAAGACACTATAAATACATTGAATACAGTGAAATTCTGGCCTCAGTAGCATACATGTGCTCTTTTTAATTGTTACACAAAGCAGTCTAGTTTGCTCCTTACCTCCAACTGTTGCTGTAAAACCTTTAAACGTGCAGCCTGGTGGTCTGAGAATCACGTATCTGAAGGCCAAGTAGCAACTGAAAATACAGGTTATCACAGCCATGTTCATTCTCATGTTGAGCCATACCTGGAATTATCAGGACGGTGCTCACAAACAGGAAGAACTTGAAGACTAACATGGAGTAAAATGTTCCCATTTTTCTTAAATGTTCCTGGGGAGCCAGATTGGGGACGAGGTCAGGGGTGATGCTGTCCAGAGAGATGCGAATCCAGAAATGTTCTGAGAAATCCACAATGTGACTGGCCCACATTTTCTCCATGTTGGGTATTGAGAGAAAGAAAAAAAAGCTGGAGATATGAAGTATTCCATTAGCTGTAAATCTCTCCTGCACTGGCGGCCGTCATGGTGTTCCTGCTCTCACTGAGGTCCTCTCCTCTCCAGTGGGCAGTGCCGGCTGCATTTATTGCTTGGGACAGATTAACTGGCTGACGGACAGGAAGTGAAGCTTTACCTGCATTCCCACGGCAATACGCCTCCGAGCCGAGACACATATAATCATCTCTGTACTACAGCCGGCGAGGTTCATGTCATTACATCCCCTGTGTAATCACAACGTTACTGAACCGCCTAATCTGATTGGCTATTCCTGAAGAGCTGTCCTGATCTGCCGGGGTGGGGGCGAGTGAGGACACTGACCACCAGACGTGAGAATCACAGTGAACGAAACTATCTGATCTATCTGGAATGCCAAAAGACCTGAGCACATGTAGAACATGCAAACAGACACTGGATTCTACAGGAGTCGAGTAGTTTTCTCTGTACAAACAACAATTTCAACTATTGGCGATCACAAACATTGAGCTTTGAAAAAGTTTTGTGTCTTGACCTTAAATGCCCAAATGATGCCTCCCCCTCCCTCCCTCCCTCTTCTTTCATGTGCCAACTTATTAAATACAGTTTGCTCACACACTGTGATTCTATTTCATTATTTGCTTGAAACCATGATTGTTTAACACGTCTCTGTGAAGAACTGTAGTCTTGGGTAAGAACACAAACTAGCATCAACAAGATCACACACTCAAAAATATATTTAGATCTTTTTTTTAATTCTTTTTTCACTTTGCAGATCATTCATAAGTCGATACAAGTATTGCATAAATTTCCATATGACAAAACACATGTACATTGTTAATGTTATTTACAATCCATACGTCGTTCATGGCAAAGGGGAAAGCGAGCGTTGGTGTCTCAGGTCTAAGCTGGTCCAACTTTGGACACTTCTGTCACTGATTGTGTTGAACTTTCCTCCTCAAGGCCGCCCATCCCCAGCATCGCTAACATGCATGAACGAAACTGAAAAGCAAGAAGAAAACACAAGATTACTTTTTCCAACTTACTCTTAAATCACACAATGGTCCCAACAACAAAGAGTCCAAAAATTCATAAGTTGACACAGAATTTAACCACATGCATTGACTAAAAAGTGGTAGATAAGAACTTTTACTTTAGATTATTTTGCTCAACATTAGAAGGAAATGGAAAACAAATACTCTGTATTTTAAATACAGTGATTATTTTCTCAGCATCAGATTCTGGGAGACCTGAAAACACACATTTAACGGACCTGCTTATTGAAGACGACATAGATAACTGGATTGTAGACGGCGGAGGCTTTGGACAGACAGGAGGGTATGGTGGCCAGCCTCAGGTCAAACGTTTGCCCGCGGTTGTTGACGACCCAGAGAGCGAAGGAGGCGTAGGGCATCCAGCACACTATGAAGCCCAGCACCATGACCACCACCATCCTGGTCACCTCCCGCTCGGCCTTCTGGGTGGAGGCAGACTCAGCTTGAGCCTTTGCTGCCTGTAGATGACAGAGAGACCACATGTGTTGGAAGTTGGACTATCATAAACAAACCCGTCTTTGGCTTGTTCGTGCTCTATCTCACCATTTTCAAGGTGATGAGCAGCTGGGAGTAGCAGAATATGATTGTGGCAAAGGGAACGGCAAAGCAGAAGCAGAAGAGAAACATCACGTAGGACTCGTTGTTATATTTGTTGTTTGTGGTGTACCAGTCCGGCCCGCAGGAGCACTGCAGGCCCTCGGGGATGTACCTGCAAAGATGCAGGCACAGAATGCAGATCCCAGCTTAGACACACTGCATCTGTGGCTGAATTTAGGCGCTTCAGTTAGAAATTGTTCACCTGCTCCACCCAACCAACGGCGGTACTGCGGCAAACATTGCAAACACCCAGGTGAACAGACAGCATGCTAAAGCGTGGTCCGGCTTGAAGGCGAAGTTGCCAAGGGGCTTACAGATGACCAGCCATCTTTCAAAAGCTACCACAGCCAGAGACCACAGGCTGACCATCCCTGAAATCAACAAACAGGCCATCAAAATCCCCTCTACAAACAGGTGAAGCAGATCTGTAACATACAATTGCAATCTTACCTCCAAGTGTTGCCATGAAACCCTCAATCTTGCATGCTAATGGTCCAAAGATGAAGTACCTGGAAGCGAACGAGCAGCAGGCGGTGAAAGAGCCCACACAGGACACAAGAAGGTTTGCCACTGCCAAGTTCACCAGGATGTAGTTGAGGTGGGACCGAAGCTTCTTGTATTTCATGGTGCATGCGATGGTGAGCGTGTTGATGCCCGTGCCAACCACAAATATGAATAACATGAATCCCGCCATGGCATAGAATGTGCCTGAACTCCCCAAGTGGTCCTGAGGGACCAGGAAGGGGCTAAGGGCTGTGATATTGTCAGTGTCCAGATTGATGGGAATCCAGAAGTCCTCCGGGAGCTCCATAGCGCGAGTGGTCCTCATCGTGTCAGCCTTTAGTTTCCTGGCTGACGAGCCGGCTCCTCAAGTGCCACCAAATGAAGTTCAGACAGACGGACCCAAACGCTTGGATCAGGTCAGGAGAACTCTCTCAGAATCCTCTGGTCTGGCTGTGTGCTGATGTTTATAAAGGAGCCCAGGATGGCACTTATCCCTGTAAGGCGCTTAATCGACTCAATAATTGACTAATTCATTGTGCTTTATAGTTTGATGCCAAAGAGTCTGTTTTGTTGTGTCGGCTGCCAGCAGCTTCAATGCTGCCCCTTTCCAGACAAATGAGGACAAGGCATGTTGTCAGCTGTTTAAGATACATGTAGTTTGTAGCAAAAGCTTCTTGATGGCAGGTAAGATGCAAATACTGTTGGCTGTCAACAAATTTCCAAGCATCTTTCTTATATCTTTCCCCACTAGTTACCAAACATTTGTTTTGACATCAAAACTTAAACAGGTTAATCCCACTTTCTTAAGAAGGAGCTCAGCTGGTCTTTCTCCTCTAATCTGGCTTGCAATAACATTAAGTTTGATAATCTCCAACATAGAAGGGTTTAATCCACTCGATTGGTTTAGCTCGAGCTTTGCGTTACCTTTCTGGCATTATGCCAGCTTCACTGATCTTAAACTGACACCACGAGTGTAACTGAGGAAGTTGCTCCCGGTGACCCAGTGAAGAGGACAAGGATTCCAGAGGAGACAAAAAAATGAAGCATGTGCCACCACAGGGATATCTTCTGAGCACTTTTTTATTTTTATTTTTGTTTTTAGTTTGCTTTGCAAAAAAAAAAGGTGTACATCACTCCCTATTGGAATAACATGCAAATAGCTATGCATTTCATTGCACAGAATATTCATGTGTACATATTTACAAGGAACAAATGTGATCAGTAGCTTGTACAGCAGTTGCTTGAACAAACAGAAGAAATGACGTGGATGTCCAGTCTAAGCTGGTCCAACTTTGGAGACTTCGGTAACAGACTGTGTTGATGACTCTTCATCATCTCCTCCACTCATCCCCAGCATCTTCATCATGCATGACCGGAACTGGGAGACAAAAGGATTGATCTCAATAAACACAACTTATTTATAACCATTAATATCTGCTTTTAGTGTGTCTGTGGGAGTTATTATAATAAGGTTGATTTCTTTAGTCGTTTTTACTGTAGGAGAAACATTTAAATGGCTGAAATGCTGAGTCACGTTTGGTTAAAAACTGGCTTTTTTCCTTTGGTTTTCAATCGGTCAGGACATTCAACTGACCTGTTTGTTGAGCAGAACATAGATCACCGGGTTGTAGACTGCAGAGGACTTGGAAAATATAGACGGGATCGAAGCAAATCTCAGGTCGAAGGGCTGCCCGCGGTTGTTGACGACCCAGAGAGCGAATGAGGCGTAGGGCACCCAGCACACCAGGAAGCCCATCACCATGACCACCACCATCCTGGTCACCTCCCGCTCGGCCTTCTGGGTGGAGGCAGACTCAGCCTGGGCCTTTGCTGCCTGTTGAGAACAAGAACCGAGCAGAACATTATGTCATTTTGCATCTACTAGCTTATTCAGACCCATAGTTTGTTTGTCTGTTTTCAATGTAGCCTCACCATTTTCAGTGTAATGAGCAGCTGGGTGTAGCAGAAGATAATGGTGGCGAGGGGAACGGCGAAGCAGAAGCAAAACAGGAACATGACGTAGGATTCATTGTTGTATTTGTTGTTTGAGGTGTACCAGTCTGGTCCACAGGAGCACTGCAGCCCTTCGGGGATGTATCTGCACAGATCAAACCGGATCGTCACTGAGGCTCTGCAGTCGGAGGAGTGCACATGTATGTGTGTGAGGGTAAATACCGACCTGCTCCAGCCAAAAAGCGGAGGAGCCGAGGCGATCAATGCAAACACCCAGGTGAATACACAGCACCCCATAGCATGGTCGGGCTTGAAAATGAAGTTACCCAGTGGCTTGCAGATGACCAGCCATCTTTCAAACGCTACCACAGCCAGAGACCACAGGCTGACCATTCCTGCAACAAGACAACATTAAACATCAATTAATATGACACAGACATCAAAGCCGGGAATGCCTGTCTCTTCAGCCTCATCTTACCGCCGAGGGTTGCCACGAAACCTTCAATCTTGCATGCTAGTGGGCCGAAGATGAAATATCTGGATGCAAATGAGCAGCAGGCAGTGAAAGAGCCCACCACTGACACCAGAAGGTTCGCCACAGCCAAGTTCACCAGGATGTAGTTTAAGTGGGATCGGAGCTTCTTGTACTGGACGGTGCATGCGACGGTAAGCGCATTGATGAAACTGCCCACGACAAATATAAAAAACATATAAGCAGCCATTGCGTAGAAAGTGCCTGCATTTGCTAGATGGTCCTGGGGCACTAGGAAAGGGCTGAGAAGTGTGATGTTGTCCGTATCCAAAGGAATGGGGATATAGAAATCCTCTGGGAGCTCGGTCACACGGCCGTGCTTCATTCTGCTGAGCATTGAAAATCGGTCAAAATCAAAACTCAATTTTCATGCGCGCCGGCAGCTCTGTGTCACCGGATTGTGCTCAGCAGCAAGCAGTGCATGACAGGGAGCCGGGAGCAAATTTATAGGCCCGTCTGACCCAACATTTAATTAATTGAATGATTGAATAATTAATTGAATGATTTACTCAGGAAAATAAACTCCTAGCTCTGATCAAGCAGATTAAATACAACAGGAAGCGATGTAGAGCGGAATAATAAAACGTAAGCCGGTGCAAGGTTATAAAATCAAACACAACTAAACATGTAAACATCACTGAGGTATAACATGAGGATGAAGGAGACCGTCAACTGCACCCTCGGGCAAACTAATCCAAAAATAACACAGATGTGCATAAGTGTTTCTGCTCCCGTGAGGAAGCTGTATTGTTGATTTTAAAGACTCTCACAACAAAAGAATCTCTCTTGACTGCATTATAGAGGAAAGAGCAGCTAATCCAGTCACCAACACTATTAAAACTGCTTATCACGTTCAGTCTGTCCTTGGCCAACCTGCTTTCTGTTAGTATTAGGCTGGATGATCTTTACCTTTGTTATCGTATCAGGATCAAGCAGGGATTACCCACTCAGAGCAGGGTGTTTGCATTTTTCCACATCAGAATCCTCCTTGTAGGGCAGCCCTTTGTTGATAGTCTCCTTGGCAGACACAGCTGGAAAGTGGCACATATCAGATTAGTCAGAGAAGATCAGGGAAACTGTTATGTATGGTAACAATACCAACAAAAACATCATGATCAATATAAAATTAAATGAACTCATTTCTGACATCGAAAGCTGAAAAAGAAGATTTAACATTTGGTGTTTGCACTTTTCCCTGTTATATAAAAGTTGTCCTTCAGGTCAAAATGAATCAGACAAAAGTATTACAGCAGGTGTGCAAGTGTCAGCCTCCATCAGTCTTTTTGAGAAAGAAGTGGCACAAGAAAAAAAAAAAACTGTCCAAACAATTTCTGGGCTAAATCAGTTCTGCACACATGTGCAAATGTCCCTGTAGGCAAATACCTGATTTGGTCTTAGTATCGATTTTTGTTTTTTAGCAGTGTTTACATGATTTAAAGTGGACATAAATTGGAAATTAGCAAAGAGGGGAAAGTAGATATTGGAAAATATAATTATTTACACATGAAAAATGAAAATATAAAATTGCATTCTCCATCAAGTATGTCTGTTCTATTTGAAATGAATCACCTCAGTTAATGCATATTTTCCTGATCATTTATGCTATTTTCTTCTGTTACTTTTATCTGTGATACGTCAAGCTGTTTAAAAACACCGTGATATTAAAGCTGTCCATGTTTGGTCACAAAAATATCAATAGAGAAAGGACTGATTTTTCATAGACTGTGGTAAAACTCATAATCCCACAACTAAAAACTTAGTTTTCTTTATTGTAATTCTGTCATGATCAGATTTGTTTCTGGAGGGTAGCAGCAAAAGTGAAAAGGGTGTTTTTACAAAAGCTGCTTTGATATCTGACTCGGTGCCAGCGAGGCTCATGCATGTAATGAGAGAGGTGATGGTTGATGTAACATGGCAGATCATCCTCTGTGACGGAGAGAAGCCCAAACACAAAGAAAACAAACTAAATATTAATATAAACCACACGCCAATGATGACAGAAAACAATCAACAGATTACAGCAAAACAATCCAGTTAGTTGATACTAATAGATTATCAAATTTGGTTTTTCAGGTTTAAATATCATGTTTTTAACACCATTTATGTACAAGTTTTGACATTGATGTTGTTTCTTGCTTTTACAGATTAAAAATAATACTCTGTATCAATATGTTCCGTATGAGGAAATGCTTTCCTATTTTTATACACTATGCTCGCCTGCTCAAAAAGTGTACGCTAATTTGTCACAGTCTTTTAAACAAGTGCAGGAAATTCAGTTCGTACGCCCAGTTTCTTCTTTCCTGTTTTTCTTTTCTATTTTTTTCCGTGTGAAATTTGAACACAGTTTCATTTCTCCCTCGCTGAACATCATCACCAATTGCAAATGCAAAGTCCAGATTTTACTGAGTGTGTCAGAGTTCCTGCAGGTTACGGAGGCTTTGCAGTTACGAGAAGCTGAGACTTACAGGAGCATTTATCTGTGACATTTCTTTAATATTGTGAGGAAAAACTTCTCTTACTGTCTTCATTTACTATGATGTCGATGCATTCATCCATCCACCTTTTTCAGTGGTGTATCAAACTAGGCTGCTCTATTGTCACAGATAACGATGGGAAAAATATTTCTTATCAAAAACATCTTGCTGCCATAATCTAAAATCCACATCACCTGTGAGGCTTTACGCCGTGACCTCTTCAGGATTTCAAAGTTACGTTTCTCAGGCGTCTCCTAAGACTCTTACCGTCTGTAAACCCAAACTGGCAGCCAAGTGCAGTATTGAAGATGCAGGCCTTTGCCTGACCTCCACGCACACACATGCACACACACTCGCCCTGACCTACCCCATACTTGCATCTCTGCTTGCTCACTGTACGTATTTGACTGTTTCTGACAGTCAAAACTCCCTTGTTGCCAAACCTGACAGCAGGTGTCTTACTTTTTCCAGCCAACCTGGTTGAAATCTGAACTTTACAAAAGACTGAAAAGGTATGAATAAAATATGTGAAAACAAGAGACTGTAACTCTGAGTCCACATATACCAGCATCAGGACAATTAAAAAAAAAACGTAAAAAAATCTCCTTATTATATAGAGTATGTTTCAATAATTAAGTCCATGTTCACATCTTTCCTTCCTGTGGCCTTAAAACCATTTAACTCCTCTTTGTCAATAGTGTTTATTGTGTTTTTCTGTCAATTTCATACCTTTTTTGCTTATACTAGTCATCATTTGGCCTTGTATAAACAACATTTAATATCATTTATCTAAGATTTATTCCGTTTTATTGATATTTTAACTGTTTTATTTTTTCTGAGTTCCATTCTGTGTCTCTCAGAACTTCTATTTCATTTTCTATTGTGCAAAATGTTGATTTGTGTCAATGTGCGGTGAACTAACGACTCAGTAAAACCATTGTCCTTGTTCTCACTGCTACTTGAGGTTAAGTAGGCAAGTGAGCAGGTGAACAAAGGGAGTGTTTGGTCATTGTGCCAGCACAGGAGATGGCATCCTTCTTTATCCCTTCTCTACTCTCATTGTAATGACGTGCTTAATGACTCTTCAATCTGTCTGACCGAGTCTTTCTTCACATAATCCATTTCCTGCATGAGAGGAATGCCAACACGCTTCCACTATCTTACTCTTACTTTTCCTCCTTTCTTCTGAAATCACAAGAATTTCAAGCAAACTATATCAAAATGAAATCTATTAAAATCACTTTCACAGGGTTGTGTTGATTATTATTTCCAACATGTAATTAGATCAGTCAGTAAATCAATCCAAAAGCTGTCAAAAACAAAATAAAACACTGAATCTGATTAAACATTCAAACTAAAATGTGGCATATCAGTTTGCTTGTTCTTTATTTGTATTAGTTTACTCTCATTTTATTAATGCTGAATGTAGACCTACAGCTTGGAGACATTGTGAAGTAAGAAATGAAAGCAACAGCTCCGAAGTATGAAGGGGAAATCAAGTTTTATATTAGAAGAAAATAAAACCTTGAGCAGATCAGGTTTACAAATCATTGCTTCCTGTTGCACTATTTTTAGACTGTGTTTGTCTGCCCAACAGCACTGGAATCAGTGTTGAACACAACATATACTGAGCACATATAACTATGTATCAAGTTAGTAGGAAGCTTTGATCTTTCATGAAACGTGAAAGCATGATGGACAAGCCATGAACCAATGTGGTAACTGCATTTGAAAAGGAGAAATCTGGTCATAAGGCCTGTAATGCAGGCTGTATGTTTCAGATTTGGATGCTTCTCCTGCAACCAGTCTGGAAAAAAAAATGTTTTCATATATGTATTTAAGGGATTTGCAATTAATTATAAAACTCTTCCTCTCTCCACCTGTCACGTGTGTGCATAACTCATTTATTATAATCCGCAAACCACACAAAGTAAACCCCTCTGAAGCCTGACACCTACAGGATCAAGTGTGCATTACAACAATGGACTTCCAAAACAGAAGAATCTCCAAGGCCACATATTAACGGTCTGCTGTCATGTTTGGAAAATTAGCAGAGGTGGAAGGTAATGAATTTGATTAATTTTGCAATTCTTTGGTGAAAAAAGCCAAAAAGTTTGGATCCAAATTTTTTCAAGTTGTCTGTAGGTGAAAGATGAAGGGAATCAACTTTTAAAACTCTTCATGATATTTATCCTTCTGATGAATTTTTGAGACGTGAAATAAGTTTGATTACAACACTAGTTTTTATTTAAGAACAATATATTTAAAAATAAAACCAATTTTTCAGGTTTTCCATAAGAAACTATGTTATTATTTTTCATCTTTGAAATGAATGGAGCTGTAAAACTTTGCACTGCAGTGGGACAGTGATTTAATTGGACAATAAATGGAGGCGCATCAGGCTAAAGAGAAAGAAGAATCAGTCAAAATTAAAAAAAAAAAAAAAGGCAGTGTACCAGGAGAGGTACATAGAATACAACTTCATTGAAGAGATGTAAAAAATGGGAGCTGAGTATCATCTGTGGTGAAAAACTATCAAATCCAAGTTTGAAACTGCAAGCTGACCTTAGTCCACCAAGCACTCCGAGGCAGTGGGCAAAGATAAACATAAAGTCTAAATGAACGCATTGTTACAGAATTTAAAAAAAAAAAATGTTATGAGGATTCCACAACATTTTTTATATTGGAGATATGGGTGGGATTGCCTATTTGGGTGGCCCAAGAAAACGGTTAGGATAATTACACTTTTTATGATTTTTTTTAGTGTAGGCTCTATTGTCACCTTTTTTTTTTAAATTTTTTTTTTTTTAATATTGTGTTGTTTGTATCGGTAGGAGGCGCATTAATGTATGGACGTGGGCGTGTCGGTCGACGGTCAGTTTGTGTGCGCGCTAAAGCTGCAAATAGCGGACACACATTATTGTTGTGCATGTTTGTGCAGTGTAAGGTACACTGGCAGAGGATATAAAGCAGCATAACCCAAAATATTTTAAAATAATAATAATATTACGAGGTTTGGGGCACGGATGTCGCCATCTTTAGTAAGGGACAATAACCCTATTGCTGCAACACAACTTATTATAAATTGTCAAAACTCGTGAAGCGTTCACTTTGTGCGGATTTACCGTGTCCGTTCAAGCCAATCTCTCCACGGAGCGTCTTATGCTGACTTAAAGCAGCAGGTGCCAGCAGCTGTGAGGGGTTTTTATGTGGGGAGCGGTTAGCGAGCGGGGTCTCGGTCGCCATGTTAACTTTGGGTGACGCCAACTCTCTGCCATTTTCCTCCGCCTCTGGTTGTCAAGAAGATGGCAGCTTCCAGGCAGGCATGAGAGGAAATACTTCTTCACAAATCGAATGAATCTGGATTATTACCGCACGATCAGACCACATACCCGTGTTTTTGCAATCGCCGCATCGAAATAAGTAAGTGAATTACCTAAATTCGCATGCTTTATTTGGTTTGTTATGTTTTGTTGTAGCAGACCGCCCGGCCATTTTTCTTGTGGGAGCTGTAGAAGTAGGCCGATCGTCGAAAAGATGGCTGCTTCCAGAGACGGCATGAAACATAATAACACTGTGTTTACACTCTTTAACTCCTTTTAGCTGCGATTTAACACCGCTGTTCCAACTACATTTGTGTCAGGTATATTATGCATGCCAAAGCAACCTGAGATCGGACTCGATTTAATTGTAAAAATTCGCGACGTTTTGACAGATGCCAGCAGTAGCGCTAACGGTGTTAGCGTCGGCAAATTAGGCTAAGCGGTTAGCCGCTCAAGCTAACCGAGCTTAGCTAGCGCTATGGTCAATGTAACTGCTAAGAGGCGTCTTGATTATTTGTTTATTCCAGGAACCTATTTGATGAGAGCTATTTTGTGTTGTTTTGCGTATGCTTGCATTTGTTGAAGCCCGTTTGAGATACTTTCTTAATGTAAGTAGCGCGTTAAATTGGATGTGAAAAATGCTACGCTTGCTAGCTACAATATGGCGACTCCCAGAGCAGCATGAAAATAGCCGACCCTTGCTGCCGATTTTAAGTGTTTATCAAGTCGCGATTACAGTGCTGTGTGTGTTTACTTAGTGGGTCTCATGCACCGTTGTCAAATTTTCTTTCAGTGCAGCGTATATTCACGGCGGTGCATTGAACTGGCTAGCTTGTATTTTTCTTTTTCATTCGCTTCCGCCATTTTTCAGACGGGCAGCGGCGTTAGCGGGGGTTTGTTTGGCTGCAAGATGGCTGCTTCCATGGATTGAATTCAATGGTTAGAAACAGCCAAAAGTAAGATCTGCGGCGACTTTGTGTGTTTTTCTCACGGCCACAATACTAAACGTGTACGGACGATTGAAAGCCGGGAGTTGTTTGAGAGATCCGGTTCGTGCTGATGTGCTGATTGGAGGGAATTGTCAGACCGAGCTAGCCGCTAGCGGTTAAGCTGCCCTGGGCCGGACAAACACAGTAGCCGAAGTTAGCCGCGGTCCGCGGTCAAGATGCTGCTCTTAACTTTGTTTCACACTTTTTTAAGCGGTTGAGCCACAACAACAACAAAAAGCCTCTCTCTTGTTTATTTGGGTAGAAGTCATGTCTGCCCCTGGCTCCGCGGTGTCTGGGACCACGGCGTCGGTTCTGCAGCCGAGATGGAAGCGGGTCCTCGGGTGGTCCGGTCCCGTCCCCCGGCCCAGACATGGACACCGAGCTGTGGCCATCAAGGAGCTTATGGTTGTATTTGGCGGCGGAAACGAAGGGATTGTTGATGAATTGCATGTCTACAACACAGGTAAGACGAACTTTGCATACGAGCCTTTGCTGTTTGTTGCGCACAGTGTTTGTTTCCCTCCAACAAGCCAGCTAAGCTCAGATTTGCACAGTTGTTAAATCTGCACATGAAACAGTAAACCGAGCATCTATTCATGATGAGCATAAACTAAATAAAGGCCTCAATAGGCCAAACATCTCCGTGTCTGATTCTGTTTGGCCCCCTCTGCCGGGAAAAGGTTTTTAATGCATGTTAAAAAAGGCGGGCTGAGATAAAATGGATGATGCTGGTTGGTTTAAGCACATCCACTGTCCCAGTTTCCTGCACACAAACCAATAAGGACACACAGACTCAGATAATGTTGTTATATGTGTGTGTGTGTGTGTGTATTTTGGGTCTCTTGTTAAATCCATATACCAGTTTATAAACTGAGCTAAGAGGGTTATTGTGGGAATCACTAAGCTTGTTTAGACCACAATCACCATCCAAGTTGAAATGTTTTGATAAAAACTGAGCTGCTCCGAAGGTAACCTCATTGTCCATGTTTTAATTCCCAGCAACAAACCAGTGGTTCATCCCAGCGGTCCGCGGTGATATCCCTCCTGGCTGTGCTGCGTACGGTTTCGTCTGTGATGGCACACGGTTGCTGGTGTTTGGAGGGATGGTGGAGTATGGAAAGTACAGCAATGATCTCTATGAATTACAGGTAAGCTGTTTACGGAAAACAGCAGCAGTGCTTGCCTGTTGTTTGCACTCTTAGGTGATGAGAAGATTTTAGTTTTTTTTTTGTTTGTGTTTTTTTTTTATTTATTGAAATTTTGATTATGTACAAACCTTTTCTAGTATCATTTAAAATATCTGGTATTTTAGCCCTTGCATTGTTATAAAGGAACATGTTACATCTATTGTAAGAGGAGCTCCATGTTACATAAGTACATATTCAAGCTTCTCTTGCTGTATCTGACCACACCTACAGGAAAAAAGGCAGTTCAGTGATTCTTAATGTGTTCACAAGGAAAGGTAACAAAGAAGAGCTTGCATGTATTTGTGAATTTGCTTAAGGCTTCACAATGAACTGTCGATGATCACTTGATCACTATGACCGCTGTCACTGAAATTAATTTTAGAATGACAAGTATGTCGGTGTCATTAAGTCTGTTAGTTCTACAAGATGTTTAAAGGGGTGTAGCTTTTACAGGTTAAAAGTTCTTTAGATCTTGAATAGAAAAGGGCAGTGCGAAAGATGTAATGTTACAAATCAGTTATGGTGCTATGAATTCCTCGGTTCTGGGTGCAATTGTGAATTTTGGCTAATGAACTAAACCAGCATTACCACTTTCTAAGTGTCCATTGTCTAGTTAGCAACTGTTGTGTTTCTGAGTACAGTATCACACTCATGTCGGTCAGAGCACAGAAGGATTTAATGACACAGGGAATTGGAATCGATTCATGTATAAACTATGAAAGTACAGTCAAAGTCATATTTATTAGGTGCAGCATCCTCTCCTTTCAACGAGATTGCCTCAGTGACTATTAGCATGTGGCTTTTAGTTGTTGGCCACAGCTCCAGCTGCCATCTAATGGGAGATGTGTTCACTGTGGTTTCTGATTCAGGCAAGCAGATGGGAATGGAAGAAGTTAAAAGCAAAGAACCCGAAGAATGGCCCCCCTCCTTGTCCTCGCCTCGGCCACAGCTTTTCCCTGGTTGGCAACAAATGCTACCTGTTTGGTGGATTAGCCAACGACAGTGAAGACCCAAAAAACAACATTCCCAGGTATGGTTGTTTTCTTTGTATCTAGAGCCTGCAATGCTTTCTGCTAAACAAATGCACATTCCTCAGCGTGCAACTCTAGTTTAAATTTTTTTTTTTTTTCATTTTAATTCCTCAGATACCTGAATGATCTTTACACACTGGAGCTTCGTGCGGGGTCCAGTGTAGTCGGATGGGATATTCCAATCACATACGGAGTCCTGCCTCCTCCTCGTGAGAGTCACACTGCAGTGGTATACACAGAAAAGACAAGCAGGAAATCTCGCTTGATAATCTATGGAGGAATGAGCGGCTGTCGCCTTGGAGATTTATGGACTCTTGATATCGGTAAGTTTGTAAAATGAAATCAGAAATGCTCTGTTTTTATTCCCTGAATAAAGAGAGGTATTTACACTCAGCCACAAAGAGAGTTGAGCAGTTTACGTCACTTTCAGGGACTTGAATGTTTCACTGCAGGGTTTTTCTGTTACACAAGATGCTTTGATTTGTTTGCTTGCTTTCAAGAATCCATTATTTTGAGTTCTTCTTGTCTACATCATCCTGCTGCCTTCCTTTATTTCCAGACACCTTGACATGGAATAAACCCTCAGTAAGCGGCACAGCACCACTTCCACGAAGTCTCCACTCTGCCACCACCATCACAAACAAGTAAATATTTCTGCACATGTCAAGGAGCACAGCCTGGGTTGATTTTCATCTTTGTATCAAGTCTCAATGTCATGTTTTGTTCTTGGTGCAGGATGTACGTTTTTGGAGGATGGGTTCCTTTGGTCATGGACGATGTCAAAGTGGCCACACATGAGAAAGAGTGGAAATGCACAAACACTCTTGCCTGCCTAAATCTTGGTTTGTTCAACAAACTATTATCAAAGATTTCCCATAAGCAAAAGATTGGTTTAGATATTTAATAACTACCGATTGTTTGTATTGTTTGTGTAGACTCCATGTGTTGGGAAACTGTGTTGATGGACACTCTAGAAGACAACATCCCGAGGGCCCGCGCCGGCCACTGCGCCGTGGCCATCAATTCTAGACTCTACGTTTGGAGCGGTCGTGATGGTTATCGAAAAGCTTGGAACAACCAAGTCTGTTGTAAAGACCTGTGGTACCTGGAAACAGGTGAGGTGTCGGTGTTACATGGGCAAACGTTGTTTTAGATATTCAAGTTGATGTCGTTGTTAACAAAGGTTATTTGATTCCTCAGAGCGGCCACACGCCCCGGCCAGGGTGCAGTTAGTCCGTGCCAACACAAACTCTCTGGAGGTGAGCTGGGGTGCCGTCTCCACGGCAGACACCTACTTGTTGCAGCTGCAGAAGTACGACATCCCTGCAACCCCAGCAGCTGCCTCGCCAGCCATGAGTGCAACGCCATCGCAGCCCGTTAACTCCCCAAAGAGCCCCGCGCCGGCCGCCGCAGCACCGTCTGCTCAGAGCTTACCACAGACAGGTATTACACAGTAACCAAGCCTTCCAGCTTTTAATGTTGACTGTTGTTCTTTAATCAGGAAGCAGAGCAATTGTAAACACAGGCTAATTGTTCAGAGCCAACACCGAAATATTCATATTTTGTGCCTGTGTTCCTACAGCTGTGTTAAAGGTTGCAGCCCAGCAGTCGGCAACAGGAGCATCTGTTGTCACAGTGCGACCCAGCCAGCCAGGAAAATCCCCCGTCACTGTGACATCCCTTCCTCCGGGTGTTCGAATGGTAGTGCCTGCCCAAACCACCCAAGGATCGGTACGAGCTTATTTTGCACAGATTTTAACTCAAAGGCCGTCGTCTTGCTCAACGACTTCGCTCAACAATGTTTTCATTTTCCCATTTGCAGCCAATCGGAAGCAGCCCTCAGATGAGTGGCATGGCAGCTTTAGCCGCTGCAGCCGCAGCAACGCAGAAAATCCCGCCCCCACCTTCCTCTGCAGGCACTGTGCTCAACGTTCCTGCAGGTGCCACCATCCTCAAAACAGTAGCAGTTTCCCCCGGAACAACCACAGTGAAGGTGGCTTCTCCAGTCATGGTATGCACTCGGGACTTGTTCTCGTTTCCAACACCGCGTGCCCCCTGGCAGTCGAAGGTCAGCCTGTTGAGCTCCCTCTGTGCTTGCAGGTCAGTAATCCGGCCACCCGCATGCTGAAGACGGCTGCAGCTCAGGTGGGCACGGCCACGGCCTCCTCTCCCACCACCACCAGACCCATCATCACTGTGCACAAGTCTGGCGCCGTCACAGTGGCTCAGCAGGCCCAGGTGGTCACCACTGTGGTGGGCGGAGTCACCAAGACTATCACGTTGGTCAAGAGCCCCCTCACCATGGGCGGCAGTGGGACTCTGGTAAGAAAACAAGAATTCTGTAGCGCAATGTAACGCTGAAACACTCCACTGAGGGGGGGGCTTAAAAGCTGGCCTCCAGTGACTGTTGGAGAACTCTCAAGAAAACAGGGAGCATGATGTTAGTTATCTGCATGACTATCGGTTCGGGCTGGAATGATTTCTAAAGCCACAAGTTCAGTGGTCTGTTGTCCCACTGACCTCCCTGTGCTGTCCGATGTTCTCTGGTGACTCATGAACTTGAGTCTCTCTCCTATGTCGGCAGATCTCCAACCTTGGCAAGATGATGTCTGTGGTACAAACCAAGCCAGTGCAGACATCAGCTGTCACAGGCCAGGCTTCCACTAACCCTCTCACACAGATCATACAGGTCAGCTATCTGCATGAGTGCAGGAACAAAAAAAAAAAAAAAGAAAAGAGAAAGCAGGAGGTAGCTTAAAACTCCTGAGACAGGCGCCAGGTGTCTTTCTCCAGACGGGTCGTATAACGTCTGCCTCTCTTCACAGACAAAGGGTCCTCTCCCTGCCGGAACAATCCTGAAGCTGGTCACTTCTGCTGACGGCAAGCCCACGACCATCATCACCACCTCGCAGGCAGGAGGCACAGGAAACAAGCCCACCATCCTCAACATCAGTGGCGTCTCTCCGGCCACCACTAAGCAGGGCACCACCATCATTAAGACCATCCCAATGTCCGCCATCATGACCCAGCCCGGAGCTACAGGTCTAACCTCATTAAAGTTTACTGTGACAGAACATGAATATGAACAGGGTGCAGGTGCACGTTAAGATATTGTTAGAAAACAAAGCTAAAATATATTAGTATGTTGTCTTATGGGTTTTCAGTAAACTTAATGTGATGGATGTTGGTTTAAAGTGTACAAAATCATTGGGTACTTGCAGGTGTGACCAGCAGTGCAGGCATGAAAACGCCCATTACAATCCTTACTACAAAAGTAATGACCACTGGAACTCCTGGTAAAATCATCACTGCGGTGCCGAAACTCGCCACTGCAGCCGGCCAGCAGGGACTCACACAGGTAATCTGACCGTACACTCATCTCTGTGCATGTACTTGTCTTTTTTTTGTTTTGTTTTGTTTTTTTTTGTTTTTTTCCTGCCCGGTTATTGTAGACATGAGAAAGGTAAACCTGACTCATCTGTGTGTAGGTGGTCTTGAAGGGGGCTCCTGGCCAGCCCGGCACTATTCTGCGCACCGTGCCCATGAGCACCGTGGGTGGTGTTCGTCTTGTTACGCCGGTGACCGTGTCCGCTGTGAAGCCCACCGTCACCACTCTGGTTGTCAAGGGAACTACTGGTGAGGACCAAAACTTGGCGACTAATTATTGGATCACACAAATGTTTGAAAAACAGATTTTGCGCTTTGGTCGGTGTCATCTGTTTCCGTTTTTCTGACGCCTCTCTCCTTCCAGGTGTCACCACTCTTGGCACAGTCACCGGTACAGTCTCCACCAGCTTGGCAGGAGGCACCGTGGACAGCTCCAACGCCTCTCTGGTTACTCCCATCACCACACTGGGAACCATTGCTACCTTGTCCAGTCAGGTCATCAGCCCATCTGCCATAACTGTGTCAGCTGCCCAGACGAGTCTGACCTCCGCCTCCACACTGCCCACCTCCACAATTACAGTGCAGGTAGGCTGCATTACTCATCACACTGAGTCACATGATGCAGTTAGCGTTTCTGGCATTTGGTTCATTTTGGAACAGTAAGATGACGAAGCACCAGGTACTAACAAGTAAACACACTCATAGCTGCAGGCGACGAACAACCATGGCAACCTCCACTGACTCATATTGGGATTTCAGAAAATGAGTTTGCAAATCAATTAACAGACCTTCAACATATCTGACGCTTTCTTTTTCTTTTTCCGCTTTAGAACCAGCCCACACAAGTGACGCTGATCACAACTCCCAGTGGCGTCGAGGCTCAGCCAGTGCAGGATCTACCGGTATCCATCCTGGCGTCACCAACGTCCGAGCAGCCCAGCTCCACCGAGGCTGGCGCAGCAGGCGAGGGCTCAGGAACTGTGACCCTGGTGTGCTCCAACCCGCCCTGCGAGACTCACGAGACGGGCACCACCAACACCGCCACCACCTCCTCCGCCACCATCGGAGCGGGACAGGTGTGCTCCAACCCGCCGTGCGAAACTCACGAGACGGGCACCACCAACACCGCCACCACCTCCTCCGCCGCGATGGGCGCCGGGCAGGTGTGTTCAAACCCCCCGTGCGAGACCCACGAGACGGGAACCACCAACACAGCCACGACCGCATCTTCCAACATGTCTGCCCTGCGCATGTGCTCCAACCCGCCGTGCGAGACTCACGAAACGGGGACAACGAACACGGCCACCACGGTGTCGTCCAACACGCAGGGCGTCCAGCAGGTGTGCTCTAACCCGCCCTGCGAGACCCACGTAACGGGCACCACCAACACGGCCACCCAGGCTTCCTCCAACATGAACGCAGGCCAGACGGGCACCGTGCAGAGAGTGTGCTCCAACCCGCCCTGCGAAACCCACGAGACGGGGACCACCAACACTCCGTCCACGGCCACCTCCAGCATGGGGGCGGACCAGACCAGCACGGCGACGGGCACCGTCCAGAGGGTTTGCTCCAACCCGCCCTGTGAAACGCACGAGACCGGGACCACCAACACAGCCACCACTGCCACCTGCAGCATGGAGACGGGGGAAGGCACGGGTACGCCGACAGCCTGTATTCCCCGGCACACACATCTCGTTTTTTTTTCCTTTTTCCAGACTTCTGATTTCAAACTTGATTCGCTCGTTCCCCCTTCAGCAGCCCAGCAGACGGAAGAAGGAGCAGAAGGCACCAGCAGCACGGAAGTGGCCTCAACAACTGCAGCAGCTGGCATGGCTACCACCACCCAGGGCAGGGCCATTACCACCGTCACCCAGTCGACACCGGCCCCAGGACCCTCCGTACCTGTACGAGTCTTTCTGAATTAGTCGATCTTCGTGTCTGGATTCGATGCTCAAGGAGAGGAAAGTAAACTTTGTGGTGCTTGTCTTTGCCCCCCCCCCCCCCCCCCCCCCCCCCTCCTCCTCCCTGCAGTCGATCTCCTCGATCACAGAGGGAGTGAGCACGGCCGTCAGCTCCACAGAAGAACCCATGCAAACCGATGAAGCGGCGTCGGCAGAAGCTGCTCCCGCAGAGGAGGCTGCTACTGCCATGGAAACACAAGCAGAGGTGAAGACGGGGAAATGTCACACAAAGTCATCTGCCTTAAATGTTGAATATTCATGCCGCCGTGCAGCTTTTTTTCCCCCCTCCCCTGTTTAATTTATTGGAGACGCTCTGATGTGTCCTTCCAGGGAGAAGCGGCAGCAGCGGCAGCCTTGAATCTGCCGTCGGAGCTTATGTCTGAAGGCCAGGGAGCCACGCTAATGGTGACGGGCCTGTCGGACGAGGAGCTGGCCGTGACGGCGGCGGCAGAGGCAGCCGCTCAGGCGGCGGCCACAGAAGAGGCCCAGGCTCTGGCCATTCAGGCTGTCCTCCAGGCAGCTCAGCACGCCGTGATGAGTGAGTGGAAGCGCTTTTATATGAACTTAATGTCATTGTTATCAAGGTTTTATCAGTGGACTGTCGTCTTTTTCTCTCTCTGATTAAATTTGTTCTTGAAGTTTCCGTCCCGCTTCAGTTTTAACTGTGAGCTCTGTTTCCAGATGAGAGCGATGCCGCCGGGGAGAGCCAGCAAACCACAAACATCCCCATCATGCTGACCCAGCAGGAGCTGGCCGCGCTGGTCCAGCAGCAGCAGCAGCTGCAGGAGGCTCAAGCCGCGGCGCAGCAGGCCACCGTGGACACCAGCCTGCCCACCGAGGGCCTCGCGCCCGCCGACAGCCTCAACGACCCGTCCGTCGAGAGCAACGGACACAATGAAATGGCGGCCTCAGTCACCAGCGCAGTGGCCTCTCTCCTGCCACGTACCACTGGTGAGAGTGAGTCCCCGTGCTCGTATGTCTCTTTTCTACAACGTCGTATTGTACATCGGATTAATGGTTTTTGCGCCGCTCTTTCCGTCACACAGCACTCGCTCCATCGAGTACGTTTGCACCCTCTGTATCGGTGGCCAGTCCGGCCAAGCTGCAGGCAGCGGCTGCCCTCGCCGAGGTCGCCAACGGCATCGAGGGAGAGGTGAGTCACTCCGGGACCGCGGCGCATGCTGTTGCACTGGGATTAAAATTAACTTTAGACAATGGTGTTTGTGTGTGTCTCGCACAGAAACAAGCTCCTCAGCCGACCCCCGTGAAGCCTGTCGTCAAGAAAGAAAACCAGTGGTTTGACGTTGGAATTGTTAAAGTGACAAATATGGTCGTCACCCACTTCTTCGTGCCAGCAGACGATTCTCAAGGAGATGTAAGTGTCTCAGGCGGGGGGCGGTGGGAGGAGGGGCTTCTCTCCTGCTCAGGTGGGCATGCGTTCAGTGCACCTCATCGGTCATTGTTCCTGTTTTGAAGGATGACTCTGGCAACATGCCAGACTACAGCCAGATGAAGAAAATGGAGCTGCAGCCTGGAACCGCCTACAAGTTCCGCGTGGCTGGAATCAACGCCTGCGGGCGCGGAGCGTTCTCAGAGATCTCTGCGTTCAAGACCTGCCTACCAGGCTTCCCGGGGGCGCCCTGCGCCATCAAAATCAGCAAGGTCAGCGCACACGCCGTCTCTTTCCCTCTAACGGATGGTTACATTTGATCGCATGAGCCGTTGTTCTGAACTCCGCCTAACATCTGCACACAGAGTCCAGACGGCGCACACCTGACCTGGGAGCCGCCCTCGGTGACGTCGGGGAAGATCATCGAGTACTCGGTGTACTTGGCCATTCAGAGCAACCAGACAGCGGAGGCCAAGGCCTCCACCCCGGCCCAGCTCGCCTTCATGCGCGTGTACTGCGGGCCCAACCCCTCGTGCTTGGTTCAGTCGACCAGCCTCTCCAACGCTCACATCGACTACACCACCAAGCCCGCCATCATCTTCCGCATCGCCGCCCGCAACGAGAAGGGCTACGGTCCCGCCACCCAAGTCCGATGGCTCCAAGGTGAGCGAGCAGATTCGCATTCGGTCAAAGAGAGTACAGTTCTGAGATCAGTAGATATCTCCTAACCGTTTCTCTGCTCTGCAGAGTCCGGCAAAGATGCAGCGTCCGCAAAACCGGCCCCCAAAAGACCCGGCACCTCTCCTGATACGTAAGTGCAGCGTTCTCGCCTCTCCATGCGAACGAAGGCTAAATGTAAACGTCACACTCACTCTGGTTTTCCCCCCCACTTGCAGTAAGACTACTGGTCCAAAGAAAGCAAGGACGGACCAGTGAGGTTGCCCAGAGACCCCTCCCATTCTTTCGCCCCTTTTCCACTCGCTCTCCTTTTATCAGGAAGACTGACCTTCACCTCCTCCTCCTCCACCACCTCTTCATCCTCATCCTAAACTCATCCTCCACCTGCCCCCACGTCTCAGATCCAGACGGCAATGGAGGCAGAACAACCGTATGAAGCCGAGATGAAAGTCAATCTGAGAGATGTTTCTGTAGATAAACCCTCCTGCTCCTCCTCCTCCTCCTCCTCGTTCTGTTGGTCGTACTATTTTTAGAGCAACACAAACCTAGAAGCACATTATCTTTTTCAACCACATACCCTCTCCATCCTTTTAACATCTATTTTTGGCTTGTTTCAGTAGTCGGAACATTATAGAGAAGCATTTACATCTTTTCACAACCTGGGAACCAGCCTGAGCGCAATGTTATCTTTTTGTTTTTTTTTTTTCTTTCGTCTGTGTTATGTGAATGCTGGGGGGAATGTAGAGAGAGACTACATGAATTGATGTACAGTGTTGAGAAACGGCTGCGTAGGCATGAGATGAGAGGAAAAATCAGTATGGAAACAAATAAAGCACTTGTCCTCCACAAGTGAGGACATCTTTTTTTCTTTTTTTTTTTTTTTAACCCCCTCCAAAAACAAATTTGCTTCATCAACTACCAAGTCTGTACAGTCATCGTATTGGATCCCAGTCTCCTGGTAATGTCATCACTGTGCACGCTTTTTACCCCACGACGAGGACTGGCGGCCGACGCTTCGACGTGAATGAAAAATAAATAACCGGAGGAGAGAAACGGCAACGGAAGAGATTTGTAGAGAATGAATGACGGACTTTGCTCGGACTGAGACTTGCAGCACACACGTTTAAAGAAAAAAAAAAAGAGAAAAAAAAAATTCTTGCAAAAGCTTCCCAAAAAATTAGCAAAAGCAATGACGCAGAAGAACTTTTGTGTAGTTTATTTTTGTATTTTTTAAGCTGTTTCTTTTTTCTCCTGTGTGTATGTTGCGTGCATTTTTAAAAGGCATCACTTTTTTTAACTGTTGTTCATCCCCCCATAGTTTGTGTTGGTGGGAAGATGGGTGGCTGTGTTTGAGGTTGCCACTATATTTTTAAAAAAAGAAAAACGTTCATTCAGTTGGTCGTATGTTGTTAACAGACAGTAATGAAAGCGAGAAAGACTTTTTGTATTTGTTCCAAGTAGAACCGCAGAGGTTATAGGACTGAAGGGAACTTTGAAGTGGACCCAGGGAGAGGAGAGTTTTTACTTTGTTTACTACTCAATGCTTGTGTTGCTTCGTTTTGCCAAACGTGGAATATTTCACGGGGTAATAGGAAAAAAAAAAAAAAACAACCTAACATCAGCTCCTTTTTTTTTTCCTCCTCATTCAGCATCCCGATCAGTTGTTGTACACTTTTTATGCTCATGAATGTGGTGTCTCCCTTCTTCTTTAATTTTTAGAATGGCAAATTATATTAGTAGACCTACCCCCCCCCCCCCCCCTCCCCTATTGATGTATGTGAAACCATTTAATAAATTTAATTTGTTTTTCTTTTCACGGCTCTGTATTTCAGACTACAGATGGTGTGCAAGCTGAACTGTGACATGTCGACCCGTGTGTCTCTGAATGAGGGTGTCTGGGGAAGAAAGCTTACATAGCCAGAGTGTACTCAACTTGTAAATTAGTTCCTTCATAGAGCAAGAATAAAACAAAACAAAACAAAACAAAAAAAAAAGAACATCTTGGCCTTTTATATAATTACCTGTAACAAACTGTTTTTACATGTTGGTCATCTCTTGATTGCCTTTTGTGTCTTTACTTATAAAAGAAACAAATTATATATATAAATATATATAGTCTCCCTGATTGTTCTAATTTGCTTCTGTCAAGCGGATTCACTGTAGGAGTCTGAATCACTGCTCGGTTCATTACAGTTCCAACTTGTACAGGGAGGCCTCTGACTGGACATGAGTGTATATCTACTTTGTAAGGGCGGATTCATTTGTGGCGGTAACGGCCAGGAAGAGCAGAGCCGAGGCCCCCCCCCCCCCCTCTACCCCCAACCCAAACTCCACCTCCCTCCGCCCGCCGCCTTTTTCTGCGGCTCGCGACCTCGGCCCTCCGTTTGTGACTTCTCCCGATTTTTTTTCTTTCTAGGGGAAAAAAAAAAAAAAACGAACTTTCTCTTCATATTGCATTCATAATTTTTGTGCGTGTCGGTGTGTCTGTTGAACAAAACTAGACATGCATGCAAAAGAAGAAAAAAAGAAAAAAAAAAAAACAGCAGTGTATTTTAGTAGTGATGCCTTAAGTTAGCCCATAAGCTGAAGGTTCTCAAAAACAAAAGAAAAAAAAAAAAGAAGAAAAAACATTTAATGAGTTTGTTCCTCTCTCCATGTGGTATACAATTGTGTCCTTTCCTTCCACAGTACCTTTGCTGGGTCACTCTTTTTGCACCCTCGTTAGATAGGTCATCATCAGCAGTGCCGAGGTCTCTCTGGACTTTCCCCTCTCCCACGCTGGGACGAGTGCTCCGCTCAGCACTCACAGGTGTTGCGAGTTTCTCTCGGCTGTTTGCAGGTTATCTGGAAATGTCCTGTATTTTCCAATGTGTGTTTTTTGTACTGTAGGGAGTAATGTATCTTTTATCATCAAACAAACAAACAAAAAAAAGAAATAAACATGTTAAACATACGGCGGCTGTGTGCGTTGTGTGTGGTCTCTGCGTTACCTGCTGGAAGCCGCGCTCGGCCGCTCGGGCGAACGGCTTGTCCACCGCCAGGTCCTCCTTGGCGCTGCCTTCGAAGTACTCGGCGTTTATTTCGTTGCACCACTGCAGGGCTTTACCCCGAGACACCTGGGAAAGAAAAAAAAGTGATGAGACAGCAAAAAATGTTGTAAATCTGCCCACTAAAATAACCCCCACAGGTTCAGCTTCTAAATCAAACTATGCTCAAGAAAATTTGTATTTGGAAGATTCTCTTGAGTTTGAACAAAATGCATTTGTTCTACATCTAGAGCGTTACTGGGAGCCGTATCAATCGAGCGGGCCATAGTTTGGACACCCCTGATTTACCTCCCGATCGCTCAGATCGGTTTTGTTTCCCAGGACGATGAAGGGGAAGTGGTCGGGATCCTGCGGCTCGCCCTGGATCAGGAACTCTTTCCTCCAGGCGTCCAGGGCAGAGAAGCTGACGTCAAACACCAGCATGCAGCAGTGGGCTCCTCTGTACAGCGGCGTGCCCAGAGACTGGAACCTCTCCGTGCCCGCCGTGTCCCAGATCTGACACACACACACACACACAAACACACACACCTTACTTTCTATGGACTAAACTCACTTGCTACTTCATCCTTGGCTCGAGACTTTACGTCGACCTTGTGAGTGTTTAACATGACATCTGAGCGCCAAACCTTGATCTAAACTTCATCCAAAACACATAAACTGCAATGAAGTCCAGTATTTTGGGACAAAAGTCTGCTGGATCAGCACAAGGCCCCACAAAACATAAAACCTGAGGATATATATGGATTCACATACATACATCAGTATTTTAGTGCAACCTTTACTTTAACATACTGCATCGAGACTCTACAACTCTTAACTGTGACTAGTTTTTATATTTTCATCCTTTCTGTGCTTCTATTGGCCCCCGTTAAACCTTGTCATATTGATATTTAAAATTACTTCATTTTTATCCTCTTTTTAGATATTCAACTTTTATGTGGAGCTTAATGCTTAACTGCGATCATGATTTCTTGTCACAAATTTTAAATTCCAGCATGGCGCGCGCACACACCTGCAGGTTGACCGTCTCTCCGTCCACGTGCACGGTTTTGGAGAGCAGGTCGCTTCCGATCGTGGCCCGGTACATGTTGGTGAAGCGGTGATACACATATCTGTTCATGAAGGAGGATTTCCCCACCCTGAGTAAACACACACAAATACACACACACACACACACATACACACCCACACGTCAAACTTTCAGGTAAAATGCGCGTCAGTCGCGCGCGGTGAATCAGTGTAAATGAAAGTGAAAGAGTGGGGGAATGTCAGTCGGTTTAAAGTCGGTTCAAAGCGTCCCTTTGGTAAAAGAGAAGTTGTTGAAGTTACCCGGAGTTTCCTATGAGGATGACCTTCAGGGTCACTGGACCCTCTCGCGCGCCCATGTCCAGGTGGGACCAGGTGTTTCTCCTCCTGCTGCGTTCACGCGCTCCCGGAAAACTGCGCTTCGCCGCGTCACCCAGCCGGAGGAGGAGGAGGAGGAGGAGGAGGAGGAGGAACTCCCAACCGGAGGCGATGGAAGTTCGACAGCTCTCAATCACTGTTCTCCAGATATTACTGTTTACAGCAGCAGAGTGTCTACAGCTCCCACATCCAGCTTCTGCCTCTATAAATAGAAGCTCTTCACTGTTTTTAAGGTTTCACATGACTGATTGGATCACAGCTGACCTCTGACCTCCTTTTGTTGGGATCAGTGAACCGATTGGAGAAACTTTATTTGGGGGGGGGGGGGGGGGGGGGGGGGGGGGGGGTGTGAAATAAACACCAAACAAGGAATGACGTTCAAATTTCACTGACATAATAAAAAAAATGTTATTATTAAATTCTTATAAATAGTTTCACAATGGAAATATGTGTATTTTTTAAAGTTGTGTCGAATACCCACTAAGTAGTCTACTTAGTTAAATCCTTATCCAGGTTTCATTTGCATAATTCTCATAACCAGAATATATAATATAAGGTATTGGGAAAACTGCAAGGGAAAAGAGGAAAGAAAGAAAATAAATTCACAATAAAAACCAAGAGAGATTCAGTCTTGTAATGCAATTTCTTTATTTTCCACTTGAGGGCAGTATAGCCCTCAGGTGTTCCACCTTTGCTCCACTCACGTGCTGTTTTCTGTAGTGTCCACTCAAAACAAATATCAAGAATTAAAAACAAACACCTTGAACAATTTAATTTATAGCCAGTATTTTAAGTAATTCCATCAATAATATGGAACCGACTTCTTTGTTCTTGAACAGACTAGAAAGTGTAAATTTAAATGATTATTATAATAATAACAACAAACATTTAAAGTATGCAGAAGAGAGAAACAGGTTGAATTCTGATTTTTCTTCATTGTGATATTTTAAACATTCCCCAACTGAGTGAAAACTCACCAAACGAACTTCAGATGACACTGAACTATCTTCTCTCTTCTGTTTTGGTGATGTTTTTTCATTCGTTATGGTGATAACAGGAGGGATTTGATAAAAAAGAAAAATTCTCTGTAATGATGCATTCTAATTTTCAGAAAACATTGAAGTAGATTCCTGGTAGGCCTCTTTGGCATGCAGCATAATGCTCTTGGTTCATATGAAGACATTTGTTTATCGGAACATAAAAACTACTTATTAACCCTACTGAGTCATGCAAAACACATTATTTTGGGACTAGGCATGACAAAATTCCTAAACTTGTAATATTGCTGCTACTTTTAAACACACACACACACGCACACACACACACACACACACACACACACACACACACACACACACACACACACACACACTTCACTGAAGTGCAGCAGCAACTAGTTATTTTTGTGAAGAAACACACATTTCTCTGGGATGATGCATAAGCCTGTATCCTCTTTTGACTGTCTGAGATGAATTTAAACAGGTCTTTGCTGTTGACACACACACACACTATATTATGCTCTACTGGGGTGGGTGGGCAGCCTGGTAGTGTAGTGGTGAACACACTTGACTCATAGTGAGAATAAACCACGTTCTTTCTGTGAGGAATTTGTGTGTTCATGAGTTTTCGGTATTTGTGGTTCCTTCAGTGTTTCAGATAAATTGGTGGTTCTCAATAACCATGAGATATTAATGTAACTGTCCGTCTGTCTGTCTCTCCCATGTGATGGGGTCCAGGGTGGATCCTGCCGGCATCCACAGTCAGTTTTCCTTCACTTAAATACTATAATGTAGTAACTCTGCCTGCTGGAGCTGAGATTTGATTTGAATCATTTATTACATGATTGGATTTTAGTCCTCCACCTCGAGCTGGATTAAGAACGACAGAAGATGGTGGTTGTAAAGTCAAGGTGTGGGTCTGTTGGTAATTAACGTACCAACTTTTGGCTGCATGAAGGCAAGGTAGTGTAATGTCTATGAGGGAGAGGAGCATAAGGCCTGTTTTTATAAAGAGAGAGAGAAAGAGAAAGAGAGAGAGAGAGAGAGAGAGAGAGAGAGAGAGAGAGAGAGAGAGAGAGAGAGAGAGAGAGAGAGAGAGAGAGCTCTCCTGGGTACAGCTCTGCATTGCAGAGATAAGACCGCTGTCTTCACAGAAGCCAGTTTCTTGGGAATCAGAAAGTTGTCCTCAAAGTCCACCGATGAAACATAAAGCCGTCCGTCACCCAGTTACAACGGGCTGCTTCAAACCCCCAACTGTCCAACAAGATGCTCCAGTGTCAGCTCAAGCTGCTTCTGCTGAGATACTGTCAGCAGAATGGGCATGTTCTGTGTGTGTGTGTGTGTGTGTGTGTGTGTGTGTGTGTGGGTGGGTGGGGGTGTGGGGAGCACACGTTTGCACTTGCTGTACATGTTACAGCCAGGGACAGGCCGCAGGGTCCCGGAGGTCTGGCTGTACGCTGGCGCTGCCGCATGACAGCTCGCAGGCGGGCATGTAATTCCTGGCCTCCTCCTTTCATCTTGATAAAGTCTTATCAGGGCAGAGCAGCCCGCTCGCGCAGCAGCAGCCGCCACATCCCTGCCCAGCTGTCCACAGAGACCTCATCTCACTCGCTCTATCACTTTCCCTCCTCTCACGCTGCTCTCACTCACACTAATTGATGCAGTTCAGCTTCGCTCCCACAGTTAATTTTCACATTACTCACCTCCAAACGACGGCACGACACACACACACACAAAAGAGTGAATATTTTTAATGAAAATGCTACAAACTTAGTTGGAACAAAAACTTACATGAATTAACATCAACGTCCCTCCAGCCAGCATGCACCAGAAAGCTGGAGTATTCGGATTACATCTTTAAATGTGGAAACAGTTCCATCAATAAACCTGATAACAGGAATCTGACTCCTCTTATATTCTTCTTTTTCTGCAACATCTTTGTGTTTTGTGGTAAAAATACCTAAAAAAAATTACCTTAAAAACACTTTTACTAGCAGATTCCTGAAAAGAAAACTGAGTTTGACACATCTTACAGAATCTTATCTTATCCCCACCTTATTTCAACAAGTAATTAAGATAAGCAACATGTATCTGAGTCTCCTGTGCTCCCAGTAACAAAGTTATTGCCCTGAGGGGGCACATCCCTCATCAGGGGAATATTTAATTGGGGATCTGTTTGTCCTGATATCCATTTCAAAAGGTGCTGACCTCCTTGACCGTTGCTAGTCTTTAACAGTTTATCAACATTCACACAAAGGGAGGATTTCATGCTTCAACAGTAACAGGCGATTCACACACAACAAAGACATTAGTTTGCATCTAACTGACGCAGTTCATTTTACTGTCCTATTTAATGGCTGATCCCTAAACGCCTGAAAATGTCCAGAATTAAATTATAAAATAAAAGCATTTCTTGCTCCTGACTGTTTTTTTCCCCCCCTGATTTCCCTGGAAACTGAATAAATGAACAAAGAGTGACGGAAAGTTTGGGAACCGTTTTGACTATCAAATGAGCGAGACAGTGTCAGGCTTGTGCGGAGCCGGGACATGTGCTGACCATATCTCGTCCTTATGATTGCAGCACTTTGCCCCAATTTGCATTACTGTTTTCCACTAAAAGCTTCACCGGACCACAAAGAAACTGCATGTTTGCATTTCACATTTGCTTTGTTCAGAAGTCGCTTAAACTCTTTTCCATGTCAGCTTGGCCTTATCACCACCTGCATGCACATTTCATCAAAATTCACTTTTTTAAAATTCACACTTGTATTTTGCCTCAATAAGTGCATTTATGTCTGTGTTCTTGCTTAAATCTGACAAATTTAGATGCATCACATAAAAAAAAACCCTGCATCCTGTTGATTCCTGTCAATCTGTCTCGCCTGTGTGTTTGATAGTGACTTTGGTTTGTTGCTGATAGACATTTCATATTCACTGCTTTACCTAATCTCATTGGGAAAATACACCTTATCAATACTTGCCAAGCAGCACACACAGTCATAAAGGACGAGCGGAGGAGCTGAAGTTTTAAAGCTGACGCCTTCGGTTCACTGTCATGCCATCAGATGCTGCAAACATCCAGTGATAATGTATTATTATTTCCACAGTTCAGTAGGAGTTGGCTGTTGTATGTATATATTGTGCCATCACTGTAAGTTCTCTGGACGAAAAGAGGTGTGTCTTTCAAAAAATTTGTCCCCCCCAACCCCTCCCACAAACTGCCTCGTAACCCTAAAGTTTGCTGGTTGGAGAAGTTGTTCTTGCATCCATCAGCCGACAACTGAGGTCGACAGTCAAGTCGCGACGCCACCTTCCACCCGGCTGTATAAAGCAGACCGCCGAGTCCTCCGCCTCCTCCTGCTCGTCTCTGACAACCTCTGGTAGGTGACCTGTTTGTGTTCTGTCTCCTGCTGCTTGTAGAGCAAAGGCCAAATATTTGGCTTTTTGGAAATAAGCTGTTCATTTTGTTGGATAAATTAATTTCACAAATAGTAATCTAATCATTTCAGCTTTTTTATCACCTGGTTGTGACTTTCAGAGATGTAGGAGGTGAGAGCTATACGTCTCGATGAAATCGACAAATTTTATTTCTGAGGAAAGTAGCCCTTCTTTTGAAGTTCAGTTTGTTCATTGCCTGAAAATATCCTTCCTAACATGGCAACCCTCAAACTGAAGGCCTGAGAGGAAAAGTTCATTTGTTCCAGTTCTTTCAAAACAGTTGAATTCATTTACAAGAAAACGAAATATGTCTTAAAATGTATATCTGAACAAATTGCCAACCTGATAATGGAAAAAACATTAAACCTTTCCTCATCAATAAGTAGCTGTGTGTGAGCTGAGTGTCTTTCGCACAGTCTTCTGCTGCTGTTAGATTTTGAACACTGCAGTCAGATCAGACCCCACAATGCGCGCCATCTCAGCCTGCTGTTTGTACACATCTCGTTCAGTAGATTTCTATTAATCAGATGAAGTTAGGGTGGAAGCTATCAGTGGAGCGGGACTTATTTAGCCTAATAATACAGGTGTCTATCAGATTTTCTCAGCCTTTATCAGACACTATCAGCCTCGTTCTGCAGATACCGAATGATAGCGGCCTCCACTGTAGTTACACTTCCTTTCATATTGTTATAACTCAGTTCAGTTCAGTCATCGGTGACGAGATGACTCAGCAATTTTCAACATTTCAACTTGTGGTTTAAACACTGCGATACCTTTCCCTTTCCAAATCACTAAATAAATTAAAAAAAGAATAATTTTTGTTTACTTACTCCCACACACTCCCTTGAGATGTGTCCCACAGATTTCTGTTCACACCTTCACAACAGAAGAAAAAAAAACAGCAACATGCAAACACAACTCAGTTGATCTTTTTCCGTATGCTGTGTTTTTACCCCAAAGGGCGTGCCCTAAGCGGCAAGTTTTACTTTTCCTATAACTTGCTCTCCGATTGTCGCCAGGAGGCCGCTGGGTGACCGTTTGGTCACTGGCTGCATCAGAGCATTTATAGTGACTTTTATTTTTAGCTGGAACTTTCAGCTCGAGTCAAATGAGGATTCTAGAAAAGGAAGTCTGAAGAAGCTTAGCGTCAAGAGATCTCGTCCCTGATAATTTCAAGTTGCACTGCTTGTTATGAGGTGAAGAAGCGGGTGATAATACGGCTGCTTCAATCAGAGTCTCAGCTTCCTTCATCAACGTGAACAATATGAGGAACTTGGCTCCTTTTTTGGGGGGGTTTATTTCCTGTGAACTTCGAGACAGGTTCAGGAACTATTTATATTCAGAGATAGATCTGTTCAGAGTCTTTGGACAACATACCTGTACTAGTATAAGCAGGGGACACGTGGATGCACCCATTAACAGCCATTAACAGCCACAGACGGTGTTGGGTCTTCATGTACGATAAACAGGACCAAAGAAAGTAAAATACTGACGTCACCCACACATTTAAGGAACATCTCTAAAGAGAAAGCTGTTTTCAGCTGGTTTGCAGGAACTCGTGTCAACTCATCACAGATTCTTTTTTATGGTACAGCAGCGAGCCACACTGTGAGGCTGATGTCAAATGACAAGCTGTCAGCGCAACAACTCAGCGAACTCAGTGGCTTTGAGAGACGAGCTTCCTGAAGGTTGGCTGTTTTGTAGAAAATGGTGGCGTGAAAGAGAGACTGGGTGAAGAGTCAAAGCACTTTTTAATGTAGTGAGTTGAAAGATAATCGAAGAATAATGAAAGAAAAATATCTGGGAAGGAAGATATGAGTTATTAGAAAAGTATAAATACAAACACACAACATGACAGCCACACTGTTTCCTGGAAACAACAAAACGTGAATTTAATAAACGAGGCATTTAAGTAGCTTCGCATCTAAAATTCAACAGTTAAGCCTTCAATAATATCTAAAGGGTCTTTCCATTGTGCCAGTCTGTAATTTCAACTTGAAAAGTTTAGTCAAATGATCCTGTGAGTAGATTTGACAGAAACATTATGCTGATTTATTTGGGTTTTACTGTTTTCCTGCCACAGATCATCATGGAAGATTCGCCAGAACAGTCCCACTGGGTGTCTCCAGCTCTCCTCAGTTCAGACCCTCTGGCTGGTTTCCCCTCCGATGCCAGTCTGTTGCCTCCGGGAGAAGACGGAGAGGGCTTCTTCTCCAGCCAGGACAGTGACTACACCAGTATGCCCTCTTTCTTCTCCAATCAGAGCCATAGCCGGGCGCCATCCGTCTACAGGCACAGTGCGGGTGGGTTGTTAAACCCACTGTCATTCAGCAAATTCATGTTCTCGTCCAAACTCGAAGCCGTAACTCGACTTTCTCTTATGTGTCTTTTCTAAAGTCCGGCAGATGTTCACCTCTCCCAGTCTGCTGAGCAACTTCCAGCTTCTGGACGGGCCCAGCAGCCACTCCCTGACCTCACCTTACAACCCCCCGCCCACCACCTGGAGCAGCAGCCCTCTCACTAAGACCCCGCTGCTCTCGCCGACGCCAACCTCACTCTACACGCCCGGCGTCGCCTCCCCGTTCGCCTCCTCCAGGGACGGATACTCGTCCCCAAACAGGGAGGGCAGCGAGAGCCCGCGGCTTCAGGAGGCCCTGAAGGCCGAGCGCCTGAGCCCACTGGGGGGGTCGGGCGCCAGCAGCAGCTTCCTGAACCTGACCCCCGCGGCGGGGAGCATGTACACTCCTTCGACACACTCACACATGCTGAGCCCCTACAGTCCATACATGAGCGGCAGCACGCAGGATTACAGCTCCGCTGCCCTCTACTCTGGCCCCGGAGCGTGGATCAACCCCTCCTACTCCCCAAAACTCCGCAACAAGATGAGGATATCCACTCCAGGTAAAGATTCATTCCGATGTGTCATCGTCTGTGACAGGACTCTGTTGTATATTGAAAACGTGTGTGGTTGATAAGTCCTATGAGAGAATGACGATGTTGTCATGTGTCTGATCAGAGGCCAGAGAGTGTGTTAACTGTGGAGCCACAGCGACCCCCCTGTGGCGCCGGGATGGTACCGGCCACTACCTGTGTAACGCCTGCGGCCTGTACCACAAGATGAACGGCCAGAACCGACCTCTGATCCGGCCCAAGAAGAGACTGGTATGACACACTTGAGGTGGCCCTAAAACACGCCATGAGATGGTTTTGGAAGCCATGATCATTTTTCCTTTCTTTGGATTTCAGATTGTGAGCAAGCGGGCAGGTACTCTGTGCGCCAACTGCCACACCAGCACCACGACACTGTGGAGGCGCAACGCCAATGGAGAGCCGGTGTGCAACGCCTGCGGACTCTACTTTAAACTGCACAACGTGAGCGGAAATCACCCGAATTCACTACTGCATCTTTCTAAGAAGGAACGTCCTTCAGTGTCTTCACTAAAAACCCCTCTCCTGTCTCGGTTCAGGTCAACCGCCCGCTCACCATGAAGAAAGACGGCATTCAAACCCGGAACAGAAAAGTCTCCAATAAGAACAAGAAGAGCAAGAAGGCGGCCTTGTTAGACTCGTACTCGGAGGCGACTCAGCCCGCCTCGCTGGACGACAATGTTGGACCCTACTCCCTCGGCCCCGGCACTCTCCTGACCTACGGCCACGCGCCGCACCTCATCCCTACACCCTCCGCCTTACACCCGTCTGCAAGCCTACCCTACACACACCACCTTAACTCTGGCATGGTGCCCACTCTGGTGTGAGCCGGCACAAGAGGTCCCTGTACATATATTTAAATATTTAGGAATCAGCATGCTTTGTTTGCTTTTCTGGCAGCTATTGACGTGGATTTTGTACATATGTCTTATGGAGAAAATATACTCTATTATCTTGATTGAACTCTTGTTGAAAGTGGGATGAAATCACTTCACTCAAACACACTGATGGGGAAATCCTTTCAGTCGTAAATAACAAACATAAATCTGATCTGACTAAGTGACACCCACTCCTTTTTTTTTTTAATTCATGTAATAAAACTACACTTTAAGTTTGTGTTACATGACTGTGTTTTGTATTTGCATAAAAAAGATTTTTGCCACAATAAAACTCTACAGAAAGAAGCAAACAGTGTGTGACATTTTCTCTGCCATTCAAATCATTTGAATTATCTGCTCGCTCATTCAGCCGGGCGACCTGACTGGAGTAAAGTCTCTTGTGTGATGGTATTGTACTCTTCCACTCAGGTATAATGGCGCCTTTGTGCAGACAGCGCTCCACTTTGACAGTGTAATTGTACAGTGCAGAGCAGGTATGCAAATTGTCCACTCCACAGAATTTGGGCAAAATCCAACTAGAGTGCAACACTTAAGTTTAGTTTGAAATTTAAACCTTATCAGCGAAACACACACACACACACACACACACACACACACACACACACACACACACACACACACACACACAAAGTTACTCTTCCCTGGCTGAATACACAGACGGGTGTTTTTGTGCATCAGTTTTCCGTCATCATGTCCTGTCCAGAGGCAAAGGTCAGACATGATGACGGTGAGACCAGACTTACTCTGAATCACATGTGAAAATATGTTTTTGGCATCACCGCTTGTTATCTGTGTATAAAAATAAACCTGTAGGAGTAAACATATTCATTATTGACCACAACTATGAAAGAACCATTTTTTTATGTTTTAGTACATATTAATTAATATTATCAATTTTGAGGACAATGTTGAGTTTGAAAAAATACACGATTGATCTCAGAAATAGCTAGCTCAAGGACAACAAAAACAATCTCACTTGAACTCTAGAATATTGATCACAATCACTTTATCAATTATTACCAATCAACTTACTGGAAATCCTGATTGTTGTTGCTGTTCAACAGTGGTGATTGAACTGAAAGTACAAGTTCTTCTAGCTACTATATCCTATCTTCTTCTATCATGTGACAGTTAAACACAATCAACACAATAACATGTTGCTGCAGTTTTATCTAATGATAATTAACTTTTAATAACTGTAGTGCAGCTTCATTTTATTTTTATTTTTTTATCAGTCCACGGTGGTTTTATGGTTTGAAAGTATGTCATTTGAAAAATAACTTCAGTAGTCACATAAACACACTAAAATTGAATGAAATTACAAAGTAGATGGATGTGCTGTCAAGAAAATAACATTAAAAAGTAGGATGAGCTCATTTTCTATAAAAGCTTGTCTCCTGGTGTTGTATTGAACTGGTAAGTAACTGGAGCTTCTGAGAATAAATGGTCTTTTTTAAAATTCTCTCTGAATACCTCTGATTGTAAACAAATTGAGCGTATATCTGAGTGAATGGCGATAGCCTAACTGTCTGGAGACATTTGTTTTCAAGGAAGTCTCCTGTGATTGTTGAGATTGTTTATGTAGAGTAATCTGACACAATAAACCACAGAAGGCTGTTTTATATCGATCAAGCTTGTGGCTTGAAGATTAGATTACGTTTTGGCAAAATTCTTCAACTGCTATTTATCACAGATACACTCAGATAAAAGAAACTCTTTTTTTTTTTTTTTTTTTAATTGAGAGTCATCCAGAGGACATTTCCTTTACAGTAGCTTTAAAACACCCTGCAGTAAACACAGCACAGCCCAGAGATAATGTTTAGTGTATTTTTCAGGCCGAACAGCGGGGCTGGGGTTGCTCAGTCAGGACTGGGGGATGACTGATAAGTTATCACTGAGGCCACAGACCCCCCAAACCATCCACCTGCTGTTGGCACCGCCACCCTCACACTCCCTGTCAGTTATTCGGCGAGGGCCACAGCGTGTGCACTTTAAGGTAATAAAGATAAACACATACATCAGAGGAGTCCTCTGAAGGCTGGTGGAGGCCGATCGGAAGCAGACGAGCGACGGTGCGAATCTGCCTCCACACAACAGTTTGGTTTCAAAATCACTATGTCACAACCGAATCCCGCCACCTTACTTAACCCACGAGTGCACGGAGAACTCACATCTATATATTCGTCAGTGGTATGTATCATCAATCGACGTTGACGAACTTCACCGCGAACCTCAAGGAGGAATAAGGCTTTGGTTTGGCACGGCCCTGTGAACATCTGGCCACATCCCCCACTCACGACACGCACCACCGACTGCTTCGGTAATAAACAACCTCCGAGGTAGGAATTGTGATTCGAAGCATTTCATCACACTACGGCCAACTGGTTTCTCTTGATGTCAGATATATGATATAATATATATATTAATTGTTACAGTCAATCGTGGTGATAAGAATTGATCGATTTGCATGACGCTGCGCACACTTCCACTCATTCCACTCATCACATACACACAGTTTTCCCCTAAACATCACTGAAGTGTAGAGAAACAATCTATTAATTTCTGCCAGGAGCACTCGTAATGACGTGCCAAAATCGCAAGGAACAAAAAAACAGAAGAAAGATGATGACGATTTTGCAAGCGCATTCATAATTTATACTCTTTTCCTCAACTGTCTGGATCTGCTGTTTATCTGCTGCAGCTGTCAGCTCTGCTCTGGGGAAATGGCAACAAATGACGGGGATAGATTAGCAACCACAGGCCTGCGTCAGCTCAATCACAAGGCCATCCGTTGGTGGCTCTGTCTCTCCGCTCCTCACAATGACACTTCAATGTACTCCAGGACTCTGCTGCGCTCCAGAAGCTGCTGCAACATGGGAGTGACTGAACAGAAGCTGTGTCTGCTTGTGAGTTTGGAAGAAAGTGTAAGACAAATATGAATGAAAAAAAAAAAACCTCTCTGCTGTTGTCTAATTTAGATCTTCTGGAGGAAAATCTCCCACACAATTGTACTTAATACATCTATTGTGGCATCTAAAAAAACAGCAATGAGTGAACACAGCTAACACTCTCCTGAAAGTGTACAGTAGGCTGTGATATGTGTGGTATAAAAGCACCCCCAGATGGTAAAAGCAACTTACTGCTGCTCCGTTTTCCCCTCCAACTGACTGTGTGCACAGGATGTAAGACAATGAACTCTGCAGGGCAGAGATAGCCCACATTCTTCTCGCCTGTGTTTCATCTGTTAGTCTGTGAAGTTCATGTTCCTCATCATGTCAGTGAACTGGAGGATGGCAGCTTTCATCCCATTTTAATTCCAACAGTGTTAATGTGAGAAGATTATTGATTTATTTTGCGATTAACAAAAATGTTGGAAATGTTTTGGTGATCTGATGAAGGAAAACTACAAATCTGCGTTTCTGTTATCTGTGTTGTCTGTACACATTTACCACAGCCCATTGTGCTACAGAGTTAAAGTGCTGTCAACAAAGTAAAGAAACAACAAAGTTAATAACTTTTTAAAAGAAGAAATATGAAAAATGATATGAAATAAAATGAAATAAAACACACAGGATTAAATTACATGGAGTTAAAAGCTGAAAAAATGTGATTTTCAAGACTTGATTCCAAAAGAGAAGGAAGAAACCACATTAATGTTCAGTGGTAGTTTTTTTTTTTCTAAGTTTAGAATCTGTGTCTCTAAAAGCAAGTGGTTCTATTCTGTGGTTCATCCGTAAAAAACTTGAAAATGTAAATTTCAATCCCAATGTGTAAAAATACTGTATATGGATATGCATGAATAATGTGCTCCATATGTGCAATTAAATCTTTTAATAAGCAATAAAATTACAAAATGTCACGTATTGTACCATTTATTGCTCAATGAACCAGTTGGGAGGATGTTCACACACTCAGGAGGACCAGTGTTGTAAATACAGCAAAAACAGAAAGGGGCCAAGAAGTGAGCCCTGTGGGACCCCACAAACGAGAAGAGAGATGTTTTCTTTTTCTTTTTTTAATCTTGAAGCCCAACCACTTCCTTTAAATGAGGAATAAGCATAAATAACCTTTTATACTTTCAAGAAGTGCCATTTTACTCTTTGTTATTCTCCTGGGCTCAAAGTGTTCCTGTCATGATCATTATAATGAGCATTTTAATGTGGGATTGTGTGAACTGGAACGACTGAAATGTGATTGAGAGGTGTGCTTACATTTAAAGATCACTGACATAACCCAGTGAGATGCAAAACAAAATGTCAGTATGCAGAATAAAGACAGTAGAAGAGAATATTAAAAAAATAGAATGGTGAAAATGCTTTTATAAATAGTTATTTTAGAAAGTGAATAGGCCTTTTTTTTAATTAAAATTATACTGTGGCAAGCGTCTCTTTATTTGAATTTGAAGGTGAAAGTTTAAATATTGATATGTGAAACAACTTATTCATGTAAAGTTGGAGTAAATCATATCCTGAACATGTGACTGCAATCATGAGGAAGATTTCTGGCTTGACAGCTGTCTGAGACATAAGAAGGTGTAAGGAGATTGATGAAAGCAGCTGCTGATCAAAGCTCCGGATCCAAACACATTCAAGCAAAGTTGACTGGAAGGACAGAACGATGCATCAACAGCAGAGATGAGCTGAAGCTTCGAAAAAGATAAAAGATTGTCAAGTAAGGCACATTTAGGGAACTGGAGGAGCTTCACAGAGAGCTGAGGACAAGCCTCAGTCCTAACATCAACACACACACACACACACACACACACACACACACACACACACACACACACACACACACACACACACACACAGGTGTGTCCAGGAAACAGCAAGTTTTATTGAACCACAGACTTGTGATGACGTGTTACCTGGGCTCACATCAAGGAGAACTGGTCCATCTCCGGCACTTTGGAGCACTTCCTGCTCGTGACAGACTTTATGATATCACATCTTTCCTTTTTGAAAGTTCCACTTGTCTGCAGTGTCTTCATAAAGTGACTGCTTTGACCTGAACCCTTTGCAGACTGTGGAAGCGGAAGATGAGCCTCTGGGCCAGATTCCCTGTATCAAATGAACTTGAACTCCTGATTGATCATCTCTGTGCAAAAGCCTCACAGGAACTTAGAAAAAGGTACATCGAACACAAAAAAGTATTTTTTCCCTCTGCATTTTGGACCTACTGTGTAATATTTTGTAGAACTGCATTAGTGGCTGTGAAACAGAACAATTCTTTCTGGGATGCTATTTCCTGTGACTTTTCTCTGGGTTAATTGTGGAAACACTTATGTCACCCTGCTATGTGTTCATTACCCTGGTTAGAACAGGTTGTAATTGTTCCACCATAAGATGAGTAAGGCAGCTGATTACGCCCCACTGTGTTGCATGATGAGTCTGTGACTTTTTAATAAAATCAGACCAAGTTCTTCAACAAAAATGTTGTGGGCCATAATTTCACAAAATGAAAAAATATTGAAAAAAGCACTTTTAAATGTTTCTTATCACACCTGAACTTCTGAGGACACGTTGGGTGTTTTCTGGACAACGGATGGAACAAAATAAAATAAAGACTCAAGAAAAAAACATAAATATATTTATTTCTGAAGCATGCTTCTGGTACAGCCAAAAAAAGGAGCTGAAAATTACACAGTGAAAAGGAAATAAAACTCTGTCAGTTTGTAAGTCATAAAAATTGGTCCTCGGGTAACGCACAAAAAGACAAAAAAAAAAAAATAATAAAAACAAGCAGGCTCATCAAACCAGCTGAATCTGTTCCACTGTTTCGTAGCTTATCGGGTTCATTTAAAGCACTTCCAGTCTGGAGACGAACGCCCTTTAAATACTCTGCCATGTGTTTAAAAAAGGAAAAAAAAAAAGACACTGGACAAAGCGGGGTGAGACGTATACCAGCTCACCAAGCTACATATGATGGATGCTCCCACCGACTGCTTCAGCATTCCACATCCTGTCAGTGCATAAGCAGACTGGGCTTTTTTTTGTTGTTGTTGTTTTTTGTAAACATTAACTATTTAGTTTTACTTCTGTTGACGTAGCGTGACACAGGGCGTGCCGTGACGAGCGGGGAGCAGCGCCTTCACTGTCTCTTAGCGATGCCCACGCCGATCAGCACTCCCGCTAGCAGCGCCACCCCAACTAGCAGCCACCTCGTCATCTTCTCCCGGGATCTCCTCGCCTCTGAAGCAGCGCCACGCCCGAAAATCTCAGCGAAGTATTCCTGAAATCACAAAACAAAGAAGAAAAATTAAATCTGATCATACCTTAAATCTATCACTGAAGGCAATTGACTTCAGTGACATAGATTTTAAGTATACTCCTAAATATACTTTAAAAGTTGCTGATATCTACTAATTTTATTGACTGTAGTCTGATGACATTCATTAGGGATGTATTATGTAAATTATTGAGATGGCAATCAGACTTTTAAAGAAGAACTAAAGCAGATGATGTTGACGTCTTTATGTTTCGGGATTTCTACTTCCAAGTAGCAGTGCGAAGTTCTTTGACCTAATTCTAAAACAGACGCACCGTTTGTTTTCATTCCAAGGTTTGGATCACATGGCGATCTGCAGTTTCAACCAGACGTTTCAGAAGATGAGTGGCATGATCACTGTGTTGACGTTATTTCTTTCCTTTGATTTTTGAACTTTTGTGCTTCTGACTTATGCCCTGATAAAATGTTGAAATAACGGGGGGAAAAAATAATCAGATTTCAACACAGGTTAGTGTAATGGGGCTTCATCTGATCGGTCAAACATGTTGACATGCTGCTCAGGCAACCTTTTCAGATAAATATACTGATCAAGAATGACAAATTTGTGTTGTGTAGTGCAGGCCTAATATATATGCATACATTACACACACATATATTAAGCTCCTTCAATATCCGACAACCAAAAGTGTGAAATGAGTTCACACAAACTAAAATATTCAACTATAACGCACGCACGTCAATTTTTTCCTTGGACTATATCTGTATTTTTCAGATGGCTTCCAAATTGAATTTAATAGAAGTCTTCTACAAAATCTCTAAACTCTTTAATATACCTTTAATCCACAATCATTTCAAGCAGTTTGAATGTCACTCTTAACTGTGTAAAAGTCTAAAATAAACGCAAGGCTGCACCTGAGATTTTCCTAACATTAACTGTCTGTCTAGCTTTGCTGTAAGGTTTGTGTTCCACAAGGAGGCACTTTTGTAGTTTGAAGTAGGAAAAAGCATCTAAAGATAACTTGTTTCTTTCGTTCTGAGCTCTGTCAAGAAGGTGCTGTTTTCAGTCGGTGTCTTTAAGGTGGAGTAGCACCATTAAGTCTTTCTTCTGCGTAGCTGACTCAAACACTGCATTTCATTATTGTCGTCAGCTTGTTAGCTCCGCACAGACCTGTTTCTTTCTTAGCTGGTGGGAAGATGTGACGGGCGAGACATCATAAAAGTCACCCAAACGGCTCATAATACTAAAACAGTATTTCTGTAAGACCTTACTTAACTTTTTCCATTTCTGTAAAATACTGAAAAAGCCTCTTTCTACAATCTGCACGCCTCACAAGGGAGGATTTCACACAATGTCAAACAAGGCCAGGGGAGGGTGTGGTGACACAAAGATGAATAGGACACCCAGCCTATCTGAATGATGAGAAGCTCTTGTGGTGACTATAAAAAAATAAACAAAAGAAAGAGTTTTGTCTGATGCAACGCTCCCTCTTTTTGGAACAGATCACAGTCTGTACTGGTTGTAAACATTGTACAGCATGCTGATCTCATCTTCTGCTGACTCACCCATCCCCCCTGGCTCTCAATCCAGAAATTGATGTTCTCATCCAGGTACATGGTCATCCAGTCTGCAATGCGTGACACCAGCTCGCTCATGTCCTTCTCCACACACTCCACGCACAGCACGCCGCCGAAGGCAAACAGGCCTACGATACGCCCCCAGTTGACGCCATCCTTGAAGACCTCGTCCATCACGCTCTTGAAGCTGTGGTAGGCCGTGTCGGGAGTGATGTCGAGCTGCGAGGAAAGATCGCTGAAAGCTTGCTTGAAGAGAAGTTCGAACTCGTCGGCGGAGTCCAGAAGGGCAGACTTCACAGGGTCAGTTTCGGCGCGTGGAGACTGGGACCGCCCAGCACTGCCGCTGAACACCGAGCCATTGCTGGCCGATGAGCTGGCCTGGTCTTCCTCGGTCCTTTGCCGTGCATCCTGCGGTCTCAGCAGGGAGGACGGATGGTTCCTCTGAGACAGCCTGTGGCTTAAAAAGAACTCCACCAGCTCTCGGTTGCTGGACGACATTATTCTCACACTGTGACCCTCCAACACACAGCCAGCCTAATCGGACGCCATGACTTCTGCTGTCATTCCTTCCAGCCCACTGGCTGTCACATAAAAGCTTCTGGACCTTCGGGCTGATGATAGAAGCAGCAGCCTGGAAGCACACAGAGGTATTAACCACATTATCTCATTGAAGCAGAAGTTCAGTGGCATACAGTCAGAATGAGCCTAACAAACAAACATTACCAATAGATAACAGATACAGTCTTGTTTCCTAATATTAAAGTGAAAAGATAATGGTGACTTATTTCAGTCATCTGGTGGAACATTGGCAATTAAAGAAAAAACACATACGTTAAGGAATTACAACGGGCAGACGTTGGAATATATATGAGATGACTAAGTAAATTACATTAACGGATGGTCAGCTCATGAGGCCCAGGAGCATCACGATGTTAAATTACGATGTAACATTACGCAAATATGTGCGCCTTCGTGCCAACTTGCCCCCGCTGACAGCTCGGAGTCGCCCAGCCATACTGGCTCTTACCAGTTTTAGCTTCATGTGCTAACTAGCTGCTAAACACAGCACAGGAAACGCTTCCAAACAGCTCCGAACTACATCCAATATGTCAACATGAGGGTATCACCACTAAAAGATATACTTACAGTTATCAAAAGGCTGTTTTCTTGTTGGGGGTGCAACTATGAGGTTAATAAACGATGCAGTTGTGAATGCAAACACCACACAGACATTTTTGCAGCTGCACACTCTGTGGCCTGATGCACGCTGGCGGTTAGCCAATTGCGCTGCGGAACCAGCAAGAAGTCCCGCCTCTCTCGGTTGCTGAACCAATCAGCGACAGACACACCCCGGAAATAGAGGAGGGGGAGATATGACAGCACGCGGCGGGAGAAGTTGTCCCTCGGGACTTTTTGTCAGAAAGCCCCAAAAAGTCAGAGGTGATCCATCCGTGACGGAGAGCCGATTCGCTGCAGTCTGAACATGAAGGATCATGACTGGCTGCGGGGAGTAGGAATATCAGTATAGACCAATCAGGGGCCAAGGAGGGCGGGGCTTTCCTTTGCCATTCATGATGAAGGGAGGTCTACTTATTGTAGGGGACTTTCTGTAAGTAACCCTTTGAGGGGAGTCCTCATCCTGCATAAGACTCTTTTGATCAATCTCCATACAGAGAAACTTTAAGTTTGCCATCTGTACATCAGACAACATGATTCTCTGCTCAATTAAATTCTTTCTCTGCTGTCCACAGAAAATGCAAACAATTTTGCAGTTAAAAACAAAAACTGTTCAATATAACAAACCTTGATATATATTAAAACAGCAGTAATTGGAGCAGCATAAATATTGTGTACCAGTGTTTTACTAGTGAGCTTGTCTGTGATTCTCAGCTTTTCAGGACTCTGATGGCACTACAGAAAGAGTTCTGAAGTCTTATAGTTCTGCATTTCACTTTTGTGTACATCCGGCCTGAAGGCAGAGCTGTGAACGCTCCATGCTGGGGATGGGTGGGGTCTCTGAGGATGGAGTCAGCTCTGCAGAGATTGCAGCAGAGTCCTAGTGATCCTCTCTGCCGTCTTTACCCTGCAGGTGTTTTGATTTTTAACTGTGATAAAACTAGTAATTCTAAAGGCTGTGCTCAAACTGCATTTTATGAATAAAATGTGCAGGTCAGATTGGGGCAACTCAGCATTATGCAGTCCCTTAAGAACTTTCCAATTTGAAATGTCTTTCTCTCATTAAATCCACCTATAAAATGTAATCCAACAAACTGAGCCTCAACAGCATTTACACCAGAGACAGTAAATGTCAAAAACCTTTTCTATTACTATGCTTTGTAAAATGTGCAACTCCTACACAAAAAAGGGTTTTACGTTGAAGTATAAACACACTGAGGGCCGTTAAAATGGTCTTTTATTAGACAAACAAATTTATTAAAACGTATACAGAATCAATTAGCATATTCTACACATTCTAAATATGAAATGAAAATATACATTTGTCACAGCTGAGGAGGATAAAGAAATATGGAAATAGGTCAGTTGGTAGAACTGCTTCACGTGTTGTGACAGTCAATCAGTGAGTAACACGAACTACATGGAGAACCCAACAGAACAATGTCTCAAGTATATACAATGTCACTCACAGTTGTGTACTGATGCGCTATAATGTAGTAAGTCTTTCTTCTTTACCGTAACTCGCACATTTGGAATTGTTTTAGTGACCCATGCCATTTCATACTTGAAACTGCCTTGAGCAGATTTGAAACTCTAATGGAATTTGTCGTGTTTATAACTGAACTGCTGCTTTAACCAAGGCACACAATCCTAACCTTAAAAGAGGCTCACACAGGTGTTTGTTTCCTCCTCGGGCAAAGCGCTCTCCTGGTTCATCAAAGTATCTTCTTCTTCGGCAGGCTGAGTGTCATCTGTGGAGTCTGCAGACGGAGTGTCATTCGTGGGGTTTGCAGGCTCCTCATGAGCTCCACTCTCAGGCTGGTTGTTTTCCACATCGCCGTTCTCGGTAGGTTTAACCGTTGTTTCCATTTCATTGTCAGAGTCTAGTGAAATGGGCTCCGTGCACGTAGTGAGTTTCGGGATACTTTTTAATGTCGTATCCCTCTTGATTTGGTTTGGGGTATTTTTAGTTTTAAAGGCTACAGATGGCGCGGCTGAAGTGCCATCAGCCTTGCTACTTGAGAAAATCAAGCCATGTTTGACTTTCTTTAAAGCTTGCATGTCGAAGCCGAGCAGTACTGACACCTTCTTGCTCGCACAGCTCGTCTCGCACACCTTTCGCTTTACTGCAAAGTGGCTGGCGATGTCAGACTTCCACAGCCACAGACTAGCAGAAAGCTTCTCTTCTTCCTGGGAAGAAAGGTAGGGCCTCCTGTTGAAGTAGGCCGTCAGGAAGTTTTTCCTGGCCTCATAAGTCTTGTGTTCATAGCTTCGAGGATCCAGAGCAAAGTCCTCGGACCCAGCAGGATGTCCAGGAACCTTTGAGTCCTTGGCAAGCTTCATCTTCTTCGCGTTGGTAACAGGCAGTGTGGGTAGCTGCCTCTTGAGAAATCCTGCCCCGGACGAGTTGAGAGTCAGGGCAGACTTGAAGCCGGAGGTGGCCTGGGACCTCCCTACAGCCCTGCACTGTACAAGGTGCAATGTGATTGTGGATGCAACCATATTACTGGTGTACACCCCCAAGCAATGAATGCACTTGTATGTCAACTTCTTTTCAACAGGATGCATTGTTTGCAGCACCTGATGCCGCTCCCTCAGATGCATGGCCAAAGCATCACTGATTGGACCTTTGAGGATGGAGAAACACAGCGGACACACAGTTTTGCCAACCTCACCCGCTTGCAGTAGGGAGGAGAAGCCTCGGCCGAGCGAGTCGTTTTTCTTCTCCAGCATCCTGGAAGTGGGCAGCTTGACAACAGGTGGGAGGACAGGCTGACCAGATGCTGGCTGATCTTGACCATTGACCGGTTCCTTCATGTTAAAAGTGAGAACGGCAAGCTGAACATTACAGGATTTGTCTTGTTTGATGGTCAGGTCAAAGGTCAGAGGTGCTGCGCCAGGCGGTCCGGAAAACTCATCGGGGTGGGTCTGGGCCACGTGTTCCATCATTTTCTCGACGTTGTGGAAAACGCAGTGACACTGCGGACAGGTTAAGCCGTGGATCAGCATGTGGTTCAGCAGGGTGTCGCTGGGCAGGTAGCGATTGCAAAGCAGACACTTGGAGGTGAAGTTGTGGATTTTCATGATGTACTTGGCCAGCGCCCATATTTTTTTCGCCTTGTGCGCACTTTCAAAGTGAGCACTGTACAGGTTTTCAGGAAATAGCTCATTGCAAACTGTGCAGATCTTCCACTTTTGTGTCTGTGATGTGTTCACACCTGCTACACTGTTATCAGCTGCAGTGCTGTTGCTAGGTATTGAGACGCGCACCTGACCGGCTGCCGTGGAGGAATGACTTTTAACAGGAGCCACTGGCTTCAAATAGCCAATCACTGGCTGGGTTATTGGATCAGATCTAAGTGCTTGGCCCCGGCCAAGAGCCAGAGGAGCCTTCTGGGACATCATTGCTGAGCCTTGAGGTCTGGACACAGTAATGTTAGCATGCCCGATCATGGTTGTTACTTGAGCCCCAATGCGCTCGTGGTACTCTACAACATGCTGAACTAGCACCTCATAGTTACGAGTAGTAAACTGGCAGCGTTTGCAGAATATGTTGTTGCCACTGACCGGATTCGCGCCATTTTTAAGAGACGATTCAGTAACCATGCCAAAATATGGTGCGACAATATGCTGAAAGTGTTCCCTGTAGATGTGCCTCCTCACAACGTTGTATAAAGAGTCACGATACTTGCATTTTTTGCAAAAGTACATTGGTTTCTCCACTCCATCTCCCTTCCTTACGAGCAAAGTTCCCTGTGTGTTGCCATAACTCTGCCGCGCCGAGTTGGGTATGTGAAAGATTTTAACATGCGTCTCCACAATTCTTTTGCTTGCAATGAACGTGCAGTATGGACAGTTGATGAGGATTTTTTCAAAGGTTTTCCTGTGCACGCTGCGGAAGTGATTCTTGTAGCCTGAGTAATATTTGGAAGAGAACGGGCACTCGGTGCAGCAGAATGGCTTTGATCGGTATTCCTAAGAGATTTCACAGAAACAGAAGAAAAAAATGATATGTAAGTCCCTTTGAACATGCTTACTATACAAAAGCTGGTTACAGAAGAAATCATACCTGTTTTTTGGAGTATGAAGGATCCCATCCACAGAGGTCAACATAAAAACTGTCTCTCACCACCTCCTCATCAGGGGAAAAGTCTTTGAATTCCTGCCCCCAAAATAATAAACAACAAACAATGAGCTCAAAGGATACAAGTTGATGTGTAACAGGAATGTTCAGTTTAATTGCAATATTTACTCTTTGTGAGTCATGGACATTTAAAAATTCATGTAATTTCTTTCGATGCAAAATTCATGTAAATGCTTACAGGTGACCTCAATAACAATCCTGACAACCTGCCATTCCTATCAATCAACACATGTCACTTTGGATGCACTCACCTCTGCCACTTCCTTGCAGAAGTCCAATCCAATGTCTTCAAGTGCCCGCTTCACTTCTTTCCTGGCTTTCCTGATTCTTGTCAGGTTGTTCACAGGAAGTTGATACATCTTTGCTGCAAATACACGGAAAGCACGACAAAACCTTCAACACAACAACTGCATTGAATTGGACCTTACGAAGGATGACACGCTGCCTCTCATCGTCACATTACTGTGAACATAACAAACATGATGCTGAGCCCAGAGCTTCAGCTGTTCTGCTGTTTTCTGTCGGGATGCTTCGGTCCCGTTCCTGGACTCCGCTCTTTATTTTTGTGCTGCGATCTGTGACTGAATCAAACAGAAGCGCACAGCTCACATTGTTAGCTTTAGCCGAAGTTAGCATCGTGTCCCGCTCTTAGCATTAGCAGCGAAGCTAGCGTCACATAGCCCATTAGCTTATGTCTGAGGAACACATAGCACAGCGTTTTACTCACCATGTGATGCGTCTACAGTACAGATATGCAGGAGAACCCTCAAAACATCAAGGGATGGAAAAAGGTTGCGTTATGCAGTGGGGACGGGGGGATGCTCGCTCTCCTCAGCGCCGGTGAGGACGCTCCGCTGCTAGTTAAGCTAAACTAGCAAGGTAGCAGCCATATCTGCCAAACTGCGGCTGCTCGCTAAGGGGAGGAAGGGCACAGAGGACAGGCGCGCATGTCGCAAGAAAGGGATATTAATGAAAGAATGGTAAGCAGGACCAATGTATGTCCTAGGAGTATCTACTGAACTTGCACTGGTGGACGACACAGCCTGCTAGCTGTACGCTACCCACTACATCTCTCAGTCCAAAATGGCGACTGGAAAAAGACGGAAGTCGAAGGGAGGAGCTGTGCGGGGACTGAGTGACCTAAAGTTTGGACTCAATGTACTCAGTTTAAGTATAAATCCCATTTCTAATGCTGGTTCTCATAATAACTCAAATGCAGGACAGCTGTATACACATAAGTCTAACGCTATCATGATTAAGAACTCCATTAGTCTCATTTATTCTAAACTCAAAATGGGTTTAAAATGTGAGAATGTTGAATTTCTGATAAGCTGACATTTCAATGTTGTCTGAATCAGGGATGTCAAATGTAAGGCCCGTGGGTTGCAAACTGACCCGCAAGAGACTCTAATCCAGCCTACCAACCCACCAAGCAAATTGTAAAATCGATAGTAGCAGTAGCAGACACAACACAACATTTAAAGGACAGCATTTTCAGGTGAGACCGCAAAACTTCACTTGTTTTTTGGATGTCTGTTTACCCGACAATGGTGGTCGGAGCCACTGAAAATGCAACTTTTTTAGGTGAAATGAAAACATTCAGAGTCTTGTCATGTAAATGGAGGAAAATGCTGTCAGACTATTTCAAAACACTCAATCTCAGTCTCTGTGTATACAGCAGACATGATGCTAGTGTGCATTCACATGGTGGCTGTAGAAAATGATTCTCTTGCACATGTGCGAGTAGATGGACTGTAGTAATAATGGCGTTCTCCAGAGTGGCATGACTCCCCGTCCACATTCTCCTGGGACCTGGAAGTTTTAGAACTGTCATTTGTGAAAATATCCAAGTTGTTTTTTCTGTCCATACAAATGTCCGTGTACTCGCCATTTTTAATGTTTATAGCTTATCTGTTTGCATGTGTGTGATTTTACAAAAAAAAAAAAAAGAAAACAGCAACCACTAGTGGCCCAAAGTTTCAGCAGTTTCTGAGTAAACACATTGTTTTCACAGTGTTGCAGTGAAAATGTGATTTTTTTTTCTGAAATGAAGCACCAAAACTAAAATTTCGAATCACTTGAAATTTTGTCTTGTAAACGTGACCTGAGAATGAAACTGATATATCAGTGATGCTTACAGGAAAAAATTGCTACCTTAAAACGCAAACTAGTATTAGCTTCAAAGCCATACTGACAGGGTGACAGTTTTGGAAAATATTGACATTTTATTCATGCATACTCTGCACCACAACAACAACAACAAAAAAAAACAAACAAAAAACTTTAAACTTTAAATTTAAAGGTTGTTACACTACTATTTTACCAGTCCGGCCCACTCACGATGAAATTGGGCTATATATGACCCCTCATCTAAAATGAGTTTGACTCCCTGATTCCTTGTTCAAATTAAGCAACATTACTAATGTGCATCATGTGTATTCACTTTCAGTTGGAAGATGCTCATGATGAGATGTAATTAAAATAAAAAAGACTAAACTTCCCTGTAATTAAGCATGATTTTTGTCTGTTTATGAATTAGTGCATTAACTTGAAATGTATAAACATATTTGCACAAGATCAAACAGAGTACATTAATTTATTTTTATTATCACAATAAGTACATATTTTAAAAGTCAGAACATTTACTTTTTGCAGTTCATAATCATTTTCAGTTACCAAATCATCCATCTTGATATGTCATTTATTGCCTCCAATTGCTCTATGAAATGACTCATTTCAATCTTAATGATTTTATTGGGGACTTTACAGTATGCAATATCAGCATTCAGTCAATACAAGTAATCATATTCAGTTAATGTATCAGTTGAAATATGTTCATGTTGTGCGGTTGACACTCGTGCCTCACTATGTTCAGTTTTGGGTGTGAGTTCAGGTTGTGCTCGGGGGGCTTTGAGTTTCAATGTTCTCTTTCTGGCTTTCTCCATGTTATTTTCCATAATCCAAGAGCATTTGAGGTTCTCTGGTGACTGCATCAATCGGGATAAAAGATGGACCGGAGTAGGACAGCAGTTTCATTCGATTGGCTCCAGTACTTCCAGCACAACGGTCCGAGGTCCAGTCATCACCAGTCTGGAGACCGTCCTGTAGTCCAGGTGAAGAACGCACTGTCCATTCACCTGACACACAAACTGCTGCACCTAGAAACAATCATATATAGTCTTCATTTTGCCGTAGTCTCTACATTTAATAAGGAAATATCTTCATTTTCTCCTCAATTTATTTCACCTTGATTCCAGCAGCTGCTGCAGGACTTCCAGGGTCAACAGCCTGCATATAACAGGGAGCAGCACCTCGGACAACAAAGCCCCAGCCCAGAGCGTCCCCGATCACCTGAAATCAGGTAAATTGCACTTTAGGTTCACTGGAGCACAACTTCATCACTAAAAATAGGACTAACTTTAGAGTTATTCAAAAATTGTTGCTCACAGGATGCTAAAGTAATTTTGTGAAATGTCACAAGATGCATTAATTTTTGATAACTTACTGTCAACACTTTCTTGATGAAGGGTGCGCCGGGTGCCAACAACTCTTCACATGTAACATTTCTTTTAAGAACTGTAATACCATTAAAATCACATGTTAATCACAAATACGCTTCAATATACAAGTGAGTGTCAAATTAAAAAAAAAAAACACCAAATATTAGATTAGCAATCTGGTGAATTTCTGGGATATTTTCTAATAGAAAAACAATCGTCACAATCTTTAGAAAACTGAAGCATTTTTTTTTCCTTTGATCCAGAATCTCAGCAACCTTTTTCTTTACCATAATAATTGAGGCACTAATACAGCTGTGCTGTAACTGGCAATGCCACCATTGTCATCACAGCAGTTTGTGACTCCTCATGAATGGAAACATTGTTATCTTGGGTGAGCTCCTCCCATCAGGACAGAGATGTGGAACCACAGGATCAGAAACGTCTTTTAAAACACTTGAGCATTAATTTTGCTGTCAGTCCTACCTACCAAGAATGTGTTTACCCAGACTCTACCAGCAAGCTGCTTTACTTTGCATATCCGAACATTTCATATTTGGCTGTTATCACAATTCTGTTAGATTTTTTAATAGTTCAAATAGTAGTTCTACACTTACCTGATTTAGGATTGAATCTCGGCACTGCGACTGAAGACTGTTGATTTGAAGATGGTGGAAATTCTTCTGGGTGGAGCTGAGCTGAATTCAAGCTTCCCCGACGTCCACTGATAGCCTGTTTAAGATCTTTTTTCACCCGCACTGTTATTAGATCAGAGATAAAATATGAAATATGTGAATAACGTTCACAACAAAGTCCGTGTTGAAAATACAGAAAAGGTTATTTCATGTTTTACCAGACTGGAAGGCAGCATTTTGTCTCTGTGAGTTTCTGCGTACAACAAATGGACTGTCGAGGTTCTGGTCCTCCTGAGTCTGCAGCACCTTGCCCTCGTCTTTGTCATGCTCACTCTCACTCAAAAGCTCAGACAGGCGGCGGCGGCGGCGAAAATTGATGCAAAACTGATAGAGTAACCCGCTGTCAAAGAACTCGTGCTTCTTTGCAACTTTAAGACACAGAGAGAGGAAACATGAATCAACCTTGAGAACACACCAGTCAGATGTTTGGACACACCTTCTCATTCATAGTTTTTTTTTCTCTATTTTCTGTGGATTCCCACTGAAGGCATCAAAACTATGAATGAGCGCATACTAAATTATGTTTGGGGTCAATGTCCTGTTGAAAAATAAATTTCAACTTAAAGGTGCTGTAGGCAGGATTCGGCATCCCCGCCATCTTGCTTAGGGTTACCTAAGCAAGATTGCGATTTGACCCATCTAAGATGGCCATTTGAAACCCAGCACAGCCAATCCTGTCCTGTTTTCTCTGACATCACGCCCTTACGCAAGTTAAGCCCCTCCCACAAGAACATGCGATGAATGCCCCTCGGCCAATCACGGTTAGAGCCTCAGGGGCTCTTCTGATTGGTCAAAGATACCTGGAGCTGTCGAGATTCCTTTTCAGCTCAGAACAGAGACAGATGGAAATGCTGCATCCTCGCGGTAGTGCAATTATGCTACACTCCTGAAGGATTATCAATGGATACTCTAACATTTAATCCAAAGAAAACACAGAAAAATTAGCATTGACTAGCAAAATCCTGCCTACAGCACCTTTAATGTAAACGTGATGGGATGGCATGTTGCTGCAGGATGCTGTGGCAGCCATGCTGTTCAGTTTCCCTTTAATTTTGAGTAAATCGCTAGTGTCATCAGCAAAGCGCCCCCCAGACCATCACACCTCCTCCTACATGCTTCACAGTGTGAATCATGCATATAGAAACCATCTGTTCACCTTTTGTGTGTGAGACACAAAAGCTACTAAAGATCTCAAGCTTAGACTCATAAACTCAAAGCACAGTCTAATATCCATCCCCTGTGTCTCTTGTGCTTGTTTCTCTTCATTAGTTGTGTTTTTCTTGCAGCATTTTGACCATTAAGGCCTGATTGGTGAAGCCTCCTCTGAACAGTTGCTGCAGAGAGGTGTCTGCTTCTAGAACTCTGTGTGACATTTATCTGAGCTCTAATCTGAGGTGCTCTCAACTTGCAATTTCTGAGGCTGGTGACTCAGATGAACCTTTCCTCAGCAGCAGAGGTGACTCCTGGTCTTCTTTTCCAGAGGCCGGCCTCACGTCAGCCAGTTCTGTCGTAACGCTTGAAGGTTTTTGTGACTGTACTTGGGGGCACATTCAAAAAATTTTTTTCCATTTTTTCCGCACTGAATGACCTTCAGTTCTTCCAGTAATGATGAAGTGTCATTTCTCTTTACTGAGCTGATTGGTTCTTGAATATGAATTAAAATAGGGCTGTCAACTGTACACGACTTCACTTCTGCACAACACAACTGATGGTCCCAACAATAAGAAGAAAAAAATTCCACAAATGAAGCCTGACAAGACTCACCTGTGAAGAGAAAACCATTTCAAGTGACGACTCATGAAGCTCCCTGAGAGAAGGCCAAGTGTTTCTAGCACTCTCAATAGAGCAAAGGGTGGCTACTTTGAGGAATATGAAATACAAAACAAGTTTTGAGATAGTTCACACATTTTTGTGCACTACATAATTTGCAATGTGTTCATTCACAGGTTTGTTACTTCCAGTAAGAATCTACAATGCATATAGTCGAGAAAATGAAGGAAAAACATTGAATGCGAAGATGTGTCCAAACTTTTGATTTTTAGTGTTTGCTTAAATAAATGCAGGCTTCTTTTAATACACAGAGCCATTGATTTGGTTTCTTTAGATTGCAAACATCCCAGATGGCTACTCTCTGCTGGCAGCTGCTGACAGCTTTACATCACAGGGCAAACGAGGACTCGTCTCACCGTGCTGAATGATGCCATGCTCCTGCAACGCGCGGCACAAATCCAGCCCCTGACGGCGGCTCTCTGCCTCTCCATTCTGAAGTAGCCAGTCAATGAACTGGCAGCCAGGAAAGGAGCGGTGATATGCAACACCATGCTCCTCTCTCAGCTGCAGGATGGAGTCTTTGTCTGCAATGAGTCTGGGGAAACGGATGCAAAGTTATAGATCAGATTACTTAGGGCATGCAAATGTATTATGTACAAAAAAACCCCGAAAAGGGAACATTTATTCACACTTATTTGTCAAGTAGTCAATGTATTGCGTTGCTGAGCTGGATTCTTTTTTTCTCATGAATGCTATCAATATTTGTTGTATAGAACACGTCAAGGTTATCTGATCCTGCTGAAACGCTGCAGCTCTTACTGTTCGAACAGCCGTTGTCCTCGCATGAAGATTTTCACCTCCGTATTGAAGGGAAATGTGCCATCGTCTTTGCGGAAACGGAACAGCAGTTTGGCATCCTTGAATACAGACCTCTTGTCACAGACTAAGAAAAAAAAAAGACAGTGCCATCTTCTAAATGCATTAAACGGTCATGAAATATCTCCTGTACAGTTGAGCTCTGGTGCTCTCGCTCTCCTACCGTGGTGAACAATGTCATGGTCCAGGAGGTGCTGCACGAGACGGACAGCTGTGACTCGATCTGCAGCTTCCTTGTGGCTCATCAGCCAGTCGATCAGCTCCTGAGCCACGAAGCAGTTGGGATAGGTCCGCAGGTGGTAGCGTCGATCCTTGATCAGTTTTCCGTCGTGAAGTTTCAACCTTGTTCAAGTCAGCCCGTGGTCGTTAATCTTTACATCTGTCACATGCTGAACAATAACAAAATACGTGACAGCAATTTCCTGTGACTGTTTCAAACCCTACCTGAGTTGTTCCCCTGCAATCATCACTTCGGCCTTATGCTGCCGAGCCACGGCTTTTCTCCGAATGCTACTTGTTCGCTCCATGTTTGTTATCTCCGCTCTGCAAGTAAGTGGAGCTCACTTTTCGTTTTGGTCTTTTGTGTTTACAAAATACCGACTGAAGCACGGAGAACCCCCTGCCATGTGGGAGACATGTTGTGTATACAGAAAGAGAGACGAAGGCATGGCGAGCATCAGGTTGAGAGGATCTCTCGACTCAAGTGTTCAAACTTTTCAGGCTGAAATGCTCTTTATTCTTCCGTTAGAGTCAATCATCTGATATGTTTCGCTTGTCACCTGCGAGGCTGTAGATTTTTCATTTCTTTTTGGAGAACAAACGGTCCCTATTAATTACCTTCATAATGGGAGACCACCTGCCAAAGCCACTTATTGGATGATTTGAAGTTGGCTTGCAAGATCTGGAATTTGTTTTAATGAGAATGATTCACTTAATGTATGTTTGTAGAGAAGAAGATGAGACATAACAGATAAATGTAGAAATATGTGGGTTTGGTCTTGGTGCTACGGTTTTAAGAAAAGCTATTATGCATGATGGTGTTGCTGCAGGAGGAGGCTGAATCAGGCCACACTTTAAAGGTCACCATAACCTGTGTGACTACAGGAAATGTGAGAGGTACAGTATTTATCTTCTGTTGACTTTAATGCAAACCAAAGTCGTCCTCAGGAGACTAAAGCGTACGTGTTCCCCACACATTCTGTCCTTTCTCTCAGGGTGAATATAGACTGTCCCTTCTTTAGCAGACCTTAACCCCAAGATACATGTAACCAGCATTTATCATCTTCATACTTCTTTCCGATTGGTGGAGACGCTAGTGTTTTGTGTATCCACGTCTGCACAATACTCTCAGTTCTATCACCAAGATAAAGTCCTATAAAGTCTATAGAGCCAGTAATGCAGGTGCATTTAGGCTGCTAGCATCCTGTAATTAGCATAAGTTACACTACACAGTGTCACCCTGCCCCGCTGGCATTAATCCTATTATGTGTCCCTGAGAAATCCTTGCTCAGTCACTTTGTCTCCTCTTTTCCTCTCTTCCCAGCAAATAAACCCGACTGAAACAATGGCTCTCCATTGTCGGACAGCAGTTTGTATTGGTTTTGGCTTCAATCCTCCAAGCTCATCAGCGAGCCTTTCACTATCTTTGGAGTAAGCACAGCCTGAGAGGGTCAGGCCGGGGCAAGAACACGGCTTAACCCTTCGTTTTCCTGTGAAAACACCGTGACCTCTGGACACGTGTTTTTTGTACTGTACTAGCTGCTGGTTCGGTGTCACTGGGTTCAGCGTCTATAGCTGAAACCATCAGAAATTCCTCTGCGATGAGCTTTTTCATCTGTTATCCATTTGTAGCTTCTTGCATTGCCAGTGTTCCCTACATAAAGTTTGAGCCATTTATGATCATTTTAGACATGTGCACACTTGACACTGTGAGAAACAGGAAAAAAAAAAACAACAACAGAGAGATAGTTAAATAATCAAACCAAAATTCAAAGTGATGGAAGAGCTGGAGAGGATGTTTTCACACTCCAGGAAGAACTAACACAAGCACGCATGTGTTTGTTTCCTCATATCTTCTGTGAGCTTGTCAGCCACCATTGCTTTCCCGTTACCCTTGTTTTCCTTGGTGTGTATGCAAAATCCTGGAGCTTCAGAAAGACTGTGTGCACAATTACATCGGGGCTGCCGCAGTACACAATATTGGCCACAAGCTGTCAGTATTCACCTTTGAGCTAAATAAGGAACAGGGCACTGTGGACTGAATTTTATGGTCTCTTTTGTTGTTGTTGTTTAAATGACATTAGACAGCCACTTGAATTGTAACCAAAAAAATAAAAATAAAATAAAAATCAATGAACAACATTGAATTCTGGCCATATTAAAGATTGAAAGAAAAAATTATATAGGGCAGCCCAGTTCAGTTTTAAGAGTACTTATTATATTAAGTAAATAAACATAACAACGATCTTGGATCTTCTTTAAATAATATTTTGTATTATTAAAACGGGTCAAGTTGATGCAACTATGAGAAAGTTAAATGCATGATATAAGTTCCAGTTGATCCTGTGAAATAAGTTGGCCAGAACCTTCGACAGTAGTCTGGCCATATAAGAGAATAAAACACGTTACGATCTAAAATGTGCCCTGCTGTGCGCACATTTATTGGTGGTCAAACGGTGGTCACGCACACATCGTGGGGGAAAGACTGGAAGCAGCTTTTATGCAAATCATCCTCTGGAGTGTTTCCATTGGAGAGCGGCGTGGAGGTGTAGTCTGGAGCGCGTGACATCATGCAATGCAGCTGTATGAAGAAAGTGCGCTTCTCCTCAACACTCAGACTGAGGTGCGTCCGCTCCTTCGGCGTTTTGCGGCTCCTGAAGCCAAACAGACTGAACCACAAGTCAGTGTCCCGCGGAGCTTTACTAGGTGGGAGCGTGTTTTTGCTTTTTTTCCCTCTTCCGTGCATGTTTTTTCTCCTTCTTCTCGAGTGAAAAGTCAAAGTTTGGAAGTACTTTTAAATCTTTTTTCTTTTTTTTAAATACACGTGAGCGCGATTTGACAGACTGCATGAGAGACCAGTGGACACTCGGCGCTCTTTGAAGGAGAGACCAGTGTGTGTTGAATATGACCGCTGAGGCGCACTCGCATCTGGGACTGCAGAAGGCATCCATGGATTTCGTCAGCGACTTTGACTTGATGAAGTTTGGCGTGAAGAAGGAGACGATGCAGGGTCTGGACCGCTCCTTCATCGGCCCGTGCAGCCAGCTGCAGAGACCGGACTCCGTCTCCTCCACCCCTGCCAGCACACCTTGCAACTCGGTGCCCTCCTCGCCACATCTCAACCCGAACGAGCAGAGAAACAACCCGGGGGGCGACCAGTTCTGGATACCCAACAACGGGGGTTACCCCCAGCAGATGTACCCCCAAGCTTTCGGCCTGACCCCCGAAGACGCAGTGGAGGCCCTGATCGGCGCCACGGCGCAGCAGGGACACCCCAGCGCGCCCCACGGCCACCAGCCGCCACCTTTCCAGGCTGACTACGAGGGCTACGGTCACCTGTCCGAGCCCGTGCAGCACTACGCGGGCCTCCCGGGTCACTCCGACCTGCAGGGCATCCCCAGCGCCCCCTGCCACGACCCCTATCTGAAAGATGACCTGGGGAGCGCGTCCCCCCAGTCGCCGGAGGCCCAGCAGGTCGTGGGCGCGCACCACCACCACCACCACCACCACCTGCAGCCGCAGCCGCACAGCCGCCACGACAGGCGCTCCAACGCCGAGATGCACTTCTCGGACGACCAGCTGGTGTCCATGTCCGTCAGGGAGCTGAACCGGCTCCTCCGGGGCCTCAGCAAAGACGAGGTGATGCGCCTGAAGCAGAAGCGCCGGACCCTGAAAAACCGAGGCTACGCACAGTCCTGCCGCTACAAGCGCGTCCAGCAGAAACACATCCTGGAGCACGAAAAGACGAGCCTGGTGTCACAGGTGGAGCAGCTCAAACACGAACTCAACAGACTGATCCGGGAGAGGGACGCATACAAACTCAAGTGCGAGAAACTGTCTGGTGCCAACTGTTACCACGAAACTGGCTCCACCAGCGACAACCCTTCCTCACCCGAGTATTTAATATGATTTTTTTTTTTTTCCTTTTTCTTTTTTATCATGCGGAACTGATTTCTCCCAAAGGGTGGCATTCATGTTGACAGCTTGCCTTGCTCTCTAACAAACAATCCCACGGATCCGTCAAAGTTTTGAATCATCTCTGGACATGACTCAAATTATTGTTCTCCACAAGAGTGGCAACAAGTTGTGAATGAAAGATTGCAAAGAAACATGCATGCAGGACATGTGTGATATGTTTTTATTTTATACGGGCATATCTGTAGGTTATTTTGTCTGAAAGAAGATACTTGAAAAAATCAGAGGATACTTCCTTTTTTTCATTATGATACAACTTTAATCCCTCAGTTACTGTTCATTTTCAATTTTGGTGATTTTTGCTTTGCATAGTTTTTTTTTTTTGTAGCTCAAATTAAATTTTGTCTTCATGCTTTGTTGAAATAGAAAACACATATGATGCTAGAAATTAAACTTCTCTTATTTTTATGAAGCTTATTCTGCTGGACAGATGTGTTCCTCATTTGCTTTTCTTTTTATCATAATATACAATTTTGCAACAAATTCTAATTGTTTTTCGTTTACTGTTTTATTTTTCATTTACCATGGATCAATAAACCTATTGTGACTTTTTACAATTGTCTCTCATCTCCTGACCAATTAGTATTTTATAAAACACTACAAAATTCTGTCTCAACGGGAAATTATTTAACATTTTTCTGCCTTTGTAATCCCAGACATGCAATTTGTTTGTAGCTGTAGGCGTTATTTCAACAATTTTAATCATTTCAGTCATAAAAGCAACAAAACATTAGTTTTAATTATTAACTACCTAACAGGAGTTTTAGCCAGAATAACATGTGCATAAACTGTGTGAAGCCAAAGTGAAATAACAGGAGAGAAAAAAACATCTTCTGTTATCTAACTTTGTGCTCTAAATTTATGCAGAGATCTATAAAATTCAGAAGAAGAAAAAACAAAGTTACACAGTCAGGTTGGCAATATTTCAACATCAAGAAATAAAAGTGTATTTCAATCACTCCTCAAAACAAAAACTAAAAAAAAAAAAAATGAAGGCACTAACAAGCAAAGTGTTAGTGTGTATGAGTTTAGTGATGAATGAAAGGACGAGTGCTTCGCTCCCCTTCCCCGACCTTTGGCCTTCGTGGAGCGCCGCTTCCTGTGGGACCCCGGCATGTGAAAGCACAGGGGGGCTGACTGGCAGGGGCTGTGGGGCACAGATAAAATGGAGTGGAAATCATGCTTCCCCTCCACTCTCTTCCTCAGACAAACAGATCACCTCTGCATTCATTAACAGAGGAAGAGAGAAACAACAGCCACAGCACAGCTCTCCACACTCCACTGGCCGGCTCACAAGGATTTCTCTTTTTTTCTCACTTGATCTGTTTTTTTCTTAATCCGCAAGCAAATTTCCTGAACACAGATCATTCCCAGTTCAAGACTACAATAATATTTGGATGAGTGTTATAGTCCCAAGGGCAGTGCGATAATGTGTGATAAGTAGTCACATTGTAAATTGAGTTTCTAACCTTTGTGACGGCCTCTGTGCAGAGGATCTCAGGGAGCATTTGTGTGTCACTGGAGACTTTGGCTTTTTAGCAGTAATTTAGCTGGGCAGGTGTCTCGGTAAAGCAGCGCCTCCCTTTTACCCGGGACACCCGGTTCTCTTTTTTATACGTGACCTCTGACAGTTTTGACCTCACCCCTCTGTTCAGGGAAAGCTGCTCTTGAGTCACACCACAGGTGCAAAAGCACTTTTCCTGAAAACAGGCCCCGTGCATGAAGGTCGAGGCGCTGCGCTGGGAGTGTGTGACGTAGACCGCATTTTTTGAATATCGAGGATGCAGCAGAAAATAAGCAAATGGGATTTACTGCATTTCGCATTGTTTTTCTACCTTTTACTGCTACTAAAGAGTGTGAAAAAAGCAACTACATTAAGTATAATCCACAATTACAGGATTAATTCACAGAAACAGATTGATTCTTAATGTTTTGATATGATTAATTCACAGTAAATCAGTTTTGCTTGACTGCTCTACAAAATCTAAAATTCAACATCACATTTTGAAATAGAGGATTTGCTTTATTAATTTAACCTTTTCTAGAATTCTGTCATTTTTAAATGTCAAAATGAGCAAGAGAACATGCTGGAACATGTTTCAGCTAACTGAACTGAAAATGCCTAAAATTATACAGCATTGTGATTAATTTAGTGGATTGTGTAAGGGCGTATTTGCACATGCAATGCTGTAGAAAATTGCATGCCGGATCTGCGTATTAACATATTCTTGCATGCACGTTTCATTTCGTGCACTGGTGTGTTTTCGTAGGTGTGGTTTTCAAAGGGAACATGTCTTTGTGTGCGGCTGCCTGCTTGCGCACTCGCTTTCATCACATGTGTATTTCCAAGCAACAGTGGAATAATACAGTAGAAGTGTTGGCGAGGAGATCGGTTTGTGGTGCTGTGTGACAGTGTGCTGGGTGCCATTGTAGAAACGATTAGCCAGCTCTTTTCCCTCGCATGTGATAGGCTGCCGGGCCTGATGTGGGAGCCTCGCACTTCCCCCTCCACCACCCGCACCCCCTCCATCCTCACCCTCCCGCCACCAACACCCCGAGCCCACAGCGCCTGAGGCTGGCTACTGAGTCAGCAGGAGGGAAAGGTGTCTGCACGGCTGTGGCATCAGAACAAGAGAGAGAGAGAGAGAGAGAGAGCGATAGAGAGGGAGAGAGAGAGAAATAGCTGGAGAAGGATAAAGAAAAACGCTTCAGAATAGACACGCTTGCATTTTTTAAGAACAGACAGAGAGAAGGGAAGATTGCACAGAGAAAAAGTCAGAACAAGATGATGAAGCAGGTTAAAGGGGAGACATCGTCACCCACTATATTATTTCGCAACCCTCCTTTGTCGAGGGCTCGTGTTTTATATCTTCAAGGGAAGATGCTCACTCTAAATTTAGCTATAGCTCACGTTTACGCATTGAGTAATGCCTCGGATTGGCAAATGTTCAGTGAAAACACTTAAATGTGTTCATCAGAGTCAGTTGAGTGCCGTGCCAACCTCTTGGCGGAGTGCTGGCGTTTGCCAAGGCCTGGCTGCGTCTCAGACAGCGGACACAGACAGAGGAATGCTGCAGATACTCACCATTGTGTAGGGAGAGGCAGAGGAATGCAGGCTGCCAGGCTACGTACACTAACGCCAATGAACACAGCCAGAGGCCTCGAGCCATGAGGGAGGGCCAAAAGACCCCCACAGTCAAACAGGGCTCGCCGCTTCCATCTGGGATATGATACCCATCTACCCCTTGACGAACTCAGCTATCCAAACACATTTATTGCGCCGGGCCTAGCTGACACACAAACTGAAGAGATTACCTATTAAATTGACATTTTGATCAATCAGTCGAGAGTTGATAGCTCAAACAGTGAAGTAAAGCGCTCTTCTCTGTTAAAAAAGGACAATCAGTTGGTGAATTCAAAGTATCAGTCATGATCGCTAAAAGTCAACCCAGCCAGACGTTTGACCCCCAAAAGCTCAGCATTTCCAGCCCCAACCGGTTCTCTGCCTGCTGTTTTGCAACAGAGAAGTTTCATGCTGCGGCTGATCGTCTATGAGTGAGTCTTCACGTGAAGAGCAGAGCAAAGACTTGGATGAAGGACAGGATGGACGAGGGGCTTCCTCTTTCACTTCCTATATGAGGGTCCAGTCAAGTGACTCTTTGTGAGAGTGTTCGGTTGTATTTTGCAGGAAAACGCAGCTTCGATGGCTGTGGTTTCCGCTCAGGATGTCCAGTTGTTTCTGTGGCACTGTGAATCATACACTGATCACACACGCACATAGATGTCTCCATGGACATGGTATATACACACAACACACACAGGCGTGCTTATCCACATGCAGATTTAAATTTTAATAGTCTTTTATTGCTCTTGCTCACAGACACACACACACACACACACACACACACACACACACACACACACACACACACAGAATCATGTGATTTTGTCAGGTATATACCGAGTTGTCTCCTAAACTGTTATGACAGCAATGTTCCGTCTTGTTACCACATCCTGAAAAACAGCAATTATGATTGCACTACTGGTAATGACTAAAGTTATCACATGACAGACCCTGCAAGATCCAGCTGGGTGGATTAATGTATAGCCCCAGAACGACAATAAAGCCAGTCTCGTTATCTCATTGGCTGTAATAAGGAATCTGACTTCCTGGGGACGCCGTGTGCAGCGTGTTTGTGCATGATCTCCTGGGGATCTGATAGGAAGGCCCTCTGATAAAGTGCCTGTCACGTTTCAGTGAGCACCACTGAGGGAAGTGTGACAAAGTCCTGTCACATTACAGACCCTGGACTTTGCCTGCAGAGCAAAAGGTTGATCCGGCGTTTGTAATAATTATACAGGCTCCTCTCAGCGTGACAGGACCAATATAAAACACTCTGTTAACAGCAGTGAAAAACAGAAGGAGAATGAGTTCACCTGAATGCACGGCTGTACAAGGTGCATTCTGACAGTTTAAACATCTCAACTTTACTGCAATACTTCTAAATACTTTGTTTTCATGAGGCGGGAAGCTAACAAGTGTGAAATAGGAATAAATATGGAGGGAGAATAATTGAAGAGAGAGAGAGAGAGAAGTGAGTCTTTCCCTTTCATTCCCTCTTAGGATTTCCTGTTCTGTTTTATGGGGGTCATGCAGCTGGCAGGCGCCCTCCTGTTTCTGTCCATAATGATGACAGGCATCCATTAGTGCACAGTAGAAACACGAGCCACAGAGGTTAAGTCAGGATCCCCCCCCCCTCCTCAACCCTGACAGCCTCTTCCCTTTCCACAGCCCGCTGCACCCCCGGTATACAACCCACCTATCTATAGGGAAGATAATTGTGGCTGTCAGTTGCTGTGGACAAAGCGTCACTGATTAAGGGTCAGCTCCTGCTCAGGCGCTGGCGTGTGGGTCCTGACGAGTTTAACACAACCTGGGAAGCAGGTCCGGCCTCCCGGGGATAAGGCTCTGTCTCTGGTCTTTAACATGCTCACATCCGGGAAGGGTAATGGTGTGTGGGGCGCACTCTGGTTTTTTGGGAAAAAAGCACTGCTGATGGGAAAATAAACACTTCTGGTAGCTGTTAGGCAATGAAAAACAAGAAAGCACGTTTTTAGCGATTTTTAATCTCCGTGCGTGACGGAGAAAAAGGATACACTCGTGTTTGCCGAGATAAAGTTGCTCCCAACAGTGAATTCATGCGATTTCATTCACTATCTAAATATATGTTTAATTTTCTAAACACAGAGCAAGAATATATTTGCTCACTAAAATGGGGAAGTAGATTAGAGCAAGTGATGGGTTTTTTTTTTTCGTTTTAAAAAAGAAACCCCAGCTGTCGGTGCGCGTGCAGCCTTCAGCAGCCCTCTCTGTGAGTTTGTGCGGGTGTTGCTGACACCAGTGTCGGCCTGCCGTGTCGATGCGTTTTGGTGAAGTCTAACAGGCCTCCTTGGAATTGGGTGTGTCACGCTCCCACTAATGTGTCATGTTAACGTCTCCCTTGTGTCATAACTCTTCCTCCATGTTTCTCAGAAGCGATCCACCGAGCGCAAAAGACATATTATTTTTCCCTCAGAGCCAATTTTAGCACCGCTGTATCGTCCTGTGCCCCCAGTGCAGCTGGAGGACTTGGCACAGGGACGGTCACACACCCATTCTTTGATTCTTTGACCATCTTTGTCATCAAGTTCAGTGTTGAGCCTCTGCTAAAATAACCGAGGGATGACCGAGTAAGTGCTGTGGTCAGACTGTCGGGGGGAAAAAAGCATGTGATCGGTCAACGCTGAGCTTTAAGAGACCTTCAGGGGGGATGCAGGCCTTTATCCTGTAGTGAACCCATGTAGCTGTTTGCTCTTTTTGAAGCCAAGATACAGGAAGTGCTTTGTTCTACATTCTTAAGTGGTAGAATAAAAAAGAGAAACTCTAACTTCTCGAAAAAAATATAAATTAAAGGTCACAAGAAAACAGCATAGTTTATTGTGGGTGATAGAAGAATTCCCACTGAACTTAAACTGCAACACAAATTCTTGTTAGAGTGTCCAAGAACAAGTAATGCACACACAAACGTACTATATTATTTAATTGTAAAAGGCGTAAGGCATCGAGCAGCATTTTCATTTATGTTTAAGCACAACGTGAGCTCACCTTTCTTTTTTTCTCTCTTTCTCTGTCTGCCTGCTGTGTGTGGGAGTCGAACTCAGAAGAATGAAGAGTGAGCTGAGTGACAACAGTGCAAGAATGCTTGAGCGAGTTTAGCTAAAAGGCCTGGGTGACATCCTTTTTAATCATTGACACTATTCATTCATCCATCTTCTGTACCACTTTATAAAATTCAGTGTTGGGGGGGGGGCGGCTGCAGCTGATTCCTGCTGAGTACGAAGGCAGGTAACCAGTCCATCAAAGCACAAACACTCATTTCTACAAGAGAATGTTTTATAAGTGACAAAATATATGTTAAATTACTCATATTCCAACACTAACTCTGTGATGTTCATCAAGCCACAAACACAATGTTTGTTTGTGATATCCTTAAAGATGACATTTGTTTGTTCACCCAGTCGCTCACTTGATAAATATACAGGAGGCTGACATTGTCAACCAAGTCAGATATGGCATCATACTAACAAGCTTTAATATTTTATTTTTCAGAGACAGCATTTGTCACTCTTCACATCGACCTTGTTGGCCTGCTCTTGTGCAGTAATCCACTTTAAGTGCAGTTGACTGTAGTTTCTGAACCCTTTTAGTTTATCTGTGAATGACAAGAAACACAGTTGCAGTTAAAACAGTTCATAAAATGTCATACCAATCTGATATTTGTATTAAAAAAAATTTGAAAAAACCCCCAATAAAACGCGACATCAAGGAAAAGTTGTGGTTTCACTTCTATGACAAGGATTTATCAACTGAAGAATACAAATGTGTTTAAAGCACTTGAATCCATCCCATCTCCAATAAACTAGGTGTTCCAGTCCGAGCCAACATCATGGCCTGACTTTGCACCATTAGTATAGCTCAACATATTGACTGCAGCAGTTTCAAAGGTGCATTGTATAAGCATTCAGTGGAATCTATCAATAAAACTGCAGATTATAATGAAACTAGAGATATACTCCCCGACTATACTCTTCCCTTGCACAAGTGTTAGGCAGTGATTATATTCCTTGTCTTCTCGACAATTTTGACAAAAGTTTGATCATACATTGCTATTCTGAACATTGGACCAGAAGATAAAACACATATCGCTTTGCTGACAATCACTGCGATGTATTTTCTGTGACATAACTTTAACAGCACTGTGTAGTTGACTGGACTCAAAACATGCTGAGGTCAAAACAGTAGCAGGAATTACAACCTTGTGCAGATCAGTTTCACTCTGCTGTAAGAAAACTTCATGCCTGAAGCCTGTTACATTTTGGATTTGAGTTATTTAAGGTTCTTCCGTCAGTCCAATCCCAATTTGACCAAACTGCACCAGAGTTTGTTTTTAAATGAGCTAAGACCTGTTTTGAAATGTATTTGGTCCACTTGTTTGGTACTAATAACAGCTGGAGTCTCATTGTCCTCCCTTACCACCACTGCACTAAAGCAGAAATAACAACGGGGTCAGGTTATCTCAGGTCAAACATGGCTGGACACACTATCGGACATCTTGTGGTGGCCACAAAATATGCAAAAGATTTTGTTTTGAACATTCAATTCTGTTGTTGGAACATGGTTACACAACACAGCTAGCTGTATGGACAAGAAACCCACACTAAGGCACTCATTTTATTGCAGTAGGCTATAAACAAAATTGCTCACTAAAGGTTAGAAACCAAAAGTGCATGAAGACAAATGAAATCACAAAATCACACCTTTAAGGTTTTTCTGGTGGTGATTCCAGAAATGTGCTTGTAAAAGTTTTTGAGGGTGTGCTGGATTGTAATTTCCTCTTCTTCTTCTCCTTCTTCTTCTTCTTTTTTTTTTTTTTTTTTTGTTATAATATAATGCAGCTGATTGGCTGCAAACTTTACAAGGGAATAGCTTATGGGTACTAACACACAGTCATAAAACTACTCATGATTTTCAAAAATCAGTAGCCAGTGACAGAGAATAGAGTGACTTCTGTACAGGAACACACCGCCCACACGTGGCCGAGCGAGCAGCATCAAGAACCGGGGGCCTCTGACTTGTAACCCAACGAGCTCGACTCATGCATCAGGTGTCAGAAAACGTTCAGCTGCCTACCTGCTGGGATCCTACGCCAGCCTTTCACATGCAGATGACAGAAACCTCAGACGAATGAGTGAAAACGATACTCAGGCAAACTTTGATGCGTAAAACCTTGAAATGGAGAGAAACAGAAATAACGTTTGAAAAGGGCTCTGTGGGTGTGTTTGCCATGCGAGTGCGCAGCTTTCAGAGTGAGTGTGTCAGCTTCAAATCTCTTTTGTACAGCCGGGGTCAAAAGGCCACCATAAGTCTGTGAGTGACGGCAGTAATGGTGAGTGTGGCTATATTTAAATCCCAAAGAGAGGAACAGCCTTGACTCATTTGAGGACCCCATGCATCCTTTTTCCGCAAGAAAAATTGAAACTGCTCTTTTTTTCTGTTAAGTTGCCAGAAAAAAATGGCTGCATCCTTATAGATGACTTAATAACATTGATAATTTTAGGCCTTTGATTGTGTAATCACTTGCTGAAACTGCAGTGAGGTGCTGGTGAAGCCGAGGGCACGTCCCAATGGGGAAACAACGCTATTTTTAAGAAAAGGATTAAGACAGTAAAGTCATGTTTCATATGGTTTTTTTGTTCTTTTTTTTTTGCGCTTACTTATGAGTTACAAAGTAGGTCACGTATTATTGGAAAGAGTGTGTCTGCCTAATGAGAACAGGCCATATTGATCCGTGTGATAAAGGGAAAGATTTAAAGATTGTTTCGTCATGTCTCACTGAGAGGTTCGTGAGGTTTGTTGTCCGAAACGATCCAGCGGTTGACTGTGATGACTCGTGAGCTGCAGACGTGTTCGGTAAAGATAGTTGTGGTTGATTGAATAAAGAGTGGAAAGCTGAAGTGAAGGAGTTTCCCACAGAAACACAGAAGAGGACTTTGAAATAGGAGTAGCCTCTCTGCAGCTTTGTCAAACCCTGATTACCTGATAAATCCGTCAGAAGCCGCTGTCTGTCCATAGAAATCTGTTATTCATAGTATGTGCTAGTAAAACTTATATTTAAAGGGCTAATAGTTTAATCTAGAAGGCAGAAGATGAGACACTCGACCTTTTTGTTTCTTTACTTGCAAAATGTTCAACCTGTCACAAAAATGCTTGAGCCTAATGGGAGAAGTGTGGCAGATAGATTGTATATTTTCCTTTCAGTCCCTGTGTTTTCAGCCCAACTCACCCTGGAGGCTACTTTGACACGCATACGCATACCTATCTGTGCTGCTATCTCTTTACAGTATATCTGTGTCAGCAGTGGGCCGAGGCAGGAGCATGAGAAATGGAGGCGAGCTCAGTCCTCAGTGCCACAGATAGGGGCTGTGCGCTCAGCTGTAAACAGTCTCTGTACGTGTGTGTGTGTGTGTGTGTGTGTGTGTGTGTGTGTGTGTGTGTGTGTGTGTGTGTGTGTGTGTGTGTGTGTGTGTTGTGAGTCTTTATTTCCATCTGTTTTCATCGCCTCTGGAAAGGTGGCATGACGAGTCTTCCCACAGGAGTGGCTAAAGCGGAGCGTTGCCATCCCGCACCTTCCTCCCGTCCTCACCTTTACTTGATGACATGAGCCTTATCGCCGCATCTGCCAGACCAGATCGTCCCTAACACCTTTTTGTGCGAGTCTCAGAACAGTAAATTGGGAGCTTTCTGAGCGCAGATCGGTTCCTCTGTCAAGAGGCTGTATTTAGAGCCGGGCAATTATTTAAGATGTTGTCAGGCTCGTGCAGGGGATGGCAGAAATATAAAACAAATACTCTTAATTGAATCACCCCTTTGACTACTGTGATGAACTCTCCCTGACTGCTAAATATGCAAATATCTTCTTTTGCTCCACGCCGCATTAAGTCGTCTCTCAGTTTGGCCTCTAGCTGTAAAGGGAGGAAAGATGTTTGTTAGATCCACAAATAATTTTTAAAAAAGCCAAATAAAACATCTGGCTTTTCTTCTAAAGTAAAACTAAACCCCAGTATGTGGCCTCCGTAATTTTAAACACCCACTCAAAGCCTGAATGTAAAGTATTTCATCAGGTTTTACTTCAAAAATGTTTCACTAAAGCACTGACAGCATCAAAGAGGTGACGCCTTCACTCCATAGTGAGCCACTGTTACAAAGAAGAGTTGACCTTGCCTTTGGCCTCTTGGCTGTCTGACAAAGCAATCCCCATGCTGTAGTGCAGTACGGCTGTCCTCTAAATGAAAGTAGCTGAGAGGCGAAGGGCAAAGAGGCCTATGGAATATCAATGTGCGATGCTCTCAATTAAGATTAAAGCTTCGAATGGAATCCTATGGAGCCGCTTCCCTAAGAAATGCTTGACATTTTACCCTTGCTGACTCGGGATAAAAAAGTGTCCTGCGCCACCAGTATCACCACCACCGCCGCCGCCGCCGCCGCCGCCGCCGCTAACTAGCTGCCCCTCCTCAACTATCCCTCCGTTCGCTGAATTCATTCTGTAGATATTGACTGAGGCTACAGTCGCACTTCTAAGAAATAAGTGAAATGGATCATCTTACTGCTGGTGGATGATAAGAATACTGAAATATGGAAAAGCGTCTGGATCAGCAAAATGACAAACCGAGGGGGTATGAGGCAGTCATGATAAACCCTTAGAGACAAATTCCCCACAGCTAGATGGAGAAATGAGGAAAGTGTGGGGCAGAGAGGGAAAGGAAAAAAGGGAATATACGTCTCCAAAATGCTCATTTTAAAGGGATGCTGAAGCTGAGGTTCATTAATTTAAAATGTGTGTTCCTCCCGTGCCAGAACACACTGCAATAGAGAGCTTTTACATACAAGTCTTCCTCGTTCAGTGTTATTTGATTAAAAACACATAGATGACAGCCAACATGCTTTTTCTTTTTCCTTTATATTTTAAAACCGGAAACATTTGTTAGTTTTAAGAAAAAGCCGAACATGAAGCTACAACTTTGGGCTTTGCTCCTGTTAATTAATACAGTGTTTGAGATTTACTTAGCAGTTTGTTAAGATTCAGCAGATGTCGTTTGGTGGGCCGGCGGTTTCCGTGTGAATATCAAACACGAGTCTGTGTTTGCTTGGAATGAGCTGCACATTTCCTGGTGATTTACAGAACATGATGTCAGTTGTTTGCGTCTGATCTTGTAGATTAATACAGATTATGATGATGTTTGCAATGTGTATCTGCCAGTATCGATGCTTCTGTGGCGCGTGACGCGAGCCCGCTCGCAGTTTGAGGAGACACAGCACGATGCGCTGTCGTTTAGTTTAAAGACATCAAATCAGCAAGAAACATATCGCGCTCATTTTATTGGGAATAAAACGCAACTCCAGGCGGAACCGAGCTCGTGTACGAGACTGATCTGATATTTTATTATTGAATATAAGAGAACTGGAGGTTGATTATGAACACAATGTAGAAAACAGGATCAAAATGGAGCCTATCGTGTAAACTCCACCCTTGATAAACAGAATTCCACATCACGCTCCAACTCTGCAGTTAACTGAATCAATGCAATTCCACTTGTGCTGATCTTGCAGACTGAGGCCCTTCCCCCAGCCCCTCTCTCTCTTTCTCTCTCTGTCTCGCTCTCTCTCACTCTCTTGCACACACGAACACACACACACACACACACACACACACACACATCTGTCTCCCTCCCCATGCCGGTCTACCCATCGTAACACATTAGCAGTAGAAGCCATCACACAATCAAGACAAGGCAGTGTATGAGACGTCAGGCCAATTTGTTTCCCTCTCGGAGCTACATCACATTAGCAGGGTGGCTATACCCTTGAGCTAAATCCAAGTTCACACAGAGGGAGCGGGTGGCCGGACAGGAGGGCAGCGATGTCAGCAGTTTTCAGACGGCTGCTGACATGTATCCAGCAGACTGACATGTATAGAAAAAAAAAAAAAAGCTTGATAGTTTGAAATCCAGTTCTTTGCTTCTTCTTCTTTTTTTTTTTTTTTTTTTTTCCACAACGTGAGCTCGTAATGGTGTTCCCTTCAGCACGGGGAGGGAAAGTGTGGCCGTGAGAAAAATGTAAGCCAAAAAAGGCTCACCTCAGCCAGAGGTCAGGACCGAAAATCAAGCTGTCAACTAAATGAAAGGAGCTCATTATATTTTCACTCGCTTCAGGATGTCATGCTCCTAACAAATCTGATAAGACTATTTCTGGGCTCTCACCGGATCGGAAGACAAATGTGAAGCACAGAAGCCAGTCAATAGTTCAATTATCTGCTGCCTGTCTTGCTTAATTAAACATATAATTGACCAGCCGGGGACTAATGATAGCCATCCCGTTACCCATGAATCCAATGGACTTGGCATAACCACCACTTGACCCCGGCGTGGATTGACTGGCCTCAGATACGGGGTCACAGTGTATCCACTGTTCACGACTGTGACAGTCCTCGCCACGGCATTCCCCCCCTCGCACGTCTTGAGACGTGGCTCTCAGCTCTGCCAAAAACAGTTGGAGGGAAAAATGCAATTACTGCAAGATTATCATACTGCTTCCGTTTGACTTTTCTGACTGAATTCATGAATATATATGAAACCATCTTGCATCTCAATCTGAACCCCCACATCCACCTTCCCCACCCTCGCCCCCGTAGTCTGTGTTTGGCTGGTGGCATTTTCTTTGTTTCTTCAAAGTGTGTTCTTACAGGAAGATTAAAGTGCTACCTCTTTAAAAAAAAGAAAAAAAAAAAAAAAAATCCTGTACCATAATTCAAATATGTATGAAGCATCAAAAATCTGGGTTCAGAAAAATAATCCCCATAGAATATATTTTCAGAAAGTTTCAAGCACACTATTGTGGGTTTTTTTTAAATATTGCTGTTGTCAGGTGAAAACTTCTAAAATGTCAGAGAAACGCATCCTGTTTACACCTTGATGACCCAGCATTTTTAAGTTTAGTTTTAACTAAATGAAAACCCTTTGAAAGTACTTTCATTATCCTTATTTAACTAGACTGTTGTCAGAGACATTTCCATCATAATGACTCAAAAGCATGACTAATTGCACACAAACACACACATGCACGTGCCCGCATGCACACACAAGCACACACACGCTCAAAGCATTTCTACCCACAGATTTTTAATTGCAAAACTCAACTGATGGATCTGAGAGTTTGATATCGGTGGGGCACTGTGCTTCTCCAGTTCAATGTTTATAAAGGAAAAAAAAAAATCTCCAATCAGTTTAAAATATGTCATGAAATATTTTTGTGCTGCATGCAGCCAATTTAATACTTAATACTGACTTGAACAATAGCAGGTATTGCAGCTGAGAGGTCAGTATCGTACTGGATCAGATCTGATCGATCCAGTTCACTAAGTTACCAAGTGCTTGAGGTCTGACTTGCATAGTTTGTACATTTTCCGTTCATGGCACTGTAACTTTCTGCCACATTCCAAGATCATGCTTGTTGAGGTATTGGAGACTTCAAAGTGACCTCAGGTGTAAATGTGCAGCATGCGTGGCTGATCGTCTCTTCATGTTAGCCTTGAGATGAACTGGTGACCCGTTGAGGACGTATCTACCCTGCCCTTCACCCAGCGTCACCTTGGGACCAGCTCCAGACCCCAGAGACGCCGCGAAACTGACTCTGCTAAACAGGTGTAGCAGATGGATGGATGGATGGATGGATGGATGGTGGATTTCAGAAGTGTGTGACCTTTAATCGCTGTGGTCGTACTGTTCACGCTGAGCTCCCAGCTAAACATTAACTGTACGAACCATGTCCTTACTAACTCAGCATGAAAAATATTGATATTTCAATTCAATGTACATGACAGCCTTTCTTTTATTTCTCTAAAAAAGTCAATTGCTCTCTGTAAAGACGTGACGCACTACAGATTGTATTAATCAAAGTCAAGACTGTACCTGATACTGTCCGTTAAGGAAACACAAATAAGTTTTTCTTGGAAATGTTTTTCATGAGACAAAAGCTGTCAATGGTCCAAAATGCTTTGACGCATGTCAAAAAAAAAAAAACTAACTAAAAAAACATTTACGGGGTAAATTAAGAACTGTCTAACTAAAAATGTGATCAGATATCTGTTGTCACATAATGTTTCCGCAATGATTTTTTTCTAACTTCAGAAAATACAAAAGTAAAAACCAAATTCAGACATGCTCACGAATCAAGGGACTTGGAACATAATCCAAGAGAACCGTGTTCATATTTGTGCTATAGATCATTTGTGAATGATGCAGAATATTCAGGATATATTTTTAGCTTTCCAGATTTTAGTGCCCAGTGTTATTCCAACTGAACTGAACTGAAGTGAAATAAACCAAACTGAAGCGACGGTTGTTTTCATGAGGTTACTTCTGCTTTTCTTTCTTCAAATGTGTGATAACACTCATATCCAAGGGCCCCTCAGCTCACAAACAGGCACATCTCCGCACTGTGAGAAGACCCCTGAGTGTATCACAACTACTCTCCTTAATAGCTCGATCTGATGGATCATTTAAAAGCCCACTGAAACAGACAGATGGGTAATGGATTGCATGGCAAATCAATGACCAGATCAATGGAGGACATACATCAATAAATGGATAGAGAGCTGCTGAAAGAGACGCCGCGGCTGATGTGGAGCAGCGTGGAACAACATTGTGTTGAGCGCACGGCGGGGAAGGCTAATACGAGGCGCCACGGACTGATAAGGCGTCCTTTCAAATAATGCTGACGACAATAAGCTAAACTTAAGCTTTGCTACAGTGTGGACACACACACACACACACTGTTGCAATTTACATGACTATAGTGGTGTGTGACAGTCCCACACATTGTGTATAGAGGAACAGTGTAACATGTGAAACTGGCAAAAAAAAAAAAAAAAAGACACATCTGAGTCTTTTGTACAAAACACAAAGTCCCAGGAATCTTTTCTCGCCTCGCACAAGGAACACAGGCGCAAACACCAAACCGCTGTCATTGAGAACACGAAGTGTTTTCTTCTGATAAACCCGCTCCGGTTGTTTTTGCAGATGCATGCCGGTATGCTGAGCTGAGTGTGCCGGGGACACATGGCACCGGGGGAGTAGCTGAACGCCACAAGTGTTGAGCTTGTGTGGGACTCAGGTGGCACGGTGACTCCAGCCTGACTCACCGCCGCCTCACCGGACGCTCTAGACTCGCGGTTTGAAAGTCCAACAGCGTGAGGCATCCCTCTCACTGATAACTCTGCGTAACACTGATGTCAGCTATTGTGGAAAAAAAAACAAAAAACAAAAAAAAACAACAACATAGCAAAGTGAAATAAGGAAAACAGTTTGGATAGACCGTGCAGTTCTCTGTTGACCTGGTGGGAAGACACTACAGCTGTTTCTCATGGGCCTGTGTCATAAATCTCCGCTGAATGGCCGGTTTAAGAGTGGGCACTAAGGAGCAGCTGTGCCCGTTTAAAAATAGCAGCGAGGCTGCTGCTGCTGGACAGCGTGCTGAAGCTCAGCGTGCAGTTTGGCGCAAAGCTCGTCAACAATACCTTGTACCTGCGTTGGCCCGACGCGGCTCCGCATCGGCGTTACAACACAGGAAGTGACTGTGGGTGTTGTGCAAAGCCGAACGTCCGCGCGCGCCGCGCTCCGTCTGAATCACAGACCCGAAACAACGGCCAGATCCCGGCCGCGCAATTCAGAAACGCTTTATTTTGCATTGAGCTGAACATTCATTATCAGTGTGTCGTGGCCTGAGGGCAGAGCGCTCCCTCCTTGCTGTAGTGACAACCGTCGGCCGCCCTCATGCCAAACAAAGCCAGGATGGCACAGCAAACATGAAATCATTATGACAGGCAGAGTTTAACAAAGTAGGACTCAGCACAGTAAGCACATTTTATCAGTGTGTGTGTGTTTTTTTTTTTTTTAGTCAGGTCCGTTCCTCGAATTAAAGAACAGAGTGAAATTCCTGCATTCAGCCTGTTTGAGCTGATAAAAGAGAGGGAGTGCACGCACATGAGGCTGTTTGTGTGTATCCGAGTGCACACACCTGTTTGGGTGCACTGTAGGGTCAATGTAATTGCTTAACGCAGAAGCTGGCAGTGTTTAGAGATGCCAAATTGCACCTCTGGGAGTCACTATAGCTCACAATCTGAGTAATGAAGGCCAAGTAATCAAGCTTCAAACTCATCAACCATGTTTGCAGTAATTAAAAGGTTTATGTTCAGCATCAGGAGGGCCGTTTGACACCGTCAGTCAGTGTCAGGAGCCAGATCTGATGTTAGTTACTTCCAAGAGCCGGAGCCAGAAAATGAGCATAACACACACTTTCTGCTGCTCTAATTGTTCATTTAGGTCAGGGGTGTCAAACATGCGGCCCGTGGGCCAAAGCAGGCTTGCCGGAGGGTCCAATCCATTGCAAGGGGTAGAAATTAGAAAGAAGAAACTAACTGAAACTTTTCCATCAGAGTAACTACTGTGCTAGAGAGAATGAAACACAGATAAATGCAGATAGATCAGAGCTAAACATATGAAAACATTCATGCTAAAAGGCGCAAAGAGAAGAACTTGGACTCATTGCAGTTCGTCTATTTAAGTGTATTTAAATGCTGTTATGTTTGAGACGACTGGAGAATGAACTGGGCCGCATGTGGCCACTGGACTAAGACGAGTGTGACAATCTTTCTTCAGGTTATATAATAACAACATGTGATAACAGATGCACCGCGCTGCAGTGGAGCCATGGCGGCTGTGCACGAACACCGAAGGGGGACTTGCACGAATGTACACAACGATGAGTATAAATCCAATAATCAATGCCGTGCCGAGTTCTTGTCTGTCTGCATTATCCTGATCAATGCCGTCCCGTCTGCAGGCCCACGGCAAAGATAAGGAGAAGGGTTGCGTCCAACCCTCGGCCTTCAGATCGAAGGATTTCCTACATCCCAAAAACACACATGACGTTGGACTCATCATGCAGACATTCACAACTGATTCATGATGGATTGTAGTTTAATAAAGGGTCGGCGCTGTGCAGATTGAGGTTTATTTTGCATCTGGACGGCTGCGGTTTTGTGATGAAGCGCAGCAGCGTACACGTGCTGACTGACTGGATTAGTGCTTAACACTATATTTGGTAGGATATAATGTTACGCCTTCTGTCAGACATGCTGACATCCTCAAGGATTTTACCCAGCATGCAGCAGGAGAGGTTCTGCCACTGCAGTCCTCCAGGGACTGCAGGTGACCTGACGAGGACATCAGACGCTGGCTGTTTGCTCGCGGGAGCCGTGTCCACCTCACTTTAAGAAGAGGACTCCTCAGACCGGTGTGGGACATCCACAAATAAACATGCTTAATGTTAATAATGAAAATGTAAAACCACAAGTTTTTTTGTTGTTTTTTTTTAGATTTGCTATATTTATCTTGTTCTTAGAAATAAATCCTTTGTACATGCAGAGTAGCAACACTTAATGCAGAGAAGAATAGAGCAGGACGCACAATGAAGCAGTGGGTTCATTGTGCCTTAGCTGAGGGCAGGGCTCTCTCTGGTGGCTGTGTGTTGCTAGTGTTGCAGCTAATGCGCTTCACAAGGGGGGATCTTGGTAAATGTGTTAAAATAGGCACTTTCGATTAAGGGGAAAGAACAATTAAAAAGTAAATCATAGTTATAGTTTTTTAATTGTCCCATGTGAGGAGGGATATGTGAGCTTCTCTGTTTACCAGTGAGCTGAATACTGTTACTGAGGGTGCAAACTGTTGTGTTGTGGATCCCCCACTGCTTCCTTGATTACAGCCAGTGGTTGCTTTGGAGCAGCCAATTAAAATCAAATACCATTCTCTCACATATTACCACCATTGTATTTACTTGTAGATCAATTCCCTTCAGCTGCACCATTTTGCATAATGAATGCAGAGGCTTTTGATGTGTTTGCCTGGTAGGAGATGCGCGCTCCGCAGGAGGAGCCGCTGGAGGGCCTGCTGTTCTTACCTTATTGCCATGTAATAGGCTCCGGAGCAGGCTGCATTGAGCCTGAATGGCAGTAGTGTGCCGTGTTGTAAATGGAAGTTATTATACAGCAATAATGTGTGTTTTGTATTTTATTTGAGGAGAAGCATTCAACTCAAAAAGCATGAATGTGATGTTTTTGGACATTTCTCTGTACAATAAGTCTAAAGGTAAAGCTGCAGTGCTTAGTGGTCTCACATAGGGTTCAGGTTCGGGCCGGGCCTTATGTGAGGAGACTGCATGTTCTCCCCTGTGTGTGCATGTTTTGATTTGTTTTCTGGTTTCTTTCCAACGTCCCAAGTGTGCCTCAGCTGCTGGCATACCGGGAAAGTCAGTGTGTTTGTCATTCTGGTGATGGATCCAGTGATCCCTGACCTGGACAGATCAGTAGATTGATCAATGAGGTTGAACTTTTGGGTGCTTATAGTCTTGTATTTTTTTTCACCTCTGTGATTGTACTGATATTTCAGTAAATTTTACACCCTTATTAATTAATCTCCAACACTAGATTTACAAGATGGAAAATTAAGACTGGTTGTTCCCATATTTTAAGATTAATTTTTTTTTATCTGTAAAGTAAATTCCTTTTTTTTTTTTTTTTTTTTTTTAAGAAATTCTTCTTTGTAACTAAGCTAGTGGAATTTCATATACATTCACATATAATTCAAGCAATGTAAGTAAAGATCATCTGCAGCATCCACATTTTCAAACAAATCTTTACACCTCTGGTGCTCTGGTTTCTTTTTCTGCGGTCATTTACATAAACAATGCTGGTCAATGATTGTAGACGATAAATCAATGATTAAATTGGTTCTTGGTACATCCTGCTACAAGCTTCTGTTTGACATTGCTGGTAGGATGGTGAAAGTAAATTAAAAACAGGGTGCAAAAATTTGCAAATCTAATTTTGTTGGAAAATTCAAAACAGAACATTCACAACTTAGCACACAATGAAAATAACACTTTCCTTTGGAAGTGGATGACCGTGCCATAGTTAAAAGTTGGGACAGGGCCATGTTTACCATTCTGTAACATCCCTTCTTCTAACAGTCTGTACACATTTGGGAATTATACAGGCGAGCTGTTGGAGTTGTGGGAAAGGATGTCTCATTCCTGCCTCATGTAAGATTGTAGCTGCTCAGTAATCCTCTTTTTCTTTACAAAGTTTTCCCTTTGACCCCAAATATTTTCTTTGGGTGAAAGGTCAGGATTGTAAGCAAGCTTGTTTTGCGCATTCACTCTCCTGCTCGAAAGCAATTCTTTTGCCAAAGATGCAATAGGCGGTGGTTTAGCGTGGTCTTGCTGAAATATGCAAGGCCTTACCTCAAAGACACGTCGTTTGAATGGGAGCTCATGTTGCTCTACAACCTCCGTGTGCTTTTCGGTTCTGAATGTGCCTTTCCAGATGCATACGCTGCCCACGCTGCTGACACCGAAGCAACCCCTGATTATAAGAGATGCCGTTTTTTTGAATTGTGGCTGATAACAGGAGGTCCCTCTCCCCTTCAGTCTCCGGGACATGGCATCCGTGGTTTCTAAAAATAATTTCAAATTTGTCTCATCTGACCACACAACAGTTTTTCATTTTGCCTCAGTCCATTTCAGATGAACTTTGGCCCAGAGAAGATGGCAGCTTTTCTAAAGAGAGACCTTTGTAAGGACTGAAAGTAGCTGAAAATGCTTTGTGAAAGGGCTTTCATTAGTCAACTTCAGCTTTAATACAAAATCTTTAAATTCTCTCAAACAGTTGTGAATTGACTGGATTCGTCTGAAGTTTTTAAAAAGTCATTTTGTTCTCATGCGGGCTTGATTGGTGCTTTTGTGCGCTCTTCAATCCTCTCTTTTCGGCAGCTGAGAAGGTAGTCCAGTGTGCCGGACGACTGGGGAGTTATATAATGGGCTTCACATTCAGCGAACTTCTCAGAACTATATTGCATTCTGATTGTATAATTCAGCTAGGGTCTGAAACCTGTGGCTCTAGAGCCGCCTTTAGTTCTATTTAGTTATTGGCTCTCTGAAACTTTCCCAAAATTATATGTAAAAAAAAAATAAAAAATTCATCCTACTCCTAAATTCATCCTAAATTCAGCCTCTTTTTTTTTCAGTTTGTATATCTGGACTATGTTCAAAAATGCTCTCCTGGCTAAAATGTTTAAAGACTGCAACGACTAAAATTGCCATTAAACAATATTTACAAACTGACAAATTTGCTTAAAACCACAAAAAAAAAATGTTAGGAAGTAAGAAGATTAGCAAGAACAACAACAGAAGTAGCCAAAATACCTGAAGCTGTCAAAAATTGATCAAAATCAGGTCAAAAGGCTAAAGTGACTTTGAATTTTTTTTAAAAAAAAGGTCATAAGCCAAAATGGCTAAAAAAGTCAAACGAGCTGGATCAGTTAATTAAAAAAGGCTGAAATTTGAAAATTGCAACAAAATAAATTAAAATGTCGACACCTGACGAGGTCCGCCTAGGATAGTAATCTTTGCGCCTTGCCAAAGGCAGGCACAAAGAATAAATGAAATAGCAACAAAATCTAAAGCAGCTAAATCAATTTGAAATCGTAGAAATTAAATATAATGAACTTACGATGAGCAAAACTACATAAATACCTTTATGTGGTCTTTTATGAATAAATGTGTTTTGTGGCATCAGAAGAATTGAATTTGGTTAAAGTGCCAAAAACGGCTCGTTTGATCAGAGAAGTCGCCGACCTCTGGTCTGATTCCTCCAGGTCTCCTGGATAACGTGTGATCTCTCCACATCTGAATGACTCCTGCTTTAAATCATCCTGTGTGGGTCAGTCAGTGTCCACTCTTTCTCTACAGCATAATGTTATCCATGTGGAGGAAGGAGGTGACTGATTCCACAGCTGGTATCTGTAACTGCCCTGAGTAATGATTGACCGAGGGGGTTTCACAAGTTTCCTACAGTATGGCAAACGCCACGTGGAAAATATCTTCCTGGTACATGCTGTGCTCAAATGTGAAGTTAGCTTTAAGTTTAAGCCCTCTGGAGAAATTCTCAACTGCGCCGAGATCTCGGTTTTGGAGTGCCGCTGAAGTCGAACCATTCTAAGCGTTTGAAGCGCGAGGCATTGAGTTGTTGGCTTTCTTTTAATCAATCCGGGCACCGCACAGATTGGTCTGTCTGCTCTCACAGCCATGACTGACTGCTCTATCTACCAGCAGCTGCTCCTCTGCATCTCTGGTGCTCCTACCAATTCCTTCCTGGGCGCTGCTGGAGTATTGATCAGCGTGTCTGCCGTAATGGCCGACATGAGCCTCCGTGATGTGCACAGGCAGGTCGGCTACACTGCTGGGGAGATCGTCTGGGATCAGAGTCTGCCTCAGCTTTTTGGGGTATCTCACATGCTCCAGCCTTTGTGGATCTGCTCGAATGATTTTGTTTTGGCCGCTCAGTGGGACGCGCTAATGCAAGAGCTCCAAGTCAACCGCGGTCCAACTAAAAACTTAGAACATTTTGTCATCGAAGGAATTTTTTCAGTTTAATATTAAACTCTGCGCATACATCGTTACCTCAGTTTGTGCCTTAAAGCAGTGACAAATACTTAACTGTGAGAACGATGAGAAAAAGAAGAAAAAAAGCAAGAAAAGAGCTTCAACTAGTTACTTTTTTACAAACTCCTCATCTGTAATCAAAGAAAACCGCATTGATCTCTTTTTTTTTTAGACAAATAAAGCTATCACCTCAGTTAAGGGATAGTTACGCTGTACCTCCTGAGTGTAGTTAAACATCAGTCTTATGAAGCCAAATGCGAGTAACACATTTATAACCTGATGGTACTCTGAGCACACTTTGGTCCACGGCCCACACTGGTTTGATATTCACTCTGGAATCTTAATGCTTGGGAACTGAGGTGCATTTGTCATCAATATATTTATTGTCATCATTTAGAAGTTGTGTTCTTTTTCTCCAGTGAAATCTCTGGCTTCTCCGTGTTTGACGTGATCGTGTTGGTTGGATTCTCGGCTGGTGATCCTTCCTGTACGGATCACGCCTGACCTCCGGGGTTTTGTAAGTTTCCTCCCACAGTCCAGAGACATGCCAGAGGTCACGGTAGTGCACAACGACACAGCAGCTCACATTCTTTCACCCAATTTTTGCTACAAAATTGTCATTATTTCTATGTTGATCCCTTTGAAGCATTTCTATGGTCAAATTTAATGTTAATTGTCAGTTTGTTCTTTTAGAATTGTTTTACCCTGTTGACCTCAATCTTAAAATGTATTTATTGTCCTTGTACAGCCATGATTGAACTCAATTCAATTTGATGTAAATTGATGCCAGCCCCTTATTTGACTGAAGCGTCACAAATATTTGTTTTTCTTAAAGAGTGAAAAGGAATCTGTCGTAAGTGAAATTAAAAAAAAAGGAATATAACCGCGAGGAGTCTGTGATAATCAAAAAAAATCCCATCTGTGTGTGTAGAAAAGCTCGTATTTAGCACCCGTCCTAATCTCTATTTGTAATCTGTGACAGAGCTCCTTCTTCAGAATTCACCCTGGACAGAAACTGTGATTGCCCGGCGCAATCAGCGAAGGTGCCAGTATCACAGATGCCGTCTCCCCACTAATTGCATGAAGGCGCTGCAGTGCATAAGGCGCAGGTGCTCGCTGTCTCTGTTAAGTCACTTTGGCGCGGTTGGAACTTCTGCGCAAATATTTTCCGAGGCTTTTCTTCATAGAATTTGACTGTAATTTAAAGGACAACGGGGATAAAAAGAAAAACAACGGGTGCGTAAATAGGCGATGTGAAAACACGGCAGCAAGGTGGTAAAATATTATTTTAATTATTTGAAAGGCACAGTGGGAACCAGCTGCTCTCCAAAATTATATTCCAATGTAAGTACAGCAGCCAAATTTGATTCAAATTGCCAAAAGAGCACCTCAATGCATTTTCACTCCTTTTCAGCAGATATTATCCAGTCGAAATCACCTCAGGTAATCATATTCATTGTCCTGACATGGTCAAAAAATGATTAGGGCCCCGTGTCTTTGTGAAAAAATTTCTGCAAGATGTTAATGTCAATTTTAATTCTGTTGCTGCTCGCTCAAAAATTGCTTCGTCATGGACAGGACAGAAAATGAAAAGGACAAAATACGAGCTTCGGAAAATTTGACAAAGAAAATAAAGCCGACACTCTACAACCAAAGATGAAAAATATTTAAAAACAGCCAACCTCTTTAAAAACTATTAACCCCGCCACCTGCAATCACCAAAAACCCTGCAGATAAACTACTGGGCACATCTGGCTCTCGGCCAGGTGCCCACGCCTTCGGCGGGCGGCCGGGGACTCGGCTGCTGCTCGCAGTCTTTCTGCGCCCCCGCCCTGCCCTGAGCCAGGTTGGTGATGTCCACCAGCTCCCGCCTCTCCGCCAGCGCCGTCATCACGTGCTCCAGCTTGGAGCGGATGGTCTGGTAGTGGTGCCGGCGCTCTTTGGTCAGCTTGTGGAAGCAGTCTTTCAGGGCCGTGTCCGGAGCCGCCTGGGCGGGGGACAGCGGGGACGGAGGGTCCGCCGGCGCGGCGCCGCCGGGCTGCCGGGGGAGCTGCGGGTCAGTCTGGGTGTTGCAGTCCGTCACAGACAGGCCGGTCTGGGTGGAGGCGTGGCAGCGGGTCACGCCGGGGCCCTCTGGCTTCTTCTCCGCCGGGAAGGGCCGAGTCGCACTCCCTGCCAGGATCTCCACCTGCTCGGGCTCCTGCTCCGTCCAGTCCTGGCTCGCAGCGGACGCCTCCGGCGCCGGGTGGGATTTCTGAGGAGCAGGAGACGACGGCTCCCCGGGAGGCTGCACCTCCAGCGTCTGGGGCTTGCGGCTGGGAGTGCTCGTGAGGCAGGCCTGATCTAAAGGCCGCTCTCTGGTCACCTGAGGGGAGAAGGTGGCCGAGTGTTTGAGGAGGAGGTGATCGTAGACGCCGCTGTTGCGGACGCTCGGAGGTCCCCGGGTGTTTATGGGTAGAGACTGGGCGTACAGGATGCGGAACTCCTCGTCAAATTTCTCGGTTATCTGACCCGACAGCTCAATCAGGTTGCTGCTGTTCAGTCTGCCATCGCTCCAGTTGAACCTGAGAAACAAGATTTTACAACGCGCACGGCTGAATGTGAGCAAAATGTCTTTTGCGGCATGAAAGTCTATTTTGATTTTCTTTCACACATAAGCCAGATGTGACCGGTTTGATGAAAAGGTTCAGCAGACTCTCTTACCTGTAGGAACCAGTCGCCACTCTGTTCCCATCCACCAGCATGAATCTCTCGTGGACGTTCCCGGTGATCCTGGCTCCTGACCTCATGTAATAAGTTGTACCGGTTATGGTTCGCACTCTCATTTGCTGTAAAGATGAAGGACATAATAATCACAGTGCCGTCACAGGTTAATATCACGTTGTGCCCACGGAGCCACACCCGGCTGTCCTCGGCCAAACACACACCCGCAGGTCATCCAGGCGAACGCCGACATTTCTGCACATCTTGAGGAAGGCGGGCGCACAGGATTGGTCAAGCAGGATGTAGACGGGGACTCTGCGGAGGGAGCACGCCTCCTGAAGATCCTTAAAGATATCCAGGTCCGTCAGGGAGTCTGTAACTATGGCAATCACCTGCAGTGGAAAATTACAGAGGTAATATAACAGAATTTCTTTTCGGGCTGCAGCCGTGCTCTCCCACATGCGCCACATGATTGTGTTTTCATTATTGTCATATACAAGGCCCTTATTCAAACTGAGCGGTGAATCTCTGTCAGACACACTCCCTGTAATGTGTGTGCTGATGAGCTTTCTATTGACTGTGGTCTGTTACCATGGCGATTGTCGGTAACGCTTGGTCAGCAAACAAATGACTTTTATACAGGAGACAAGTAGGTGCACTATGGGGTTTGCTTCTATTTTCTTGAGCTTTGTTTTGCGCTCAGATTTCTCTTTTTTTTCACAGGCAGGAATGGAATTTCACATGCTGTGCATAAAGGCTGCATGTGGAGGATTAGACACGGATGTTTACATATCTTGGATTTATTGCTTCAAACTGGTGTTATCCACATGCAGCTTTGTCAGGATCACCACGCCTTTTTTTTTTTTTTTCAGATGATTGTATGTGTGAATGCTTATTATGAAGGGAGTGTGTAAAAAAAAAAAAAATGAATTGAGAATTTAACAGCAATGCGGGAGCAGACAGTTCCGTTAGGCTGACCAGCGACAGTTTTCTGTACACAGTGTGCCGCTACAGTCAATGGCTCCTTTGTACAATAGAGACTGTGTGCAGTGAGCGGTGTAACATTACAAAAGAACAAACGATCTTAGAGTGAGCCTTGTAAGAGAATATTTTTAAGGTTTTTTTTTTTTTTCAACAGGCTGCCAGCTCATTATGCACGTACATTTGCTGCAAACCTGACAGGAAATCCATCCTTTTATAAGACGTCTAATGAAAGAGGGAACGCAAACTTTAATGGAGGAGAGCAGAAGCAAGTCGAGGCACATCTGGTACGCAGGTTACACACAGGCCCGAGGTGCTGTATGCTCCTCGTGCTGGAATGTCTTTTCAAAAGCAGAGGCTGGACTGACAGCTCCCAGCAGGCGCATCTCTATGAATATTCATGCTTTGTTGTTGTTGATTATTAAAGGTGTGGTTTTTTTTTTTTTATTTCCCTGCATCTTTTTTAATAGTTTTGGTCAGTCTTTTTTTTCCAAGCCATGATTTTAAAATTTGAACTTCTGAAAGTCAGACTGATCAAAGAAACTCCACTGAGACAACCTGATATGTATTTTTAGGATTGTGTGAGTGTGTGTGTTTGAAACTTTCTCTCCAGAAAAGTGACACTGTACAAGTACAAACAGGTTTTGTCTTGTGGAGGACAGCAGAGGCCTTCCTGATACCACATCCAGGATTAATCTGAGACTATTAAACGTTCTGCTTTGGGGTGACGGATGTCACACCTACACGGGGTTAAAGGTTATAGGAGCAACGTGACCTCCACACAATGATCACGGCCATGTCAGATTGCAAAAATGAACAGAGTTAGTTCATTTCCACGTCATGAAATCACAGATCAGTTCACCTCTTTGGCGTTTTTGATCATGCGCCTCGCAGCCTCCTTGCAGCTGTAGATGCTCTCTCCGTAGCTGGGCTGGAAGTGCGCCACGGCCCGGGTCACCCCCCGGTACGAGCCCGCCGTGAAGGCGGGCCACCCGATCTCCAGCACCGGCGGCTCCACGTCCGACACCTCGGGGAAGTAGGTGACGGAGGAGCAGTCGACGGAGCCGCCGAGCGTCGCCTCCAGCGGCGCGTCCGGGTCCCCGTGCAGGGACGCGCGCCGCGCCGGCACCGCGGCCCCCCACAGCTGCTGGATCTCATCGTCCGACAGAAAGTTGGGGATCCTCTCCCTCCCGAGGAACGCCAGGAAGTCGTCCACCCCCCCGGACAGCAGCTCCTCCAGGGCCAGCCGGTGCCTCTCGTTGTACACCTCCTGCGGGTTCAGCTCGCCGGCCTCCGCGCGCCCCGGAGCGAGCCTGAGAGGAGAGTCGTCCAGACACTGGGACATCGCCATGGCGACTCACCTCAACCGCCAGGTAACGTCTTTTTTTTTCACCCGCAGCGGGGAAGATTCGTATTTTGTTGTTTCCCTCCGTTCCTGTCCGCCGTGGCTCCGCATTGGCTGGCCGCGGGGTGTCGGGCAGGAACGCGGTCCCCTGGCTCGCTGCGGCCGGCTGTCAGTCTCGCGCGGAGCCGCGCTGATTGGCTCGTTCGGAGGGAAACAAGCCTCCGGTTCGTCCCCCCGCGGACCTGCCCCCTCCGCTCGGCACGGATCCGGTTACACCGCAGAGAGCGGCGCGGAGCGGGGAGCTCTCACTCCCACTCGGTTTCGGCGGCGGAGCTTCACCTCCCCAAAAAAACACCAAACCATCTGTTCCGAACACTGCTGCTTTCTGGAACTTATTGTTTAAATGAAAACCAGCGGCGGTGTCATCTGATCTCCTCCTCTCGGCCAGACCTCTCCCCTCTCTCAGCTCCCTCACAGATGTATGGGATTTACCTTCACATCAGACTGAGGTGATCTATTAAACTCATGGTATTTTAAATTCACACCCACAGGCTCAGTCGTCAGATCTGCACCAAGCCTGGAGGACACTGAATCTGATGAGTCACCTCGCAGAGAGGATCATTTGTGCAAAACAATGTTTTTTTTTAATTCATTATTATTGCTTGGAGTCCTAGAAAAGACTAGAAGCAAAGAGACTTTTATTTCGGTGAGTTTTTTTCTCCACAATGAGACTTATTATACTTTTTGATATGGTAGAGATGTATCCAAACCATGACTGAATTTTAATATTATTTCTACACTCATACATGTGATCATGATAATCAGGATATTTGGCTCAAAGATAATAAAAAAAAAAAACAGATCTAATCAAGGGACTTTGCCTATTTTATGCCGTTCAAGCTAAAATCGTAAAGAATAAAAACAGCAAAGGAATTAAATTATTTGTCTAATTTGAATTAATTTGAAAATATCTGGATATGAACTGAACTGGACTTCTTTTAGATGTCTCTTATGAACATCGTTGACCTGGAGGGACCCACTGACCGGTTTGGCACCACTGTGAACCAACATTTAAAGTTACAGATCAGGGTCAACTGAGGGTCACGTTCAATTCCCCAAGGTTCATTTTCAGAATTAGTGAGGTCAAATTGTGTTCAAAGTATCTTTAAAATCACAACACTGCCATTCTCCTGACCGCACGTATAAACTCTCCAGCCCAGCCTAACACATATGCAAATACCACTCAGCTTTAAATCCCAACAGACTCATCGGCTGTTATTACAGATCTGAATCGGACTTGAATCAACAGTGAAAATCCTATATCAATGTTGTGGGGGCAATTAACATCAAAATTTTCTCAAGAGCAATTTTCAATATGGTCCCAAATGATAGGTTGGAGTATTAGAGGGATAACGAGAGAAGTGAAAAAAAAAAATCATTTAAATGCCCATGCCCCCTCATCCAGCCTCCAGTTTGTGTTTCAGAGATTTGTGTAGTGTGTATTTCCTGACTGTACACAGCTTCAAGCAACTTACGAATCCAAACCGGGAAGGGAAAGCAAATCCATGATCCATGTTCCCTATACATCAAACCTTTGTGTTCTACCATCACAAAAGATGCTGGCATCGCATCTAGACTCAGTACGGTAAACCGTGGGCCTCCAGGCTCAGTATCTGAACTGTTACACATGCAACACAGACTATGCACATGTCTAAATCCGTTGCATTACTCCGATACAAATGTGTCCAGTAATGCTGAGTGACTTTAAACTGACCTTATAATTCTCACTGCTATTTCTGTACTGTTACCTTATATATGATTTCATTTACATCTGTTATGCACTTTAATCGTTTTCTTAAGATATCCAATATTTTGTAATAATTTTATTTCTGTTCTGGGCGTGTCCCTATCGGTTTGGTTCCTGCGCGCTTTCTTCTGTGCGCTTTTACGCACAGGGGGATAACAAGGTCATAGGGTCACAGCCGTACAACAACCCCAGTTTACACTGCACTGTACGTTGGTATTGGTCTGGTGATATTACGGACGCGCTGTCCTATAACTGCCTACCCCCCCCCTCCCCTTCCAAAAAAAAAAAAAAAAAAAAAAAAAAATTGGCACAATCAACGAAGCAGCAATTTTGGTGCATCTGCGTAAATTGGTCTGCCACTATTACGCGTGAATGTCTATTTAAAGCCGGCAGGCTAATAGGCCCGTGCTTTAAATGACAATTCCCACAACGATTAATATTCATAGTCGCCCATCAAATCAAGATTTTTTTTTTTCTTCTTTCTAAAGACGACAGTCATTTAATGAAAAGCATGTGACCTAATTAAGTGGACCTTTTTTGGGTGATGTTGCTCACTGAAACGGCAAATCACTGAACTCCTGTCAGATTTCCCAAATTTACACAATGCAATCCATCTGCTCGCGCTGCTCCGCGGCGCCATTGTATCTATGTATAACCCTGTGTGTCGGTGCGCGCGCCGCCGTGCCCCTATAACGATATACCCAAATGTGCACTGGGCTCAGTATACGTACCCTCCTCCCCCTTCTTCTTCTTCTCCAGGCGCGCGCGCGCGAGCACACACACACACACACACACACACACACACACACACACACACACACACACACACACACACACACACACACACACACACATCCCCATCCCATCCCCGCCCCTCTCCAAAATTTTAGATGAAAGGGCTTTTGGATTTTGGATGACGCTCCGTATCACGTGTTCATAGGAAATACACTCGCTATAATTTTTTTGGAGCTGCCTCGTCCTGCACCGCCGACCATAGTTGTTTTGCCGTCTTCATACAGTGTGGCGAAGGGGTGGAAAGGTAATGTAATGTAATGTACCTTACCGTGGTCACTGACGGGTTCACGCCAGTTCACCGGGTTCACTTGAGGAGAGCTCCCACCCCCTGCTCGCCTCCTCTTCTTCTCAAAGCGCAACGATCGGAGCTAATCCAATATAATTCATTTATATATTAATGTCGGATTCCATTTTTTCCCACCGACTGCTGAGGTAAGGACACATCTACTCTTCCAAAAAAAAACACCAGAAAATGCGCCTCGCGATCGGGGCAGGCGCGAGCTCCAAAGTTGTTTACTGCAATTATGTCTCGCTATTGAATATTGAATTTTCATGTGGTGCCGTAGTGGAGGCAGTTTATATGAAGTCGCCAATGTATAAAATGGCGACAGTAAGGTGGAGGAGGGGGGGTGGAGGATTTTTGGGAATATTCATAAGGTTATATAGAGTGCCAGTTCGCCTTTGGCAAGTCGACTCCGAGGCGGCGTGTTGCCCCACAGCCTGGCGGATGGAGTGAAACGGGTTAACTCGTCAGTTTGTTACAGTTCCAGCGGATCCTCCGTCTGGCTGCGTCTGCGCTCCTTCTTCTTGCGCTATACAATGTGGCGTATCTGCTTATTTTATTGCACAACGCGGCGTGTTTCCCCCTCCGTGCCGCCAGTCCGAGCGCTTTTACTTGTGAAAGACTTCCCAGCGCAGTGCCGTGGCAGGTTTACCGAGAGATTTAAAGGCGAGGGGGGTACAAAAAAAAAGGAGGAAAAAAAAAAAAGAAAAAGGAACGAGATCTCCTCTCGAGTTTCTAGGCGTTCGAACTGTACGCACAAGTATCAATTTATTGACCGGATCACTCTGCTAAATGTCCTCCTGTGGTAGGAAGGTAGGCCTGCGTCTGTGCACAGGACTCTTTTTCTTTCATTTCCTTCTCTTCCTCCTACCAACATGTGCTGCTGCCCTACACACACACACACACACACACACACACACACACACACACACACAAACATACAGTATAGAGTACAGTAGCTGGATCACGCAGACATTTTGCAAACTGTGTATTATCAAGTGAGGCGTTTTATTGAAAAATATCAGTTCCTGCGGGTCGCAGTCGCTATCTGTACATAAATATTGACCCAGCTTCGAATGCCATGTGTCTCCCTCTGCCTTCAGGGGAGGGACCTCTGTGCTGACTAATGTTCCCTCAGTGAATCATGCGTGGGTCCAGTGTCCATAGCACAAGACACAACCCCAAATTATTTGAGCAGACAGCGAGACAGGCATGAGTCACTGGTCGTTTCTGGAATGTATTTTTAATTATTTAACCGTGTAAGCTTGTTATATATAATGTAGGTCATGGAAATGACTGCGCAACTCTGGTGCCACTGAGGTTCTCCTGAGAGAGTAGGTGTTTTGGACGGTGGCGGGTGACTCCGGGAGAGGAGCCGGGTCCAGCCTCCATGTGGGCATTTCTGCTCGCTCCATAGTTAATTTGCAGGCGTGTGTGATGACCGGCAAAAACAAAGGTAAATGAGCTCTCGCTGTGCGGCTCGGGCAGGCCGGGTTCATCTTGGCCCGGTGAGTTCTGTGTTGTGTGGACGTTTTCGCTCCGGCAGGACGCTCACACTGGGGGAATGTCAATTCCCTTTTGTGGATCCCTGGGAACGGTCTTCCATCTCCCTTCTCGGAACTGCTCTAATGAGGCCAGGCATATTGCCTTTCATCCCGCACTCCCTGCAATTAGGCACAGCTCATACTTTTCGTTATGGCCACAGCGGAGTGTTTGTATACACAGACACAATGTAGTGGGCCAAGAGTGCCCACTCCCCTCACAGTACGAAAAAAAAAAAAAAAACTGCATCTCTGCGCACGCCACCCTTCTTATACCTGGAATACTGTACTTTTCAGGATTTACTGTTCGGATTTTTCCAGCAGCAGTCACTGTAGATGTTGTGTTTGTGTGTGCCTCCCACAGCTCAAGCTGAATCCTGTGCCAGTGAATACCGAGGAAGGTCATATGGTCATGATTTGCAGATTTAGCTGACATGGAGTGTATAACATTCCTTGAGTTGAGAGAAGAAAATCAACTATCTAATGCCAACCAGATCTTTTTTCCAGCTGTTTTCTTTTTTTTTTTTTTGGTACAAAACGAGCATTCATGATAGTGGCGTACCTCATGATCCTCACAGAAAATTCTCCCAAAGCGCTACACTAAGTCTCATTTTCCCCTCCCAGGAAGGACGGCGTTCTATACGGCTTCACTTTTCAGTTCGGCCTTTCATTCTTTCTGGGTATGGCTTTTGTCATCGGACCAACGCCGTATCGAAACCCATACCGCTCAAAAGCTTGACTAGAACAGTGTGTTTGCACAGTTCCAACCAAAAGAAACGTGCGTGCGCCGATGGAGGGGTGTGTGTTGTGGGGGGGGGGGGGAACCTTGAGGCTAGTGGGGGGAAGAGCCCCTGCCTACTTTTTCTGTCCCATGCAAGAAAGGTTTGGTCAGCAGGCGCTGGCATTTGCCAGGCTTTGGCAGTTAGAAGAGGCTGTGATGTCAGCCATTTTAGGATGGACAGTACAATGTGCGGTATGCCGCCATCTTTCTTCCTTTTCTTCTTAAGTTGCCAAATGAATGCCTGTAGTCTTGGCTACAGAACTGAAGAAGTTATTCATCAAAAGTGATGTAAAAGGACGCATGACTCAGAATTTTTTTTTCTTTCTTTTTTTTTTTTTTTTTTTTTTCTGTGTGCGCTCCATAGTTTATTTGTCTGTCATTCATCTGGGCCACAGATACAAGGGTTGGTAGAACAATGTAAGATTTCAACAGCGAACGCTCACATTAACACAAAACAGAACCAACCAACAAAGATGCTCAGACAGACGGAGTGCAGGAGGTATGTACTGTACCGCCTCGGTCTCCAGGCCCCGGCTCCGATTTAGCAAGACAATAACAGTGACGGGAGGTCATTTGCAGCCTGTTCGACTGCGATATTTCTTTCATCGGCCCCGTCATACATAGAAGAACAGCGCAGCAGAGATTTCTTCGTCTATACAGTGTGGTTGAGAAAAGGGGGGGGGAAAAAAAAAAGCAAAGTTGTCGCCGCGGACCTCACCCAAAGTTATCTGAAAGAGACTTAAACCATGAATGGACTTTTCAAAGATGGCTGGCAGGGCATGTGGATTAAGTTTGTCCTGCACCGGATGCAGTCCAAGGAATTCACTGTGTGTGTGCGTGCGTGTGTGTGTGCGTCTTGAGGTTGGTGGGTGTGGGCGAATGATTATGCTATGTGTGTGTGTGTGTGTATGTGTGTGTGTGTGGCGTGGTGGGCAAGGGGAAGAGAGGGGTTGCCATGGCGATGTTAACACATGAGTGGCACCACCGACCGGTCTCCCAGTGGACGAGGCTGCAGTCATGGAGGTAAGGGGGGGAGCGTGTGTGTGTAAGTGTGTCTGAGTGTGTGTGTGTGTGTGTGTGTGAGGTGGAGGAGAAGGACACGGACAAGCTGGCTGGCAACACCTGCGTCTCAGACATTCAGACAGTAATACACACACAAACACACCCATGTAAAGGGAAGAATCGGAGCCCAGAATGGAGAAAGGCTAAAAAAAAAAGAAAACCTCAGCGTTTGTCTTCAGCAGGACGGGCGGCGAAGACGCTGTGGGTGCGTGCTCCGTATTAGCACCGAGCTAATGACCCTGGTGACTCCCAATTGTTTTTCAGCACACGTAAAACACTTGGAGCTTGAGACTTATTCATGCCGGCAAGCGTACAGTGGTGTGCACTCACAAAGATACACACACACACACACACACACACACCCTAATACCCTTCTCCAAACTGAAACCTATCTACCCTTACTGTCCAGAATAAAAAAAAAAAGACTCCAGCATCAGTCCACACTGGCATCACGATGGGCACAGGAGACACTCAGACACGCAGGAAAACACAACACTTGCAATTCAACAGTCAGACGTCTAAAGGCTCCCAGCGCTGGATCACGTTTCTCTTATAAATGAGGCGCCATTGTTCCCAATCTCTTCTCTGTGCAAGACAGTAATTGCTCTCTGTCTCTGGCTTATATTTGGGTGTCCAGCTGATCCACGCGCATGACGTTAATCTATTTAATGGACATTTGGCAGAAAATGTTCCTCCTAAACAGATTTTTGATCATTTAAATGTATCTGTCAGGAGTTCCCTCCTCTCCGCCCCAAAACCCCAGAGGACGGCGGGTCATTCTGGGATCTTTTGTTTTTTTTTAGGAGCAGACTCTCAAGACAGCCGCAGATCACTGTCAGAGCAAATTACGCACAAAACAAATATTGTCATGAGAGAGAGAGAATTTATGCTCCTTTTTTTTTTTTTTTGTTGTTGTGTTTTATTTTTTTTTGCCTCAGCTCTTCTGCGACTGTCACACCGAGAGCCTCCTTGCCAGCTATTCAGTTCAAAGAGAAAGATTTTGAGAACGGTGCAGGTGCTAAATGTTGTGGAGGTGAGGAGTGAGTGCGGGAGATGTGTGCCTGCCGAGGTGTCAGCAGGGAGGAATATTGAAACAGCGCAGCCTGTCATCATCATCAGTCATCCTCTCACTTCACTCCCAAACGTCTGAGTTTTGTCTTTCTTTGTCCTTCTTTCCTCCTCCAGCCTTCGCGTTCTCATTCATGTGACAGGCGGCGCAACAAAAACACCAATCCTGGTTTGTTAATGTCAACTGTAGGTGACCCAACAGTCTGGGAGGGTCCGAATCAATGGACTGTTTTGAATTAAATTTTAATGTCTAGCAACCACTTTGCAGCCTCGCCTCTCCTTCGCGCTCGTGGCAGCCCGCTGTAGATTGGGCATGTTTCTCCTGTTGTAATATTGTAATTACTGCAGCACTTTATGAGGTGATGAAAGGGAATACAGCCTGCTTTCTTTAAAGCAGTTTGCTGAAATGGTGGCTACCCAGCCATGTGTTTGCCATGTAAGAGAGCAGGGAATACAATTAAATATTAATGAGATGTAAATATAATATTGTTATGGAAATGACAGCGTAAGAGCACATAAGGGAGGCCCTCCTGTAAATCTTAAAGCAGCCATTAAATCAGGCGGAACGTATAAACCCCATTAGAGTTTAAACCTAGCCTAATCCCATTTGTTTTGAAATGCTTGTTTTTAAGAAGTTGAATGGTTCGAACAGGGTTTTAGGCCAGTGAACAAGGCCTCGCTGCTCACTATCAAGCGTGGGTGTCCAGAAAGCACGTCTGAGAGCCCTGCCACTTTTCCCCCCTCTTCACATACAACTGCCGTGGTCTGCTGAGATGAAAAGATCCCCCCCCACCACCACCACCACCCCTCGCCTCCTCCCCTCCTTTGCCACAGTGCCAGTGCGAGGACATACGACACACCAGGGACAGTGATCGTCTGAGCGTAGTCTACCTCGCCGCTGAAACACAAGGCCGGGCTTTTCACAGGGAGCCATTCAGCGGCTCCCTGTCTGGGAAGCCCTTGTCTTGTGTCTGATCGCACGTCTCGCTCGCCAGATAAAGCAGCCCATTCTTTTGATAGGTGACCTGATTCTTTATGTAACCTTTCTCAACTTTTGGCTTGTCTTGGGTTTTCTCATGCAGGAAGCAGGGTGTTTTTTCGGGGAGGGGAGTGCGCTGGGCCGGCGTCCGTCTCGTCACAGACCGGCGTCCCCCCCCCCCCCCCCCTCCCCTTCCCGTGGGGTGCCGCTACGCCGGTCGCAGCCGTGTGACCACATTACCGTCCCCGCCACTGTATTTTTCCTGAGGCTCCGTGATACATTGCCTGCGCTCCGGCGGGCAAACGGAAATCGTCTCAGCAGCCAAACTGAGCCGGCTGGGATTCTTCACTGACTTCCTATAGCGCAGGAACATCTCTCACACAGATGTTTCAGATGAGGATGACTACATCCCTCTGTTGCGTGAAAGCTGACTCCTAAATCCCTCATTCAGTGGAACAAACTCAATGAACGCCGTGTCCTCACCAGGGGTTAATCGAGTGTGCCGTCAGAGGATATCATGACCTCTCTGGCGGCAAAACATACAGCACATGCCCGCGCCTGGATGCAGTGAACTGGGATTACTGCATAAGATGGTCGCGACCTAGTTTTTTGTTTGTTTGTTTTGTTTTAGTTTTAGGGTTTTTTTTTAGAAAATAGGAGCCTTTAGCAGTAATGGAAAGGAGGTAGTTACAAGGAGGACGTCACAGTCTGTCTGGGATCAGTGTGTACTGTTGGCCAGTCATTTGAGGGTTTTAATTCTGGAACAGGTTCATCTTTTATTTACCATCCAGCCGGCCATGGCGCACATACACGTGGAGGCAGGAGAGTGAAGGGCTGCGAAAGATCCTCTCGGTGTGTACACAGTGACAACAACAGAAAAGTATGCCAAAAAAAATGACTTTCTTTGCAACTCCCGAAGCTGCACCACTTGCTGCAGAGGTGTGCTGGATTTCGGCACAGAGCAGGTTGAGAGTGACCCAGCAGCTGCATTTGCACACATGACGTTTTTCCCAGGATGATAAGCTCCGCAGAGAAGGTAAAACACGAGCGAGGTGAATAGATGATTGGATGAGTCTAGCTTTCAGCAGCCCGTCCAACAGCAGTGCCTCTCCAGTCTCAGAAATGAGGACGGGAGTGATGTACAAGTGTGTGTGTGTGTGTGTGTGTGTGTGTGTGTGTGTGTGTGTGTGTGTGTAAGAGAGAGAGAGAGAGAGAAAAGTTCACGCAGAGGGCAGAGGCTGCACAGTCTCCACAGTCTCCACTTTGATTGTTTTTTTCCTCATTCGTCCGACATGTTTTTGTACTTCCCAGTGTTAAAACAGCTAATAAAAGCAGGAGGATTGAGAATGAAACGCAGCCTGGGAGGTGTCCATTGTCTTGCCCTGTAATCTTGAATATTTTGAAGCTTTGCGAGGGAACAGAGGCGTGTCTTAATGTAACGCAGCGAGGGAAGAAAGAGAAGGTATTTGGACTGCAGCGAGAATCCATATCCGTCTTATGACTGCAACGTTGTAGGAAGTGGGAAGCCCGTTGAAGTGGTTTACTCATGGATTTTTTGCGCCCGGAGATCTGTGAGTTGTGTTTGTGTGCATGTCTGCGTCGACATGCCGCCGGCTGAACAAATGTAGAATGAATCGCATTGAGACGGCAGCTTGTATCTGGCTTCGGATGTGTTTGTAGTAACCGTACCAGAGTATTTCAAGCCCTTAACGGCACCACGCATACACACACTCACACACACTCTCTCTCTCTCTCTCACACATACACACACACACACACACACACACACACACACACACACACGCACGCACAAAGGATACGTTAGTCACCTCGTTTTCATCTTGCCAACACATTATGGCAAGGAGATACGTTGTAACGTGTAATGTAAAACATATGGCTAGCACCCAAGTGTGGCAGTGAAAAAAATGCTCACCGGCATAAGTCGCTTAACCTTTATGTGACTGCTTTACAGTATCACACCGAAAAAGAGGAGCAGAACGGGACGACCCGCTGTGCGTGACAATTTCAGATCGTATTATTTGAAGGTGATACCTCTCTCACATCCCCCGCAAAAAAAAAATTTCCACATAATTTAAAAATAATCACACCTATACTTGCGCACGGAGCTAAATATTTCTGGCAGACACAAACTGTGTGCATATTTTGAATTTTTGTGGTTGCTAAGACAATACAGCACAGTCAGAAAGGTTAGATGCATTCAGCACTAACACTTCGTAGAGAAGTGCGCCCAATTCATGGGTGTGAAAACCCAGGGGTGGTCTATCCGCTGTTTTTATTCAGTGATATTAACTCTTTCAGAGGGAGGAGGACTGAAAAGATCCGAGGACGGATTCAAATCTCGTACATCTCATTTACATGAATGGGACTTAAGCCCGGTCTTTAGTGCCACGCAGCAGCTTCATGGCATGTCTTGTTCATATTATGTAGCTAAAGTCAAAATATTTCTGAGGTCACATACCAACAGTAACCAGAAGAGGCAATGCTGTGGCAGAAGGGAGAAAGGAAAAAAAACAAAACAAATATCACTGGGATTAGACTGTCATTTCTGGCTTTGTCGATTGTTGCGGCCTTTTTTCTGAATTCATGAAAAGTGACAGCTAGACAGAAGTCTGTAAATCCAAGTAAATAACCAGAACACAGTGACAGGCTGCACTGCTTAAAAGTGTGTGTGTGTGTGTGTGTGTGTGTGTGTGTGTGTGTGTGTGTGTGTGTGTGTGTGTCTGTGTGTGTGTGTGTGTGTGTGTGTGTGTGTGTGTGTGTGTGTGTGTGTGTGTGTGTGTGTGTGTGCCTTTTCTTATTTAGATCGAGTTACTATATCTAATAGAGAATATTCTTCAGTGTTTTGGAAATCAGTCTCATGTCATTTCATATCAGTATGAATAATGCTCGCATGCACCAGCTCTGAGGTTTTTTTTTTTTGTTTTGTTTTTTGTTTTTGAAAAAAATGTCTAGAGAGTGAATTTCTGCAGCTGTGGCTTTCTTTACAGTAATTTATTCTGACCTTTTCTTTTGATTATTAGCATGATGTAGAGTGTTCTTATTTAAAAGAAAGGTCATAGAATGTTTTGCCTTGGTGCTGTTATCACTGTTAACCACCATCGACACTTATCACACTGTGTTTCCACCTACACATGTTCGCCTGCGTATGGCTAACGTCCTCTGCCGTACTATAGAATACCATCTGATGAAATGAACATCTCGCATTTAATTAATAGCGTTTATATGTGGTGTTTCTGTTAGCTTCGTGTTTCAGTTGAATGTTTCCACTGTTTGATGTTATTCTGCTTTTTCGCAGCCCTCTTCTTCTTTTGTAACTGCTACGGTAAAGATAGCATTGAAGTGACACGTTTCTTCTGTTTTTTTTTGCTCTCTTCTCCTCGCAGGTTCCCTGGGAGCTGGTAAACTTGTCCATGTGACAGCAGTCCTGAGGTGGCAGAAGGCATGAAGCAACACTGTGATATCATAGTGGCTGGTCCATGACACTAAAGTCCATTCAACCCTGTCCACTATCCACCCGCCCTCTGTTCTCATCACACCGGACAACCAATCACTCACTCTCCCATTTACATAAAGCCGCATTATGGCCAGCAAAAGGAAATCCACTGTACCCTGCATGATACCATCCAAATCCAAACATGTGCGTGAGGAAATCATACTGGGCTCGTTACCAGAACTCCTACCAACAATCCCAGAAGATAGTATACTCAGCATCTCTGGAGAGGAGTCTGGCCACTTCTCTCACAGCTCCTCCAAATCTGAGAGTGGCAGCGAGACGCAGAAAGGAGGCACATACAGCTGTGTGACTTGCCGTTTCGAGTCCAGAGATCTGAACTTCTTTTTGGATCACATGCACAACTGCCACTTAGACTTCAGGGCCCAGCCCACCTTCTACTGCCTGAACTGTGGGGTGTCGGTCGTCCGCTTCGAGGCTCTTGCACTGCATAACGCCAAGGCCCACCCTAAGATAATGGAGGGCCTGGTCACCGCCTCTCTAACTGTCAACAAGAGAGAAGGAGTAACAACTGTCGAACAAAGCCTGTTCACGGACAGCGGAGAAGAATACAAAGAGTCCGGCATCTCCCTCACCAAAACACCAATTGCAAAGATGATGAAAGCCAAGGGGGAACACAAAAAGATTGTGGTCTCTCACACCGTGGAGGTACGGAAGATAGACACTGGAAAGGATGTAGACCCCAGCATGTTGACAAATGTGCCTGAACTCCAAAACGGGGCCCTCAGCGGTTCTGGAGCCCCAGCTATGCCGAGGACCACTGTCGCTCACGTGATTACGACAGTGTCCAACCAAGTCTTTCACCAGCACACTCCCTCCCTTTACTCTCCCCCTTCCTCCAATTCCAATAAAGACCTTCCAAAGGTGATGATCCCCCTGAGCAGCATCCCCACCTACGATGCTGCCATGGACACCAGCAGTTTTCTCAAGACATCCTTTGGCAAGTTCCCCTACCCGACCAAAGCCGAGCTCTGCTACCTAACGGTGGTTTCAGAGTTCCCCGAAGAACAGATCAAACTGTGGTTTACTGCCCAAAGGCTCAAACAGGGCATAAGCTGGTCTCCTGAAGAGATAGAAGAGGCCAGGAGAAAAATGTTCAACACCGTATTCCAAGGTGGAGCACCCCGGAAGCAACCCACTACACCACGGCACGTAAATCACATTGTAACCCACCATACTGTCACTGCCCATCCAGGATCAAAAGGACCAAACTTTCAGATGGCCAAAGTTCCATTTGGTGGTATAAAGCCCAGGCCTGCCGGCGTCATAGCCACGCAGGCCAGCTTGTCAACCAACCCCCATGTCACCAGGGTCTCGTATTCTACTCCAATTGTGCCCCCAAAGTTCCCACCTGTGGTGCGAACGCCACAGGTCCTGTCCAAGAATACTGAGCCCACTGTGGAGCCAGACAAAAGCAATGGCCTGGACATGGCTGGGAGCAGCGGTTGTGTCAGTAGCACCAGCAGCAGTCGAAGCAGCAGTAGCAGCAGCAGTTGCAGCAGTAGCAGCAGCATCAGCAGCTATTCCAGTAGTAGTAATGGTGTTGAGACCACCACCCGGAAACAGTGGCTGGTCGGGCTGCATAACAGCAGCCCGACCAACAGCATCAACAGCATTGCCAGTTGCTCTGCCAACATTAGCAATAATGAAGAGCACTGTGTTACTGACACCTCCGGCAAAGCAAACACGCTTAGCAACAGTGTGCCAGCTGTATTGGAAGGTTCAAACAGTTCAAAGAGTCAAGTGATCATCGACAACACCAGCAAACCCAACATCACCTGTAACAATCATAACAGCAGCACCATCAATTCACAAGAGCCGGCCAACAAGCCCGACGAAGAAAATAGCAATTACACTCACCAGACTAACAACAGCAGTATTAACAGTGAATACCCTAGTACTACCTGTAATGACAGTGTCCCTAACCAAAATCATGCCAGCAAATCCCCAATCGACAGCACCAGCACCACTGTCATTACAAAAAGCTGCTCATCCAGTATGGATGAGGATAAATGCAACAAAGACTTTCCCATAAAAGGCATGTCAATCTTACAGCAGCTCATTAAGGAGGAGGACTCGTTTATCGGAGACAGAAACTGTCCAGAGCTCAAAGTTGACCCAATCAAGATGAACTTCAAGAGGATGAAGATGAATGAACCAGAGATTGCGTCTGAGATTGCACATCAAGAACACAAGTCTGACAGCGCTGAGATGTCTGCCTGTCAGCCGCCGTTCTCACCCCCCTGGGGCAATAAGACCCCGCAGCAGCTACACATCCTCCGGCAGGTTTTCTCCAACACCCGCTGGCCCAGCAGCAATCAGTACGAGGAGCTGAGCGTCCAGACCGGCCTTCCCAAGTCGGAGGTGGTGCGCTGGTTCAGCGACAGCCGGTACAGCCACAAGAACGGGCACCTGAAGTGGTTGGAGACCTACCAGCGACCTCCCACAGAGTCAGAGGACGCCAGGGGCCAGGCGGAGGCGGGGGCCCAGTCGCCGAAGGACCCACAGACAGCCAAACTGAAACTTGTTGAGCAAGACATGAACAAGCACCTTGAGGGAGAAGCAGGTCTGAACTCAGGGCAGCGGGTTGTGTGGCAGGATTCATACTCACCGCTGCTGAGTCTGATGGGCTCCGAGGGGAGTGGCCAGCCCGGCCGGTCCGAGGAGTCGGCGCAGCCCGGAGCCGTGCAGGATCCTTGGTCAGAGGGGGCGGAGGACCACCAGCAGCCAGTGGCCAGCCAGTCGCTCATTGATCAACAGACAGATGCCAATCAAACCAGGTACTGAAGTCACACCAATTCTTTCACCAACTCCTGAAGAAAGAGTCGCGGTGCATTCTGCCATCCACGAGCCGAGTGCCATTTATCAATCAGCGAGGCAAAAACAACGCAGGGCAGGTGGAATGGTGATAAAAGCGTGACAGCTTGTTGTTTGTAGTAGATGCAGCGTGATGTACAGTAGAAAGGAAACAGGAGAAGTGTGTACAGGTACTCATGCTGAGCGGCTTATTCAGGCAATCAAAGGTCTGTGTTTAAGAAGCTATTTTTAGATAAGTAGAAGCCTGCACTGCTGAATTATAGATTGAGAGCGCATGCTAATATATGTGAATAAATCATGACAATTGTTTTTGGGAAGATGGTTTTTCCATGAGGCGAGTTAACCCGTATAGGGGGAACTTTTCACAGCCGGTGGAACGCCTTGCGTCCAAATGCACCAGCGACAGCAGGAGAAGCCCAAATTGCAGACCACATCCTCACAATTTGTGCCTGTTGTGTCCGCCTGTGTTTGTGTGTGTGTGTGTGTGTGCGTGTGCGTGTGCGTGTGTGTGTGTGCCGCCGACAGGGATCGCCTGAGAATGGAGCTGCTGGAGGTGTGACGAAGGAGGCCCGATCCCGCCAGAGGAAGGCGATGCTGGTTTGCTCCCTGGCCTTAGTCAAAAAGAGAAAAAGAAAAAAAAGAAAAAAAAAAACAAGAGTGTTCATAATGACAGCAGATGTGATTGTAGCTGGACCGTTGGACTCTGACTGTAACTGTGAATACCCCCCACCCCTCCTCCTTCTCCTCCTTCTCCTTGTCCTCCTCCGCCTCCTCCTCCTCCTCTTCTTCCATCTGCCATCACTTCCTGCCATCGTCAAAAGAAAGAACTTCTCACCTTTGAGTCCTGTGATGTTTAAGCCTTTCATGCTTCTTTGTGGTTGTGTGGGGAGGGTGCACAATGAGGTCAGTACGAGGGATCAAAGAAAAGAAAGAGAAAAGACGCACACTGACTGGAAAACTGACTTGAATGAGCAGAAATAGGGTAGGATAGGGCCGAGAGATATTGTTTTTGGGTCAGAGGGAGAAATATATATATAAATATATGATTGAAACTGCACTATAAAAGAGGGTTTGTACTGACTGGACAAACAAAAGATGTGTCAAGGAAATGTTATTGTTGGCTTTGTGATATTTTTTACTTTTTTAGCAACCAGTACTTCAGCACTGCCTTGAATTTTACTTTTTTCCTTTATTGGGTTTTTTCAATCCTATTTACTCTTCTATAGTCACTGTAAGTCCAGATGCAATCAAACATGTTTTATTTAGATCTGTATAAATGTTGGTGATCACTTTGCAGTTCAGCTACACGCAAAAGACTATATACAATGCACTAATGAAGACAGCAATGCTAAAAAAAAAAAAGAAAAAAAAAGAAAAGAAAAAAGAATCACACCGCTCCACAGTAAAGGTATTGACAGCTCTGTCAAGATCAATACACTACACTGCCCTGCAAACTGAACAGAGAGAAGCCTGTCACGCTACCGTTGCCTTACTCAGCTCTGTCCATGTGTTTATATGACCTGTCTGTCCATCACCTTGCTTTCCAGCTACCGTGCTGTCCAGAAGAAAAAAAAAAATAAGAAAACAATAAAAAAAAAAAACAGACAAAAAAAAAAAAATCAAGCCAGTGCATTGATGGTCACTGTTGGTCTATATCTGTGAAAAAAATCTTGTGCTGCTTTCTGTACACTTGGAGATGTTTAACTTTAAGCTGTAATTGTATCAAATATTGTTACTGGCAAAATGTTGTTTAAAGCAAAATTATCAATTTGATCCCTAGACACTGACAGAGTGAGATATTGTGCTAGCTAGAGAGCCAAATGAGGAGACCTTTCCTCTCCTCAGAATTTTCTTGTGTTTATATAAACATACAGTCACTACATGAATCCTACTAAGCTGCATCTTTGTCAAGCTGCTAATAGCTAAGAACGGTGCTATACCATCCAAAGTGAAATTGGAGGTTGATCTCCTACCAGCAGTGTATGCACTTGTGTCGAATGTTACAAATTTATTTTGGTTTGAGATAAATGGAATCTGGACTTACGGTGTTATGATCACTTTAAAAACTTTTATGAAATAGTCTGATCATAAAGCACTGTTGTATCATCCTTTCTACACTTCTGAATCTTTACAGAATAAACTGAATACTCACCAAGCAGTAAAGCCTCGTCATCTGTTCAATAACCGGCAGACACAATGAAATGAACTGAAATATAAAAGAACTTTATTTCCCTTTCTGATTATTAATTACAAACAGCAGCTGCTGTTATACATTTAGAGCAAAAGAGGTGTTGGACTCTTGTCTTCATATTTTACACAGGATAGCAGAGAAAGCCTTTGCAGGGTGTAGTTTGTTCACTCTGAATCCTGTTTATCAGAAGCGATAGGGAGGCAGGAGGACTGAACGCCATTAATATTCTCATAGCGTGCATATTTTTAGCACATTTTCATCTTCGACCACTTTTAATTTGTCACAATGTCAGATGTGTGTTTTTTCCATTCGAGGCTCCAGCATTTTGTATCACACGGGCTAATATTTAACCGATGGATAATTCTCTGAATAACTGTTCTGCAACATTTCACCGTGAGCCAAGCATTTGGTAGATTATCCTGTATATTTATTAGTGATCGGAGTCTCTTCTAAACATGTTGGCAGGCGTCACCGAAAGGATGCATTTTGGGAATTAATTCAAGCAAAGCGTCAGGCAGAATCCTTCACATGGGAGTATTACCTCCACCTCATTAGAAGCTGCCACACTTCCTGGTAACAGATGGAAAAGTGTTAAATACAGACAGGTTAAAAATAAATGGCCATAAAACATAAGCACTGCACTGTGCCGCTGTAATACGAGACTGGATCCGATGGAGATGAATTAAATTATTTGTTTCGTTTTCTTTTTTTTCTTTTTTTTTCGTGGATTAAAGAGCGAGTGCAACTTAGCTGTAGGTCAGTGTTCCTATTTAAGTGTGTGGAATTAATCAAACTTGTTTTCTTTCGGCTTATTTTTGGAACTGTAGGTCCATGCCCGCGGGGAGCGTTAGGAACAGCACAAACATTTCATTCTTAATTCTTGTCTTCATGTTGGCTGAGTGTACAAAAAAAAAAAAAAAAACAGTTGGAGTAATGTATTCCTATGAAAAGCCGTCCAGAGAACAGCTTTATTCCAGCAGAGGCCTCGAGTTCTATCTTCTGGTGTGGTGCTGTGGTTTGACCGTCCTGTGTGTAATTTGTTCTCTCTCTCCTCTCCTTCGTCTTCCTGTTTGGTGTTCTGTGTAAGCTTGCTGTTTCATTTAAATGTATTTCTATTTCCTTTGCACAAAGTCAGAATGTAAAACCGAATCCAAACTGTGCAGGAGAGGGCTTTTATGAAATCATCCTCATCAGCAAACAGTTCTACATTTCTATAATGGAAAGAAAAGTAAGAACAAATAGTCGAGAAAACAAAGGAGATGAATAAAAACAGTCACAGAAACCACAAAACGGATCAGCGCAGCATCAGTAGGATCCTCTTCGGGCAGCAGATATTAAATAATATAGCTTTAAAGACAGCCAAAGAAGGTAGGATTTTATGCGATTTGTCCAGAAATTTCCAGAGTTTATGAGAAGTTGGTGCTTGGAGGAACGGCAGCGTGGCACCTGCAGGTCGTCTGGGGTCTGAGTCAATGACTGAAGATCTTGTTTATTATTAATGAGTTTATGCACAAATATGCCTGTTTGTAAAGCATTCATATTCAATTGGTAAAAGTTTAAACTTTCTAAACAGAGGTTGGAATATGAAATCAGTCTTAAACGTGCTTTTGCAATGAGGAGAATTTGATCAAGGGGAGAAGGTGTTGGTGAAATTACCTCAGAGAAAGGTTCAGGTTTTGCTCATAGATCATTTCTTTAAAGTGTATTTTTGTAATTTCATCTGTTCTCTTCTTGTTATTTGTGTGTTTTGGTTCAGATGTTAAAGCTCTGGGTCTCATTTCATCTCATTAAACATTGTAATTCAGTTATGATTCGGGCAGGCTGTTGCTTTTCGGACTTCTCCTCCTGGTTTTGTATCACCCGATAAAGAACTGAATCACGCAGGGAGAAAACCTGGATCCTCCGACCGTCCTCCGCCCGGTGACCCTTGAACTGTAACTGCAGTAAAGTTCAGCGTTCCCATCCAGTATCGGCCTAATCTCTGGTCTCAGAGTCCAATCCGAGCGTCACCCCATAAGGAAATGAAAGGTGTAACCTTTGACCTATTAACAAATAGAATGGTTCCAGGGAATCTTACTGTAAATAAGGTTTAATCAGGTACAATCGGAGTCCTCGGGCAGCTCTGGTCTTTCTGTTTGAAGCATTTTGAAAACCAATTTTAATCAAGATTTCAGGGTCTTTGTAAACATGGCAAACATGTTTTTTTATTTTTATTTTTATTTTTTTCAGTTTGTGTCCCTGAGCTCATTTCTTTGTTCTGCAATATTTGAATGTTCAAATTGGAAATACACAACACTCATAAGAGAAGGAAAAATATGTCATTTGTGCATCAGCCCTGGTGAGTTACGGTCAGCATCAATTTATTCTGCGGGATGAGATTCAAGGATCATTTTTACTTTCTGGAAAAAAGGTTTTCTTTGTTTGTTCCCCCCCCCCCCCCCCCCCCCCCCAACTTGAATAAGTTCAAAGACACGTTCATGATGTGCAGCCGCCTTTGTCTTACCCAGTGGTGTTTTTAACATATGGAGATTATTCAGCGTGAAATCAACTTGCAATGTTTTTGGTAGGGAGAGACATAGAAACGCCACCTGCTGGAGGAGAGCCGACATTGCAGCTCGTGCAGGCAAGTAGTGAAAATGCAAAGTAACCTATTAATTTTGACTGAGGTGGGTTGAGACACACACACTGAATTTAATGACAGGTGTGGAGATGTGAAGCAAAATTTAGAAGGAAGAAAAAAAAAAGCCTCAGACTACAAAAACCTGACTGAAAAAGCTTTTACCAAAACACCGACGGGATACCAAGGAAAAAAGAATTGAACGGCACTTTTATTTGCTGAATTTTATTCGTTTTTTTCAACCTACAATGAGCTTAAAACTTAAAAACATGATCAAAGGGCTATGACAAAAAAGGTAAAACAGGAATAGGAGGTTGACTTTACAGCTACTTACATCAACTTTCCTATCATAAAAGTGGAACAGAGTGGAATAAAATGAACTGATAATTCACATTAAATGTTACATGACCTTATCCTCAATCATTACACAATTAAAAACCTGTCTAAAACTGTAACAGTTTGGTGATTCTTTTTTTTTTTTCTTCCTTTTTTTTTTTTGGCAAAGTTGATATCCCTCACACAGTCGTCACTTAGAAACTCACCCCCGGAGGAGGACAAACACTTTTCCATTTACAAGCTTCAAATACATTATTACCGTAGCATCATTTTCAAGTAACAGATATGGGAGGTTTGTTTTCGTTTTGTTTTTTTTTCCTTGGAACATTTGTGAAATCAAGCTAAAAATCAGATGAAGACAGGGCTATGTAGAGAGAGTCAGAGGATGCTTGCAACTAAAAAGGATCAGAGTGATGTGTTCACATTTACACTGAAAAAGAAGTCCCTGACAGAGGCTGTAAAACGAAATATTCACATTCTGCTTGTGTAAGTAAATATTGACATGGTTGCAGTGTTTCCTCCTGTTGCCTGCTCAGACATATCCTTTCATTCTCGACAATTTAACACAGTCCAGTTTAAAATATTCACCCGAACCAACAGCATCGGAGGGCGGAAGCCCTCATACACACGAAGCACGCGCAGACAAAAAAAAACAAAAAAAAAACAACCCTAATCTTTCCATTTTCTTAAAAGGCGCGCGGGTGTACTTAAGGAATCCGCTCAATTTTACTTTATCAAAATATAGAATTCATTAATAATACATGGGAGAGCTAAAATACAGAGCAAGTGAACAGAGAAAATAAAATGATACAAAGCTTTTTTTTTTTTTCCTTTTTTTTGCTTGATACAGTAGCTATAGGACCACAGAGTTCAAAGTTCAGGCATTGTCAGGTCTCATGGTCGCAGGGACAGAAAGGTAAGAGGGCCTTCCAATTACGGGGACTACGCCTGGAGTCTCGGCGGTGGATATAGTTCAGCCATGTAGCGTGACGGAGGTCAGACGTTCAGACTATCCACAACTTCCTCCCGACACTTTAGACCGGCCTCACCGTCGCTGCTGCTTCTCCTGCTCAGATTCTTTAAAATTCCTTTTTCGTCCAGGCCTCGCCATCGAGTAAAATTCAGTTAAGCTAAAAAACAAGTATCCAATAAAAATAAAAAATAAAAATGTGTATCATAGTTAAAACTGCAAACTGGGATTTTAAAATTCATAGTCTTCGTCCGCCATGTCGATGGCCCAGGCAAACTTCTCACGCTGGGTCTTGTTGTAGATCTTTTCGACGGGAATGCCCCACTTCTTACACCTGCATCAAGAAGACAAAAGAAAAAAAACAAATGAACTACGTACAGCGGTTCCATGCAGCGGCAGCGTTGCAGTGAAGCAGCGGGCCGAGGTCGTCTTACCAAGCCACGGAGATGCGAGGGTCCAGATAGTTGAGCTTGGAGGTGCCGAGGGCGATCTGCTTGTTCTCCTCGCGGTCGGTCGCCTGCACCTCCAGCTTCATCAGCTGCTCCTCTATCCTCTGAACCGCCTTCTTCTTGGTCTCTACGGCCCTGCGCAGCACGGTCGGCGTTAACGTTCGAGTGTGCAGGGAGACATGAACAGAAAACCACCTTCGTACACTGCAAACCTTGCAAACTTACTTTTTGGACTTCTCGTCTTTCCGTACTTTGGCGTCGGCCTTGGCGCTCTTCAGTTCTCTCTTGGCGTCAGAAAGCTGGTCTCTCTTCGCATCAATCTGACAGTCGCAAGAAGAAGACTCTTCTCAGAATATTACACGGCGAAAAGGTGAAAACAAAAAAAGTGCTAATTTATGGGATGAAAAAATATAACGTGGCGGGTTCCGTCCTCTCTGAATGATCTAACTTTGACTGTTTAATTGAAAACGACTAGAAACAGTCCCTGGAGTGTTTACAGAAAGGAAAGCCGCCGTCAAGCAGACGACAGACCAAGTCCTTCACGCCTCGGAGTTACACAACAGCGCGCGTCGGTCAGCTGGTCCTCTTTATTGGTATTCACAGAATCTTTCACTTCGTCTTGCAAAAAACCAATTAGGATGTCAAAGCCTGAGAGTCTTTAATGGAGGAATCACTAAATAACTGCCGGTCTGGCACTGGGCGCTCCCAGACGAGTTAAAACCTTTTAGTGACACATTGTTACCAAATGTTTTTGTTGCCTCCTGAGAATTAATTCAGATTTGGTTTCATGAGAGCATTTCTCACCCACACTCCGCCTGTCAATAGCGTTGTCAAGCAATGCTTCAAAATGTCAAAGACTACATTCCCACCAGGCGGCAGATATTAGCATTCTCGAAAGCGAAAACCGGCCCGATTAGCTCATTTTGGGGAAATGTGTGAAGATAAAAGCGGAATAAACGTTTACCTTGGTCTGCAGGTTCTGCATGGACTTCTCAAACGTCTTGGGCGGCGCTCTCTGATGGTTACACAGGATGGCCACGGCCCGGTTGGCTCTGTTGTAGGACAAGATCTTGGCTGGAATATTTTCATCCGCTGGAGAGACAAGGAAGCAGAGTCAGTTCTCTGGATGCGCCAGACGGTGACGGGCCGCCTGACGGCGCCGCGGAGCAAAGACGCATACCGGTGGTGAGCTCTTTCAGCTGCTGCTGCAGGGTGATGGAGGCGTTGTAGGTACGGAAAACTTTGGCCGTCAGACCGTCCATCAGCTCCTGGAGGTGCTTGTTCAGGATGGAGGTCTGCCAACAACAGAGCCATCAGCGTCAAGACAGCCGGAAAACCTTCAGTCTCGCTTCCTGTCAGATTACATTTTGCTTACATTCAGCCGATCAAACAAGTCGTCGTCCGGCTCCTTGTTTTCCATGAACAACTGGAGGTTCTTAAACACCTGGAAGCAGGGAAAACACTCGTAAGCCGACAGGAAGACCCACCAATGGGGGAACAGTGCGCTGCACTTAAGCGGCTCCTCACCCTCTTCTCCACAGGGACTTTGTTGTAGTAGCGAATCGAGTCTTTACCCAGGAAGTCGAACTCCACCACGTACTCCTGCCCGTCGTTCTCTGGGTAGAGCTTGATGTGCTCGACGCGCAGCGAGCAGCAGCCCACCGTGTCCGCGGTCTCTCCCTCCTCCTTCTCGTTACCTGCTCTCAGAGCCAGCTGCAGCACAACAGCGCAGTCTGATCAGACGCTGAAGGTTGTGCGTTAAGCCACGTCGAAGTCAGCCGTGAAAACCGCCGGATCGCGGCCCCTCACCTTGTCGATGAAGTAGAGCGCCACGGCCCTCTGCCTGATCCGCATCTCCTTGGACTTCCAGTCCTCGCGATACTGGGCTCGGATGCGGTCCACGCACTTCTTCAGCCGGCGAGCTGTTTCATACTTCTGCCAATCCTTCTCTCCCTGCAGACAGTAATTGTTGACAAATGAGATGAGTAATGAACTACAGCGGCCGTGTTTGTGCATCAAACAAACAAACACGAGCCAAACTGAGTTCTGAACTCAATTTGTAGGCTGCTGCAGTGTGCGGTGACATGTTGCGTGTATCCACTTCACACACAACATAATCTGCTCATCTCTGGTTTCCTCTTTTCAGAATCAAACTTGCAATAAAGCGGGCGGACGAGGCTCTGATGATCGGGACTCATTTGAAACCGCGTCAAAACGCCGATGCAGACGGATCTCAGGCTCCTTACCTTGATTCGGGAGCTGGGGTTCAGCATGATGTATTTGATGGAGCCTTGGATGTTCTCCGTCCACGACACCAGCCAAGTCACTTTGTTGTCATGACGGACCTCTTTCCATTTGGTGCCTGGGGGGGGCTCGGGGTGTTTGGAGTCCCTACGCGGATCGTATTGATGAGACTCGACGCTTACAGAGCAACACCGCCTCTCGCAGTGCAGACGTCTCACTCACTTGCTGCAGTTGATGATGATGTCCTGCGGCCTGATGCGGCGCTTCAACATGCCCATTTTAGGATGGTCTCCACGCCCGCGGAACAGGCCCGGCGGCTCGATGCGAAAGTTAGCGATACGTTCCTTATGCTTGTCCATTATACAGAAGCCGTACTCTTGTAGGATTCGCTCATTTTCTTCTTTAATTTTCTACAGGAGATCGAAACGCCATCAATTTTAATCAGTCATTTGAACAGAACCGGTTTCTCAGACACTAAAGGACACATTTAGATGAGGACATCTCCTCGCAGCACTTTGGAACAGCTGCAGAACATCAAGTTAAAGGATTTCTTCCTGAGAAACAGGGTTATTTAAGTCAACCGTCACACTGGGGGAAGCAGGAAATCTTAACTGGTGTCAAGAGCTTCGAAACAATCATGTCAATCCTAGAAAATCAGAATGCAGGAGACGTGACCAGGGGCATGCGTTGACAGGCTGACAGTGTTTACCGAGCATCTTACCAGCTTTTCTTCCTTTGACATGGCTTTCCGGGCTTCGGACTGGGCCTTGAAGTACTCGCTCATTTCACTGAAGTTGCACTTCTTCAGGTCTGTGATTTTACTCTTTTCCTCTGAAGTCATTTCCTGTGTAAACAAAACACGGCACAGACATAAACAAATTGTAGCTGCTGACAAGCGTGCTGGAAACAAACCGAAACGCTCTTTCCTAAACGGCGTGCCCCCTACCTTCCTCCAGTCTTTAAAGAAGTTTTTACGGAAGATGTCCTTTGTGGTGTACTCGTGGTCCAGCATCTTCGCAAAGAACGTGGCCACCTCCTCCGCCTGCGGGCTGAGCTTCATAGGCTTCCCTGAAACAGTCGAGAGAGAGGTGTCAGCTCCACCACCAGACACCGTGCGACCTTTAGCCCCTGCAATGAGCAAATAATCTCACCATCATAGTAAAATTTGACATGGCTAGGGACGGGCTCGTAGGGCGGTGCAAATACAGGCCCTTTGTGCTCCAGGAACTTCCACTTCACACCGTCTGTGTATCTTTCTTCTTCCCACCTACAACCAAACAAAAATATGTCAAATTCTGTTCTGTCAGATGTGTTTGTCGAAGCACAAAACCAACAACTTTTCCATCATCGGACCCGTAAAGCTGGTTTGTATGATCAACTCACCATTTCCACTTCTCCTCTGGCTCTTTCTTTGCTTTCTTTTTTCCATCAGCTACTTCTCCTTTTTTGTTTTTGGCCTTTTTTTGATTGATCTCCTAAAAAATAGGAAGCAAAAGCAGTCGAGTTGTTTTGCTGAAACCGGCAGAGGACTGAGATAAAAAAAAAAATAATAAAGTGCACGGAATGACGCTAGTCGCTCATTATAATCAGCTTTTTTATTACCAGCGATAACCTGTAGACTGAGATCACACACCACTCCGAGCTTCTGCTTACCTCGGCCTCCCGTTTTCTTTTCTTGCCCTTCTTGTCATTTTCGGTTTTTATTTTCTTGGGCTTGAATTCAGAGCTGAAAAAAAAAAAAATGTAAAAAAGTGTTACAAGCCTTAAAGGTCAAACTAATAACTTAAAAAAAAAAAAAAGAATAGAAGCAGACACTTACTCGTTATCATCATCTCGTTCTCTTTTTAAAGATTTTTCTTGTTTGGGAGAGTGGTAAAAGTCGTCCTCTGGCTCAGACTTCACATGTGGAGGGCTGCCAAACAAAACCAACAGAAAAAGAAACATGGCTTCTTATGGAAATAGCTCTGTTGTAACAGTGCAGCAGCTAACAAACATGAAGTCTTGGCATACCTGGCAAAGCCGTTTTCTTTTTCCTTTTTGACTTTGCCGTCGAGGGATTTCATCTGAAATGCAGGGAGGAGACAGCTCAGGGTCACACATTCAGCATAACAACTGTAAAGTCCAATTAGTCTGAGTATAACACACTGCTATTGTTCACTTCAAATACAGGAACTTCTGTACGTACAGAAAGCCTCTGCACTGATCTGGGTTTCAAACCAACTGGATATTAAAAACTTTAAGATGAGAAAAGGCCAAATCAGCATCTCAAACCTGACAAAATTCCAGCAAATCAATGTGGAGGCATGTCGCCATTTGACATTGTGGAAAAAATCTAGTCGAGGCATTAAATCCTTGTTTAGACCATTTGTCTCTTCTAATACACTGAATAATTGCAATCACTGTGAATCTAGTCTAAGTGTTGAGGTCTAAAATATGTGATCGAGATCAATATGAAAATAAATCCAGACACATCATTCACCTTCTCCTCTTTTCGCTTCTCCTTGTGCTTGTCCTTGAATTTGTCTGTGCTGCCATCTTTGTGCTTCATCTTTTCCTTGTCCCTGTGTTTTTTATCGGAGGACTCCTTATGATCACTGAAGGTGGAAAAATGTACAGATATTATATTTATGCGACATTGGCGCCTGCTGTTCAGGTCAATAATTGGCGGAACCAAGCACGTCCCGTCTGCTCCAAATCTCTAAATGAGGAGAGTCTGAAAGCACAAGATACCCGTTGCCATGCTTGAACTTCTCTCGTTCTTTATCCTTCTTGTGGTCCTTATGTTTGTGTTCCTTGTCTTTGTACTTGTCTTTATGTTTGTGGGCATCTGAAAACAAAACAACATTAGCTTCACAGACAGACAACCACAAAAGCACAGACTAGAAATATTGATGCACATTTCAATTGATACCTTTAAGTTTTATACACAAGAAGAGAAGATGAATTACTCTCCCTCCAACTCTAGGCCTGGAATAAATACTCTCAAATAACAACCTACAGAGTGTTTACAGTCCACCCACACAAGCTGGCCAAGTGAAAACATGAATTAGATAAACTAAACAAAAAGAAGGTATAAGCAGGTCTGCAAACCATGCAGGTGGCAAAGCAAAGCTTTTCCACAGGCGCACAGCACCTCCTACTGCCTGCAGGAGGCTTATCTCTCAGACAATATGAAACCACTGGCAGGTTTAAACATGCAACTGTACAACAAGGCTTCTTTCACCTATCTTTAACGTGTAATCTCAGGCAAAACCCAGAAAAATCGGGAGTCGGTTATCAAAAGTAGACGGCTGCCGGCCTCATTATCATCAACAAAAACACCACAAGTCACCTCAAGGCTGGATGTTTTTAGTAACTGCTGTGTCAAAGGCACAAGTACAGCTGCCAGCCAGGTCCTCCAACAAGTGGCCCACGTCTCTATTGCATGCCGGTAAAAAGGTCAAACATAAGCTTACATATTATAGGTGTGAGTAACACGAGGAAACCGGAGAGGGCAAGCCTGTAACTACTTTATGAGATCAATTTCATCATTCAAATCAGGGCTTTTTAAAACTGTTCAGATTGGGCTGCTTTGACTTGTGCTCACCTCTAAACTCATTTCAAAATACCACCAAATGAACAAAGGCACTTCTAGCACCAAACAATACTTTTAATAAACTAAAGCACAATTTGTTCCAGTGAACAAAGTGTTCCTAAAACTGATCAAAGTATATTTTTTATAATGAAAACCAGCTCAGATTTTAATCAAACCAAAATAAGACCTTTTCCCCACCAAAGAAACATGGTAAAAATAAAAACATGAATGTTAGACTCGCAATGTATCTCAAATGTGTTGAAAATAAACGGCGTTCAAAAATATTTCTGCTAAAGTAGCGTTAAGTCGAGTCATGTTTACAACTGTCCTGAAGGTAGGAAACATTTAGCAGGTAAGAACTGTCCATAGCGAAGCACAGACGTCCACGTTTAACACTTTACATATATCTAAACAGATCAGACCTAATAAAACCCTGTTCAACTCACTTCCTATATGAATTAATTGTTTGCTGATTTATTAAACAAATGTCTTAATTGGCAACATTATGAGGAAATGCAGTTAAGTGAATATTGTCCATAAGTAATGTGCACTTTCACCTAGCATGTGGGAGAGTGAAGTCTCTACAGCGTTTCTTTTGAATAAAACAAGGAAAATAATAAAACGACATATATAAAAACAGGTGCATTGCGCCTTATGTGGAGTGCTCGGGGTGTAAATGGAGCGGTGAGCCCTCTCAGTCTCCTCCACACAGCCATCTGCACAGCCTGGGTTCAGCTTCAGTACAGTCAGGCCGCTACACCGAAAAAGAAAATGGCGCAGAGACTAAGTCCTCAACCCCCAAACCCTCACTTTCAGGTGCCAAATGTGCTGTCAAAGACCGCCCGAAAACAAAGTCTGATCAGATAAACTGGTAAAACACCTCAAGCTGTGTGCCAATATTGACTCAGATTGATGACACTATGAGAGGAAAGCCTTTAACAAGAGCTCCCATTTGAACAATAGGCGCTTGTGAGTGAGACAGAGGACTTAGTCTCTGGACGCCATTTCTGTCCTCTGCCGAGAAGTACGGCAGCGCTACATAGAGCCGTTAAGACACGTCCGAGTCCGGGGAAAACGCTCGTTTTCCTCGGCTCGCGTGACGCAGGAAACTTACCATTGACCCGGGAGCCACAGTCGATCTGCAAAAGAGTAACAACAGACGGACATTAGATTTCGTGGTGGGCTAGCTAACTAGCCGGCTAACTAACTTTGAACTTGCTGAATGGCAGAGCGGCGCTGCTAGCTGGGCTAGCTCGCTACGCCGGCCGATAATATGGCTTAGCGGCTAACAGCGGATCCGGCTAACACTACAATAACTAGAGCAGTATCCGAGTTTATCTGTAAGTTTACACCCTCACACATCTACCCTAACACTGACCGGGCACAATGGTTCCTTTGCAATCCAAATAAAAATGTGACAAAACTTGTCAAGTTGCTTCTGACGGTAAAATTGAGTTGGTTTTTTAGAACACATACTGCTAACGCGCGCTAGCGGGCACTAGCCGAGTTGGTACCCTGTCAAATTAAACAGTGGCCAGAAGCAGCACCGGGTACCGAGCGTGGATGACACTACAACACGCCTCTAACGTTACCTGGTCCTCGTTGTGGGAATGGTCCCCACTCATTTCCACAGCAACGTCGGAGTGAAAAAACGGAAAAAGAGAAGCGTGTGCGTTATCACACACCGGCAGGGAGCTGTAAGCAGAATGAAGAAAAGACACCGCGGTTGTGCAACCAAGTCCAAAATGTACACTAAAGCGCCTGCGCGTGAATTTAAATGGTACAAGCGATGTTGGCCGTCACGCACGCGCAGAAGCTCGTATGGAGCCACTGTGCCGAGGCGTGCTCGGGACTCGTGACGTTCGATTCACTCTGTGTGACGTTCCAATGAGAGCAGCGCTTCGAACCTCGACGAGTCACCTGATTGGTCCAGCTCGTCAAGTGACGTCATGTCACGTGCCGGCTATTCGAATTGTTTTTTGCACAGTAAGTTGGTTTAGTTTGTTGTTGCTGTTGTTCTTAGTTATTTATGGGTAGTATTGTATCAGATTGCGTATTTTGTAGGATAGATAGATAGAACTCCAAGACATACTTTGCCAAAATCCATAATATAACCTGTTTTTGCATCAGCCTCATGTAAAAATGACACCAGTCTGTATTTGTATGGCATATCTCATGAATGCAACACAGTGGAAATGTCACATAACACAAAATGTAAGTGAAGTGCATGTAGGGTTACAAATAGACATGGCAAATAAGAAGCATGCACTTTTGTTGATAAATGTTTTCTTTTTTGATATGTCTATATACTATTTTATTGATACTCTGGTAGGTATGGAGAAATGTTGCAATTCTCCTATTTGATAAAGTTTTTTTTTTCCAAGATAGACCCTAGATATATGAAAATAGTGTTTCTTGCTTATAGTATAATCACTTACATTTAGCATAATGCTATGCTCAAGATGACTTTTGATAAAGGTTTTAGCTTTTATTTTCTGTGAGGTATAGAGACTTTAGCAATTGAGCATCAACATAAGTGACTGTAGTGGTTAGTTTGCCTCATAGTAAGAATGTGAGAGTTCAAGTCTGGCCCAGGCCTTTCTGTGCATGTTCACTTTGTGAGTGCAAGGTTTTCTTCTGGATTCCCACCACAGTCCACAAATATGCATGTGAGGTTATTCGGTGATCCTGTGTTGCCTGTAGGCGTAAAAGTAAGTGTTTGATTAACTGTGGTCTTGTGTTTACTCTGGTCCAATGACCCTGAATGGGATAGGGTGGTAAAAAATAAAGTATATAAAAGTTAAATAGATACATATTAACCATTAACCAGAAGACTCACATATATGTGCAGTTGTATAATTAACAGAAAAATCATTCACATCTCACATCTTCTAAAACGTCTCAACAACCTTTAAAACTTTGATATCATTTTGAAAGTTTATTCATTGTACATTGTGATTATCTGAGATGTGCACGCATATTTCTGTTCTGCTCACTGGTCTGCATGGCTCTTTTATTTCATGTTTTACCATAGAAAAACTTAAAAGACCCTGTAGCTGAGGTGTCTTTGACCTGAATGAACCCAGACAGGCTGGTAAGAATGTGCACCATTCTTCAAAACAGAAGTTAATGAGTAACAGAAAAGCACAGGCTGAAAGTAAGTGTTTACCTTAAATTTCATTACATTACAAATCACAAAAAAACAACTTCACCACCACAAACATATCCATTAATTACTTGATAAATCACAGGTGATGGTTAAGCCTTTAATATGAGCCCATGACAGACTTCTGCTCTCAGCTCTGTGGTTTATGATCTAAACAAAAATGAAGACACCATGACACGAAAAACCTGTTTTTTGAAAGAATGCTTAATATTGTCACAATGGCAATAACAGAAAGGTTTGAAATAGACTCATGATTTACAGTTTAGGGAAACAAACACAGAGGTGATTAACAGATCATGCAGTTCAAACTGATTTTATATTTAGCACATTCTTCATGAATTGTGGTATTTCCTGATATATTCTGTTGCTAAGTATTCTATCAATGTGCTCACCACTGGTTTAACCATTTAAACCGCTAAAAACTATATACTGTGACAGTTATAGGGGCATGATCCAGCCTTCATACAGGGAGCACAAACAGCTCCAGGCTCACTGTCAGTACTGGCCTACATTTAAATGGCATTACATAAGAATATATTATAAGAAATTATATTGAAACATCAACAATCATAACCATCATGCTGTCAGGAGATATTTGTCCTTGAAGTTATATTCATATGTGAATTTATTCACCCACAGCCCTCAGAGTGAATATGCAGATCAAGATTGCCTTAAACAACTTCAAGCTCTAATCTAATGAGATGGGCATACATGTTCAGTCTCTGACAGGGACCTTAATGTGCAGCTGGAGTGGTGCTGAAGGTACTTTTAGTGATTTAAAAATGGTGTCAGCCAGAGCGTATGGCATGTGACAGACAGCAGCATGTTCTGCCCTCCACAACCTTGACAGTCCGCACACATATCACATAACAACTTAAAGGCAAAGCATGGGGATAGAATTTCACTGTGAACTAAAACTTGAACAAATATATGTGATATTTTAAATATGAAAAGCCTTTTTTTTCTTAGTATGCAAAATAAATGTGAAATATTTTTGCAATAACAAAAATTTGTTGAAAAATGTAAATCAGATCTGACTACATGAAGTAGCACCTGAAAATCAGTAAAGTGTATCAGAATATGTTGATAGAGAGGTTTTATATTTGTTTTTCCTCAATACGTAAGTGTTATGTCAATAATATCCTCATACATGTTAGCAAAGAGGCCAGAAAGCATCAGATATTCCTACATGTGAGTAATATTCTTTGCATTTAGAGTCTGCCACTACACTCAAAGTGGATCCAAATTAATTGTGCCTGAGACACGCTCATTTTTGTCCACCAGGTGGTATAAGAGTATTAACTCAAAATGTTATTTGTCCATTTAAGTTCATGGAGCCTCTCCATCCTCCACTGCCAGTGCAGCAAAAGGTGGAGGTAGAGGCAGGAGACCACACCCACGGCCAAAATGAAGATGTTAATTCACCTAATGCACAGGTAGAATATGGAAACCCCACAAGTCTGCAATCAACCCCTGAAAATATACTTACTGAGTCCGAAGACCTTACCACTACACCATCATGTAGCCTGACTTGTTTTATTAATCTGATTAAGACTGTATGACATCTGATTGTATCATTTTACACTATTGGTGAGATGAGATATGTCTGCAAGCTGTGTGTTCAGAGCCTGTTCATCATTTTGAAACTAGCAATATGGTTTCAGTAATGTGCTCTGTGGATTAGTTTGTATAAAAAAATAATATACATTTCCAGTTTAGGTCTTTTTTTCCTGTTTAGAGATTAAAACACAAGTTGAAAAGCACAGTTTATTTGCTTCAAGATCCTTCATTTTGTTAGAGGTCACAAGCAAACCATTTCTATTTGGATTGGTCTTTGTTTTGTCAAATAATACACAAAAGACAAGAATGTATACATGTACAAAAAAACACACTGATGTATCACCTTCAAAACTCATAAATAATTACAGTGTAGCAACAGTCAGATATTAATGAGTTAAAAAAAAAAAAAAAAATCAAAGTTTTCCACAAAGTTACAACCACTCATTTCGGTTCCTTTTACTTGGACATAATAAAGTGCACATAAGCTGATTAAGCAAAGATGTAAGGTTACCAAAGGCACTGTTATGGGAACGCCACGTCCTCGTCCTCACACGGCTTTCAGACTCCTAATTGTTTGGCTTTCAGAGCAGCGTGGTGGGGTTCTGGTATAGAAACATGTAGGAGTCACACAGCAGCCTGCGTACCAGCTCAGGGGCCTGTGATGGGTGAGCCCGGGCCAGCTCCTCCTCCGGTCGACACAGGAAGTCACCCAGCTCCGGACAAGCCCGGATCTCAGGAATGTTGTAGCCACTTTGATCGTTGCCTGTATGGAGGTTTTGCCTCAAGATTAGCCGTCCCGCTCAGAAAGCGATAAAGCAAGTTGGGAACATCAAGAGCTGCTCCAAACACGGGCCTTTATCTAACATTTTCAAGGCTGCGATATCAGAAAATGAAACAGTCGAGGTAACCAACTGTTTGTACAATCAAAATGAAACAGTAGTGTTGAGGTAATTATTGCCGCTAATGTGAAAAGAAATAAGATCAGATTAAACATAAACAAGCTTGAGCTGTGTCTCACCGTGTCTGTCTGCCATGCTGTCAAAGAAGAGCCAGGAGCCGGGGTCAGGGCCGTATTTCACAAAGGACACGTAGTGACTGGTCTGAATGCAGAGCACAGCAAACAGCTGCATGGTGCGCCTGGGTACGGGGCTGTCGACGGCCACATCTGCTGCTACCGCGACAGCACTGGGAGAGTGATCCTGGCGAGTGGGATGGGTATGCACCTACAGAATACAACAAAGTTGAAGAAAGATTTACATTTTAAGTGTGGCCAGTGGGAACCGTAACAGACAGCAGAGGAATAACTCTAACCTGAGTGTTACAGGTAGCGCAGTACTGTTTGATTCTTCCTGGTTGTAGTTTGCGATCGGGTAGACACTGAAGACACTCGTACTCTGCTAAATGTCCACAGATGAAGCATTCCCTCGGAGCTGTTGAAGAGAGCAGGAGATCTGTAAGCCGTCTGCAGAATAGTGTTCAAATCATTCGGATGTATGATTTGAAGAAGTAACGATAAACTCACCATTGTAAAGAAGGTCTGTGATGTCCAGCGTCAGTGAGGGAATGATGTGTGAAAACATTTTATATTTGTTTCCAAACCTTGGCATTTGAACAATCAGACAAGATGGCATCTGAAAGAGAAATAAAACATAAACTGAATTTACCAGATTCTCTTATGTAGCCAATCAAATTCACCATTTCATACATTCATTCACTCATACACAAAAACAGTGAGCCACCATGCACAGTGAGAAACAAGAAGCCCTGAGCTGCTTCTAAACACACTGTCAAACATGAACAGGGTGAGAATGGGGGGGGGGCTGGTGAATGCCTCCGTCTACCCACTAAGCCACAGTTGCCGCCATCAAAGTTAATACTGTGGTTTAATTAACACAGGGAAGGAAACATAATAAAACCATGGTAGCCTTAACGAGAACCAGGCATTCATTCATTCGTCCCTGCATCCATCGTCCATCCATTCAGTGTGGCAGGATATTAGTGCCAGGCGTACATAACTGAGAGTGAAGGCAGGTGATCAATACATCACTGGAGTCCATGATACTGGAATACACAATGAGCTCACAAGCAGAACTTACAGACACTATGATTCTTTCGTTTCCTCACCGTTTCAAATTTAAGGTCGCCTGACAGGCATGACGTGTCCAGCAGCTGTTGGACGGTCGGAACCTGTCCCATCTGCTCTTTTTCCAGAAAAATCTGTAAGGTGTAGGCACCATGGGTGGATTCTCGTTTGGATCTGAGGGTAAACAAAGGAGAAGTGATTTAACTAAACTACAGTCTTCTTCTTTGAAAGCGTTTGACTTTGAGCAGCGTTCGATCCTACCTGAGCTTCAGTAACGGCTCGATGCAAAACACCTTCTGAAAGAGGACCGTGATGAACTCTTCTGGATCTGCAGGGAGGAATCAGGACGGGATTGTACCAAACTGCATCATTGTTTGATGTGGTGCCGTTTACGAGATATGGGCGTGTACCTTTTTCCTCAGTCTGGAAAGTGTCGCAGCCAAGCTGTTTGCGAAAATTCATCACGCTCTCAGCAGGCACGAAGCCTCGTCTGCATCGACACATTAAGCAAGACTTTTAAATCTGCGCTGACCACATGATAAAACACTGAAGTAGAACATGGAAACACCCACAAGCTTTACAGGACTGTGTTTTTTTAAGTATTAAAAAACAAGATGACTGTTTCACTATCATAAGAAAAAGGCAAAAAGAGCACACAAGGTTCTGTTTTTACCTGCGTAAACTGTTGACTATGGTCCTCAGCGAGCAGGTTATGGGTTTGTCTTTATCAGCAGGCATCGGGCAGATACTATCCAACGTCGCAGAAGTACTGAACAAACTGAGAAGAGAGAAACCGTGGGGTTTTTTTCTTCTATTAAATCAGCTAGGTGTTTATCTGAATATTTTTTACTCTGCTTGTTTTCATTGAACAAGACATCATCTGAATGAAAGGGCTTTGTGAGATTCAGGTAAATCATACACCCTGAGAGGCAGTGAACTTTTTTTTTTTTTTTTTTTACCTGAAGAGGGTTGCATCGAGGTAACAGGAGTTAAAGTGACCCTGAATTCCCTTCATTCTGCCCACTAACAAAGACAATGCCTCTGACTCAGAGACCGGCGCTGCGTCCTCGTCACACTCCTCAAATGAAGGAACTGAAAAAAAAAAAAAAAAAACAAGCAAATGGAAAAGAAATCAAGGATTGAAGTTTCAGTTTCACACGGTTTTCCTGATGTGATCCCAGAAACTCTTGTTTGGCTTGAAAACACACAGGACCGTGAAGGGAATGATTAACCAACTTTTCCATAGAAGGAAGTTCACAGCAAGCGTCAGCCTGACAAACAAAAGGCACAAACTGAGCACTGTTTTAAGTATCTCCGGCGTGTTTTAAGTGTGTGAAAATGCTGTTGGCTGAAACAATTGGAAAGCAGGACATGAGAATCTTTTACTTGACAGTGTGTCTGTTGCACAGTGGTGAATGACAAGACACCAAATGGAATCGAAAACATCTAATCGGAGAGTTTCAAGTACAAACATGACATAATACGGGCACCCTCATCCAATTAGCCAGACGTTATGTTTAACATTCTCATGTTTTGAAGCAGAGTGCACCAGCCACTCCTGTTGCAAAACCAAACTTACATCATTTTATCGACTACTAACTAAATGCAACAGATGAAAATAAGTAAGTGAGAATGAAGTTTGCGAGTCTAACCTGAAAGCGTTTCTTTAAGATGGAGTGTTTCCTCTTCTGGAACAGAAGAGACGAACCTGCTGTCAGGGCTGCACTTTGTGATGGGAACAAACAAGGCTCTGCTCCCTTTGCAGATGAAATACTGCTGACCCCTGTACTGCCCGTCAGAGCAGCCGTTCACCTCATAGTCCTTAAACGACAAGATACTAAATTAATATTGATCATTAATATAGTCGAGCAACTTCACTGCACAGGAGACTCACCAATTCAATCCCCGCCCATTCTTCAGTCTTTCCTGTCGGAACTCCCAACCAGCGGATCACCCCGTACACCGTGATCCCCGTGTTGGAGACCACCTCCACCAGGGAGCCCACCTCCAGGACAGGAGCTTCACGCGCGCTCGGGTTGTGCGAGACGGTCCGCACCGTCTGGTTCTCCGTCACCTGACGTGTACGCGATCCGATATTTGGCATGGAATTGATGCGCGTTACCGCTTTTCTATTTGTACCTGTGGGGACAAACAGGCAGTCGTGTAAGTTGAGTGAAGGAGGCTGAATGCTGAGGAGGTCATGCGATATAATGTTTTTGACACATCCCATGATGCCTGATCAGGCTGAACTCCAGTTCACATTGCACATGAGGTGTGCAGACAGTTGTAGTGCATGGTGTGCAAAAATGTCAGACCATGTGATGCATTCACTTCATTCCAGTGAAAGAGGACCAGTATTTCCAGTTGTGTTATTGAGCTGCTGTCTCTGCAAACCCCCGAGGAGTCACAGGTCACACTCAGTCACCCAGAACTTGACATTTAACAACGTCTTTGGCTGTTTAGAACTAAACAAACATATTTGTGTGTTTCTATAAGCCAATACTGTTACGTTTCGCTCCATTATTTAGGAAAATAACTTTACTGCCTTATCAAAGTAATTATGTAATGACACAAAGGAAAAACAACCTGATTTTTTATGCAACACATTTGCTTGGATGACTCACTTGCACATTTGCTGTTGCTCCAGTGTGAAGATGGGACCACCTGGATTATGTCTGCTGCGCTAAAAATGGGCAGAGGGGCAGGTTTCTTCGATGATAAATTATTGTCACAGTCCTGTGGTAGACAGAGGAACAGGAAAACATATGTTCTGTGATGTGCAGACAGAGACAGACGTTCGTGCTCATCTTTAACTGATGACACAGATAACCAGAGACCAGTGGCCTTGGTCTGATAGTGATCACAAGGCTCCAAAAGATCTGAGATTGATCCAAACCCACCACGAATTCCACCTCGAAGCCCAGCATGTACAGGTCCTCGCGGTGCTCCTTCCTGCCTATCTGCATCAGGTTCCTCACCAGGCCGGGCAGGTGTCCCCTCTTGTGCTTCACCACCACCAGGTCGTCCGGGGACAGCTCGCAGATGGCGGAGAACAGCTGCGGATTGCACAGCAGCTCCAGGCGCTTGCTGGCTCCGGGGACGAAGAGCAGGAGCTGGGCCTGGTGCCTGGTGAGCGGGTAGGTGTCCTCCCTGCGGACCATGCCTCCGGTCTTGGGCCCCCCCGCGGAGCCGCCGCCGCCGCCGCCGCTGCTCCCTGCGTAAAGCGGCCCCACGAACTCTCCGCGCTGCGTCTCCGCCTCCACGCGGCCGATGCATCCCCGGGAGAAACCTTTCCGGGACTTCCCGCGTATGACGATGAAGAACCTCTCGTTTACCCCCCTGCTGGGCTCCATTGGAGAAGTTTAGAGCGCCTCCAGGACGGAGACCCGATGCGCCCTGCAGAGTCAGGCCAGAAACCTACACAGACGCGAATAAATAAATAAAAACAAATAAGTTCAAATATGTGCACGACCGAAGGCGCACAAAAATAATAGTTTCATTGATTACACCTTGTAGGATTTATAGTTTTCCCCAAAAGTAGTCCACCTGCTCTTTTCGTTGCGCATTTCAAAACTTTCATCTAAATTATTTTAAATGTAAAATAAAAACTTACTTTTATTTCTCAAGAGAAATTAACCCTCCATCGGTAAATCCAGTGTTGGGATCAGACTAAACGCAGCACGCTCGCCCGGAAGATCACTTCCTCCTGTCTTCTCTGAGGAGGAGGAGGGTTCAGCTGCAGGTATTTAAACAGCGACCTCCGCGTGACCGACAACGCCCACCTGACCACGCGCCTCTTCTCCGCCCTCAAAATATGAGGATTGATCCAGTCAACTTCCCCAAAGAGATCACTTGACTCTTCTCATGGCATTCTGGCAGTAATTGACGCCCCCAAAATTCTCATGCTGCACTTTTTTCCTTTTTTTTTCCTTTTTTTTTTTTTTTTAATCAGGACGCAGAAAGTTTGGATATTTGTACAACTGTTTTCCATGAAAGTGGGATGCTTTAAATTTAACTGGACATTCTTTAAATATCACAGGGTCTGTTACATTCACTGTGATTGTAACTGATTGTATTCTAATTTTATTGCTATTACATAAAAACTTAGAATGCCCTACTTTCCACATGCTTATTGTTTGCAATCATTTCTGAGTCAAAACGAAAAAGGAAAAACATCTTGATGGTAAACAGTAACCATCTGACCTCATTTTAGCCTGCCACTGGACTTTGAAAGCCACTCCTTCACAATGACACTTAATAGTCTTTTTTTAATATACTTCCCTCTCAGGGTAAAAATGTAGATCAGACCTCGGTTCATGACCTTTTGAACCCTTTTTCTTATCCTGGACATCAATGAGAAATACTTAATGGAATGAAAACTAGTCTACGTGACAGCAACAATACAGTCATTTCAAGTCTATAATTCCTACTTGTACCATAACTTATCCTAATAATAGTATGTTAGCTGACCCAGACCCAGCTCTCTGGCATCAGGTGGCATTTGATTAGTGGCAATGATCCACCAGGTGCTCAAGAGTCAGAATAACTTCAACCAAACCTCAATCATTAACATGAAACACAAGATAGTGGTGCACATTCTTCAGAGAAAAACTCAGAATATAAAAGGCTTACAGATCAGCTGCTGTCATTCTTTCCTCAGCATCTCATGATACGAGTATGTTATCTTTTTTTTGTGTGTGGATTCATCAACAATTGTGTCACCAGACTGCAACACCTTCATTTCTCAGAATACATTATGAAGAAGCTTAGGGAGGATTCATTGTCATCTGAAAAAAACCACATATATTAGTAATAATCACATCTCACTCACTGGAACCGGCAGGAACCAGAGTCTGCACAGAGTGACCAGCATGTTGATGGTAACCACAGGTGGAGTTCAGCACTTTGAGTGACATGTTTGTTCAGGCTTCACAGATGTCACGTCCTCCCCTCTGACGCAGGCGGCTCTGATAGTATCTTCACTTCTCATCAGATTTACATAACAGCCCTCATTCACTCCAGCAAGTGCACAGAGTGTGTACAGTGGCCACATTTCATCACACAGCAACAAACACAGAAGGTATATTAATGGAGAAATCACACATGATTAGATGTTTTATTTAACCTAGATTATTTTGACAATTTTTCTTTTTTCTTATTAGAAAGAAATAGGTTTCCTCTCTGGTGACAGCAATGACAGCAGAGGAGAAAATAATTGGATTTATATTATGAAGTGCAGAAGTAGATCTACTCAATTAGCATATTTATTTCTAGGTCTGAGAGAAGAAAAACATCATGAAATGGTATGAAATCAGTGAAGTCCCTCCATGGCCTGATGATATGCCCAGACAGCTGTTTGAATTCATCCTTTCAACTTGAACATTTCCATCCAACAAATGCAGACGGTCTTCTGGACGATCACCTGATGACGCATATTAAAGACATGCTTTACTCAAATTAAAACAAATTAAAAGTAAACACTGAAAATGGTAAACTTACCCCAGAAGATGTGACTTTGGCAGAAGTTGGAGTCTGTCAATGAAATGAGTCTCATTTTCCTCCTTTTGGATTAGCGGCGCAGCACTTAACATCTGGAACATCACAAATGGTTTAAGTGGGTTCTTCTTGCAGGGAAACTGAGAATATATGTTTTTTTTTATAAATAACTCCAACCTGGGTCATTACTTTCACATGGCTTTGTCCACCGGAGCTGCTTATAGCCATACGGATGCCACACCGATGCCTTGCCGGGATAATAATTGTGGGCAGGAGAAACAGTTCAGGCCTCCTCTCGACGTTATCGCTGATGTTCTACGTCAGAAAGGACAATTCAGGGACAGATATGGAAGACTTGTCAACACTTGAACTTCAGAGGTGAGGTTTCTGCACCCGGACATTCTGAAGTCGGCCTCCGACTTCATTTGACCGGGAGAAGTCGAGGAGGAGGCTGTTGAGGATGATGCCAGACGGGGTTACGATCCTGCTCCCGAAGGCTCGGCTCAAGGAACTGCGAGAACGCAGAGACGACGGATAAGATCGGAGAATGTCACATTGCCCGGGAGCACATACCACACATATCGTGCCTGTGTGTTCATACAAGTCAAACTGTAACACAATCACCTCGCAACAGACACCATGAGGTTATCGGATCCCATGACTACTACCTGCCCACCTATCTGCTCCGTCTGCGCGGGGTGGCGTGAGGAGTCGTACTCGGACGCATGGGAGGAATTCATCCACAGCTCGTCTGCTTGACTCTTGCTATATTACAACAGACATGGGAGATGTAATATTTGTAAATAAAAAGTTTGCAAGTGAATTTTGAAGTGAGTTTAAACACGTTTTTTTTTTTTTTTATGTCTACAAAATACTTTAAGACTTTGAGTAAATCTGTGTTTGAGAGTGTGGTTGTAAAGCTGAACGGCCCTTTAAAGTGTCTCGTTGTACCTCAGTATGTGAGAGAGCAGCTCCGTGACTGAGGAGTTGGACGTATTTCCATCCAGAACAGAGGCAGCAGCTGCTCTCAGAGCCTTTATGGGAGCATAATGCAATAAAATCACGAAAATCACAACCATGACATACACTTCAATCTGCAGTTACACTCTGAAATCCAGCACCTCTGCATTCAACTGATGGGTCTGATTTTCTGTAGCGTTGTTCTCACGCAGATGAAAATCCTCCAAAAGCTTCAAAACTGATATCAAGGCTGCACCGGCAGACGGAGGAGGAGGAACTTGAATTATAAAATCTATGAGAAAAGTCACAAAATGTTCATGAAGACACCCAGGATATAGATGCACTTGCTTTGCGAGTTGGTCTTTACCCTCAAAGTGTCCCTCCAGTGGTTGTTGGACCTCTGCAGTGTAGTTACTGATGTCCACTCGGCTCAGGACTCCTCCATTCGCTCGCACCTTGGATGGAAAAGGAAAAAAAAATTGACTTTGGACATGTTTTTCACCCTCATCAAACCAGGCTGTATCAGATGAGATTTTCAGATACCTCCTTCACTATCTCCTGTGATAAGTTTCCGTTGTAGAAACTGGACAGTCCGGCCTCCAGGACTCGTGCCAGAGCGGGAATCCTCACGACCGACCCAGGACTCAGGGCTCGGCCGTGTGGGGCGAACATGTCCCTGAAGCGCCGCGAAAGCTGCTCACCTTGTACCTTTGACAGTGCATCAGCTAGAAGAGACAACAAATACGTCAGCACTGATACGGTTCCCTCAGGTGAGATGAATGCATTCGGAAATAGAGCTAGTTTGTCTGACAGAGACTGCGGGATACTGTGAAACCTCCTCTGGCCACATCTGCTGCTCTACTGACAATATCCTCCCAGGAGAGCCTGCAGGAATACTTGATATCAAATTTTTCATTCAAGCACCTTGGAATATATGTATTCCTAATAAGTTTTTCTACTTTTACCTCCCAAACAGACGGTGAGCTTGGTGCAGCCCCATCAGCAAACCAGGCACTCCAACCTGAAGACCTTGCTGAAAATGGTTCACAGACGTTAAAAGATGACTGATAATGTTCAATTGTCTCTCCTTCCTGGCAGATTTACCTTCAGCTCGGACACGTTTCGCAGCATCTCCACTCTGAACGACCTCGGCGCAGCCCCTTGAAAATTGATCACCTTGGTTTTATTGCTGTAGACGTCATGAACCAGCATCACGCCTCCTCTGCAGGAAGTGAAGAAACTCTGATGGAACCTTATAAGATCAGACGTCTGAAAGTGCAAAAACTACAGTGAGAGATTCACAGACCCTCCGACACCCGACGCATGTGGATGGACGACACACAGGCACAAAACGGCAGCAATGGCTGCATCCACACTGGAGCCACCATCGAGAAGGACTTTTTCCCCTACTGCAGTACAGTCTTCATGATCTGACACCAACACACCTTTAAAGGAGACCTGGAAAGAAGCTGTGGTGAGAAGAACCTTACACTGTTGGGTTCGGATGATGAATTTTATAGAAAATGACGTACCAAAGGTTTATCGAGGTAAATTTGCAGGACCAGAACAGCTGTGACTACTATAACAAAGACAGCCAGAAATACATAGACTGGCAAAAGTTTGTTCTTTTTGGAGTAGTCCTTCTCGTCCTCTTTGGCGTTTTGGTTGAATAAATCTGGACTTCTGGAGTCTGGATTGAGCTCAGTCAGCTGGATGATATCTGTAGTAGCAGTGAGAAAACATTAACATGGCTCAACACTTGATGGGTTCACAAGGTAAATTTGAATGGAGCAGTTTTCAGGAAGCAGATCCTGCCTGTTCCCTGAGGCGACTGAAAAGCAGGTGTATGCAGTGTGTATATTCTCACCATGTTTTTGAGCCAAGTCATTTTTGGGGGAGTCGTCAGCCAAACGAGAAGAACCAAAACTGTTGTAATTCAAAGGCGACTGCAGGTAAAGCTTGGTTTCTGACATCCTCACTCAGAAACACAGCAGAGCTGCTTCGCTAGTTTCCCTGATCTCAGCAGCTGCACCTAGTCCGGACTAACGACCTGCTTCTGTCAGACTGTGAGCAGTTCAGTGTCATTTGGGAAATGTCATTTCTCTCCAACCATAAAAAACAAGACAAGCTGCAAAGTCATACTTTGTTTTTATTGAAGTATAAAAATGGTATTAAATAATACAGGTGAATGTTGGTACTTAAAACACATCCCTTCATTTTGCATAGGCTGCACTTGTTAATCCACATGTATAGATTCAAGTTCACACCAACAAAACTAAAAGAAAAAAAGAAACGTCTCATTTAATGAGGAAAACACTTTCAGTCTGACTTTAGATACAAGACGAGTTTAAATAACAATGTAGCTGCAGGAACGGGTGACACGTTTAGTGAGAATCATAAAAATCTGGAAATCAGAATCATCCTGTAAGGTATGAATGTGTGTGGTTATCAGGCATGTTCTGTGAAAGAGGGGGTCCCATGTGATAAATCCCGGCTGTACGAGCGGAGCTTCAGTGGCTGAGGCTGCGGTGGCCCGGCTGCTGGAGCTGAAAGGAATGGGACTGGACTCCTTGGCGAACGCGGTTCTGGCGCTGCATGGCGTTGCGAGAGACGTAGTGTCGGTCCGCCCAGGCCTTGGCCTTCTGGATGCAGGAGATCTGTGTTACTTCTGACACAGTCTTCGGCTGGGAAAAGGCTACAGGCGCGGCTGGAGCTGAGGTGCTGCTGCTGCTGCTGCTGGTCTGAACTGTTTGCTCAGCATCTGACGCGCTGAGAAGAACACAGAGAGGGAATTCAATACGTTAACCGTCAAACCCAGTATTTGAACATAACCGATGCTGTGCTCTCACCAGTCAGCCTCCATGTTTGCAGATGCATTTCCACAGGGGCTCGGGATGGACAGTTGATTGTCGACTAATAGAGCTTCCTGGTTTTCTGCTGAGCCTGCTTCTAAATAAAGACACATGACAACAAGGAAGCACGTTAGGAGTACAGTTCTCACACATTTTGTGTGACATTGTATTTTCATGATAAGTTCTATCAACATACAGACTGATTGATACAAATCAGGATGCGTCAGTGTCAATTTCAATCATCAATCCAGAAACATTAGAGGACAATACATAAGTTTTATGATTTTTTTTTTTTTTTTTTGTATATTAATGAGATGAATTTCAACCCTACAACAACAAGCAGCTTTCCAGCACGTTACACATGTGGCTGTTTCAGTGTTTAGCTTCTGATATGAAATGCAGACTATAAAACGCTCTTCTGACTGACCTTGATGGGTGACCACATGCCACCCTTCCTCCCCAGCCTCTCCAGGCTTCACATCCTCGGGGGTCTCCTCCACTCCTCCGAAAATCAGACGGCTGATGGTTTTGAACATGGCTGTTTGTTCCTGCTGTGTTTGTTTCTCGTTCAGTCAAGGGGGGCTGTTTAGAAAATGGAAAAGAAAAAAAAAGAAACATTGGCTCATATAAATGTTTAGAGATAGAAATATAATTTTCTTATGAACTAAACTATGCTTCAGTCTTGAACAGTGATGAAGTTTTTAAGGTGGTCCCTCTGAGGAAATGAGTGTCCCACCCCTTATCTAATCTGTTTGACTGTTTGGGGGAGTGTGTGTGTGTGTGTGTGTGTGTGTGTGTGTGTGTGTGTGTGTGTGTGTGTGTGTGTGTGTGTTTGTGTGCTTGATGCCACTAGAGGCTTTCTGTAGATTATTTTTCAAAATTCAAGCAACCAGGGGTCAGCTGATCAGGAGGTCCAATGAAATGTCTTCTAGTACAGTGGCTTGAATAAGGATGCCCACTCCCCAACATTTCATTGTTAGTCCATCTGTTTGTGGATACATGGGGGAGGGGCTCCTTTCATGAAAAACCTGCTCTGCACCAGCTATATGCTGCAACACTGAACATTATTAATTAATAACTATTATGTTGAGAGATGCACACTGCAGTAAAGTGGTGTATTGTTCTGGTCTGCTGAAGACACAGACCTAATGGATCCTCTAAAGGGATCCAAAGCATTAATAATGAAGGATCATAATGTTTTCTCAATGAATGAACTCGGTTTTAATGCATTTCTTTCAATTCAGTATTCAGAGGCGCTTCTTTGATTGTCACAATAACGGAACGATATATGTCAGATCTTTCATTAAAAAAAACACATGAGCACTTATCAAATGTATTTTTTATGTACTACAACTAACAACAACAACAAAAATAATAGTAATTCACTGGTGACATGCAGAGTGGCTTCAATATAACGGTCATATCTGTAAATAAATAGTCATCGTCGCGTCCTTACCTGCGTTTTCTCTCTCAGTTTGACTCGCAGATCATCCTCGAATGAGAATCGGGTCAGAAAAATAGAATTCTATTTTTGGAATATGACTGTAATCCGCGTAGAAGCAGCAGATCGCAGGAACAACACTTTTGTGATGTATTTCAAATATTCAACCGACCTGAGACAACAGAAGACCCGCCCCCTGGACCCGCCCCCTTCAGCCAAACCACCAATCAGAAGCCGAGGAACGCGTTCAATTCTCACCAGAGACTAAACATTTCCGTCAAGATGATTCCCCCTCAGCTGTGACCACGCTCCCTCCAGTCCTTTGTGTCAACTACACTGGTAACAACCTCAGTAACACAGTATTATTACCTGCCGGGTGGATCTCTGGAATGACAAATGAGTGCATTGGACAGTTTAGTGGTCAAGTGAGAGAGACGAGCTGGAGATGGTTTGGTCATGTATGTGCGAGAGACCATAGCTCTGCACGGGAAAGCATGCTGAGTGTGGAGAGGAAGGTTCAGATGGATGCAGTGAAGGAGGACACGCAGGCTGCTGGTGTAAAGAAGGATTCAGAGGATATCAGTAGAAGAGTATCAGCTGTGGAAACCTCTAGCATGAGATTAGAGGGAGACAAAGGCAAAGCTAATCCTTGATTTCCTTCAGCGTGTTCTCTTTCTTTTCATATTCAATGCCATGCTCCTTGTCAGTGTAAATTTATATGTTTATGATGAACTAAAGGTAATTCAAGCAACATCACTTTCAAATGAATAGAATAAAAACAACAGAACACTTCCAAAAACAAAGATCAATGTTGACAAGTGCAGAGGAACTGGTTACACGAGGGCAACTCTTTGTTTCCCTCCAGTGTTTTAAGATGCTCCACTGACACTTCACTGTTATGGAAATAATTCTTTGATAGAATTGATACAAAGTAAGTTTCACAGATTGTGTCAGAGTAAAATGGGGTTTGATGTACCAAAACCTTCCCTCCAAACATGACGACAACTACTGTCTTCTCACTGATTTTGTTTTTACAGATAATACAGCTGTAAAGCATTGTTTTAATACTCCATACAACTTGTTCTGACTTTTACAAAGGCGCCGACTGATGCTGAACATATGTGTTAAGGCGCCACCTAATGCATTGGCATGTACCTTTCAGACATGGTGGATGTCTCCCTTCCAGGAGAGGACGCACTTGCTCCACTGAAGCTGCGCGCTCCGGGTCGGGACCTGACGCACCACCATGTGCTGGATGTGAAGGTGCAGCTTCATCAAGACTCTTATTATCCACGATAATTACTTTACGATAAGGATCGATGTGGAAACTGCTGATTAAATTACGAATATCTGTCGCAGCTCTTTATTTAATTCAGATTAAAATGGATTTTTAAATGAGTAATTATAAGGAGTGTTGGGACAAACGTTGAGTTTAGAGGTTTGACAACACATGGCAGACATCATATCAGACTTTAAATGTGTAGATGGATTGTTGTTATACAGTATCAAATACAGTGTGTGTGATAAATCCCAAATTGATGGGTTACAGAAGAGAGACTGGTGGGTTTTCATCCCATGTCCGAGTGTCCGCGCCACCCCGCACCCCGGCCGCATGTGAAGTCACAGCTATGGTTCCCCCACCCTTCCTTGTCTGCGGGTCGACACCATCGGATTCCTGCGCGTAAACGTTGCGGGTCTCATGTTTTTGTTGTTGTAAAGTGTGTGAGCATGAAGGCTTCTTCCTGAGCACTTGAGCGGTGATACGTGAGGTGGGGAGGGCCCTCGGGGCGAGCACACCCCTCCTGCCTGTGTCAGAGTATTTCAGAACAGAGGCCAGCATTTAGTCACTCCGCATGAAAGCTCTTCATATCACGTAGTTGCTGAAGTCCACTCCGACTTGTGGATTGCAGGAGGACACTGCTCAGTGTCTCATCGGACACTTGGACCACGATCAGATCGTCATTTTTTTCTCCTCTTCCTCTTAAAAAAAAAAAAAAAAAAAAGTCTGTGCGTCGTGACCGCAGGATACTTTTACGCACGGTTATTTTACGCTCAAAAAAAGGACAATGCCGCGATCTTTCTTGGTCAAAAAGTACTTCGCCAAACAAAAGCCAAACTACAGTGAGCTGGAATGTCAGAATGGTGAGTTACGAAGTTGTTTATTTCTCAGTGAATTATGAAAGCATCCTTATATAAGTGACGCCAACTACACAGAGGTCCGCTGCTTTTCTCGGCTTATTTAGAAAGTTTAGACAAAAGTACCAACTTTCTGTGAACGTTCTGGGTTGGAGCCCGGCTGGACCGCAGACCGGGCTACACCCCGATCAAGTCGGGGCCCGTTAGATGCACTTTCCCCGTTTCTGCAGCCAGACAGAGCTCCATTCATGTTACAAGCTCTTGTGAATACGTGGGAGGAAACGGCCCGTGGAGCCTTCCCATGCCTCCAACTCTGTGCTCAGTTAAAAAAAAAAAAAAAAAAAAAAAAAAAAGAAGAAGAAAAAAAAAGTTACAGCATAATATTTATAGCACATCTGTGCAACAGGTGAAAGAAATTTACAGCATGTTTGTCAGTTTGTATTTTGTAATGTGTTTGATAACCCTGTCTGAAATCAATGTGTTTCACTGTTTTTACTGACCCGTCTCCTCCTCTCCCTCCCAGACGCTTCACTCGATAGGTATCCTCTGGCTGAGCTCTCCTCGGCCGACAGCAACTCTGCCGCCACCTGCTTCAGCACAGGTCTGGTGTGGGACCTGAGCGTCCTCCCCGCCCTCTACCTGCCCGCCTCCCAAACACAGCCGTCGGCCGCCCCGGGCCCCCTGGACCTCAGCTCCCCGTCCAGCCTCAGCAGCAGCGCCAGCAGCAGCGGAGAGGAGGACGAGGGACGCACCTCGGACCCCCCCAGCCCCGAGCCCGTACACACGTATGCCCCTCGCCAGCGGATGAAATGCACGGGCGTCATGGCTCACATCAGCCCCCCGGAGGAGGAGGAGGAGAGGGAGACCCCCGTCACGGCGGCCAGGCCGGCTTTCCTCTGCAAACACTGCCCCAAAGAGTACACCAGCCTGGGGGCCCTGAAGATGCACATCCGCTCACACACCCTGCCTTGCGTCTGCACCACCTGTGGAAAGGCGTTCTCCAGGCCGTGGCTGCTGCGAGGACACATCCGCACTCACACAGGTAAGAGCCACAAAGTCCTCCACATCATCTCACAGCGGCTTAGCTCCACCTAACTATTGATCCAGATGAGCGAGACGCGATTGGGCGACGGCTGGCATGACGTGTTTCTGTCTCTGGGTCAGTCCCTCATCATCTGAGCTGTGACTTATCCATGACAATCAATGGGATGAGGACAGCACTTGACCAGCTCACATTATCACAAAGGGGAGCTCTCTGTGGACTCTGCCTTCATTGATTACTTATTGTGTTTAATGCACCAGCAACAATGGCCTGTCGGCCAATTATCTTATCAGGGCTGCAGGGGGAGAGGGAGAATAGGGCCACTGGAGTTACAAAAGGTTTAAAGAATACCTGCAGGGCTCCCTGCTATCTGTGAACTCTTATCTGCTGCAACTTTTTAGCATACTAATCGTATTCAGCCCTGATTGAATTATGCTAATTCAGTCAGGCTGTGTTCCCACCAGCTTATCATGTGATACAATAATAACAACACATTGTGTGTGTTTGTAAGTGCTGTTAATAGAAACCCTTTGAGATTCTAGCGATGCCGGTTTAGCTTTACGGTGAAATGCTTCCTCCGTGTGTCTCCAGGCGAACGGCCATTCTCCTGCCCCCACTGCAACCGGGCCTTCGCCGACCGCTCCAACCTGCGGGCTCACCTGCAGACCCACGCCGAGGTGAAGAAGTACCAGTGTGGCGTGTGCTCTCGCACCTTCAGCCGCATGTCGCTGCTGCAGAAACACAGCTCATCGGGGTGCTGCTCCACGTCGGTGTGAGCCGCCATGGGAGAGACCGAGGAGGACTCACTCTGAGGAGCAGAGCGGCCGAGGGCTTTGTGGCCATGGAGGAGACATCCCAACAAGCCCGGCTCGCCTGTCGAGGACCTTTAAGACCGAGAGCATAACATGGGCCGCTTTAACAGACCCTGGGGGGAATCAAACCTTCGCTGTGGATCTGACTTTACAAGCCTCTTAGCTTCTCTCCTTTAAAAAAAAAAAAACAAAAAAACACCAAAAAACAGCTGAGGAGCTGATTTTTCTTTTCATTCAATCTAGACTGAGGTCTTGAGGCTGGACCAAATATGAACTGAACAGCCAACGCAGACACACACTTGATACCAGTCCCCTTTGTTGCTGTTGTGTGCATTCCAAACACCAAGTATGTAGTGAAGTCATTGGGGTAAGAGGTGCTCTTTCCTGTCTCTGTCCCGGTGCCGGTCAGCTCAGGCTCACGGCCTAGACACAGCTGCTCAGAGGTAGGGGAGCGTGGGTGGAATAAATCTCTTAGCGTGCCTCAAAACACACACACACACTCACACACACTCACACACACAAAGGCAAAAGCACACACAGCTGTCCCTGGTACTGTGGTGTAGATAGACGAGGTGCTAACAGGTGTTAGAGCCATGACCTTCGCTGGTTGATAGCAGGTGACTTCCACTGCCCTTGGTTTGCTTAAAAAAAAAAAAAAAAAAGAGGAAGCATGTCATCGAGAAAGAATGGCATCGGTTAGTGTTTTCCTTCACCGGCGGGGATCGTTTTAAGCCTCTATTTTGACTACATCCAAACCTGGTCTTTAATCTGATGAGTTTCAGAGATAGGAAAAGCTGCTCTCTTATCATCCAAAGAAGCTCCACGGTGCCGCTCTGCTGTCAGGTGGATGGCGATGCAGGCCATGCACTCAAGGTTACCACAGTGTTAAGTATACCAGCCAAAGCCATATAACTTAAATGAATCAGTGCCTTGAAATTGTGTTATATTTTAAAAACCAAAACGTGCCTTTTTTTTTTGTACCTCATTCACATGTCGTGGCCTTAAAGTTAAAAAAAAAAAAAAAGTGGATTGCAGTATTAGTAGGAATTAGTTTTGAAATGTAAGAAGGCTGGGACCAAAGATGTTTTCAGTTTACACCATGGATACATGGTTGCCTATTATGTGACGAGAACCTTGTAAATGGACAGTACAGTGATGAATTTTTACCTTTCCTAAGCATTTTATGGCTGTGTTTTCTAGTGCAATGTGCAGATGATGTTTTATTTGAATTTTTTTTTTTTTTGTACCATGCTTGTGTGTTCACCTCTATTTCCTGTATGTCATAACTGAAACGTTTTCATCAATAAAGTAATTTATGTTTATTAAAACCCGCGTCGTCGCTTCAGTTTCATCCCCACTTTCAAACCGTGTGCGGTTTAGAAACGTTGGGTTTATAAAGGCCTGTTAGATCATTAACCGGGGAATTTCTGTTCAGTGTCGAGTAATTAGGCGTGGGGAGTGAGGCGGCCTTTGTGCTGCGAGGGAATTGCAGATGTGCAGGTGAACATGTTATATAATGGATGGGAACAACTGACTGCACCTGCTTCCAGTTTCCACCTGCCAGTTACTTCTTGCTGTCGCTGTGCAAACATTGCTGGATAGCCCGAGTGCCTCACAGTCCCTCTCGTGATTAAACCCTTGTCAGGACCCTAAGGAGGAATTCGAGTTAATTATATCCCTGATAGCAGCAACATAAATACAGCATATAGTCCATATATCTTTTCCAAACTCAGGGAGAGTGAAACATTCTCCTCTTCCTGCGGCTAGACAATGAGTCAGACTCCTCTCAGACTGGAGCGATGGGTTCCCATGGCTCCGGCGCTCGCAGCCACTAAGTCAGGCTCCCGGCCGGCGCGGCTGTCAGTCAGCCACTCGGGCTGCGTGGGCTGATTCCGCGCCGGGCTCAGCACTGTATGAGGTAAGTTGTTCCACGGTACGGTTCCTTATTTCCCTTTGAGTCAGGGAAATGTGCTCACAGCTACGAGCCGGGACGGCTTCTGCGGCGCGTAGCGAGTGATTCACCTCGTACACTCACGCCCGCTGAGGAAAAGCGCTCTGAAACATCTGTGTGCAAACGCCGACCGGGCCCAATGTGGAACTAATGTCGGAGTCCTTGATTGTGGTTCCTTGTGGCCTTATGTTCCCATGTATTTTTCCCATAATGCTCCTGGATATAGGGACTATTAAAAGCTCAGCTGTTGGAAGTTAGCACAGGACTATTTTGATGATGTCAGCTGGTGTGTCCTGAGGTGAGGGTGTTAGCTCTGCTGTTAGAGACAATGGAAACCTCCAGCCCCCCCCCCCCCCCCCCCCCCCCTCTCCCCCCCCCCCCCCCCCCCCCCAGCCCCCGCACTCCACCCCGGTCCCCAATTTAATAAACCTCTGCCTCAAGTTTATTGATCTACAGATGATTTTCATTTTTGTCATCAGTCCCAATTTTCAGAGGCTTCTCATATAAGATGTGGTCTTGGCAGAATATGAGAGGGCCTAAACATATTTTAATCTACCCGCTTTTGGCTCCTTTTATTTTCCTCTGCCGTTCTTACCCAGTCAGCATTTTCCTCAGGACTTGTGGAGCCTCAGTTGACCAGCATACTCAACATTTCAAGTCTGTGCTGCATCATACATTACTGTACGTCTTTCTGCCTTTTTATAGAGAATTGAAAACACAACATGCTCCCCTTCCCGTTCCTGAGGGAGAGTGGAGGGCCTGGATCTGAAATCTGAGAGCGTTTTCCTGCTGTGTGCTTTACAGTGCCAGAGCACTCACTGTAATTTACCAAAAGTGGCTGCTATTTATGCCATAAAGCATGTGTTTAACATTCCTGAACCCCACTGTGTTTGTGTATTCCTCGCTCACTCGCTAGCTCTCTCCCACTCACTCTCTGCCTGCCTCTACGGCTGTATTTCTATTTATGTGTGTGTGTGTGTGTGTGTGTGTGTGTGTGTGTGTGTGTGAAGTCAGTGGAAATGGTCCCTACAGAGCTGCAGCCCTTTCGCTCTTCACAGGAGGATCATCTCTCTCCCTCTGAGACAAGGCCGACAGGAAGTGGGAGTTTACATTGGCCTACTTTGCTCAGAAAAAGCAGCGCCGGGTTGAGGAGCTGCAGAGCTCAAGAGCCGTCTCTGCTGCTGGACTCCGCCACTGCCAGCGCCATGTCCCATCCCCCCATCAGCTGTCCCACCCATGGCCGCTGCTGCAGCCAAGTTTTCGGGGTGGAGCTGGGTGGCCGGGAACTACGGCGCGGCCTTCGGCGGCCTGGCGGTCGGGGCTCCAGGTCTGGGAGACAGGAAGGAGCTGTCAGCATCCCATAAACAGGACTCATCCTGCACTCATGACACATAGGACCTGGAGAGAACTCTCCCAGGAAAAAAAGCCTTCAAACACTCCTTCCCCTCCAGGCTGGCGCTTCGCTGATGAACCATAACACTGAATATGCATTAGCGGCCCGTCACACTTGTGACCGTCACCTGAGAGTCAGTTGTTGTTGTTTTACAAACACGATGCATTCCCTTCACAGTAAGCCGATTATCACCAGCGGAGAAGTCTAAATCAAGCATGCTAGTTAGGATATCAGTGTGAAATGCAAGCCCTCCAGGGCGGCGGTAACAAAGCCATCCTCGTTCTTTATACATTGTATAAAATCACTCCCATAACGCCTCTCACCTCACACAACACTCCCCCGGCCTCCTCCGCAAAGATTAGCACCTCTCAATGTCTATCACCGTGCTCAGCAGCACTTCATTACTCTCTCATGTTTTGGTGTTTATAAGTTTTCCTCTCTGGAGGGACTTTTTTCTCTCTCTTCCTTTCTTCTCCAGCGTCGTCGTCTCCGTCTTTAAAGCTCGGAGTCTCGATGTAAATGTCAGAATCCGGAGCTAATCCCCGCACACAGGCCAGAGACACAACCGCTGCATCTGGTAAATAAGAAGGCCAACAGCGGTAACACCACAAGTATGCCTAATGATGGATTTGATCAGGCTGTGGAGTTGCCCCAAGGCTGCATTGGAGAAGTGGTTGGGTGGGTTTGGGGATGGGGGTAGGGGTGCATATTAAAGAGTAATGAATCACACACTCAGTCACAGGGTCGCCGGCTATGAATGTGCTCTCTGTTGGTTTTCCTGGAGCCTGGAGTTTACTAACTGATGACGCAGGCTGGACTTGATCAGAGACATGTGTTGCTGCAGACTCGATGCCAGTGAGAAGCATAGCGAGAAAGCGGGGAGAAAGGGGGAAGAGGTGGGAGGACGGATGGCGCCTGTGCTCTCTGCTTTTCCTCCATGTGTCCTTCTGGGCATTGCCTCACACTGGGGCTGATGGGATCGCAGTGGAGATGTAGGGAGAAAATAAACCTGACTTCTACCCTGGGACAGGAAACAAGAGCTTCTCAGAAAGGATCCTGACCCAGCTTTTTTAATCATCATTACTCCCAAATTCTTGTGTGGCATCTCACCAAGCTGAAGAGCAGCACGTCCACTAATGCAATAACAGTCATCCCCGACTTCATCCTGCAACTAAAGAGGAAAGAAAGAAAAGTTATGAAACCTAAATCTGTATTGAAACTTCTGCGCTATCGCTTTAAAAAGTCCCTGGAGAAGCACTTCGGTGTTGAGCTCAAGGCTAACGTCAGCACGTTGATTCACACAGAATAATGTTGCAAATTACCCACCGGTAAAAATTAAGGCAATAAATGACACAAACGAAAGGCGCTTTGTTATAGTAAAAGCAGTTTTCTGTTCATATATAGTTACAAAACCAACAATGATTACCTATTAGCTATTTTTGGACGTGATCTTGCTGCGGTGACAGAATTTTGCTCTGTTTTAGTTGCATTTGGGTCAGGACTCCTTTGTTGGAAAGTTTCAAAAAGTCCATCTTTTCTGTTTCAATCATTCCTTTGTGCTGCTGGATGTTTACTTTGGGTCGTTGTCCTCCTCAGAGACCCAAAAGCTTCACCTCAAACCTAATTTTTTTGACACTGCATAACACATTCGCCACAAAGAGTATCACAGATTGTAGCCTGCATATATTTCATGTCTCTATTTCTTTCCACAAAGACAAATCACGTCTTGTTCTTGTTTTTCTTCCTGTTTTTCACCAACTGCAGATTTCATTACATATGATTTCCAGTTTATAATTATTTTCTCTTAAAATTTCCATTACCTAATTAAAATAATATCAATGATTCCTGATTCATTGATGTTGTTTGTTGCCCTCAAAACAAAGTTAAGGAATTAGGAGATGAAGCAAAACAACATACATGTGACAAGTTGTTTTGTCACATCAGAAGTAATGACGACGGACAAAACGGACGGATTACACAGACTACTCAGTTTTCTGAAGTGGGACACATCGAGGCAAAGTCATGTGTTATTTTTTATAAACTTTAAGCAACATAAAAACCGCCGCCTCACGGCAGAAAAAAAACACAAGAATCATCAGGTAAATTGGCTTTATCCTCCAACGTCACGGCAAAAAAACTGTAATAACTGTCTATTTTCATAAGCTGACTTGAATTTCCCAGGTCTGAACTGAGGTGGTGGACTCGACGTTTATGTCTCATGGCTCAAACCAGAGAAAGTCACAACCGCATGCGAAGTCTATACTTAGGACTCCTCTCCACTTGACATAGGAGCAAATATCACCTGTCTGCCTGGGCGAAATGCACCTGAGCATATTTTCCCATACAAGGTGCAGCACGACGTTGAGCTGCTGCCCGAGGGCTTGAAAGAGCATTATGAAAGAGGCAATACAGATCTGTGACCACCTGTCAGAACATGCCGTTGCACAGCCGTGTGTAAACAGCATCGCGCACCGAGTCGGGAGAGTCGGCCCACTTCTGTCTTACTGTCCTCGGTTTTGATTTGCTGAAATCCAGATAGCGCTGTGTGAAAGGGAGAAGCGCTGATTCGGGCAAGCTGGGTCACGCTGCAGCTAAATGTGTTGCACACATGAATATCACTGACAGGAAGAGGCTAATTGAGTCACGATAGTGTCTGCACCACGTCAGACGGCCTCACAAGTTCGCAGTCTTGAAGCCACACCGGAGTGAGAGACGGAGATGTTTGGAGCGGCAACAGCAGTTTGGTTTGGTGCTGCTGAAAGGTGAGGAGTCAAAGGTTCTGCCATTTGTTCCTGCGAAGATCAAAGAAAGTTACAGCTCCAGGAACAGATGCATTGCATCAACACACTCTTTGAGGCGGTAAACACCAACAATCTGCTTCATGTACACACACACACATACACACAGACACACACACACACACACACACACACACACACACACACACACTCTCACATGGATTACACAGAGCAGCTGTCTTAACGCGGTTAATCAGCCCTCATTCCAGAGACACACAGATATAGGTGAACACAGGAGCGCTAACCGAGATGCCATCTCCTGCGTGGGAGGCCGGCGCGGCAGCTGGTTATGATGGAAATCTCCCGATACTCCCACGGACACCCCGCGGACTGTCCCGTCACCGTGACACACCAAGCCGGGCCGCCGAGTCCCCAAAGGCTCCCAGGCTCCAAACCCAGACCAGAGCCATCTATTCATCAGCTCCCCAGCTTTCAAACAACCCCACCAACCAAACAGAGACACAGTTGATTCTGCACAGTTGGTTCCCAAACAATAGACACACACAGGCCAGAAAGCAAGCACTCGCACAAACCTAAGCACGCACAGACACAAACGCACACAGTCTCGCACATGTTGAAGCCATTATCCTGTTGCTTGTTAAGTCATTACTCTATAGCTTGTTATTTTCTCAAGCAAGAGAAAGCAATCTATCCACAAAGGAGTGCTGAGAGATTTGCCACCCGACTGAGCCCTGGGATATGGGAAGTTACCCTGAAATCTGAGGAATGTGGTGAGGTCTGAAACCTAAGGAATACAGAAAATGATCATCTACTGGAACAGCAAAGCTTCTCTTTCCCCGAGTCTCCAGATCGAAGCTGCAGCCAAGAGTGTACGAGGCGTCCGCAGGGAGGGAGTATTATGGACATTACTGATGACAGCGCAGAAAAGTTTCAGTCCGCCAATGGGACGCGCAGGAACTGACATAGTCTGAGGGCTTTGACATATTCACGGTGGATCTCAGACATCTGGTTTCCATTTCCCTTCTTCCCAAGACAGTGAATGCTGGCAGCGGGGCTTTTCAATGAAATCGTCTATTCAACTTCCTGTGCTATCAGTTTAGCATAAGTGTGTGTGTGTGTGCGGGTCAGTGTGTGTGTGTGTGTGTGTGAGCGCGCGCCCGCCACAAGAAAACAACGAAAGCGATGCTCGACACATAGGCAGTTATTAAGGTGAACTGCCCCGCTTTCCTCCGGGGTTTATTTTTAGTTCCCCCAACCCCCCACACGCCCTGACGCCACCCTCAGGCTTTATTAGCAGGAACACCCCATGAGCAGCCATTTTCACAGCATCCTCTCCACGCTGAGGGAAAAAGCTGCGAGCCAGCACACTCTCACCACACCGCTAATGAGCGACACATGCCCCCCCTCCAGCTCTGCTGCTAACACTTTCAGATCAAAGCCCTGGAAGAGAAGTTTTAAACCCCCTTATTCCGCCATCTACCTCCTCTTTGACACCCACGCGATATGTCTGAGGGCGGCCAAATGGCGATGCACCTGTCTTTTTTTTTTTTTTTTTTTTACATCACAACGCAGTGGTTTTGTCGCTGTCCGTTCACACGACCAGTGTCGCAGCGATTCAATGTGTATTCCAGCTGCGGACCATCAGAGATCAGATAGCAGCGTTCAGACATGCCGCAGGTCAGCGTGGGAGACGGAGCGAGCAGGACGCTGTGCTCAGTGAAAACTATTCCTCTGCACCGCGGCCTGCGGACGGACAGATCAGGGGAGGAGGAGGAGGAATTACAGAGGACTGATTGCCAAAGTCGCTGGATCTGCTGGCCCTGTGGATCCCGAGGTTCTTCTCATTAACTCCACCGCTTCGCCCATCACAGGCTGAAATATTGTCCCGGCAGTTTCCATACGACTGAAGGGCGTCGAGAACAGAGCGCGCAGACAGGCGAGGGAAAGGAATGAGGGGGGGCTAACCAGGGCAAAGGCAGGAAATCCCAATGCAGCATGAACTATTTTCCTCCATATTTCCACTAGAGCAACTCTTTGTACCAGTCCCCCCCCCCCCCACACCAGCTCCTCTATCAGGCCTCTGTTTCTGACAACATCCACTGCTGTTCTACGAGGCAACCGCACCACCACCACTGTGAAAAAAACAATCCAAACCTCTGTCGCGCACGCACACACACACACACACACACACACACATATTCACACACGGTTCACTTGTGGGCTGTTACTCAGCAGTGATGGGGGTTGAGGAGTGGGGATCAAACGTTTGGGGTTCCCCTCCAACTCAGTCCAAAGTCCCACTGTGGTTAGGCTGTAGACAGAGAGGCACCTTACTTTACACACAGCTCCCAAATGCCAAAAACACTTAACTATGCAAAAAAATAAAAAGAAAAGAAAAGAAAAAAAAACACTCAAAGTTTCCTTTCTCGCAGCACAAAATCAACACTGAGCTGAGGGGATCTGCGGCAAACTGGGGCCTTTTTTTTCCCCCCCACTTGTTCTTCTCGTCAAACATTCCTGCACAATAAGTCTGAATTTCCTCACAGTATCACTTGATCACTGAGGACGCACATGCTCTTCATGTGACTCCAATGAAGAGATGGCTCTGTGGAGGGGAGAACGCAACAAAACTCGATTCTATTCCGGACGCTCATTTCACAGTGACACACATTCCACTTCATTAAGACTCCGCAGTTGGAGGAATGGGAGAAATTCAGGTCAGTAACAACTGGGGGAGAAGCAGGAAAGCAGAAATCATATCAGCGTTGGAGTCTTAGCCACAGGACAATAGCGACTGAATATGTGTTTCCACATTGCAACATCGAATCCAGACCCAGCGCTGATTTGTTGCAGAGCAGGAACCAGGCCTCTGATTGACTTGGATTTATTTTATGCACCAGTGAGACCCCATGCAAAGACTGAGAGGCCTCCAAAAAAACTCCACCGCCAGGCCCCCTTTTTTTTTTTTCTTCCCTGAGACAAACTCAAGGCTGTAGAAGACGCAAGTGTGAGTATATAGCGGGTGGGAGTAGGCAAGGCACCTTGCAACAGCTGGTCTGAATTATCCGTGGGGTCGGGGGTAGTCGGTGGAGGGGGGAGCCGTGGAGACTCCTGGCGCCAGGATCAGGCCAGCAGGTCAGGGAGGATGACGATTACCAAAATACTAGCAGGCAGCCATAGCCTTGCAAAAAAAAAAAAAAAAAAAAGAAGGGGGTGTTCCTGGCTCTCAGTGTGCACAGCTACAGGATGGGCCAACAAGTGGCAGGTCGAGTATACCGTGTGTGTGTGTGTGTGTGTGTGTGTGTGTGTGTGTGTGTGTGTGTGTGTGTGTGTGTGTGTGTGTGTGTGTGTGTGTGTGTGTGTGTGTGTGTGTGAGAGGGACGCTCCTACTTCCACTTCCTATGAGATAGCCCCTTCCTGTCATTGAGAAACACCACGCTGGTGACTGTTTGGCGGAATGACCTTTATTCTAGCAGGAGGACTGAAGTTGGTGAAGTTGTTATTAGTTCAAATCTGCCTCCGTAAACAAGCGGTCACTTTTAGAGACGGCAGAATGTAACTCCTGTTGTCCTCCTCTGGAATACCAACAACCAGCTGCTTGCAAGGTGCAGTGCAGGCATAAGACTCCTTTTGTGTTTCCTCTCAGGCTGAATCCGCCACATGTGAGCAGACTCGAACCATGTTTCTGAGGAGGCACTGGGACGTGGCGCCACCTGCCGGTGACTCTGCAGCACTGCACTGATCAATCAGGAGAAAAGTGTTCAAGTCCTGATTCTGATGCAAAGGGATGCAAGTGTGTGCTGCTCCCTCTGTAGAGAATTTAAAATATTCACTTGTTTGATGTATAAAGTGCGGCAGGAGTCAAATAACAAAACGAATTTTCAGCTTTTAATCTGACTTGTATTAATACATTTGACAAATACTGTACAAGTCAAAGTACAAGTGAAATATTGCTTTTGCTATTCAGTGAGTATTCTGTACATGAACTATCATGGAAAGAGTCAAAATATGTTTATTTGCGGAAGAAAACTGTTTGTGCGTGACTGTGGGATGATATACAGTTGTCATTCAAAATAATTTTGACAAAAAGACACAGAATTGACAAAAGCTACATTATTTCATGTCAAAACTTCTCAGTATTTCAAGCAAACGAAGAAAAACAGTAAATGTTATGAATAGACAGAGAAGATACGGGGAAAACCAAAATGTTGGACTAACACCTGACCAACAGGGCCCTGGTCGGGTCCTTGTTATGTGCTGAAAGTCACATCCTGATGGCAGCCGGTTTAAGCTCCGAGTCCAAACTGAGTTACAGGTAAGAAAACCAACAACACCTGGAGACAAGAGTGGATTTTAATAGAACATATTCTACATTTTGTCAAATGTATGGGCAGTTTATCAGTTTAAACTTCAAATGTCTTGTTTACTTACGTTTCATTTACACACACACACTCACACACACAAATCAAACACAAATGTAAATGTAATGGACAACAAAACTAGTGAAAGCAGTAATCAGAATTAGCTCAAGCAGACTTCTCTTTCAGTATGAGGGGATGATTCATGCCTGCATGGTGGTGCAGTGGTTAGAGCTCTCACCTCACAGTGGGAGGTCTCTGGTCTGGGTCTGGTCGGGGTCTTTAGTGGGTGAATTTGTGTGATTCACACATGTGATTCACAGGGCGGGCCAGCAGAGGGCAGCATTGGTCAGAGTCACAGCAGCTTTAAGAAAAAGGTCAAATTCACTTCAGATTTCCTGACAAATAATAATATTAAAAATCCTTTGTCAGATCCTCTGTAGGAAGGTTTTAACTCTGAACAGTGTATAAAATGTATTTTGTTCACAGAATCATCTTGATGTCTTATTAAACACCAGCCACACATCAAGAGGCCCGTCTGAGACGCTGACCTCTGGTGTTCACACTATTCTGATACTGCCAATTAGGAGATGACAACAGACCACTGACACATATATATCGTATTGTGCGCTAAATGCAGTGTGAGAAAAGAAGCGGACTGAGATGCACACTCGCCGCCAGCTGTCCCGGAGTCTGGCCTGCTGCCGGGAAGTAGCACTTCTCTGGATGCCGGGCTGATCCTTCTGTTACGTCTTCGGAAGCGAAGGAGCAGTGCGGAGGCCTCCCTCAGGACTCTCCTCACCTGCTCCCGCTCCTGCTTCTCACTGCTCAACGTCCCGGGGCCCCGCATACCTTCGACGAGCTGTTAAATGTTGGCAGCGTCTCAGGGAGGCCCAAGGAGGAGGAAGTCCGAGGTGGGAGCTGGTTCTTACAGACTACAGCTGATAGCTGGCTCGATTGTGGCCGAAATGTGTGAAAAGAACCTTCCTATGATGCTACAGTAACTTTTGTATTTTGTTGGGAAATGAAAATATAACAGGAAGACAAAAGAATGACAAGTGGAGCTGCTCTTGTCTGTATCTGATCCCACAGAGTTTTGATATGAGTCAGCTGTTAAACCAGGATTCTCAAGTATTTGTATTATTCAGACCTCCCACAGCCACATGAACCCACCGTGGGGAACCGCATTTTGGTCTTCTCATATCTCAAATCAGTGATAATTCAAATCATGTGAAACCTTCGACCCAAAAATGACGATTGATGTTCCCAAACATTTTTTTATGTTTCATTTTGTGATGAACCTTTTTCATTCAACAGGTACAGGTAGAATTCAAAGTAGGTTTCAGCTGTTCTGAAGCAGGACCAGAACAAAACTTCACTGCTTTTATAGTGATGAAAAGCTGCGAGTCTGGCAGCTTCACAGAGTGCTTTTCTTTGAAAAACTGAGAAATACAGCAACTGATCCAAAGGTTTATCAGTTTCCCTCATAAAGACAGGCTGCAGCGCTGTTTTTATTACCAACTTAATGTTTATAAGAAAAGAAATGACGGTGGGGGAAAAAAAAGGCCAGCGTCTGGCTCCATCATAATCCACCAGCCATTAAAGGATAATGAATCGTTTATAGATTGTTTCTCAGTTTTATCTATAATCAATGTTGCACTGTGAAGCTGTAAATAAAATGTTTTGTTTCGCTCAGACTCACCAGATCATTTATAGAGATGCGCCTGTCAATTCAAGCTAATTCCTCCAAAATCGTCAGACAAGTGTTGATTTGTCGATTCATAAATCTTCATGACACAAAAACAGACATTCAGTCGATCAGCGGTGAGACACCGTCTCAGACGGAATGACAGCAATAAGAGCTCCCTCTGGCTCCAGCATAATAATAATCATGACAGTGCTGTTGTTTTCATATTCATTAGAGATCAATAAATAAATGGAAATGATTCGAAAGAGTGAACATTGGAGAACTGTAGAAAAACAGCAACACAGAGACCTGATGATAAATGTTTGTGCTGTACATCAACAGCTCCTTTCTGGTTTTGTGTCGGTAAACTGTCAAACAAATGATTGAAGAGAATCGTCATTTTCTTGATTAGAGAAAATCAGATTAAATCATGAATTCAGTACAACAGCTGGTGTTATATTTGTTCCATAAATCATTTCCTCGGGAATTTATTAATGAAGCCCATGAAATGAAATGTACTATGAAACGAGGTACTGGAAGAAACGTGATCTGGAGTTTTTCAGAAACGATGGATCCGTCCAGGCAGCCTACACCCTCAATAAAACACCAATACATTTCTACACCTCCACCTCAAATCGATGAAGACAACCAGAGTACTGAGAGAGAGAGAGAGAGAAATAAAGAATGCACAGGGAGAACATGCCAACACCAGGGAAGACCCTGACGTTGTATCAATGAGGCGCGAGCTTTAACGCCCGCAGAACGTTAAAGGCATCAAATGTATTCCGTTTCTTACATCAGTCGAATAAAACGCGGCACCAAAGCGGCGCGCTCTCTGCAGGCCGCCGCTCCCGCTGCGGCTGATATTTCTCCCGAGGCCTCCGTCTCGTTCTGACAGCGCTCTGTCTGGACGCCAAATGAACTAATTCAACTCTCATTCAGACGGCGTAACACATGTGCTGCTGCTCTCGCCGGCTCGGAGCTGGGAGCAGTTGTCATTGGCGACAGGTGACCGCTCCGTGCTGAGAGTGTCTGGGAGTACGTTTGCACTCCGGTCTGTGTGCATTTGTGCATAAAGGAAACACAGTGTGTCCGGAGCGCTCTGTAAACTGTGAAGGAGCCGCCACGCGGCCCGCCGAATGCTTCTCATTGTGACAGCGGCTCTGCCTAAACAGTGATTAGGGTTGAGAGGCCGAGCAGAGCCACCTGTATCCCCGGACGTCTCCCGGCAGACCCGCTCCGGGGCCTGACAGTAAATTAGGTGCAGCTATGTCTGCTCTGACAGCGAGATGCTGTAGGTCACTGACTGAAGGTCTTTCCAGGCAGTTAGACAGGTTTCCAGTCCAAGTCTATTTAAAGTCGAGCAGAGCGACTGAAGTCATGGCCCACCGTTTAGAAACGGTGATTTCATTGGAACCTGGAGAGATTAAAAACGTGGAGATGAGTCCTCATCTGAGCCGCAACCTCGATTGTTGACTCAAATTCACGAGGCTCGAACTAAAGCATTGAGTGAAACAGGCTCCTGTTTCAGCCTAAACTGAGAAGAATATAGAATATACTATATATATTGCATAAATTGACCCGTGTGTGTGTGTGTGTGTGTGTGTGTGTGTGTGTGTGTGTGTGTGTGTGTGTGTGTGTGTGTGTGTGTGTGTGTGTGAGTGTGTGAGACGTAGCTGTAACCACAAAGCAAACAGCCCACAGTCTCATCACTCATCTCGGGCCATACGCTTCAACAGCTATGAATAAAGAGGCTCTTTGCTCTGTTCCAGCCCATCATCATGTATCACACGGCAAATGAGTCTCTCCTCGTGTCGGATTCATCAGCGAGTGTTTAGAGGAAGCCTTCGGGCGCGCGAGTGATATGTCGAAGTGTCTGTGCATCCTTGTTAACCCTTCCCTTCAGCTTTATTGGACGGGAGAGGGGTGCAGTGTGGCTGTCACCAGGATCCTGGAGTGCGTCAGATTGTCTGCGGGCCTGTGTTTAGATAAGGCCGTATACCCATTGTCTCTGATGCCCCAGCTGGGCCGAGGTATGCCTCCATATGCCTGAAATAGAAAGACAGCTGAGGGCTGCCACGCATACTGCAGGCAGGGCTGGCCGGGCAGGCCGGGCCCACTGACCCAGACCACAACTTAGCACAATGAGGGATGGGGTATTGTCTGGAGCCAGAGGCTAATAGCTGAGGTATCAAACCCCCCGAGCGGATCGCCGCAGGACTGATTAGCCCCGCGCTGTGTTGCCTGAATATGGGTAGATGACAGGAGGGGGAGGCTGGGGAGTGTGTGGAGGAGTAATTGGGGCTTTAGAGTGTGTTTGTGCCACGCGTCTGCCCGGCTCCACTCCGATGAACCCACGGCTAAGACCTGAGCCCACACAGTTGCTGCAAGGTATTGTGGGCAGGCACGAGGCGATTACAGAAATATCCACCAGCGATGAATGCTTTGATCCAAAATGAAACACTGCTTCACCGCCCAATTTTAGGCGACCACTGCGGCGCAGCGCAGAGGTCTTCATTTTCAGTCACTACAGCAAGCGAGAGTCAGCAAACAGAAGAAGAAGCACTTTTGACAAAAGGTTACAGAAAAAAATAAAAATAAATACAGGGAAAATACAGCTAAAGGATAAAAAAAAGGTAAAGTTAAGAAAATGTCAAGGTCCAGATTTTGAATTATATACTAAATAATATGTTGTGTATACTATATAATTTTATTATCAATATTCCTTCTTTGTGCAGTCGTCTTTAGTATTATCTTCAATGAGCAGAGTGAATGTGTGACCGCTCTGGATCTCATCCGTCACTCTTATCGGCTTCACTTTTAATCGTGTGTGTTCTCACTCGAGAAAAAGATCTCACGTTAACACACGTCTCTGTTTTTCAAAGAGATTTTTGCTTCTTTCGTGTGAAATGTCACCACGTAATCCTAAAGAAAAAAAAACACTCCTGGAAAATAACAAACAAAAAGCAATGAAAACATGGGGAAAAAAAGTTTTAATGTAGGAAGTAGAGTTAAGAAGTGGTCAAGAAATATATATTAATAAAGCACCTAACCACTCCTGAGTGTATTTTATTTATTAGCTTAAAAGATGGCCTGCTATAGGCTGTACAACGATTCTGATAATGTTTCTTCAGATCTGTGTGAGTGAAAATGAGAGAAAAAAACTACATTATTATTGACCACAGAAAAGCTTGAATTTAATTTCATTTAATTTCCCAGCACGTGAAATTAGACTGACTTCTGTCTGGCTCATCGAGCGCTCGTTCGTTTGTAGCTCTCGTGTGAGGCGAAGCGTCTCACCTGCGCCGAGGCCAGGCGGAGAGAGAGGTGTGACTGCAGTGCCTGATTAAACACCGCCGAGAATGACTTCAGCCATAATTCCCAATCTTTCTCCATCTCTCTGCCTAAGCCCGCTGGCATTCGGTGCATGATGATCTAAAACAACTGTGACCGACCCCCAGATCAGAGCCTGATGCCCAAAATGTCAGCTCCTCGCTCGTACATCCCCAAAACCGTCCGCCTCCCACCGGAGCGGACCGACCGCCCCCGGCATGGCGGCGCTGAGGCCTCCGGCCGCCCGGCCCGGTCAGTGTATAGGGTGCGGTAATTTAAAGCTGCACATTTGTCGAATAATGAAAAACACGAGCATCGATGGGCCCGGCCACTTAAGGCTCCAAATGATTTTGCGGAACACTGGGGACGTAAGGAGAGCCGCCGCTCTCAGAAGTCAGCTGTTGCAGGCGGCTGCAGAGAGATGTGCTGCGATATGAAGCCGTAACGCCGCCGTGCGCTCCTCCTCCTCCTCCTCCTCCTCCTCCTCCTCAGTGTGTTTGTGTGTGTTTACGTGCAGGAGTTTTTCTGGACTTATTTAAAGCGAGCAGCTTGGGGGACTTTGGGATTCGTCTCCTCCTCATGTGTTATCAGCATGCCAGCTTTTCAAATGCTGCAGCGAGTGACACGGTACATAAAGCAGCCTCTGCCTCTCTGAAGAGACCCTTGTCCCAGAATAGCTGCGGCCCGCTCTATCTCGCTGATGCCCCGGGAACGTCCGAGCCATCGCGGCGACACCTCGCACTCTGCCGCCGCCACAGATAGGGGCATCAACAAAGATGGCGGCGGCCTCTCCGATCCTGACATCCCTGTTTGACTTTGCTCGGCGTGTTCTCAGTTTTCCCGCGTGCGTTTAAACACACGGTATTTTCTAGAAATCACAGATTCCCCTCGCCGCTTTTGCCGAACCGGAACGTAGCCGGCAGTAAACGGCCGATCTCCCTATCAGGAATGCTGGACTCTGGCTTTGTCTATTCTGAGAAACGGTGGTCCTCTTTCCCTCCCCCCATACTGCACTGTCACCCTGCTGCCATACCAGGCACCAACCTCTCCCCTTGCTCTGAAGGTCAGATCTGGTGGAGCAGGAGTGTGAGAGGCGCAACGCTTATGACACAATTACGGATATGCGAACTTACAGCACCGACGTGTCGTAACAAAGCGCACTTTGATATCGATAAGACACCGACGAAGCAACATCCCGCGTTTCTCTTTTGAGGCCCTGGGAACTGGAGTCAAAGCGGTGTGACTTTGGCTTTTTAGAAACAAGCTAAAAAAACAAATCTATACAAGGACCTTTCAGCACGTCTTTTGTGCACGTGTTTATTGGTTTTAAATTCATAGGAGGTACACTTTATTGTGTGGTGGAAGCCATGCGCCATGTTTTACTCTATTAATATATTACCGTGTATTTATAGTAGGCTGTTTAATGCCACACAGCTCCTGAAATAATCTCCTCTAAGGTTGCATCCTCTGTGGCCACACACAATAGCAAACATCCCTGGAAGCACATAACAACACAGCGACGGCGGGGCTCCGCTCGCAGGCCACAGCCTCAAACCCCCCCCAAAGTTAGGCATAGTCCAGAGGTCAAACACCTCCACATGATGAATTCACAGAGGTCTAGAAGAATATTTTTAAAGATATTCTGTGTGTCATTCAATAATTCCACATGGAAAATCTACTTCAGGTTGTTTTCTTTGAACTTTTCTGTGGTACTGATGCATTGCCCTTCAAAACCTACTGGGAGAATAAAATTCCTCCCAACTGGGATGCCGCTCTCGCTCCCACTCCCTCGCAGTGTGTACAGTGCATAAAATAACTGGGATACAAAAATAGCCGCCTGGAGTTTAGCGCAATGACAAAAACGTAGCTTTCCTTTTGTGTCAATTGAGACAGGCGCGCTGCACCAATGGGCGTGGGAGGAGGTGGCATATGCTAATGAGGGACAAATGTCCACTGACCGTGACCTTGAGGAGCACAGTATAAAGGAGGGCACATCTCGGCAGGCTGTTATTTCGTTGTGGTCGTCCTGAGGTCAGTGGATGGTTTGTTTCGCTTTAGTTCGGTGGGTCGGTCATTTGCGCATTTTGTGCACGGGCCGCGTAAAGTGGTCCCACAAGTGTGAATTTCTCTCTGAGCAGTAAAGTAATACTGTTTACTTAAAGCTGGCACGTGCCGGGTGTCGAGCTGCACATTTCGGCACTTTAGCTCTCGTTTGGTTTGAAGTGGATGCGCATTTTACGCACGAGCTTTTTCCACTGCTCCGAATTACTGGGAGACAAGCTTTCAGTGTTTGATAAAAAACTGCAGAGCCTAACGCAAAGATTTGTTTTCTTACCAAGGGAATTCCTCAAGTCGTCTGTGTCCCTGGTGCTGGTGCTTTCCGGGGCCGGTGAGGAGCTTCCACCATGTCGCGCTACGACATGAAGGACTTTGGAGACGCCGCTCAGTATTTACGCAAATCCGAGCTGGAGCTGCTGACGGCGCACACCATCCCGTTTGACGGTAGGCCTGACAAGGACGCACTGCAAACAAACTTTGTTGAACTGATTTTTATTTATTTTTTTTCAAAATGATTCTGATATTCTCATGATAAATTAGTTATTAAGTTTTGAAGTAGTTTATATATTCTCTTTATTTGCGCAGTTTTCGAACTTGTAACAATTCTTAAATGGCATAAAATCCATCAGTTTATGTCACATTAATTATAAAAGTCTGGGAAATCATAAAACGTTTTGTAAAATAAGCACAAATTTACTAGATATAATGTTTATTTTTTTTTATAACAAATAACAAAGGTGCCCAACAAATTGATTCATTTCTGTGGTTTTGTTCATGATGATTTGTGTGAAATGTAACAAGTACAGTAATTATTTAATTTATATGCATCAGTACTACTACTAATAATTATTGTTTATTTTTAATTATAAAAGAAAAATTTCATTGCTTACTTGTCAGGTAAAAAGCGAGCCTGGATCCCCGATGAGAAAGAAGCGTACATCGAGATTGAGATCAAGGAGCTCAGCGGCGATAAAGTCGTCGTTGAGACCAAAGATGGGAACGTAAGTGTCCGTCTCGCCGTTGAACCTGTTGCCGCATCTTCTTAACGCTTCCGCCGTATGACTGTGATTCCCCCATGTGTGCGTTTCTTCAGACGATAACGGTGAAGGACAGCGACATCCAGCAGATGAACCCTCCCAAGTATGACATGATCGAAGACATGGCCATGCTGACTCACCTCAACGAGGCCTCCGTGCTCTACAACCTGCGCCGACGCTACTCTGCCTGGATGATCTACGTGAGTGGTTCGTCTCCTGCCCACCCTGCAGAACAGTGTGTGTGTGTGTGTGTGACCTGTGACTTTCTGTCCTCAGACCTACTCCGGGCTCTTCTGTGTGACGGTCAATCCGTACAAATGGCTGCCGGTCTACACGGCTCCCGTAGTCGCTGCCTACAAAGGCAAACGCCGCTCCGAGGCGCCGCCGCACATCTACTCCATCGCAGACAACGCCTACAATGACATGCTGCGCAGTACGTGCACACACACACACGTTTTATTTGACTGTATTAGCACAGTTGTCATGAATAAACACCTTTTGCTCATTACGCTCCTTCCAGACCGGGAGAACCAGTCCATGCTCATCACGTAAGTTTCCTCAAATTATTAGTTTATTTTTTGTAAATCACAAAAAATTAAATAAACACACACCTTGTAACTGTATGAGCTGTAGACACCCCACACACACCTTTACGACTTGTCACTTTTTATCTTTTTTATTCCAATTTTTCCTCTTTTTTTTCCTTTTGTGATCTGTGCCATACTTTTTGTGTGCAGTTTCTCCTTGTGTCTGTTGTATATACACTTTGTTATTTTTCACACTCCTATAGCGGAGAATCCGGTGCTGGCAAAACTGTCAACACGAAACGTGTCATTCAGTATTTTGCCATTGTGGCAGCTCTCGGAGACACAGCTGGCAAAAAAGGAGTAAGGCTGATGTGGCAACCCGTATTTTTGTTTCCCACCTCCTTCCTTTTCAAGCTTTTTTTTTTGTTTTGTTTTTTCTGCTATATATTTTTTTTGTCTCCCTCATTTTTTTTTGATCCCAGGAATCATTCAGTGTATTCCCCTTTAAACCATGTCCATACATTTTCTCCACTGTCCAAATGGCGAACGTGAGAACTGATTGCATTCATGTCTTCACCCTCATGTGTCGTCCAGCCACTCCACTCCACTGCTTTTGGTTTTTAATTGTTTTGTTTTTTTTGTTTTTTTTGGGCTCTTCCCCTCCCTTTGTCCTTTTTATAGCTCAAAATGTTCATTTCCCCTTCTTTTTCCTACCCTTGCTTTGATTTTCACTTTTTTGACTTTTCTATGTTGTTTGATGCCCATTTTTCCTCCTTTTCTCCTTTTCCTCCCTGAAGTTCACCACACTTCATCATATAAAACACAATGGCCACTGTTTTTTGTTCCTTTTTCCTTTTTACCACAGCTTTAACAACCAGTTTCTAATTTTCCAGTTGGTGTTTTCATGCTGTCCCCCTTTGATTTTGAAAGCTTCATTCATACATGCTGCATTTACTGAGACGCTCACTTGCTTTTCACCTACTTTTGCAGCAAGATCCCGTCACAAAAACAGGGGTGAGTTGAATCAGCATCTACATGAAGTTACAGGAATGTATTTGATTGGAAAGGGATTGACGACTCTTTGGTTTTTCAGGGGACTCTGGAGGATCAGATCATCGAGGCGAACCCTGCCATGGAGGCGTTTGGTAACGCCAAAACGCTGAGGAACGACAACTCATCCCGATTTGTGAGTAGAGGGAATGTTTACTGATCCACAGCTCCTGACAGGTTTCATGCCCGGACTCATTCTGATCCTTCCTCTGCAGGGAAAGTTCATCCGGATCCATTTCGGACCGTCGGGCAAACTGGCCTCGGCCGATATTGATATATGTGAGTAACCGGCTGCACGGTGAATTTTAAAAGCATACATTCCTCACTTTGTTTCCTCTCTAAGCTGCTGCTCCTCATTCCGTCTCTCAGATCTTCTGGAAAAATCCAGGGTGATATTTCAGCAGCCTGGTGAGCGAAGCTACCACATCTACTACCAGATCATGTCTCAGAAGAAACCAGAGCTCTTAGGTTGGTCCTCCTGCTGCCGCCTGGGATTTTTCTGATGTTTCTGAAAACTTGTGGCATGAATTTGTGAATTTGTTTTTCCAGACATGCTCCTGGTGTCCTCCAACCCGTACGACTACCACTTCTGCTCTCAGGGCGTCACCACAGTGGAGAACCTGGATGACGGCCAGGAGCTGATGGCCACTGACGTGAGCGCTTTCCGTCGTTTCCGCATCGCGAACAGAAAGATGCAGAGGATACCGAGAGCTGGGTGCATCTGCCACCGGGTGACGCTGTTTGTCTCGGCGATTTCCACAGCATGCCATGGACATCCTGGGCTTCCTACCCGATGAGAAGTACGGCTGCTACAAAATAGTGGGAGCCATCATGCACTTTGGCAACATGAAATTCAAGCAGAAGCAGCGAGAGGAGCAGGCGGAGGCCGACGGCACCGAAAGTAAGGGCAACACGACGACCGCAAATAAATACTGATAAGTCAAGAGGTAAAGCCAAGCTTGAGCTTCCTTCTCTTTGTTCGGTGAACAGGTGCAGACAAGGCCTCGTACCTGATGGGGGTCAGTTCAGCTGACCTCATCAAGGGCCTGCTCCACCCGAGGGTGAAGGTGGGGAACGAGTACGTGGTGAAGGGACAGAACGTCGAGCAGGTGAGGAGATGCAGCGTTGCCTTCGTTTATTTGAAATGTTGTCTCCCGACCTCAAAACGATCGCACATCTTTCAATATGTTCAAATCACATGAGAAAATCTGCAGCCGGTAGTCTGACGATGCGGGAAGGATATTGACAGTAATCCTCAGTCGATCAATGCACTCGCCGCTCCAGAAACACTAGAATCTGGTATCCAAGTAACCAAGGCTGTGTATGTGAATGACAGATGTATCCTTTTGTGTGTCTGTGTGTGTGTGTGTGTTTGCTCTTGGGTGCTCAAGGTTAACTATGCCGTCGGCGCTCTGGCCAAAGCCACGTATGACCGCATGTTCAAATGGCTCGTGGGGCGAATCAACCGGACCCTGTACACCTCCCTCCCTCGCCAGTACTTCATAGGAGTCCTGGACATCGCCGGCTTTGAGATCTTTGAGGTAAGTTTCTCACCATAAAATCCTTTATTTTACGGAAGAATCACTTCAGATGCCAGGTGAATTTTTTTAAAGCTCGTCTCATGTTGCACAGTTTATCATGTGCTCGTGTTTTGTTTCATCAGCGGCTCTTCAGGATGAGTCTCCATCCCGTTATTTCCTCATTTCTCCTGCTGTCCGCTCTCTGAACGCCTGGTTTCTCTTTCATCGCAGCTCAACAGCTTCGAGCAGCTGTGCATCAACTTCACCAACGAAAAGCTGCAACAGTTTTTCAACCACCACATGTTCATCCTGGAGCAGGAGGAGTACAAGAGGGAGGGTATTGAATGGACCTTCATTGACTTCGGCCTGGACCTTCAGGCCTGTATCGATCTCATTGAGAAGGTAAATACAGCGCCGTACTTGTAATATCCTAAAATGAGTCGTCAGTGTTTCTAACGAAGAGCTTTTCCAACAGCCGCTGGGCATCATGTCCATCCTTGAAGAGGAGTGCATGTTCCCGAAAGCCACAGACAGCAGCTTCAAAGCCAAGCTTTATGATAATCACATTGGTAAATCGCCTAATTTCCAAAAACCGCGGCCGGACAAGAAGCGCAAGTACGAGGCTCACTTTGAGCTGGTGCACTACGCCGGAGTGGTGAGTGCCTCTCGGTAACTTATCAACCTCACAGGAAGTCTCTCCCAAAATCCCTCCTCATCTCATCGTTGTGATCCCTCGGCAGGTACCGTACAATATCTTTGGCTGGTTGGACAAAAACAAGGATCCGCTGAATGAGACGGTGGTGGCCTGTTTCCAGAAGTCCTCCAACAAGCTGCTGGCCTCGCTGTACGAGAATTACATTGGCTCAGACTCAGGTAACAGTCTGCAGGATCCAGACAGCGGACCGTAAAAATAAATAACTTTTAGATTTAACGTCTCCTCCGATTCCCTCACAGCATCCGAAACCAAACCTGGAGGTAAGGAGAAGAGGAAGAAGGCGGCCTCTTTTCAGACGGTGTCTCAGCTCCACAAGGTGAGAGAATCAGCAAATAGAATCTGCCATTACAGGTGAACGCATGTTCTTGAGTGTTCTCGATGATGTGGGACGTCGCTGGACAGCTGGGACGGAGGCAGTTAAGACTTGCAGTGATGTTTAGGGCAATGATCACATGAACATCACTTTAAGTCTGTGCTGGCTCCTCTCTCCTTCACGTCGAAGATTCCTCACGAGACACAAAATCCTGCTGAGTGAACTGTGTTCAGTAACGCACGTCTTGACAGTAATTACCATTTTCTGTTGTTCATTCAGGAAAATCTGAATAAGCTGATGACCAACCTGCGCTGCACGCAGCCGCACTTTGTCCGCTGCATCATCCCCAACGAGACCAAGACTCCAGGTAACACACGGCAGAATCCTCATATCAGCAGAGGATCAGCAGCGGAGCGGGATCACGGCTCATGTTTGAAATCCACTCTGTGCAGGGATCATGGACGCATTCCTGGTGCTGCACCAGCTGCGCTGCAACGGTGTGCTGGAAGGCATCAGGATCTGCAGGAAGGGCTTCCCCAACCGCATCATCTACGCCGACTTCAAACAGCGGTAAAGAGAACGCGCTGATCCCGCTCGGGTCCCGGCAGAAACACACGACACTCATCCTCGCCGTTTGACCCGTTCAGCTACCGCATCCTGAACCCACATGCCATCCCCGATGACAAGTTCGTGGACAGCAGGAAGGCTGCGGAGAAGTTGTTGTCGTCGCTCGACATCGACCACAATCAGTACAGATTCGGACACACGAAGGTGAGACGATTTGAGCACAGCTGGCAGAGAGTTACGCACATTGTGAAATTAGTATGTGACGCACATAAATACATTCAATTAAATAACTCAGTGATTTAATTCTATAATAGTTTATAAAATACTTATAATTTAATAATAATGCCAAATATGACAAAATGCTCTTAAATATTAAAAAAGTTTATATATTTAAGAAATATTTAATGATTTAAGTACATGTATTTAACAGCTGGTATTTATTTTTTACTTGCAGTTTTGCTTTAGTTTAGTCAAAGCAAACAAACTGCAGGCATATCCCAAAATGAAAAAGAATCATTGTCCATTTTTATTTAGCTTTTTATTTGAAATGAGAATATGAATAAAGAAATTATCTGCATGAAAAATATAATGAACTTGTAAATTATATTTTTAAATGTTGTGGCAATTTTTTAAATTGTATTTAGTTTAAATTAAAAACTGGCTCTATTAGTTTTTTCTGTAATTAAATTTGTGTTTAACAATATTTCTCAGCAGCTAAATTGACCATTTGCTCCCTTTTGTTTGCGGCAGGTGTTTTTTAAAGCCGGCCTGCTGGGGCAGCTGGAGGAGCTGAGAGACGAGCGTTTGGCCAAACTGCTGACGCTGATGCAGGCGGTGGCTCGAGGAAAACTCATGAGGATGGAGCTGTACCGTATGACCAGGAGCACGTAAGAAAAAAGACGCCCCAAACGCTATTCACAATGAATGGGGGTGGGGGGTGGGGGTGGGGGTGGGGGGGGGGGGGAGTGTACCTCAGTTCCTGAGCCGACGACTTTGAGGAACAAGAATTTGACTTTAAGGTTGGACGATAACAGTTGGTGCTCTGAAGAGGTTTCCCGTGGCGGCCTGTGATACATTACACCTTACCATTCACTCCCTCACTCAAATATGTGGGGCATGCAAGGGCAGTGTGCTTGACGTGTGCTTGCCCTTGTATGGTTACTCTGCATGTGTGTGGCCCTGGTAATAAGGGCCCCGGTCCCCCCACACACACACACACACACACGCACCCACACACACACACACACACACACACACACAGGACACTCGCAGGTCTCCGGTCATTTTCCTCCTTCACTCCCTCTAAATTAAACAATGCGGACGGTGTCCTTAGAGCCAGGTGGCGACATGTGTCAAGTGGCAGCTGCTCGGGCCCTCCCTAAAAATAAAAATACAGCCCCCGGCCCCCCTCCCTGGATGCCCGATGGCCCCTGGCCCCTTTTGTCCACGGCGCCTGTACTTCTGAGTGCATTGATGGGATATGTAGCGGGTGACAGAGGATTAAAGGCGGCCCGTTGGACAGAGGGCTTTAGTTCCTAAATAAACACAAACGCTCACCTACGAGAGGCGCCCAGCGTGGAGTCATGTCAAAAATGCAATCAGCTCCTTCCCCACCCTCACTCGGTGGCCCCTCTGAACGGCGACGGGAAGTCCTTGACCAATCTGCTGCGGGTCCATATTTAGGGCTGCGAGACGCCATCCTACTCAGACTAAATCAATCTGATAACCCTGTTTGGCCACAGTGGGGAAACATCAAAAGCAGCATTAGGTGTATGATTTCAAGCGGCATCCCTACGAGCATGATTAGATACGAGGGAGCGGGTAGCAGCGGGATCAGGGCCAAAAATCAGGCACCAGGGAGAAAATAAACAAAATAGATGAACGGGGAAGTCCGGGATGAGTCTTCCTGACATCCACGCTCTGAAATTCATTCATTAAAATGCAAACCCAGTGCTACTTCACCATTATTACTGGATATTATTAAAATCCATAAGATGTATGTCTGATAGCAGAAACTACTGGTGATCAGTTATTATTAGCCATTTCTTAACTCCTTCAATGCTTTGTTGTTTCTTTGCAGCGAGGCTCTCATGATCATCCAGTGGAACATCCGGGCCTTCAACGCCGTCAAACACTGGCCCTGGATGAAGCTCTTCTTCAAAATCAAGCCTCTGCTGAAGAGCGCTGCCACTGAGAAAGAGCTGGCAGCTCTCAAGGAGGAGATGACCAAGCTGAAGGAGGCGCTGGAGAAGTCCGAGGTCAAGCGGAAGGAGCTGGAGGAGAGGCAGGTCAGCCTGACGCAGGAGAAAAACGACCTCTCGCTACATCTGCAAGCAGTAAGTTGTCCTCCTGGACTCGACGCGGCGCTGTAGACGTGCCGGAGCGCACCAAACACACACTCCGTTTCTCCTACAGGAGCAGGACAATCTTGCCGATGCTGAGGAGCGCTGTGACCTGCTCATCAAAACTAAGATCCAGCTGGAGGCTAAAGCCAAGGAGCTGATGGAGAGGCTGGAGGACGAGGAGGAGATGAACGCTAATGTGTTAGCGAAGAAGCGCAAACTGGAGGACGAGTGTGCCGAGCTGAAGAAAGACATTGATGATCTGGAGATCACACTGGCCAAAGTGGAAAAAGAGAAACATGCCACTGAGAACAAGGTGCGTTATTCAGAAAACAGGAGATATGATATCCTTCCACAGTATAGTCTCAAGACATTTCTTTGTTTTTTCCAGTTTTGGAGTCCTAAACCTTGTTTCCCCTTCTTGCTTGCAGGTGAAAAATCTGATTGAGGAGATGGCAGCCCTGGATGAAACCATAGCGAAGCTGACCAAAGAGAAAAAGGCTCTTCAGGAGGCTCACCAGCAGACTCTGGATGACCTGCAGGCAGAGGAAGACAAAGTCAATACTCTGACCAAGGCCAAGGCCAAGCTGGAGCAACAAGTCGATGACGTGAGTCTCAGAACAAACTGATGGGACTATTATACACTTTCACATGGTTTAGTGTACAAGGCTTGAAATAAAAGATACGTAGCTGACCACATCATTCATCCCTCCTCTGATAAATCAGCTGGAGGGGTCTTTAGAGCAAGAGAAGAAGCTGCGTATGGATCTGGAACGGGTCCGCCGGAAACTGGAGGGAGACCTGAAGCTCTCCCTGGAGTCCGTTATGGATCTGGAAAATGACAAACAGCAACTTGAAGAGAAGCTGAAAAAGTGAGAGTCGTCCCACCGTCACAGTCCGTGCATTGTTTGTTGTTTTTGTGAAACAAATCATAAAGGATGGTTCCCGAATGTTTTCCTACAGGAAAGACTTTGACATAAACTGTATGAGCTCAAGGATTGAGGACGAGCAAGCCCTGGTCAATCAACTGCAGAAGAAAATCAAAGAGCTGCAGGTGAGGATCCATCTGACATCTTGTAACTTAAACCTCTGAATCCATCATGAAGTAACGGAATACTGCTTTCCTGCAGGCTCGCACAGAGGAGCTGGAGGAGGAGCTGGAAGCCGACAGAGCCTGCAGGGCCAAAGTGGAGAAGCAGAGGAGCGACGTGGCTCGTGAGCTGGAGGACCTGAGCGAGCGTCTGGAGGAGGCCGGCGGAGCCACCTCGGCCCAGATCGAGATCAACAAGAAGAGAGAGACGGACTTCCTGAAGCTGCGCAGAGACCTGGAGGAGGCCATGCTGCACCACGAGGCCACCACGGCCGCCCTGCGCAAGAAGCACGCCGACAGCGTGGCCGAGCTGAGCGAGCAGATCGACAGCCTGCAGCGGGTCAAGCAGAAGCTGGAGAAGGAGAGGAGCGAGGCCAAGATGGAGGCGGACGATCTGGCCTCCACTGTGGAGCAGCTCTCTAAAGCCAAGGTTGGTAGGAAGAATTAGAAAAACACGGAGAAAATCAGAGCTTTAAAAAGACTAAAAGTCCATTTTTGTTTGCAGACCTCTTCAGAGAAGATGTGTCGTCATTATGAAGATCAGATGAACGAAGCCAAGGCCAAAGTGGAGGAGCTCCAGAGGCAGCTCAATGACGCCAGCACCCAGAGGGCCCGAGCTCAGGCTGAAAGCGGTGCGGGACCTTCACTGTTAACTTTCACAAAGACAGTTTCAGTGACCTGCTGGTGTGGAGTCGCTCACTCTGACTCCCTGTTCCCATGTAGGTGAGCTTGGCAGGAAGCTGGAGGAACGGGAAGCCATGGTGTCGCAGCTGCAGCGCCTCAAGAACTCCTTCAGCCAGAATGTGGAGGAGCTCAAGAAGCAGCTGGAGGAGGAGAACAAGGTCAGTTCACTATTGTCACGTATAACTCCAGCATCTGACCAGGTCCAGTAGACGCTCATAATCAAACTGAACGCTCTCCGACTCTGTTCAGTCCAAGAACGCCCTTGCCCACGCGCTGCAGTCATCCCGACACGACTGCGACCTGCTGAGGGAGCAGTACGAGGAGGAGCTGGAGACCAAGGCCGAGCTGCAAAGAGCTCTGTCCAAGGCCAACGCGGAGGTGGCCCAGTGGAGGACCAAGTATGAAACTGACGCCATCCAGAGGACTGAGGAATTGGAGGAAGCCAAGTGAGTGAGATGTCTTTAATTCACAGGATATCATGAAGCTAAATGATTTCAAGGTGAGATCTCTGAACCTGCCTGCCTCTGATCAGGAAGAAGCTGGTGACTCGACTGCAGGAGGCGGAGGAGTCTGTTGAGGCCTCCAATGCCAAGTGCTCCTCTCTGGAGAAGACTAAACATCGGCTCCAGACAGAGATCGAGGACCTGGTCATCGATCTGGAGCGCTCTAATGCCGCGGCCGCTGCTCTGGACAAAAAGCAACGCAACTTTGACAAGGTGTGGGCATGAGGAGGGAGTTCACACACATAGAAGTGAAACTAAATTTGAAAGAATTTGAAACTCTTGGAATTCATCCAAGTTTTATTTTTTTCCTACCTTCAGAATAATGTTTTTTCTTTTTTTTCTAGGTCCTGGCTGAGTGGAAGCAAAAGTATGAGGAGTGCCAGTCAGAGCTGGAAGCCTCCCAGAAGGAGTCCCGCGGATTGAGCACGGAGCTCTTCAAACTGAAGAACTCTTACGAAGAGAGTTTAGATCATCTGGAAACCATCAAGAGGGAGAACAAGAACCTCCAAGGTAAATCTGAACACACTGACGTCCAGTCCGAGGGTTTTATTCGGAGGTATCGCTCGTTTTCCACTTTGTGAATAGTAAAATGATCTCCTTCCTGTTTTCTCTTCCAGAGGAAATTGCCGATCTTTCAGATCAGATCAGTCAGGGTTCAAAGACCATCCACGAGCTGGAGAAGATGAAGAAAGGTTTGGAGATTGAGAAGAGCGAGATTCAAGCTGCCCTGGAGGAAGCTGAAGTAAGCAGTTTGTTGAGAAAGCTCCCATCTTCCTGTCTGAGGGTTGATCTTCTCAAGTCTTAAGTGTCGTGTTTTCTTTTCTTAGGGCACTCTGGAGCATGAAGAGAGTAAAACTCTCAGAATCCAGCTGGAGCTAAACCAGATCAAGGCTGACGTCGACAGAAAACTGGCCGAGAAGGACGAGGAAATTGACAACCTTCGGTGAGCTTTCTCAATAATTAATTTACCATGATCATTCGAAACATGATTATTGTTTTGTTAATTATTTTCCGACCTTCGCAGCCGAAACCACCAGAGGACCCTGGACTCCATGCAGGCCACCTTAGACGCAGAGGCCAAGTCTCGCAGCGAGGCGGTGCGCCTGCGGAAGAAAATGGAGGGCGACCTGAATGAGATGGAGGTGCAGCTTAACCACGCCAACAGGCAGGCGGCCGAGTCGCAGAAACTCCTGAGAAACCTTCAGGTCCAGATAAAGGTGAACCCGCGCCTCGGTTAGCGAGCAAGCTCTCCTGGTTTTCAAACGCATCAGGTCGATGAAAACGACTCAAACGGATTGATCTGTGACTCCAGGACATTCAGATGGAGCTGGACGACACAATCCACCGAAACGAGGAGCTGAAGGAGCAGATGGCGGTGACGGAGCGCAGGAACAACCTGCTGTCGTCCGAGGTGGAGGAGCTCAGGGCTCTGCTGGAGCAGAACGATCGCTCGCGCAAGCTGGCCGAGCACGAGCTGCTGGAGGCCACAGAAAGGGTCAACCTGCTGCACTCTCAGGTAGACGGATGAAGTCAAGACAAATTTTACGCTTTGTATTAGCTATCTTAACAACTCTACTGAAAGTTGTATCGGTTGTTTTCCAGAACACTGGGCTGATCAACCAAAAGAAGAAACTTGAGAACGACCTGACAATACTGTCCAATGAGGTGGACGACGCTGTGCAGGAGTGCCGCAACGCAGAGGAGAAGGCCAAGAAGGCCATCACTGATGTGAGATCCTCAACCAGCTACCCAGACCTCGGGAGGACTTCATAGATACTGTCGGACTGACCCGAGTCAAAAGCCATGTACTCACTTTACCTGATGTTCTCGCAGGCGGCCATGATGGCAGAGGAGCTGAAGAAGGAACAAGACACAAGTGCACATCTGGAGAGGATGAAGAAGAACATGGAGCAGACCGTGAAGGACCTCCAGATGCGCCTGGACGAGGCTGAGCAGATCGCCCTCAAGGGCGGCAAAAAGCAAGTCCAGAAGCTGGAGGCCAGAGTGAGTCCCGCCTCAAACAAAGCTTCACACAGCCGGAATTCAAGACGGCGGCAATCAGCTGACCGGTTCCCTTGTGCTTTGCTTGTTAGGTCAAAGAATTAGAAAATGAGCTGGAATCTGAGCAGAAGAAGAGCCAAGAGTACCAGAAGGGAGTCCGCAAGTACGAGAGGAGAATCAAAGAGCTCTCCTACCAGGTGACCCGCCGCTCTGCGTGCGCGGAGAAAGATGGAGATCTCAGTTTTTAAGTGGGGAAAGTTAAGTCACCTTGTTGTCGGTGCAGGCTGAGGAAGACAAGAAGAACCTGGCGCGCCTGCAGGACCTCATCGACAAGCTGCAGGCCAAAGTGAAGAGCTACAAGAGGCAGGCCGACGAAGCGGTGAGGCCGCCGACGCGTGAAAACAGAAGAAATGAGGATTCATGGAACTCAAACGACTTGTGTATAAAACTGTGTCAACTTTCTATTTCATCTGCAGGAGGAGCAAGCCAACACCAACCTGTCCAAGTACAGGAAGCTCCAGCACGAGCTGGACGACGCCGAGGAGCGAGCCGACATGGCCGAGTCGCAGGTCAACAAGCTCCGCGTCCGCACGCGCGACCAAGGCGGCAAGGTCAGTACACGGGTCCGCGGAGCGGTTTGAACTAAACCGTGTGACCTTTGGAAGAATTTCTTAAAATTAGCCCGCCGGGCTTCATAGCGGGGCCTAAATTTAGCCGAGAGTGGGCGTAATCCTCTGTTAAAGATGAACTGGCATAGCTGTCTCATGTGATCTCTCGTGTGGTCATGAGGAACTCTCCACACTGTGTGTGTTGTTGCTAATAAACATCCCTCCTGTCTTGTGCATTTCAGCTCGCTGAGTGATGTGGCGAGGAAGAAAGGCATCACCGTCCACCAGCTGCAACAGCTGTGCATGACTGTGGCCGCCCGCCTAAATAAAGACTCATTGACCTCTAAACATGGCTTGCACTATTGTTTTTTCTATCCGCCCTCTTCATGTGAACAAGGTGATGAAGATATATCCAACAAGGACAGTCTAAAGAAGAATTTATTATAGTATTATTTTGACAAACAGCTGTTAAATAAGGAAAACAAAATTCAATACCAGCGCTGATGAAGGTAAAAATAAAAAAAAACAAATAAAAGGGTGTTTCTTAGAATAACTTGGAGAATTTACACCATGTCGTCCACCGTTAGCAAGTCCCAGTGAGGTGAGATACAATCACATCTGATCAAACGAAAGAAAGAAGGACAAGCTTAAAAATGTGTCTAATAATGTCCTCACCATGCTAAACATCGCAAAAGATCTACAGTTAAATTCAAAAGAACAGGGATCCAAAATCAAAGAGTGTGTAATATTCTGCAGCATGTTCTTGGCCAAGAGGATAATATTCGACAATGTTCTATACAAACTAATGAATGAATTCTAAGGCCTACTAGGAGCGTCACGCCACATAACCGTGGAGAAGCGGTTCTCTTGTGCGTCTTGAGGAGATCGCTCTCTCGGAAACTCAGATCACAAAGCTACAGAAGTCGGGGTTCAGAGATTTACTTTGAGGAGCTCACAACATTCGTGCTCTTCATAGCGACGGCCTCGCCGAACTCCATCCCGGACGCGTCGGCGCACAATCAGTACTGGAGGACGCGGCCTGCGTCCCGCGTCGAGACTCCGCCGACGGACCGTCTGGGAACATTTTCCATCAGTGAAGCGGAGAAGTCAGAAGAGAAGCACTTGTCGAGCGTACTCGCGCCAACGTTCACGGCAAAGCACAGAAGATGAACGAGTTTCAGAGTGTGTTCACGCGCATCGAAAGAGAGTTAAGACATGCTGAATGAAAGCTAGGAAACGTCGAGTTAATCGGCTTTAAAGCAAAGAAAAGGCTTCAAAAGTGTAAGGAAAAAAGAAGAAGAGAAAGAAAGACGAGTTTGTTTGCATCCCAAGGCGGCTTCGCGCAAGTATCTCATGCCAGAAATGCCCGTTATACATTCACATGATGGCGTGATGAGCGGTGACATGCTGGGACCAAATCTGTACACTTGTCACTGGCAGAGGTTTCCATCTGCTCCGCGTCGGGATCAAAGTATGAGGTAGCTGAATCTATTGTACTTCTCCAACTGTTCAAAGTAAGACGCCGCGTCGTCCGTTCAGCCGACGCCCGGGCCGCGCTCCCAGTTTCTCCTCAACCCGAACCTCCTGTGCCGTGCAACCGGAGGGATTGTCATTCTCAGCTTGTACTTGGAAGGTGTTTTTGAGAAATGCTAAAAAAAGAAGGTCGCAGATATTTGGCTGATTCAACGTCAAACAAATTCTGTGTGGGGTGAAACAAAAAGGTCTTATCCTGACACTAAAACCTGCATAGTTTAATCTCTTCCCGAAGCGTCTCTCACAACACGGGGTTACACAATGAAGATGTTTGTGGTGAACAGATGTGTAGCAATTTCATGAACAATAAAAACAAACGTGTGCAAGGTTCCATTCTACAGTCTGTCCACATCTAAAAGCCATTATTTTTTTTTCAACCAAACCAAAAAGGAAAGAAAAAAAATCAACAGATACAATTTATAGAACGAAAGACGAGTCCCTGGGTGAAGCTTCAGAAGCCACAACAGAACAGTTTGTTTTTTTTGTCTTTTCTTTTAGGTGAGAGGAACTCTGTGATATGTGAACACGTCAGCCGGCCCTCAAGCTACCTAAAATGTGTCGAGTAGAGCCAGAAAGCACCAATCAACGATAGCCACCTATTAAAATTACCGAGCCACAGACAGTTTAGAGGCTCCGTGGGGGAAGACGCCCGTGAAACCAGTTCGTCCCCACCGAAGGTCAGCCGGTGGAGCCGCAGAGCGTGAAGGTAGTGCGGGAAGCAAGGCCGGTGAGTCCAGGCTCGTCTGGTGGCTTCCCAACCGAGTCCACGTGAAAAGAATCTGCTCTTTCTACCATATAGTTTGTTGAATCATACACATTTTTCATAGAATCTTGTATAGGTTATATAAAAGGCTCTATCTGAATTTCACCTAAAGCAAACAACCAATGCAGGCGCCGTTTCAAAGGTCCTTTAATTGTCTGTAGTTCCATGTGGCCAATCTGTGGTGGGAGTACGAGTCCCCCTGCTTTCAAGAGGAGGCCGATGAACTACTGGAGGACGGCAGCCCGGTCTGCTCGCCGTGGCGATGACGGAGTTCGTGTGAAGTCCAGACGGCAGACGGGCGAGTCTTTGTGCCGTCGACGCCGTCAGAGCGGCTCAGCTCGCTGGAGTCGCCCGCGGCTTCCTGTGTCCGCCGGCCCCGACCCGCGCACGGTGCATCCAGTGCACGCACGCCGCAGGTCAATCCTCCAGCAGGTCCTTGTCAAGGTCCATGAAGGGCTCGTCGATGTAGCTGGCTATGGCACACAGAGAAGTCCTGTCCGAGCCCAGCAGCACCGACACCGTCTCCTTCCAGTAGCTGAACGGGATGCAGGAGCTCTGGCGGGAGGAGAGGCAGCATTTAGAGCAGGACGAGCAAACCTCACCGGGTCGGCCACACGGCCACAGTTTACCTACCAATAAACAACAGCCAGAGCAACTAACCCAATGGAAACAATCAATCAGTTTTCCAATACTTATATGTTGCCGGGTTCAAATGCGGTTACTGGAGCTTTTTCCGATCATCAATACTTTGTGAATGATTTGGTGGGTCATAAAGAAGGCAGACGGGCCATATATGTCCCTCCGCGTCTGGTTTAGAGCAAAAATAAATCCTGGTCATTTAGCCTTCTCTGATGTCAAGGACGGAGCGGGACGAATCACAGATAAATCAGCCAAGCGGGGCTGTGATCCCGAACGAGTCATTTCATGTGGCGTTCGGAGCCCAACTGTTATTTCTGTCCGCCGCACAGCCTCTTTATCAGGTACTCCAGTATCATATAATGTGGACCAGTACAACTGCAACGTTCTCATGTTCGCCTGGTGCCGGAGGCTGTCGGGGAGACTTTCAGCTCCGAGGTTAAGCCGGTTTCTTTCAGTCCGTCCACTGAGCGTACGTTAACGGGGTGGCAGAAATGTGACTGACACAATAAATGCGTTCACATCCCAGCATTCAGCCTCGCGTGATGAATAATAATAGAGCGGTTATGACTGTGTAAAAAGCTTCTGAAGTTAGCAGCTGTGACTGACACTTTCTGCCACTTGGGGGCAGTAAGACAAGCAGGAACTAGCGAAGCAGCACCGACTGGAGCTGACAAAGAGCTGCTTGTTTCCACATCCTGCAGACAGAGGCGACATTAACACTCATATGTCTTTGGTCACTTCTTTATGTGGGTGATGAGTCTCGCTAATTTTAGCTGGAATGGGCTCAGTCCCTCAATTGGGGGGGGGGGGTCGATCAGGCTTTCCAGCTGTACATGTGTTCATCAGCTGGGTATCAACTCCTACACACTGTGTGTTGGACACTAGATTTAACAGAAGAAAAGCATTCTGTTCAGAGTGAAGAAATGAAACAGAAGTCTGCATAAGGTGAAATTGTGTGTGTGTGTGTGTCTATCACTGTACACTGCACGGTTTTGTTATGTCTTTTTCTGGCTGCGCTTGACCTCAGATAAGATTCAAATAACTGCCGTATCTATCTGTGGGAAAGCGTCTCCACGCTCCAAATAATCAAAGACTGTTTCTTCCTGTTGGGAAGGAGTCGGCTCGTGAAGCCAGTCTCTGGTGGAATTGTTGGGTTTTGCGTCTATAAAGTGCCTCAGAATGACTGTGTTGTAAGGCTCTGCTGTGATTGGGAATCCTCACTTCCTGACATTTGGAATCAAGGCAGTGAGTGGGAGGCGCTCACATTCTCCAGGCAGGTGCTGTCTTTGTCCTTGTTGAGGTAGTGGCGCTGCCAGAAGCGCAGGAGGTTGTGGAAGTTGTTGAGCAGGCAGCCCGGGTACTTCTCGGCGTACTCCTTCTCCCGCAGGGCGTTCAGATAGAAGGGCAGCTTGGCCTTTCGTCTGGCCAGCATCAGGATCACCAGGCTGGTGTTTAGACAGCTCACGTTCTCCTGCAGGACACACGCACACAAACACACAAAGGAAAGTTGCAGCATTTTTTTGCAAGAAAAAAAAACACAACCAATCTTCAGAAAACGTGAAAGCGAAAATGAAGGCAGACCTGCGTGAGCGTCTGCACGTTAATGATGTTGATCAGGCGGAAGAGGAACGACAGCCTGTTCTCCACTCGGGCCATGTAGGACAGCAAGCAGCACTCGGAGAGCACCTCCACCACTGAGGGGAAGAAAACACGCAGACTGAGAAGAGAAGGCTTCCAAAAGCAGAACTTATTTCACATATGAACAGAATCGGTGGAGTTTATCCACATTGGAATCAGGGCTGCACGATTTTGACAAAAAACCTAATTGTGAATTTTTCTGACCAATAATGCGATTGCAATTCGATTTGCGATTTTCACATTTTATTCTTTCAAATGCAGAAAACAGCTAAAATTATGGTCGAAAAAAATTCTTGTTACTTTTACATGGTCTTGCTCAAGTTGACACATAAAATAACCTAATGTAAACTAAATTGACAAAGTTTCAGGCAGCAACAGCCTAGACGCCACCATGCGTGTCCCCATCATGTTTGAAAAAAAAAAAAAAAAAAAAAAGAGTGCGTTGTTTTAATGAAATAACAAAATAATAAAAACCCAATGCTGTCGAAATTGTAATTCAATACTGGTCTTGCTTGCATAGTAGAAATTAAAAACCAGAACCGCAAATAGGCACCACTGTGAAACCAACTTCAACTCGCAAATAAATAAATAAATAAATAAATAAAAGAACTCACCAGCCTCTACAGATAAAGGGTAAAAAAAAAGAATCCTTATTGCTGCAATATTCTTAGATCACAATCAGTTTAGTAATCCTACTCTGGGTCATCTTCCCTCACATTCTTGGACTGCAGCTTCAGGTTTTCATGGAGAAAGATGATCGCGTCCACATGCTGGATGAAGGCTGGAGCTGTCGGGTGATCGGGTGAGAGAGAGAATAACCTACGACTTGTCGACGTTTCTGTAACGTGTAGCGGCGAGTCTTCAGGTGTTGGTACAAATTAGACGCGTTTCCTCTGGATCTGGCTACTGCACGGCGACACAATCTACATTTGGCTCCACGTCGTTTTTTTTCAAACCCACAGTAAGTCCAAACAACTGAACTACAATTTATTTTTAATACCAGCTGCTCCGCTCCCTCTTCTGTTGTCATCTCAGCCATTTTCACACCGTGAACGAGTCGCACTGAAAACTTTTTGCTCCTCACGACACCGCAAAGCACACACGCAGGGTTTGTTGTTAGCAACCTGACGCTAGTTAGCTGCAGTGGTGCAGTGCATACATACTTGCTTCCTGTTGTCATTTCTGATTGGCCGGTGGCCCGGAACGCGAGACTCGAACGTTTTGATTGCTGGATAGGTCTGTCACTCAAATGCCTCGAAAAACCTCAGCCCTGTGCGGTTCGGTTACCGCAGCAGTTAAAACCTCAATTTCGATGAGGTGTCGGTTAATCGTGCAGCCCTAATTGGAATGAGGCAAAATGAAAAACAAAAAAAAAAAAAGAAAACACAAACATGTTTTTGGTATATTTAAACATGTGAATTATATGTTGTCCTTTTTTTTTTTTTTTTTTTTTAAATAACCAATAAGAACAAGTAAGGATTTCAGAAACGGTTCCTTCATACGCCCTTTAACAAGCTCACCTTTGACGTCTTCGGTCTGGCTTTCAAAGCGGTCCAGCGACAGCACGATGCAGCGCACCAGCATGTTGGAGTCCACCAGGGAGCTGTTGATCTGCGTCAGGAAGGTCTGGAACTGAAACACACACACACACACCATGAACCCCACTTTGAAAACAATGAGCAGGAATCACACGACACAACATAGCTTCAAATTCTACCTTTTCAGGAGTGTTGACGTATTTGTTGAACCGTTTGAAGGCATCGATGTTGAACTTCATCAGCTCTCCGAGGAGATCGAAGTAGCTCTGAAGGACGTCTCGAGACGTGCAGCCACTGTCGATGATGCAGAACAAGATGTGCTGTGGAGCGATGAAAGCAGAAAAATCACCCAGGTGTCAGCTAGGGGGGAGAAATGATCATATATATATATTTATCAAAAAAAAAAAAAAAATCCTCTGTCTGCAGGCTTACCTCAAGTAATCCTCTCTTCAGGAGGAACATTTGGTCTGCATAGGACGTGGCTCCTCTGAGAAAACTCTCCACCGCCCTCGCCTGCCAGAATCTATCAAACACAAAACAGAGAGAATCAGCAAAAGAGAGAAAAAGTGAGAGCAACAGAGCGATCGCCTGGAGAAAAGTGGCTCCAAAGTACATAACATCACTCAGCCAGACAGGAGAGTTATGATGATGGTTTCAGTCCGATTGTGATTAATGTGGCTTATAACTGTTAAGATGCTGTTTTACAGGTTCCCCAAAGACTAAAAAATCAAAAAAAATAAAATAACACAATGCAAAGACAGTTTTTAAATCAAGTGATGGGTCTCAATCTAATACCTTATTTAAAGTTTTCGCAGATTTCACGGGGGTTATTGCAGGTAGGGGTCAGATTTCGTATTGACCTTCAGGGTGCATGTGGGTAAAGCGGGGTACAACTGTTATTTAGCTAAAGCCACAGAAAGTCTCCAAAGAGCTCAACATCCATGATGCCGAGTTTAAAGTCAGTCTGGACAGGTGGAAAAGATTAATGTGGTGTAACTGCTGTTTTCAAAAAGAACAACTGAACACCGACTATAACGACAACACCCATTAAAGCACCCAGATCCCCACGATGAGAGAAAACTAAAACACCCAGATCAACGGAATCAGGGAGGTTGTGCTGATCAAACATCCGTCAGTGTAAAAGAAAAGGGGACGGATGAGTGACGGTGAGGTCCAATGGGAATGAAAGCAGTCCGTCTCTGTCACACTGCATGTCTCACTGACAGAATTAAGCTTCCTCCATTTGTTGCCGATGAAGCATCAAACTGCTCTGAAAGAGGCCAGCAGGCATCGTCACCCAGGAGAAGAGCTGCACGGAGCACGTCTGCCCTTGTAAAGTTATGACGCCCCAGAACAAGGAGGTCAGACTCTCTCAGAGGCGTCTGACAGTTCATAATAAAATCCTTATCGCCGGCCTTGGTGATGCTCACCTGAACGACGAGTCTGGAGGCTCTCTCTTCATGACGGTGAGGAGGCGCGTGAGGAGGCCCTTCTTGCCGTCACACACTAAGCTTCTGTCTGTGTTGACGAGAGCTTCCACCTCAGGGATGTTCGCCTTCATGGATATGGCACTCAGCTCGTTGAGCTCCTGGCTGTTGAGCAGGAGATACTTGTTCCTGAGGGACAGACGGCACAGTTGAAAACCTACAGCACAAATATAAAGGGTGACGCCAAACTAAAAGTAACTGAAATAAGAGGCTACTTACTCGTGGTGATCACTGAAACTCTGGAGCAATCGCAGAAACTGGATTTTGAAGGATATTTCCTGCAGCAAGAGAGTAACTTTAAACGGTTTGTTCACCCTGAGACAGTTTTTACACAAACTACAGGATGAAGACATTCATACCGGACTGCAGTCACAGTTCTCGTTCTGGCCGTGCACCACGTGGTTTGAAGCGGTGTACTTCCTCCAGATCAGCTTGTCAAAGAGGTTGTTGAGTCCTGGGATGAGACGAAACTCAGCCAACATCTTGTGAACCTGAAGGAATAGAACAAAAGGTCAACAAAGGGGGGAAAAACCCCAGCTCCACTATAACAGACACTCCAAAACATCTGGCTCAGTACCTGATTCCTCTGTCGTCCCATGAGAAGGACACAGAGCACATACAGCACTTCAACTTTATACATGATCTCGTGGACAATCTTCATGGACTGAGGCAGCCGATGCCTCAGAGGGCTGGTGGACAGGGAGCTTTCATCGGACGACTCTGAAAGAAGAACGCGAAACACGAACGTCTCAACCGAAGCTCACGGGGCTGAACAGACACGCCGCGGCATCGAGGCGGGCCACACCTGTGCTGCTCTGCTCGGCCTCCTCAGTCGCCATCTGCATGAGGGCGTCCAGCACCAGGGCGTTGTCCAGCCACGTGTACCAGTCCTCCAGCTCCTGCAGGAAGTTCGCCCCGGTGGCTTCAGACACCTTCCTGGTGGCCAGCTTGCACAGCCGCTCGATGAAGCCGGGGATGTTCAGCAGAGTCACTGCGAGTCAAGATCAAGCCAGTCCAGGTAAACACACGTCGCTCTGCCGACACACAGCATTCACTCTGCTGCCCGTCTCCGACGGGGACATCATACCCTGGTTGACCTCTGCCCGGGAGGGGCTGGCGTTGCGTTTCTGCTGGGCGTTCTTAGCCAGCAGTGTGTGCTTGTCGTCATTTCCCACGTCGGGTTCTGAGATGGTGACGGACAGGATGCGGCAGAAGTTGGCCAGCTGCTGCTGGTCGAAGCTTTGGACCAGGCCCGACAGGTTGGGGATGCCTTCTAAATGGATCATTTCCTGAAGAATTCAGACAGACACACAGTTCTCAACCATTCAAAACTCAGAGCTGCTATGCAGTTAGATTTTCTGTTGACTTTGTGTTTTTGCACCTCAAACCAATAAAATGACCTGTAAAAAGTTATTTTTTATGATACCGGGCAATAAAGTGTTTCTGATTCTGACGCATTCAGAAAACTAAGAACCTGCAGCATCAGACACGCAGTCTCTCAGTAAAACACATACTGGGTTTACAAATACACTTCCCTGCACAATGGTAACTAAGAGTATATCTCATTTAAAAAAAAATACTAATTTGGTCCTCTTCTTAGGATCACATGTTATTAAAATTGTTTTTCACCAAACAAACATTGTTCACATGCTGAGGAGTTAAGCCAAGTTCAACTCTGACCTTTTTTACTCCCAGAATATCTTCGATGAGGGTTGCGGTCTGCAGGAAGGTCTTTTTGTTTGTCATCAGGGTGAAGAGAAACAGAACAAAGTCATCCCTCGCTGCCAGGCTCTTTGTGACCCCCTCCGTCTACAAAGGGCAAAAACGGATGTTCACTTGAATGAGACTGACTAATCAACACACCATGAACAAACTGAATGAACAATGTGGCTCATTACAGATACTTACACATATACAGCAGTTGTAAAGAACACTAAGGCAGTCTTTGACCAGGTCATCATTCACTGTTGAAACAGAACCACAGAAGTTAGGTTGACCCGTCTCATTTGGGTGGAGCTCAAATTAAATCGAAGACCATGCGAAAGGGGGGAGTCAGTCTTACTTTTAGGTTTTTTCTTCTGCATAGTTAGCGTGGGTCTCATCAGGATCTCCACTAGCAGCTGCAATAGAACAGAACAATTACAACGTGAGCCATCAATGCGGGAGCAGACAAGTGGTTCTTCAAAGGTCACACGCCTCCCTGATGTCTCGTAGTCCAATCACAGGAGAGCATCAGGCATGTCAGACTTACATCGACTCCACCGAAGAGGTCAAAGGTGTACGTGTTGGGGAAGGTGGATTCCTGAGCGGTCTTCCTGTCCTCCGTGACAAAGGACATGGCCTCCATGGACAGCTGGGATGATAATACCTGAAAAAAATAAAAAAATAAAAAGACCAGTGTTCACATGTAATCACCATCAGCTGGTCTGGGCGGACGGCCGATGGATGCTTACCTTGAGAAAGCTGTGTGCTTGAGAGAGATCGCTGTTGGGATGGCTGCTCTCGAAGAGCTTCTGCAGCAGAGTGGGGATGCCATGCCACTTGGCGCGCTTATCTCTCTCCTGGAGAAGGCCTCCGGGAAGCTACAACGCAGAAACATAGGCAACTCTGAACAGTGCAGTACACAAGAGGGGGTGGGGGGGATGAAGTCTGAAAAAGAATTCCTCCATGTGTAAGGTATATTAAACATAATGTCAAAGGCAGGAAAAAGACAGAGCGCTTCTCCTTAAATGGTGGAGTATTAAAGAGAAGAGAAACTGAAAGCAAACTGGAAAGTTTCCTTTTTAATCACTTCAGCGTGGCTTTGCCTGCTTTGCACACAGCTGGCGATTATAAACATATTGTGAAGACTTCACATCTGAAATCTCAGCCTGCAGCAGACTGGATGCCAACATGTGTGTGCTGCATTCTCTTGCCTTCACTCTCTTGACTTCAGAAAGCACGAACCAATCAGTCTGCTTTCATCACCGCAATGTACTGAGATTAATCATGTAAATACACTACAAAGCCAAACGTCATCCAAGTCCCTCTAAAGCAGAAACCTTTTCTTTTATTCTTCAAACAGGTGGACACTAATAAACTAAATCCTACAAATCACCTGGATGGCAGCACAGACAAAATGTTTTTTGAAAAAATCTTGAAAACACCTCAGAGGCCCTAGATGTTTGCAAATGTTCGTACTATCGGCTCTGTGAGAACTAACAACTGCAGTCGAAGGCCTGCTCCTCTGCGAGTGTTTGTAGACAACTAAAAACTTTCATCAACAAGACGCAACCCATCGGCCACACTGACTGGACCACCAGTGCTTTGAAGATAAACTGCTGGTGTCTCACACACACCTTTGAGCCATTAAGGCACATAACAGCAGGTTTCGAGGGAGATGGGATGAAGACAACAGCACACAACATGAACCATGTGAGAGAAATCCAAGACTTCATTAACTTGAGGACAATTCTTTACAGGTGTAATACATGGAAGGTGTTTGGAATTTCAGATCCTAAAGCCAATTTTTTATAAAATTGTGTCACCTTTGTACAGTTCCAGAAAACATGAATGGCCCACATCTGCAAGGACACACTAGAAATGTATTTTATCTTCGATTTACATGTAAAATGTTAATATTTATATACTTTATTTACGCTTGGGTGCATGGTGGAGCAGTGGTTAGCGCTCTTGCACTACAGCGAGAAGGTCCAAGTCTTACTATGGAGAGTTTGCATGTTTTCCTGGTGTGTACATGGGTTTCTACCCAGGGTCTGAAAACATATGTGTGTTTAGCTGGTGACCCTACATTTTCCCCAAGTGTTTTGTTGTCTGTCTCTGTTTGCCCAGTGATGGACTGGTTACCTGTGCACCATGCACCCTGTCCTCACCAGCAGTAAACTGCAATCGGCTGCAGTTATTGTGATCACTGCACAGAATCAAGTTGGTGCAACTTCAATCCAGACGGGCCTTTTATTGTGGTATTATGCAGATAGCTTTTGCTGTGTCGATGCGTTTCTATTGGGTGGCACCGCTTCACAGTGAAATCAGATAAGGTTTAAATTACAGCTGAAAAGCACGTTAAGACTGATAATAAACAAAAACTGGACAGATAAGCCCTGGGCACATGCAGATCTATCATTCATTGGAAGTACAGACTGGGACTAAAGCCTCTCAGTAAACAGAGATGTGGACTGAAGTCAGTGTGAAAGTATGAGGACGTGCAGGAGGACTGCAGACATAACACAGGACGCAAACTATCCTTATCAACCCCGACCGAAGTGCTGTTCAAAAGTTAGGAATGTCGTGTAAGAAAAATTAGCTCGTTTTATTGGAAACCAGCCGCGTTGAGGTGAAGTTGCTGGGACAGCTGTTGTGTGGGCTCCATTTATGGAAACGATGGTTATTGTGGCTCCGGTGAGGTTACGTAATCACCTGAGCCGTTCAGCTGGCTTAGCTAGCACTTAGCCACAGTTAGCAAAAGATTCTGCTCTTAATGTTCCAACCGTGGGTTTTTAGCGTTTCAAAAGTTAAATCACGCAAGTAATACACCTCCGTTACAAGTAGTAATAATTAAAGTGTAATTGCTTTCAGTTGTGTGGCGTTTCGAAATCGCGTTTAAACTTGGCCTTTAATGCTAAGCTAACGAGGCGCTAACAACAAAAGAGCCAGTGGCAGCGGAGCTCTCCTCTCAACACTTTCTCATATGACAACCTTATTCTGCGTGTCAGTAAAAAATGTCGCCCGCAACAAATCGCCCCAATCCAAGTGTAACATCCGCGCTTCTGATGTTTCAGCTAGCCGTGAAGACCGAGCCGAGAGGAGCGACTCCATCTCCAGCTGACTCTCCGCGACAGCGTCTCCGTTTTCAGGCTGGCTTCCGAGCGCGAGTCCCCGGCCTCGTCGCTCCACGCCAGCAGCCGCGAAACGCCCAAAGCAAACGGGCATTTCTCTCACCTGTGTGCCTCGGCTGAATCCCTTGCCAGTAATTTTACTGGTGGTGAATTTGGTGACGATATTGCCGGTGCAAAGTGTCCGTCTGGCTCCTGTACAGGGGGAGTCGGACCCCAGAAGCGTCGCCATTATTTCTCCTTCCTGAACTGAGCCGCTCGGCAGGAAGTGAAAGGCTTTCACGAATTATTGGAGGTAATTAAGCGGCATCTGCTGGCAGAGGAACAAACTCCTCAAACATGCACACGCCTCTGTGGTTCTACCTGTTTTTTTTTTTATTTAAACTATAATCTCAAAAACAAATACAGTAAACGGTCCTTTGTGTCGGTGCACACGTGCTTTACATCATTTACTGCAAAGCCTTCATGTTTTATTAAATTCCAATCACACGTACACTAAATGCAGTATAAATATTCATTAAAGGTTATAAATTGATTGAAATATTCAAGTGAAAGGGAAAAATACAGGTTTTAGGAAGGTTTCAACGACACTGCATTGTCTCACACCAAACAATGGTTTGTTTGTTTGCCGGGGTTCTTCATGTTTTTATTTTATTTATATTCTATTATTAAAGAGTGCTTGGTGGTGGTTAGCACTTTTGACCTACAGAAAGAATATGGGTTCAAATAGCAAGCCAGGCATTTCAGTATGGAGTTTGCATGTTCCTCAGGTGTAAAGGTTTCCTCCCACCTGTGAGGTGAACTGGGGAATAGATCCCCCCTAGCTGTGAATGGAAGTGTGTGTGGCTGTCTGTCCTCTCTGTTTTGGGGTTAATTTGTGACCTTAAATTGTAAACTGTTGGAAAAAAGAAAAATTATTCAAATTCTTTATGCTTTACCTCAAAATAGTCATTGATCGTCTCAATTGTTTCCTGATTTATAATTCTAGTCTCCATCACATTTGAAATACATTCACTTGGAAAATTAAGTGTGTTACAGTTTTGCTCTCCACTTGTTTCTTTTACGTCACAATTTCCTCCCAAACACAAACACAAAAAGATCATGCATTGAAAAACCATCGCATGGCCATCATTCTCTTTTTCTGCTGCTGCAGCACTCGGCCTGTCCCAACTTTGAAAACCACTGGACGAGAACAGATATCTTACTGACCTTTCAGCTCACACCTCCTCTGCTCCGCTCTCTGGACACACAGAACAGTCCTACTCTAATCGAGGCGGCTATGGCTCAGCTGGCAGTGTCTTTCAGCAGTGAGGTTACAGGTTTGGTCTCCTATCTGTCCTTCTGTTGAAGTGTCCTTGAGACTGAAGCTGCTCCTACCGAGTACAATTAATCACCTTGCAGTATCAACACTGGTGTGTGTTTATCAAAGTAACTTTTTCTCTATCTAAGGGAGCTCCACTTACAATTTAAAGCAGTAAATCACTGTGAAGGCCTTACAAATTCATCCTCACTTCCTGAGGTGAATATTTGCCACAAAGATTTATGAGAACTATGACAGTTAATATAATGAAACGGACTCCTTGTCAGTATTTGTTTTAATCTTTAAAAAACATAAACAAAACGATAATACAGTAAATTGCAATAATCTGAAAGGAGCATCATCCTAACATCACCAATGACACCAGCAATGTGAACATTATTGTCTCTGAGGCCACAGAGTGCGGGGACGGAGGCCAGCAGTTGTCCATGCTGTCACACATCGTGCTTCATCAGTGCAGTGTAGTGTCTCGGCCGTCCTGCTGTTCCAGGACAGTCCAGGGCGGCTTGCGGACGGCCTTTTCTCGCAGTTTGCTCGTGCCGCAGCCAGAGCAGGACAGAAGCTGTCTCCACTTCATCTGGCTGACTTTGTCATTTTTCTCAGTCCCAGTCTGAAGGTCTGTCCTCAGGTGTCCCAGCTGCTGTCGTCTCCCTCGGTCATCTGGAGGTAGGAGCTGATGGCCTCCCTCAGCCCCTCGCTCACCAGAGGGTTGTCCGACTCCGGTCTTTTCCTCCTCAGGAGCACAGACCTGGAAGGCACAGTGAACGCTTGGGTGAATTCCAGCTAGGAAATGTGGTTGTTTGGCTTCGTCACATGACGCACCGCCCACCAATGACTCATAACAGACAAATGTTACACAGTTAAAAAGAAAAATGTTTGATTTTCAGACTGAACATCCTGCTCTGGATTTGCATGTGTACCTGGTGCGATTGTGTTACACATTATCGCTCCTGGCTCACATCCAGTGGCACCACACTGTTATTTGCTGACATTTCTGGTCGCTATTTACACGATTGTCACCTGTTTATTCAGTGCTGAATCACACATTACTGTGGAGGTGATTCAACAGCTCTCCGATGGCACGAACAGGGTGACATCCTGCCGTGGTCATTAACAGAAACGGAGCAAAAGATGAGAGGCTGGCTCACCTGGTGACGTCCTTCCAGTTGATGGTGGGCCTGCGGATCGCTGTGGGGACGGGCCTGGCCTCCATCATGTTGTCCAAACCCTTGATGAAGCAAGGCGCCGTAAGCTGACAGCACAGCCCGTCTCTTGTCTCTGTAACAGGAGGCAGCAGTTTAGTATCACTCCTTCAGGGTTTCGCTTGTTATAAGAAGGGAAAGATGACCGCGGACTCAGAACAGACCCAGGTAGTGTTGAATCAGGTGGTGCAGGGAGGGGAAGGTGAGCCGGGGAGATATGTGGACCCAGCCGTTGGGGAGCTGAGAGATGCGGTAGTGCTTCACACAGTCCAGGGAGGAAGAGTTGCCTCGTCTCAGGATGGACAAGGAGAAACCACCTGAAGAGAGGAACAGAGACGCAGCATGAAGCCAGTGTTGCTAAAACCAAGTAAGAATAAAACACCTGGTAGGGTGAGCCAGAACCGTGATCTGGACCATGAAACTTTGTCAGCAGCACAGACTAAACTGTATAGCAAACCTATCTATGATCTGTCTTCTTTTCTTTTGAAGGTTAAACATGCTTCGTGGCTTCAGATGAATTTCATTTGGTGCAAAAAATGAGAGTGAAAACAAGCTCTTTCAGTTTTAAAGGTCACAGCCCTCTGGGTTGAGCAGAGGCTGAGATTACAATACTTCATTATCATCACATGCAAGAGTGAAATACAGACATAAAAGCAGAAAATATTAATTGCATCTCGCAAAATTAAAAAAATAAGTAGATGTGACAGATAAAGTTTTATAAGATAACCAGTATATTGCTGTAATTCCATTAATGGATGGAGGCACACAGAACATCTTAATGCTGCAGATCGGGGTGTGACATACAGTTCAGTTTATATCCTACAAAATAAAATTGGAAATCTGATCTGAGAAAGTGTTTGTCTAAACAGTGATGCTGGTAAAAACCTTTCTTCCTTGGTCACATGATTTGTGCAGCACTTCATGCTTTCCTGGAAATGCTCTCAAGCTACCTACACTTTACCATCTTCTGTTTCATGACATTAGGTCTCACAGTAAACGTGTTCTTGGCTATATTTAGACTTTATAATGTCATCCTGCATCCCTCAGGCTGCCAGGTTTTGGCCTGTGGACCATATACTGAGGCACCCCTGTTATAGATGTTGACGTTAGATATGTGCAGTTTTTAGCAATGTTGAGTGAAACTTGTGCTGATTAAGGTGCTTTTCACAAGTTTGACTATTGAGTGGCAGTGTAGCAGAAGCATGAGCTTATCTACTCAAATCAAGAATACAAAAACTGCAATCCATACAGATAAATATAATTAGTTGGGATTGGATAAGAGGTGTATTTTATGGTGGCAGAAATGAAGCAGCCCTCTCACCTCTGCTCGTTTCTGACTCTCTGATCAGGAAGGCGCCGTTGTGGTTGTTTGGATGCATGAGCAGCTCCTCCGCTTTGCACCTGCTGATGCCTTTGAACAGCCACCTGCGCAGGAAGGACGCGCGCACATTCAGAACAGCGGGACCAACTGTGTCACACACTCATGAAGAAACGTTTTCACGTTTTGGAAAAATCCACTGGAACAACATCTGAGCAAAATGCCCACCGGAGGGGGAGGAGGAGGAGGAGGAGGAGGAGGCTGAAGGTGTCACTGCACAGAACGAAAGTTCCAAACATCTGTCTCCACTGGTGCATCCGTCCTCCTCCCACCTCTGAGGGAACCCCCCCACCCTCTCTGGTCTTTCCTACTTCTCTCGGCTTTCACAAGCGGCACACACACACACACACACACACACACACACACACACACACCCTGGAGAGCGGAGCTCACCTGTGTGTCACCTTGGCCGTGTAGTTTGTGGGAATGTAGCTCTCGCGGCCGGTGCTTATAGATCTCACCATGATGAAATCCCCATCGCTGTTCGATGAGACAAGCCAATGATCAGTGACTGTTTCTTAAGGGCGGGCGACTGTGGGACGACGGGAGCAACACCTACTCTGATATGATGGTCAGTTTTTCCCCGATGCTCATGGTCTGCTCCGTGAGGGTGAATGATGGGTAGTCACAGAGGGAAACGATCACGTCTTCCTGCTGGTCTGCTGAGAGAAAGGGGGAGATACGTTACACTTTTCTATAGTTTACCAGGAGTTTGCTTGTCTCGGCGTGGAACCTACCTGGTGTCGCAGAGTCAGATGAGTTTTCAAGGATGGCCAGGTTGGATTGACACCTGGTGGGGCAGTTTCCCATGTTCTTTAGGTTACGTGATAATCTGAACCGTCCACGATGGCCTAAAAAAAAACTGAAAAAGAGCAAAGAGATGAGGACAATATCATGAGAAATTCTAATGCAAGTAAACACCTTGACCATGTCATAGTCTGATGAGGCCATCATTTAAACTCCTGGTTTATAACCAGGCAACAAAAACAAGGTGAAACAGGAAGGCGCCGAAACCACAACAAGAGACGCTGATATCCTGTGTTAACTTTCCACCCAGCGTGAAAGCGAGGAATCCGGTTATTTTTTCACAAGTGCGTGAAAGATGAGGTTTTATTGCTGTTAAGTGTGCTGTGTTTGATAACTGATGGAATCAAGGAGATAGTCAATTATCCTGCATAAGGTTTCATGTGGCGAGAGAGAATCAGGGAAAAACAGAAACGTGTATGAAATATAAAACAAACCAGATTCACAAAATCAAATCTCAGGCTGCAGACACAAAAAAAAACCAAACAAACAAAAAAACAGCTTGTTCAATCAATAAATGTGTGTATTTGTTACATAAGACACTTGTGTACGGATGTTTCCAAAGTACTGCCAAAGTCACTTTTTGGGTGCAGCAATTTAAGATAAGTATTCAATGTTGAAGTGGAGGCAATTTTTAAAATTCACATTAGTTAAGAGGATGAAACAGTTTTATTTTTTTCATCGCATCTAATCCAACAGCACGCATTTCACCCAAAACAGCTCAAGAGCCCTGCATCATAACATTCTTTTTTTTTGTTATTAATGAGATATTTAACTTTATTTGGGGTGAGATGACTAAATGTACAGCACGTGAATGACGATCCGCTTCTTGAGGCCTCATATGTATCATAATACAATCAAATACATATTGATTCACACACACCAGTAAAATAAAATATTTAAATGAAAAGACAAATAATATGCTTATTAGGTATTCATCATGCGATCATTTGCAAACTGAAGTAGGAAAAAGCAAATAGAAAATCCAGTGACTGACTCACCTTTAAATCTGACAACAAAGTTGCTTCAGTACTTTGGTGGATTCCCCTCAGAGAAGCCAGAAAATTCCAGTTCTTTCAGATAAAAAAAATGAAAGACAAACAGCTTATCAGCCTTCAGCATGCAGACTCCCTCCGGGCCTGCTGCTCAGCCAGTCAGTCAGACTGTGTCCTCTGCTGATCTGTCCCCATGCAGACTGCAGGGTCCTTGCAGCTGGATAGCGTGGGCTGACTGAGAGTTCAGGTCTTCCGCCTCGCTTTTATACATACGTCACCCCGCTGCAGCTTCCTGTGACGAGCAACACGTCCACATCCTGATTCAGAACAACGCTTGTTGATCTGCTTCTGATGCAGGCTGTCTCAGATGGGGGTGTTAAGCACTTTTTTGTGGGGTTCTGGCCCTACGTAAGCAGCAGTTTGGACACACGTATATGCAGTCTGAGGTGCTTTGCTGTGGGCTGCAGCGATTACTTAATTTCAATGGAGATAGTTTGCGTTGTTGAAAAGACAGAGGTCAGATTAGAGTCCTGTTGAAGGTCAACATGAATCTTTAACACAGAGCAGTGGAGGAAAACTTCAGCTGGTTAGGAAAACGACGCATTTATTCAGTATAAAATTACTCAGTTAATCCAGTGACGGCTTTGGCTGTGTTCCTGCTCAGTCACCCAGATGAGGTGTAACTGTGTAATCTTTTCTTGTTGTCTGACGTTTTTGAGAAGTGATGGAAACAAGCAAACAAGAGCAGATCAGATTTCTGCTGAATCACCTCAGAGGAGCCTGTCAGCACAGATGGAGAGCAATCTTTTTTTTTAAAGCAGGAAACAAACCACCTCATTCCATCATGTGACTAGCATCAACTGCTGTGTTCTCAACTCAAATAGCCTTTTTTCCATCGAAATACTTGAAAAGCCGTGATTTCCTCCCAGCAGTCCAGAGACAGGTGTGTTTGAGGCGAACTGGCCTCTGTACATCAGTCTCAGGTGTTCATGTGAGTGTGTGTCTGTGTGTTTTCCCTGCAGTGGCCTGGAGACCCCAACAGAGTCGGCAGGGATCAGATCCTGCACTCCGGATTTAACAGTATGGATGCATGGATATCCTTCGGCATTCTGTTCGTGCGTGACACTAAACCCTGAAGAAAATACTTCCTGGTGGTTTCATTCAGTCAGTGTTCCTCAAAATGGTGCAAGCATTAATGAGGAGCTGAAACTACAACTCGCTCCAGTGAACCTGATTACAGTAACACTGTGTCAGAGGAAACTTACCCCAAATTATGAAACCGTAAATACTTGCATTTTGCGGTTTTATTATACACCCACCTGAAGTCCAGTGCTTTGTGACTGAAAGGAACCTTTCTTTTTTTTTTCCAACTTCAACCATTTGCTTCTTGTAGAGTAGCTATTGATCATGCAGTGTTTGTGTGTGCAGGCTAAACCAACAACCCATAACATTACATTGACTCTTAATATCTCATAAGGACATTTATTTTCATTTTAGTGAACAAACCTTGTGCTCACATTGTGCCATTATGTTTAGAAACTTAAAACAGACCAGTCCATTTTTTTAATTAAGTGAAACTGTATTTTAATTAACTTCTTCTCATAAATATAAGCCAATTGGTTTTACAGTGTGGCAGGTTTAGCTCCCTGCGCCTTTAATCAAGAAAATCTGCAGCGCTGCACAAAACAGAATGGCTTTGTGACAGAAGCGCATTATTCATGTTCTCACCAGCATTTCCGCCCCGATCAGGGGTCTAGAAGCCACAATCAGCTCTTAAGCCTGTTTAATGACGCCCTGGAGCTTCCACAGATCGATATGCAAATCATGTTTTCGTCAACACTTTGTCAAGCAAGTCGAAGTTTCTGTCGTCCGTGGGGTTGGGAAGAAGGCATCAGATAAAATTCAAGGTTCGTCCTGGAAAGGTCAAAACAGAGACAGACACTAACACGTTGTCTCATTCACACCTACATACAGATTCAGAGAAACAAACGCAGTGTTCTCTGCACACCTTCACACCGCGAGACGAAGCCGGAGAGCCCGGACAACGGCCAGACGGGCAGAACAAAGCAGGGACCTTCTAACAGACGGCTGCGTGTTAACCACCGCTCCGCCCTGCAGCTCGACGGTGGATTCAAACGGAGGTGAACTGCCTGTTATACAACCGATTAAAAAAATAATGGCCTGAGCAAGTTTCCAAATAAACTGAAGAAGAAGCGGAGTTTTTGATATTTTAGAAACACTACCATGTGATTTAGGGTTTATGAAACAGCGCAATGTTAACATTGGCTGTTGCACAATAGAAGTAAAACAACATGACCCAGTTCCGCGGGGCTCCGGGGCGCCAGCAGGTTCAGCCAGGTTCTGGTCAAATCATGATTTTAAGAAGGTCTAAAGTTTGATATGGAGGGAGGTAAGGAGGGAAAAAGCCTTTTCAGGTCATGCAGGTTTGAAAAGCTGCCAATTGAAGTCATCTCATTTGCAGATCAGCTGATCACCTTTTTCAGTTTCAAACAATGTGTGCAAAAATAGACGGCCTCCTCTGTGACAGCGGCAGGTTTTCACTCACAGAGGAAATGAGAACAAGTGCGGTTGGAAACTCAACTCGCCACAATCACCTCACCTTTCCACGAAGAGAAGCAGTCTCAACACCTCTGGAGTCAAGGGCCTCAACAACCAAGCAGAAATGAACGGCAGACGCTTTGTTCTCATCTTACTTTATTCAGTAGTAATATAAATGAGCTGAATCAGCAGACGGTGACAAGCATCGGTCGGCCCCCCGACGTGAAGGGACTCGCACTCTTCAGATCAGATCCTGCTTGTTTAAAAGGTTGTTAAAACATCACTGAACAATCTTTTCAACTGAACAAGAAACCTCAACACAAAGCAGAAAGAAGAAGACGAAGACGACGATGAGTTAAAATTACAAAAACTTTGCTAATTCATGGACTGCAAAGTGAGACACGGCTAAGTGTTCTTCGAAGGGAGTGCGAACGCAGCTCCCAACCAGAGCTGGACGTTAGCGTGCTACAGTTATGCAACGCTGCTTTCCACACCGCGTTCACCTGCGTTCAGAGGCCGGCCTGCTCTCCGCGGCTCTCCCTGTAGTCTGTCGCTGGTTTGCATCGTCGCAAGTTTGAAAATAAGAAACAAGATAATGAACTGACAATCAATGCAGTTGACATATTAGTTAAGAGTTTAAAAAAAAAAAACTGTTACTTTGAACACAAGGAGGATGTCTACAGTGTGTGTGAAGACATTTAAAAGAAAGACAACGTGGAAAAAAATAAATACAATGTTGGAAAGTCGAGTCAATCGTATGTTTTTTTTTTTTTTTTTTAACTGTTTGAAAAACAAAACACAGCTCAACGTAAGTCATGTTCGGTGTAAGGAAGGTGACTGACAGTATATTCAATATAACATCTCATAATATGCATCTGTTAATATATTCATTACATCCTCCTTTCTAATCACACAGGTCGTTACAGCCTCCGGGCAGGAGGAGAGCGAGGGAGGGAGAGAGAGAGAGAGGGGTACATAAGTTATTACGGGGAAGTGCAGGGACAGGGGGGGGTGTGTTGGGTGGGGGCTTTAGCAGGAGACCTCCATGGTCTGAGGCCTGGCCTGGCCGTCCAGGGCCCTGGCGCCGCCGCCGCCTTCCAGCAGGCTGTTGAGGTTGTTGCGGCTGCGGCTGCTGTCCATGGAGGTGATGCTGGAGGAGGAGGTGGTGCGAGAGCGAGCCAGACGAGTCATTCCTGCCGACGGCACTGAAACAGAGCGGCGGCCGTTAGTAGTCCGCTCACGGCGGCGCGGTTTGGACACACTCTCACACACACATCCTGACACCGCAACAGAAAGAAAGAAAGGGAAAAAAAAAAGTGCTTGTCATGCAGATAATTCTCTGATAATGAACAAAAACAACACAAAAAAAACCCCCCAAAATGTGTGACTGAAAACTCGAAAAGCAACACATCAGCAGGAGCAACGATCCAACTGAAGCATCAGCAGCAGGTCATGCAGCAAAAAAAACCAAAAAAAAAAACGGGACACTGAGGACGGGATCCATGCTAACGGGAGACTCCTGCTGAGAGATGAATGTGCTGGAAGTATGCAGAAAGCCATCCCACCGAGCAAAACACACAACGCCGCTGCTGGAAATACCAAACGGTGCTCTCTGGAGACGTTTCTGCATACGCCGACATTCATCCTGCACGGAGCGTTACGAGGCTGCCGGTTCGAAGCCTTCTAAGTCTGACGGCTGCTCAGGAGTCCGGTACCTGATTCGTTGCTCAGGTGACTGAGGAGAACGTAGGGAACTGCAAGCCGCGATTACACGGGGAAAGAAAGGAGAGAGGGTGGAAAGAGGAGAAATGTTACGTTGCTTGGTCTGGCCCAGAACTGGCCCAGAGGCCAGGTAAGATACGGCGGCGTGTGTGCACGCCACGATGCCCAGCTCCTGCCCCGATTGGCCGGTTCCTTTTGCATTTCACACTGTGGCAACGTGTTAATGAGAGAAAAGCAGCTTTCAGAAACACGCTGAGGTGTCGAGGTTTATTTTCCACACTTTTCTCGGCATGAAAACACTCGTTTTTAATCTGCTCTAATCCTGCTGTGGCATTTGCTCAATAGGGGGACTCAGTGGCCTTTAGAGCGACAGCGAGGCTCTGATGGACCCGCTGCACCCGGGGGCGCGGCCCACGGAGACGGGTTTGGGAACAGAGGAGAATTAGCATTAAAGAAACACACACAAAGACGGAGGTGGCCTCTGTGGCTCCACCGTTCAGAGCGCCGTCCGTGCACGGAGCAGAGCGGTCGGTGGGGTCTGACGGGGATGTGTTTGTTTTCTCTTTGCAAACGAAGGACTGTAAAAAAAACCCTGTTTAACTCTGCACCTTCAGTCTCTCCTCAACAGAGACCGGACCGCATCATTAAACAGTTCTGGATAGAAAAGCACAACAAATAAATGAAAGAAAACTTTAGGGGATGAAATAAAAAAACCAGAGGGTCAGTGTTGAAGCACACTCGGGACTGAACGGGAACTCCCTGTTCAGTGCGTGGAGCGCCGCTGTCACGCCACTCACGCTAAAAGCACTAACGCCTCACCTACTGAGGGTTGTGGGTGCCACACACTGAAAAGAGCAGAGAGGAAATGTGTGTTAGCGTCCACTGCCTCTCCACTCTGAGACCAGGGCTGACACTGACACTCACACGCACACACACACACAGAAAACAAAAAACTGCTTTCCATTCAAATGCCGCTGGCCACGGTCCAAACCCCATCGGCAGGGGTGTTTAGCAACAAGCTCTAAGGAGGCCGCGGTGAAAAAAAAAAAAAAAATCCTCATTGAAGTAACCCTTGTCATTGCAAGCACGTCAACAGGAAGCTCAGCGAAGAGCGGACGAGCTTGGACCACAAACACGTCAAGCCTGTAAAAAACAACCCTGACCACCGAGACAACCTGTTACACCCAGCTCACTTATTTAGATGTTTTTACATTCTGTCCATGGAAAAGGTGAGATGTCTTCACTTACTGTAGCCCATGCCCTGAACAAAGTACTTGAATGCTTCAGCAAGTTTCCCGGGCTGCAAAGAGATAAACATGTCCAAGTTAATGCATTGATGAGAAGATTTCCTGATGGAAGTTTTCTTATGACATTAATAACTCACCTGAACCACCTGGGGCAAGCCGCCACAGTCAGCCATCTGTGAGGGGAAACATGAGTCTCATTATCAAATCCTTCGAGCGCTCAGGAGAGACTTCACCGCACAGGCTCACCTTTAGCAACGTGGTCTTGGTGGGGTTTAACCTGGAGTTGCACTCCACCTGAAACACCAATGAGGGGGAAACACTGAGAAAAACGGACAGAAATAAACTGCTTCTCAGGTTACAGAGAGGATGGGACGCGACTCACAACGGCCTCCACGGCGGGCGAGGTGTCGCCCACCACCAGCAGGGCGGGGCACCTGCAACACAGCGAGAGTCGTCAAATCACGCCGCCGAGCCGCACGCCAACACATTCACCATGACTATCAAGCAAACCCACGTTAGTGTGTTGACCGTGTCCTCGTTCAGACCGACAACTGGCCTCTCGATGTCCAGGTCTCGGCGGCTGCAGCAGAGGGAGAAAACGCAGCGATCTGTGAAGTAACAATCTGGCAAAACTGGAAGGTCACCTGGCACAAAAAGAGTTTTGTTTTTTTTTTATCTTGGTGCTGTTCACAGTTTTTGTATTAAACCCTTGTGCTTTGTATTTAGGTCAGGCTCAGTGCAGCTGCCTTTGCTACAAGGAAAACAGTTCAGGACAAAGTGGCCACACACCACAACACTTTTAGTTACAGGGACGGGAGGATCCGGGTGAGGACTCTCCAATCAGCAGTGAAGTCGGGTTATCTACATCTCTATGTCTGATAAACAGCTGCATCCTGAATACTGACCAGTGTGTAGTATTTCTATCTTTATTTTCAACAATGGGGGGGAATAAATTCCAGAAAGAGAAATCTTGATTACAGCTGCTGCAAAGCGGATTCATGGCTGTGAGGGGAAACAGAGTAACAGAGCAGTGAAGGAGAGTTCTGTTCGGCTGGAAATCCCTCTGAGCAGTTACACATTATGAAAAGATTACAGCCACTTTTTGTGCTGCTTTCACTCAGCTGAAGTAGGTAGAAACCAGGATAAAGTGGATCAATGCACCAGTATTAAAACTTTTCTCTGATTCCCCAATCCTGGATGAAGCTCTCTTTGAGACTCGGAAAGCAGCACACCTCAGAAGCGCCAGACTCAGCCCGCCTAAACACACTTCATTTGACAAGCAGCACGTTAAAACACTGAGTGTACAGCACATAAACTAATCATTGACTGCCGTACTATTGGTAGGATCCGCAGAAGAGCGCCAGGTTGTCCTGGTTGATGTCCTGAGCGATATGGAGGCGGTAGGTTTGGATCAGCTCCTGGTTGTCTGTCAGCTCATCCTGTTGAAGAGAAAAGACTTAATCTGACACAAAGAGGAAATCTTTAATCTAATTAAAGCACCAAAAATAAAACTGCCGTTAGACGGAGGCCACACAGCGACCGAGTGGCGCGTACCGAGAGGAGTTGTTTCTAATTTGCCTCAGTGACGCTGGGTCACCTCCCGGTTCTGTCTGTTATTAAACTTTGTGAATATCAGACTGCCAGTCGATGTATGCCAAGAGGACAGAGGGGAAAATAATTAGCAAATGTCTGTTTTAAAGGATCAAGATGAGGCTGTCGAGGGAAATCAAGAGAAGCCCCCAGAGCTCTGGGAAATGTTTCACCATGTCGATGGGCGACAGCGGGGAGAGTTAATGGAAAACTCACTGTGCTGAAGTGGTGAGCCATGACGATATCCACCAGGTTGCTGGTCCATCCAGACAGCTGCGCACAAGCACAACCAGCACGTTAGAGAGCCGCAGTTTATTGATCACTCAGAAGAAAACCTCATTTGATGCTTGAACTGCCGGAGATGACTCAGTTTTTGTCCCTCGGGAGCCATCAGCAGAGAGCCGAAGGGAATTACTTTGATTTAACCTTTCGATTACTGTTCTGACAGGAAGCACGCACACTTCCCATAATCATAACTCTGACACACTTAATGACATTTTAAAAATTCAAAATCCAGAAGGAAGCAGGGAAATTAAACTTTGTGTGCATAAATCCCTCATGACTTCTGCGGCACATCAGATTCCCCAGTTTGTGACGCATTCAGAACATGAGCTCCTCAGTACTAATTAAAGTCGATACATACTGAAAGCTAATCTGATCTCTCATTGCTCATCTTGACAATCTCACAGCTTTAAGTCAAAACAAATCTGCAGTCTGTTTATGATCATAACCCAACACGTCCGGGGTTTCTGAATCCAAAACACGACGTGAGATGAAAAGCTAAACGCCATTACTCCACAGCCGCATGACCGGGTTTCTAACTTCTCGTTAAAGTCTCTTGTCTGCTTCACAAAAGTTTCAACTACAATGTGAGCGTGATAAAACATGAAACGCAAGAAGAGGAGTGTGAGCACATCGAGCTTATGTAGGCAAGTAGTACGCGTCTGATGTAATGATGCAGTCTGCGACGCTCTCTGTGGTCTTTTCAGCCACTTAAAAACAATCAATGGTTTCAAGATATGCTTCAAAGCTTTGAAACACAGACCGAGGTACTGATCAAGTCCTTTGACGTTCTTTTAATAACATCGGCTTGTGTGAACCATTCATGTCACAAAAAAACAATCAGGGTGAAAATGAGGACACCAAGAGTGTTTACAGGACTTCTTCTGAAATAAAAGGTCATGTTCATGTTCTTAGAAGGTATGAGGATTAGATCCTCCTGTGTTATTAGCTTGGGAAAAGGCAGTAAGCTCCAGCTCCAGGATTAACTCTGACTGAGGATCTTACAAGTCATATTCCCTGCAATGACTTCTTTCTCAACATATCGTAATCCATTGAGGCAAAATATCAGTCAGACTACATTACAACGCAAATAAACTGCTGAGAACATTCTTCTCTCTCTCTCACTTTGGTTTGGAAACATGCCGGAGTGAAATCACACCGGGAGAGAATACAAAGCGGGGGTTGTTTTTAACGTATGTGGGACAAAGGTCGCCTCGAGTTCCTCCTACTGCATGACCGCGTGTAGCACCAGCGGGTCGCAGAATGTTCTGGACTCTGTTCAAACGCATCAACGCCTCACGCTGTACCCAGTAACAGCAGTGTGATCCACTGCGTTCTTCATTTGAAACCAAGTATTCCACTCAAAGTAAAACTGTCAAGAGAGAAAACAGAACAATGGCACGTTAACTTTGATTTACAGCTCCCAATTCCAATAAGACATCTCCATTTGTCCCATGTTTCTACATCAGATCTATGCAGGAAACCTAAAACACACACTGTTTCTCTGGACCTGTCTTTAGTGTCGTTCATGGGCTAAACTAGACACACACTCCAGCAGTGTGGTGAGGGCGGGACGGAGGCTGCTTGAACACCAGAATTCATTCATAAGTAACAACCTGACAGAAGTCTGGAAACCAAAGTGAAATGGCTGGTACATTATTTAATGAACCACTTCCACTCAGAGCAGCGTTTTTAATCAGAACTCTTCTGGGCTCGATGACGTCTGTTCACAGCGGGACGCCACAAGAGTGTTTTTGCAGTCCAGCCATCATGGACCCTCCAGTACGAACACACAGGTGGAAATTCTCATCTTAAACTTCAGATCGCAGACTATTGGTTATCGTCCAGCTAACAGTTGTACGGTGAAAGAGAAGCTGATTGATGCCACAGATACCGACCTTTGAAGCGGCCCAGTCGATCCAGCCTTCAGCGCAGGGGTCGACATTGATCAGAACCAGCCCCTCCACCAGGGTGGGGTTGTTAAGCTGAGGGGGAGAGGAGGGGGAGATGCGGGTCAGTGCACTGAGAACAAAAAGATTTCATAAGCAAAAACGCAGCCCTCTCTTGGATTAGCCCGCCTTCTGCGAGCCGCTGCAGGTTCGCAGTGTTTGGAAGCTGAATTAGCTGTCACCCTTGTGTAAACCAACAGTGTGGATTAGTCTGGGCAGCGGAGCAGCGAATCGTGACGAGGCAGAGCTTCATCTCCACAGCACGAGAGCGGCGAAGTCTGGATTTCTCTCTCATTTTTCCCTCTGTCCTTGACTTTGTGTTTTCCCTCAGCAGAGCAGGTGGAAGATGAATCGGCTGATGAAACATGATAAAAAGTGAAGCATTTCTTTTTTTGTTTAAACAGAGGTATAAAACAAAGACGACGGGATTTGGGGCTTCTAAATAAAAGGGCGCGGTTTTGGAATTGCCTGAAGACAGAGCGAGGATGTCAGGGGAAATCTAAAGATCTATTTCCTGCAGAGCGGAGCGAAGGCTGCGGATGCTGCTTTCCTCACAACACGGACGCAGAGCAGCAACAGCTGCTGGAACTCTATCGTGGCTAAACACATTTGTTCCAAGTCGGTTAAAGCAAAAGCTTTTCAGAATCAATTTTTCCTCATTAATTCTGAACAAGAACAGACTCTCCACAGAGAGCCTGGCATCGCAATCCCGAAACTTTACCCATTCCCCTTTCACCCAGTTGAGCATCCTCTCCTTCCATTATTTATCATTCAGTGCTCCATCGCGCCTCGCTGTCAATTCTGGATCTTTCTGCTACATTGTGCTTATTTTAGCTCCACCGCGCTGAGTGCGGACACAAGGCTAAGGCAACTGAAAAGGAGAAAATCACCAAGGTGATTCATCATCTGGGGAATGGCAGCATATGCAGCGGGCTGCAGAGAAACCTGGCGCCCTGAGTGGGCTTGATGGGATCCTTTAACGTTCAGTGCAACGAGCAGTGCGGTGTGAAAACCTTCGATAATTACAGGAGCAACAAAGAGCCGGACAGAAGAACAACACAGGAATTTGAAAGCGGCGGCGTGAACGCTGTGGACTCACTGCAAAGCGGCTGAGGATGTACGCTCCGGCTCCCACGCCGATGCCGATCACACTGTTGACTCTGTGGAGAAGGCGGCCGGTCAGTGGGACTGCGGACGAACAGCCGCTTTACGCACATTCATCACATCGGTAATCGTCCGTCACTCACTTGAGCTGAGTCATCACAGAGGGCAGCATCTCGGCCAGCTCGTCCATGGTGGGGTAGCGGTACCTGCAGACGGACGGCACAGTCTCACTCCCATATGGTAATCAGAGAAATTGATCCGATTGTAAATTTAAATTCTTCATGATCGCAACAGGCAGGGAACTGAGTATATCCATTAGTAAATGAATATCCAGCCCACACACGGTTCACGCCAAATGAATTGATTGCAGCTTTTACAACAGCGCTGGAATAAATGTGCTCCCATCAGTCTGCGGGCGTCGCCACACTCACCCGGTGGGGAAGGGGGGGGCGCCCTCCTGCTGGCCGGGGGCGTCCACATGGACCACGGCGAAGTGCTGGGTGATCTCCTGCATGTCCTCATAGTTGAACAGGGTGTTGAAGCAAGACTTGTCTGGAAAGGTGCGGGGACACAGGGCGAGAGAGGAGGAGGGGGAGCGGCGGTAAGGAGTCTGCAGGGGAGCCGAGCGGCTCCGTGAGGTTGCAGAGGCTAAAACAAAACACCGACACCGCGCATACTGATGAGCAGGGCGTTAAGCTGACTCACGGTTGAGGCCGATGTCGTGATAGGTGAGGATGACAGGTCTGTTGCCCTTTGGGACGCCTCTCATCGTCACATGGAGGACGCCATGTGGCGTCTCAATGTCATGCTCCTGCAGTCACAGAGAGGGGCGAAGAGGTTCGGATCACTGACACTTGTACAGTTTACAGGAGACATCACCAACTCAGTTGCATTTCAAGACATGAACTACAGTTCTGATATTGCCACTAAATCAGTCACTCTCAAGTCTTCACTCTTCCAAAGGATGTAAACAAGGAAGTAGCTCGATTAGCTCGCTCAGAATGTTTTTACAGTTCAGCTCAGGTGTTTATTCTACTCAGTTTCATATCTGGTGCTATATATTAAAAGTGGGCCTGTGGTGTTGTGGAGGTCAGAAAAACAAGCTTTAGTTTCAGACGCTGCGGGTTCAAATCCTACAGGTTATCACTGGGGATCCCTGAAGAAGGATCAATTCATTTATCCTACTTATTAGATTAGGATAAACAACAGTGTCTGAATTCACCGTAGGAAATGAATCTCTTCTCCTCCAAGTGCTTTTTAATAATTTTCAGTTACGGCGATTGGGCCATCCCTGGAACCCTGAAGGCCTCTTGGTGTGTGAGAGAGTGCTAAAGTTACACCACTGCGTTGCTGGCTGCAGCACGGTGTGTTTTCACGTTGAAAGGGAGCTCGGGTTTCACACACAATTTAGCCAAGTACAAGGTTTTGATGAGCCGGGAGGAGTACGCCTATAAACACCTATAAACATGACATTTTATCAGTGTCTGACTCAGGATTTAATAACAATGACTGAAACACATCATGAAGCAGAGTGATAATAATAATAAACAGTGGGATTTTTCTCTCTAATGTGACTGATTCCCATGACAGGCACAAATCTGAAGTTTATCCTTCAAAGCATCCAGAAGGGGAAACAATTTCCCAAAAGCAACCCTCCCCATAAACCAACAAGACATTTCAGGGTTTCTAAGCAGAGTTGGAGATGCACAGCATGCACCGCGTGTCTCCCCCAAACCTCCGACCGTGTCCTCGGCCAAACAAAACACTGAAAGGGCGATCTGCAAAACAGGCTCTTCACCCAGAAAAATACTCTTTATATCTGATGGCCTGAAACTCACAGCTCTTTCACGAGTATGACTCGGCGAAAACGCCAGCATCCTTCGTCTTTCAGAGAGACTCCTTAAAATTCAAAGCTCGCACAATGTTCATTGTCTCCGCTACTTTAGAATGAGATTTTTCTTCTCGATCGGGCACTGTGAAGTCTCACATTAGTTCTCCACAAGGCATGATAAATGGACTTGAAGTTAGGCCTGAAAAAAAGATGTCAGAACGAGTGGGGATTTAAAGATGACACAGCAGAAACGACTTAGTGATGCCGATGGCGTTCAGGACGAGGGTGAAGGAAGTGACAATATGAAAGATAACCCACTGCACGGGGGGGGGGGGGGGCAGAAAGTTTCCAGACTTTGCCCGAAACCTCACGCTCGTGCACACATGCACGCACACACAGCCGGCGTGATTTGGTGCTACAAATAGCACTGTGCATGACGCAGCGACCTGCGCGTGTGCACTGCACAGAACGGCGGGTGGGGCCCGGTCTGGAGCCCTGCGAGTCATCAATAATACAGAAACAGAGAGAGAGAGAAAGAGAGAGAGAGAGAGAGAGAGCTTATGGCTGCCAGTTCACGAGGGAATGTTACCCCGACTGTGCTGCCGACTCCCTGCGACTGCAGGTGACTGACGGATGTATGTCAGAATCTCTTCAGACGACATCAAGGTTAATTCTCAAGGACAGGGCTGCAGTAATTGCTCACTGAAATGTATAACTGACACGGCAACACAAGAGGAAAACCGCTCATCCTGTCGGCAGCTGAATGAGGTATTTCCATTTGAGTGGGTGGTGATCGGGAGATTAGCCTGCCACACAAAACATGACAACGATGCACAATGCACCGCTTGCTGCCTTCCAGCCACAGTTTAGTCCAATCTACATATGCGGAATCTAACCGACCTTCCGCAGATAGGAGTAGTCTTCAGCAAACAGGAAGCCGTGAACCCATCGCAGGCCCTTTTTCACAGATAATGAAATGATTCTCCTGCCCTCGACTAGGTGGGGTGGCGGAACAACTTGTTACAGATGGAGAGGAAACTCTCGCTCTCTGTGGCCGGGCTTCAGCACAATTCTCATTTTTAGACAAGGACAGAGTCAAGGACATTCAGCGGAATGAGAAGCTTTCCCAGGGAAACACGGCTTGTTCGAAAGCCCGTCCGCCGTGTCCCGTGTTCGCACATGACGCGCTCCACAGAACGCATGAACGCCCCACCGGTGGCATGAAAGAACCGCAGCTCAACGAAACACAAGGTGAGGGGGACGGAGATGGAATACGAGATAGAAGAGGAGAAAGTCTGGAAGTGGACTGGAGGAATCAGAGCGTGAAAGCACACAGTGACAGAAACAGGAGGAAAGAAGACGGAGGGAGTCCTGTGTGGCCAGGGGAAGGGTGTGCCTGAAGACACTTTAATTTATCATGACTCTCCTGCACCGTCCTGCCAGTAAGATGGAGAATAACAACTCGGGCAGTGATGGAAAGACAGATGAGGAGCGGACCTTTTATCTGTCCATTTGGCTCCTGGCACCGTTTAATAGCTGTATTGATCCGGGAGCTCAGCCTTTCATCACACATGTTTGGGTATAGACGTACACACAGCGACGCCAGGAGAAAACACACGGGGTGGGGCATACGTCTGGATAGCTGAGTGTATGTGTGTGTGTTGGGGGGGGGAATGAAATTAGTGCACTGCAATGGCATCAAATCTCTCACATTTTGAAACCTCAATGGGGCTCTATGTTGGACAAATAGTGTGTGAAGGTGTGTTTGGGGCAGGCGGGACAGGAGGACAGATTTGTGCTTCGTTCAGCACAGCCGATTTTTTTTTTTTTTTTTCAATAAACAAGACGAATTAAAACACACCAACGAGGCTGCAAGATGTGGGGAGAAGAGTCATGATGTTACACTTCCTGCGTTCTCTTGCTCAGAGCAGCATCAGGAAGGTGACACACGAGTGCGTAGAGACACTCACACATACATAAAACATTTATGGATCTAGGTGTGTGTGCTTGAAACATAAACAGCACTCTGAACAGGCAATATACACACACAACACACACACACACACACGTGTATCTGAAGCAGTGGGCTGGCACCACAAACTCAAGGTCTATTCAGGGATGGGGAGGGAGTCGCTACAGTGGTTTCAGTGTGTTGATGCCTTATTGTGGCGCTCGTGCGTGTGTGTGAGTATATGTGACCTCTCTCCTGTTTTCAGTGATAATGAAAAAAAAAAAAAAAGACTAAAGCACGGTGCATTCACGCTCTGCAGATCCTCTTTAATCACTGCTCAAAACATGCATCCCTGCAGTCAGAAACACTTTCAAAACATGTACACTGATAAACAGTCACAGCCCTGATCCTGTGAGGAAGGCTGACATGCACGCGTCTATTTAGTGTGGTTTGTGCAGAATCGCAGACACTTGAGACGCGCATGCATCTTTCATATAATGACATTAAAATGCACCACTGCAGAGTGAGCATGCTCAGGCTGTGCAGACTGCACACATGGACACCGAGTGACCTGGAGGCACACACACACACACACACACACACACACTCTAACACAGCAAATGTTCACCCCATACCAGCAGCTGCTTAGGCTGACAAAGCCCCAGCAAGTCAGCAAGACCCCCACAAGCTATTCCCTGTCCAACAAACCAGCTGCTCCTGTGCCGTCTCTGGACGGGCTACAGAACAACACCTCTGCTCTGAACCAGAACCCGCTCGCTGCACGGGCCGAGCCAGGTGTGCCGAGCCAGGCGGGACACGTTTTCTCACTCACCACTCCATTTCCTCCGCATGTAATCTGGTCCAGGTCCAGAACAGCTGACATGTTTTTCCCACACAGGAGAGGAGTGTGTTATGCTATGAGCGAGCGTGTGCTGGGCAGCTCTGAAGATCTCCAAAAGCAGGAGGAGGAGGAGGAAGAAGAAGAAGGGAGGGAGCGCTGGTAGGAAGGGAGGGATACAGGGTGAGGCGGCTCGAGCAGCACGGCGACAAGCAGGGAAGACAGGAAGAGAGGGAGGAGAAAGACAGCGGAGGGAGTGAAGAGGAGATGGGTAAATAACCTGAATGAAAGCAGAAGGGTGTGGGTGTGCGGAGTGGGGGAGAGGCGGCGGAGAAGATGCAGAAAGAACGAGAGGGAGAGAGAGAGAGAGAGAGACAAGAGACGAGAGGTTGGGAAAGAGAGCAGGAACAGAGACAGAGGGGGAGGAGAGTGAGACTGCAGTTTGTGCTTGGTAGTCACAGCGCGTCCCTACATCCAACCACTGGTGCATCTAATTGGATTGTGGAGGGTCAGGTGGGTAGAGGGAGGGGGGAGGGGCTTAGCGGCGAATGGAAAAGGGGGAGGATGGGGGTGGTGGTGGCGGGATGGAGCTGAGAGGGCTGGGCGCACGGCGAGGGGTGAAGGGGTGCAAAGGATGCAGAGGCAGACCGGGGGAAATGGTCGGGCTGCCTGACGTCACGCTCTGTTATTGATAAGCGGGAGGAGAGGAGGCTGACTTTGACAGCTCCTCTGCATCAGCAAAATGGCTGCACGTCACCACCGTTACCGGCACCCGCATCCAACCCCGCATCATCCAGCGGGAGGAGAAGCAGCTCAATGAGCGAGGCTTCAAAACGAGAGGGATCTCAGAGTGAACGGACGCCGTCAGGTGCGGCTAACTGAGTTTACAATGCAGGGGTGTGACGCCTGCGAGCAGCAGCCTCCGTCTCAGTCATGTGAACCTTTCATGCAGCGCTCAAGACTTCCTTCAAGCATCGACCTCTAACAGATGACCCTGCTCATGTAGCAGGCTCACCAGAGGAAATACAAACTATTTTTAATGAATTTCATTGAACAACCAAAACCACACACCATCAGGATCAATATCCTCCAAACTTCCTGCTGAGTCATTTGATCCCGATAGTGTATTGATCTCTCTCCTCAATCAGCTGCATTCCTGCTACCAGAGCAGTCGGTCACGCCTTGCTCTGAGACGGACTCCTCCAACCGGCCAATGGCAGCGAGGGAGACGGGCGCCGAGTCGCAGGAATTACAAGAAGAGGAAGAATGCCATTGGCTGAAAGAAATGTGGCAGTAAAATGTAGAAATAGTTCCTGTTGTGGCCAACAGAGGGTGCCGGTGACACACAAGCAGGACGTGATCAAACTATGACAACACAGGAGGACAGAAAAAAGCAATAAAGAAACATTTTTCCCCCAGTGACACAACTCACTCCGGTTCTTTCTGTCACTGAGAGGACACGCTGCAGGAACAAGACACTCACTGCTTTGGTGGAAGTATCAAATTACAACTACTAATGCTCCTTATGAAAGTGTAATTTCCTGCTTTATATTTATATCTGGGTCCACTGCATGACTTTATAGTTTAAAAATGTGGTTTTCATACAATTCATTCAGGTAAATTGAATAGAATCACTGCTAATGACAATGCAATCAAATGCACCAAAACGTAACTAAATGCAGCTAATTCGGTGGAGAAAAACACTTTGGACTTTGTAACAAAAATTAGACTTATGTCTAAATGTTTGTGCACCTCAGAATAACGGTTACTTCCTGAATGACACTCGTACCAGCTGGACTGCAGGGAGGCAAAACAAAGAAACCTTGTATCTTTTAGTGGTGACAGGGTGCACAGGAACGGAAAAGAAAGAACCGACCTCACAAGTTCACACTGGATGAAAGTTAATCCATCCATAATCAATCCCAAGCAAACCCACATTTTTTTTTTTTTTTTTATAAATAATTTTTATAAACATGAAAGTGCTATACAAAATAAAGTTTGATTTTCGGCTTTACCTTTTTGACTTATATAGTCCAGCTTTCAAGATATTGTTGAACACGGAGAGAAAAGGTTATCCTTTCATCCAGTCCATTTATCTGCTTTTACACAATATGGATTCTTCATTTTCAAACTAGTGATTTAAAGCTCACATACTTTCATGCAGTCCCGAATGAAAGAGACATAATGACAGAGCTGTACTGAATCACACCGGACTGTACAAGTGCACCTGAAGCAGGGGACGGTGGGTTAGAGAGATATATGGAAAAGTAATATTTAGGACATTTCAAACTCATAACTGTTTCAATACTTTAACAATAAAGTCAACTCATTAGTTTTTTCAGCCTATGTTTTTTTTTTTTTTTATCAAGCTAAGTCATTTTTCTACTAAACTGATGTCAAACAGTATGTTAAATATTTCCATTTATAAATGATCTGTTTTGCTCCATTTTCAGGTATCACTATGAGACTGCTGGTAAATGACTAAACACAATGCCAGATATAATCAGGTTTAGGCAGTCCTAATGTCGGTAGTATGAGGTCAATGAGGGAACGTAGTGTGACACAGACAGCAGAGCAGGCGTCTCTTTGTGTCGCTGAGTCACACAGCACAAACCTGATCAGTGTTTAGCTCTGCGTACACTTTTTGCTGTACATATGGTCAGATTCACACACATTTCTTTAAATTGAAAGTCACCTTTTTTTTTGACTGCAACACCTTGTGAAATTACCTGACATGGTTATTTTTCATTCTGTCCCAAGACAGTAACTAAAGATGTGGTCTGAGTCAGCTTTTTATTAAACTTAAGCTTTTCTTAGAGGACAATACACCATCTGCTGAAAGCTCCAGTAACGCCATAACCTGTCCTATGGCGCCCTCTGCTGGGATTAACGAAGATCTACAGAGACAAAGAAATTTTTGCTGAATCAAGTTATGATGCCACACGATCAAGAAACTCAATTAAACCCAACTAAACTACATTTTGAATATTCCAAATATCTTCTAATATTGTGGATGGATAACGCCACGATTCCACATGCAATTGAAGCCATCTGTTCTTATCCATCTACACTTCTGGTAGAAAGATGGTGGATTTTATTTGGATGGAAATCCCAAATCGCAATCTTTGCCTGATGGCAAAGAGGTGTTTCATCTTGTTCAGCTAGAAAGGTAATATTCTTGGAAAAGGTAGCAAGGCTACGTTTCATAGATTACTTGTTTATCTTATGCCACTGTTTTCACTTTACAACATTTATGTAACCGAACGCGCTGTATTATATGCTCACTTTGTACTTAACACTCATTTCAGATTTGTTTACTTATTTGTTTTCTGTTAGTCTTTATGTTTAGGCTTTGGCTGCATATACTTACATATATACTCACATTTTTATTCCTATTCTTATGTTTGTTTAAAATTTCAGAGTGCATTATCATTATTATTATTACTCTCAGAGGTCTATTGTTCTTGCTGTTTGGGTTTCTTTTTATTATTCAGGGGGCAAGGTGTGTGATATCCTATGTGTCCACTATTGTATTCCCAATTAGAAAAAATATATATATAAAATAAAAAATAGCTCATGTGTTAAAATAAATAATGTGAACTCCAACAAACATGCAAAGCATTAATATAATCATAATATACTGCACAGACCTGCAGATGTAGCATCACACCAGCTGCTCCACTTTTTATGTACAGTCAGCTATTTCTACATCCATAAAGTAACTCAGTCCTCCAAGTGTGCACTTTAAAATAAAGTAAGTCCCAGGGGTTACAGGAGGCTGACTCACACCTTCCTCACCACAGGAGAGGACAGCAGAGAGCAGCAGAGCCACTCCGGGTTCTCCTCTCTGACCCACACAGCTCTGACACGACCGCTGCAGTACCTGAGCGCCGCCTGCGGCGGGGCTTCAGCAGCAGCTGGATTTGTCCTCCAGCTGCTGGAAAGTCATCGCTGCGGAGAGGAAAGCCTCCTCAAGTCTCACTCTGAAGCCTTTCATAATGCTTCATAAATTTGCTCCATTCACCAATAAGTTCAAACAGTCAGCAAAATCTACAGGAAAGCCGTTTGTCAGAAAAATCTTTCGCCTTCACACTAAAAAAAAAATTGAAAAAAACTGACATTTGTAAAAACTCCAGGGTGTGACGGAGTGAGGTGCCACGGAAAATAATAACCCTCAAACACATTTAAATCTCAGTTCATCCCATCAGCACAGTTCAGCTGCATTTGTTTGAGTACACTGCAGCTGTGGAATTTAAGCTGAATGAAGATGAGGGCAGAGGAAGTACAGGTGCACCGTGTGTGAATCTATTAATAATAATGTCCACGGGGAGGGATGCTGGGGCTGCATGTGGCACGACTGCCTGCTCCAGCTAACATGCTTACTCTCCTCCCCTGCTTGCAGGAGCTATATTTAGCTCTGGTGGGATGCTGGAAGCAGACATGACTGCAGAAAAGTGAGAGAGGGATGAAAGGTTTAACCCTTCGCTGCCGGGATGCTTGTTAAAACGCAGCACAGAGCTCTGCCTGTGTGATGGTGCTTCTCCTTTCGACAAGATGGGTGCGAGTGTGAGCTTCAGTGTAAAGATACTGTGAAGAAACACTGCCCATATGAGAGAAGTTACTCCTGTTATCATGATTTTTATGTGAATTTTAAGATGAAAAGACCTCAATGGCAATAGCAAAATGTTTTTTTTTTTTTTTTTTTTTAACTGACTGGAGAAAGAAACACCCGGCTTCCGATCATGACAATTAAAACCCAGCATCCTGAAAGGCACAATCAGTACTGAAGAGTGCACCAAGGGAACATCGTGTTCCCATCCAGCCAGCGTCTTCTTCACAGAAGGCCTTGGATATTTTGGTAAGAGTGAAAATGAGGATGCCCTTCAAGACCGCACACACAGTGAAACCCCTCAGAGGAAACTTGTAGGATCAGTTTTGTGGTATTTGGCCTTCATCACGTTACAAAGGCAGCGAGATAGAAAGGCCACGTATTGAGGCTTTCGGCTGGATTCATGTCGAGGATTATCAGATATTCCAGCCCCCATATGCAGCCAAGCTGCTGGATCATCAGCCTGCCAGCCTCACAGGAACAATCCCATGGTTGATTACATCTGTGAGGCTTATTCATCTGCCTCACACTGAGGTCTTTATTTTTAGAAATGAGTCTCAGCAATCTCCTAAAACTTGTCTTTCCAACAGATCAGGCCCAAAGCCGTTCCATTACTTACCCTGAAAATGCCCTTAATTTGAAGATACTGCAATTGCTCACATGAACACAAAATGAGCAGTAAGTCAACTACTGTTTCATCTCACAGCAAAACAACCTCATGGGAGCAGACTACATTTTCTAACACTTTCACAAACAACCCTCCGTAGTTCTATTGTTTATATTCATGCTGTGTCCTTGTCCTTTCTCCTGAGTCGCTGCTACAATAGACTGCGCCGCAACAAAAGACGTTCTTACAGAGACCTCTGCACTTTCTTACAGAAGAGCACAGTAGCAACAGCAGCAGAGGTTAATCTAGAGCGGGGATATTAGGACGCTGAACCACTTCACCATCGTGTGACACTGGGTGTGAGCGGTGGACAGCAGTGTGGGGATGTAGGGCAGGTCAGTGGACAGATCAGCGAGAGCAGGGGCAGAAGAATGAGGCCGTGACCTACTGCCCTCAACACCGCCCCCACGGCAAGCGCAACACAATGTTTTCCAAACAATGCATGAAGAAGAAAGAAAGAAAGAAAAAAAAGACTCACCTGGCAGTCAAAATCTTGAAAGTTGCGTGCATTCTGGAAGAGAGAAGAAGAAATATGTATGTTTGTGCTGCCAATGCCATGTTCCCTGTGCAGTTACTCATCGACGTCACACACTCAGGTTCAATCCCTGCAGGTGCATGCTCTATCATCTAGTACAAAACTTAATTTTCATTATTTAAAAACATAGACCTCTGCTGTACACAACGGTTCGTTCCCTGCTCTCCGCCAGATGCACTTCTCCACTGGAGCAGTGAGCGTGGGCAGCAGAAAACAGAGAAGATGCTTTCGGGACTTGGTTGTAGGCAAACCCAGCCGGGTGTTCATGGACTTGGGAGGCAGATGGAGACTACAAAGGTTTGGCTTTCTTCTCCCCACTGACATAGCTGTGCTGCAGGAAATCACGGTAAAAATCATATCCAGAGCCAAAGTCTTTGCCGCTCTGCTGCTGAAACTTGGCCCTCAGATACGGATACACCAAAAAAATGTAGTGAAATAGAAGTGTCAGCATGAAGGAGGACATTTTAAATAAATTATTAGCTTCTATATTCATATAATCTGAGAGACGGTGCGGTGCAGCTTTTGCTGATACAGTACCAATCTGCAGTATAAAGACCAGTTTCTGAAGAGGCTACCTGTCTTTGACATTCATGGCATGTTGTACGGACTGAACCTTAAAGGTGCTATGGGCCAGGCAGGAATCAGGAATGAATTCTTGTGGTTGTAGCTCACTCTACTCTAGCTGCACCTCAGTATGGATCATGCATTTTTCTGTCAAATGGATGATCCTGAAATGTTTGCGTTTTGAAGTCTTGCTAAAATAAACCAGAAACACCAGTTTCTTAAAACTTCTTCAGAACACGGTGGAGCTATTGCAAATGAAAGGTAACGGATTCTTTGTAGAAGTAACACATGTATTACACAAACCCATAAAGCCTCTTAACCTATAGGTTTATCAGTCTTTGTTCTTATCTGGTATTTTTAACTCCAACCAGGACAGAAGCCTCGACACAGACACACACAATCTTAACAAGCAGCTTTAAAACATGAGCAGAGAGCTCATCTAAAAAAGTAGGGAAATATTTATTTAGCAAATACATTGCCTTTCCGGAAAGGGAGACGTTTGTCGGCTAAAGTGGAGAGGGACCTTTTCTCTAAACAACAACACTGAGCACAGAAGGTGGATTTAAAAACAAGCTTGCTGAAGCTAAAGTAATTGCTCTGCTATTGTTATTTCATAACAGTAATCAGGCATTGCATTGGGGAATTACAGTATTTCCTGCTGGAAATTTGAGTTTAATGAATCTACAGCGTGCTAGCTGTATTTTGCATCCCTGAAATCAAATGTGTAAAACTAATGAAGTAAAGTTAACAGACGGTGATTGAGTTTTCCGGGAGGAGCATTCCTGACAATCATTACCATCGACTCCGTCTTAGCTGATGTCTGGCTCTGCTCTGACAAGACTGAAAAAACAAAACATTTAATGATTTCTCTCGACTACCCGTTGATTTTCTAAATGCACAGACAGTCTGCCGTTTGTTTACTTAGGAAATGTTTGGCAGGCACTAAAGAGACACAATAATAACCAATTAGCTTTGTCTGCCTGTGATAATGTTCTCTTTTTGCTCATTGGGGTGTGTTCTGTTGCTGTGCTGTTCCTCTCAAATTAATTCAGTATATTGTTCCTCCTTCCTCCTAATTTGTATGCTCTGCTTTGACTGAACAGACATGTACTCACGCACGTTTGCTAATAATATCTCTCTGGTCAGCGCCGTTGTTATGGTTACTACCGGCCCACCGCCTCCTAGCTTTCTGTATTGATGATTATTTTTTTTATCAGTATGCCCACCACAACTCCCCCACCCCCCCCCCCCCCCCCACCCCCCCACCCCCCCCACCCCCCACTTTGGCATGAGAACAGAATCAATTTGAGGATCTTCTGCCATCTCTGGAATGGGTGACATGGCCTCCAGGTGCCTTCAGGGACTCCTGGGTTTTCTTGGTAATGAGCCGGCCACTAGGTGGAGTGAGAGGTCAGCCGTCTCCTCCGGTCGATTTGATTTTCCTGATGCTTTCTCTGCGCGCTGCCCTCCTCAAGCAGATGAAAAGACGTTTTACCTTAACTGACACAGAGCCTGACAAAGAGAAACAATATCCTCCTCAACACCGGGGTGATGCAATCCCCTCGGTCCTCACACACCGCCGAGGAGCTGCGCCCTGCCCTCTGCCTGGGGAGAACACAAACACTCCTGCCTCTCTAAACTCGCCCTCTTCTAATCAGTTAATCAGCTGTCGAGACAATGCCAAGAGGAAAGGCCAGAAGAGGACGGGTGCAGAGCTTTGATCTGCTGTTCCGGAGCTTTTGGGGTGTTTTTTTTTTTTTTTTTTTTGCCTGCATACTTCCTTCTGCTTTTGCAGTCTCTTGCTCGTTGGGGTCTTTCAAGCTCTGAGAAATAAAAGAGATGAGTTTGGTGCAGCTTTTCCTTTGATCTCCCTTCCTCCCTTCTTACTGGACTATTTTTCTCTCTCTGTCTTACTTTACATCCCTCTCTCCTTCTCTTTTGCCTCATTCTGTCTGCAACCTGTGTTTTCCTATGTACTTGCTCATTTTTCCGCCTTTTCTTTTCCCTTTCGACAGTTGAGCAGATATAAATAATTCACTTTGATGAGCGGGACTGCAGAGTGTGCATGCCTGCGGCATTAGCCTATGTATTTCAGTCACTTACAGAGCACACTGTACATTTATTTCACTTAACGTGTGAGGTAATGCAGATGTTCTCCGATGCGCAGCCAAGTGCCTGTTGCCCGAGTACCATGACACAACTCACCTTATTGGTCAGCAGCGGCTTGATCTCAGTCAGCTGTACATCCTGCAGCTCGTCCATCTTCCTGTCTGGTCACTCGAAACCACTCTGAGCAACAAGAAAAAGAAGAATATATTACACTCGAAGGCACTAACCACGACGAAGCAGGCAGAACTGTTCACTACAATGCAGAAGAGTTTTCCAATGGGCATTTCCCTCCATCCATTCATTTCGTCTTAAAAAAGACACACAAACTCACTCACTATTCCGATTTGATCGACCTTTTCTTTGATCAACAGTTCAGGCTGCTGTTGTTGTGATGTAGTGGAGGTCACTTTACTTTGAAACCCTTGTTCCCATTTGACAGCCAAAAAAAAGCTGCTGATCATCCCTTTATCACTATCTGCTGGCGCTTATTTGAAGCAGGATACACACAACATGTGACGAGCCTCTGATCATCTCAGACGGGTTTCTTCAGCATGACATTAACTTCAGGGGACAAACAGCCTCTACAGTCACAGACTGCAATCCAGCAGGGCACACTTGAGATGTGGCAGGTCTGTGATTGCAATCATGGCTGTGCAGCAGCTTACACACTTGAACTAAATATGTCAATATTGGATCACCATATAACATCTCTCCATCTTTTTGCTGTGTGTTGGGAACTCTGACCTTTGTAATACTGGGCCACACATCCACTAGTACAGCTGACAAATATAAACTGCCTTTCTCTTTTTTCTAAAAATAGGCGCATCCAAGTCTAGGAACGGAAAGGATTTTTGATAGAACTTAATAGAAATCCCTTAAGGGTGCCTCTGCATTTGCCAAAGAGCAGCTCCTTTTAAAACTGAAAACAAAATAAGCTTTAAACGCACTGTAATGAGTTCCACTCTCAATATTGGACTTCACAGTTTCACAAAAAAAAAACCAAGCAAAAGCTGACGGGTGTGCGGTTTCACACATGGAGCCAGGCTCCCGCGACCAGGAGTGTTAAATGTGCAACGTATAACTCATCTGTGTGGGTGTCATCCAACTGTGCCAGTTCACTCTTACATATGGACAAGATATTGCCTCTGATTGCACCTCAGATACTACCTCTAATAGCACGCTATCAAAAGGCTCCTACAGACTGGGCCATTACAGTTTATTAATAGCGTGGATTTCATAAACGAGGGTACGACAGTGAGCTTGACGGCTTAATGTGAAGCTCCACTGAAATGGAGGTGACCACAGCAATACCATCCGTCAATATGGCTAAAAACATTACCGTGAACATCAGCAGACAAAAAGCTTAGTAGAAACGTCAAGAATGTGGTCACAGTGGAGTGTGTTGCCTTGATGGGAATCTGTAGCCTGGCACGCCAGACTGTCTCTCCATGCTCAGGGATACATGGGGAAACATGTCTTGTGTGTAACACATAAAGTCCGTCTGGCATGCCAGGCTAGGGAATCTGTAAACTCTTGTTGGGGTAGAGTAACAGTCGCATAACGCGGTAAGACAGCGGTCGTCAATTTATGACAGGAAAATAATAGCAGGTTATCAACAGGCGTAGGGCAGTGACAGCCATCTGAGGAAATCTCTTACTGTATAAAATATAGCACTTTTTTTTTTTACACCTCAAGAGACGTCATGATGACTGCTTACATTTCAACTGAGACACACCAAAGCAGGGGACCCTAAACTTGACTTAAAAAACATGATGCACAGTATTCATTTTTATTGCATATTGCAAATATAGTTTGAAGATGCTTCAACTGTACTTCAGCCATTATTAAAACATTAACTTTGACCCTTTGTTATAGTGCTGATACAAACATTAATGGCCTGTTTGGAATGCAAAAATAAAATTTAGATTGCCAGCTACATTCTTTATCAGAGAAAAAAGAAACGGGAATTAGTTTTTAATTATTGGTGAATGAGAGAAGCTGAACAAAGAACAGAATGCAATTCTGAGTAAATATTGGAAAACATGTCTCAATGCAATGACAGTATCACAAGGATTGAACTATTGTACATGTACAATAAAACCATTATGCCCTGTGATTGTTTTTTTCAAATAAAGGGAAAGAAAAAAAAAAATAGAAATATCTATATTGTTGTCTTGTCTTACTGGTGCTGCTCATAGGAGGGAGGGTGTTTTCTCATTCTTCAGGGAAGGGCAGACTTCCAGCCCACGCAGGTGGAGTGCAAAGCCATACACACACACACACACACACACGGATGAATCAGCCAGGTTTACGAAGAAGCACTAAAACGTGGACTCATTTGTTTTCCCCTTGAAGCCGGTTGCTCGTCCCTGTACGTAATTACAGAACATACTGTAGGCAAAGAAAAAAAGGCCTCCTCCCCCTGACTTCTCCCTGAAATGGTACCGCTTTGGCCTTGCCTGTTTGCACAAGGTGAGGACAGGAAGTAGCATTGAATTACCTGGCTCTGCCCAGGAGCGCGGCTCGGGTTGCAAATAACAGCAGATGGAGCCGCTGCCACTTCTAGGTCAATGCTTACAGCTGTAAGACAAAGCCAAATCAGCCGGCTCCACGCCACAAACAGCTTCGATATATTTTCGAAGGATAATGTTTAGCGGGTCAAATTCACATACTGGTAACAGAAAAAAAAAAAGAAGTACGAGCAAAGGCGATCAAGCAGAGGGTGAGTCGACCGTCGGAACGCTCGCAGCCCCCTCCGAAATGACCTTGAGCTGCCTGCATCAGATAACCTTCAAGGCTGGTTAGAGAGGATTCAAGCAGCAGCTACTGCTGAACGCGCCAGCAATGGTGGCATCGCAGCGCGTCTGCGTTGCGAGCGGTTTCATCCTCTCGTTGCCTGACAGAGGTCTTCACAGACATCTGCCTGTTGACGCATGGACGGGGTCAGGGGTCGCCCCGTTCTGGCAGCTGAATGCACCGTGCACGGAAACGACCAGGAAAACAGATGGGTAGAAACCCAGCACAATCCTCAAATTACATAAACGAGAGCAGAAAAATAAATAAATAAATAAAAAGGTAGAAAAACCCAGCGATCGCAAATGGGGAGTGAAAACATGCCCGGCAAAATCCCCGCTGACAAATCCGGCTCAAGGGGGGAACTAAATAATATTTAGACAAGCGAACAAGGAAACAAGAAAAACAAATACTCTGCATGCTTGAGCAGATTGAGCGTATTGGCTGGATCAATCCAACACTTCCTCAGGCTGTCACAGAGAGCCGGTAGGAGGCAAAGGCTGCTTTAATTGCAGCTGGCTAGCCAGCTAATTGAGGTGTTGTGGGGGACAGGGGTCAGGCCGAGCTTAGACTGACTGACTGACTGTGTGGCTTTCACAGCCCAACCCCACTGACCTCTAAGGCCCTGTTCACACCTGGCATTTAGGGCACTTTCACACCAGTTAGTGTGGACCAAATTAAATAAAACGGAATGTCATATTCCCAGGACAGTGGGGTCTAACAAAGGACTTGCTTACAGATGGGAAAAGGAGATCACGTCACTGTTCTTACGTGTCGTTGTTCTTACTGTTGCAGACCAGAGTTTAGTTTTGCTTATACATACTGTCATACATATACTGTTTGGCTACAATGCCATGTGGCCCAATGTTCAATAAATATGCATAGACGATGGTTTGATTGAAGACCATTAATTTTTATGTCCCTTCCAATTTATTGTGAAGGACGTCAGAGTTTCATTAAACAAAGTGCTGAACCGATGTATCCTGTTCAATGCCTTTCAAATTTGGTGTGAAAACATGACGTGAAGGAATAATTCTCTCGGTAATAACTTTCTGATGTGAAATGCATCATATCGACTGAAAATAAAACGAGGCTTCAGTGAGCAAGGATGTCTCATTCATCATTTTGTTAAATGCATGTCTATTCAACTCGCAGGCCACATCCCTGCGGACTCCAGTGCACAAGTTCATTTACTGATTTGTTTTCATTACACAGCTATTTATTCAAGGAGAAGAACATTGGTGATCAGATCACAGGAGGTCACTGAAGACATATGTGGAGATCGGCTGATCTAAAGAGTCATCTGATGTATTTGAGGACCATCTGGGACTCAAAACCACACAAACAGTCGCCCCGACACCTTTGCTGATCTTGCATTGCTCGAACATTGCGTTAAATCACCTGTGAGGAGAGCAGATTTAGAAAGATCCACCTCCTCCTGCCTCCTTCATGCCTGCTGTACTGTTCAAGCATGCACAGCTGTTGCCATAGAGACAAAGCTCGCTGCTGATGTTTATTCTAAACTGGGATAGACCCATGGGACAGATGTGAAGCAAGGAAACAAGGGGAATAAGAAATGCTGCAGAAATGACTGCTGCTTAAACATATGTTGTTTAGAGCTCTGCATCATTCGATTCCACTTGCCCCCGACGATCCCCGCCGCACAGATGTGACGTGCATACTGCCGAGATGTGACAGCAAAGCTTAGTGTAATTGCGACAATACAGTGGTTCCAGATGACAGCGGGGAAATTCCATTTGCAATCTGGGCAGCGTGGCGCGCTTGTCCCACTTTCACACAACACTATTAATGTAGGAGAGGATGGGGGATAATATAGTGGGAGCCAATCGTCTCCCAGTTCGACTCTGCTCCTCCGCCATTGAGATGAATAACAATAGATTACAAGTCAGCTCTCACACATGATTTCCAATGTCCCTCCTCGCTTGTTAAGGGCCATTTCCCTGCACGGCGTGGTGCTTTCGGCGGAGCCTGATGTTCAGGCTAAATATCTCTGACATGCGGTGGGATGCCAGGGGAGCCGTGCGGGATGAACAGACAATAGGATGTAAAAAAGTGTGTCAGGAGGAAACCTTGTGAAGCTCTTTTATGTGGTAAAGGTCAGTGATCTACAGCCACAGCCTGGTGCCACTGACACCTCGGGGGGGGGAGACAGGCGGACTCTCAATTCTAACACGACGACTTTATTGAAAGAAGTGCGTGGACAAGCTGAAATCTCTGTTTAATAAATGGATAACTTATTTAGTGCGGCTCGCTTCTCGCCGGTTGACAGCCACTGCTGCACACACATCTCCCCGTGTCTCCAGCTGAAGCCGATAGAGAGAGGACGGGTCTTCTCCTTAACGCTGAGGCGCCTGAATACAAGCTGATGTGGACAAAAACGGAGCAAGCCAAAACACCTACTATAGCTCCGTCCCGTCTGCCAACACGACGGCGCCGCGTCGCTGCCACGTCAGCAGACGGCCCACGGTGGATGATGAACGCGTCCCTCGCTTCCATCACTTTTCCTCCCTCCCGTCCTCGCCTTCTCCGGCTATGTCTCCGTCTCACCTTGGGCTGTCAGGAGGTCCGAGGAGGCCCGTGATGGACGACCGAGAGCCCCGCTGTAATGTGACCCCTCCCGTTAGCCTCTTCAATTAGCCCTTTTTTCTGGTTGTCGCTATGGCAACCGGGACTCCAGATTATTCAGTGTCATCATCATTCACGTCATGGGCCCATTTCAACTCTGACCTTTCAGGCTTAAGTTTGACCAATGCGCCCACGCCACTCTGACCTCGTATTAACCTGCCTCCGCGTCTCTGAAGGTCCTGAGTCAGCCGTCAGGCACGCTGCCATGGTGATACGCCGTCAAGCTGACATCGTGTCCGCACACTGTCACCCAACGCAGCGAGACAAGGACTACAGTGACGCCGATGTCGGCTGAGCAAAACTCTGCAACTCAACAAAAGTGGTTTTGATGAGGAAAATTACAAATGTGTCACCTGTAGTACGACGGGTCTAATCTGAATATACTTCAAAGGAACTATGATCCAGCAAAATAATCCATTACTTTATGTATAAAGGTTTTTCAGCTCAGAGGCGAAAAGATTAATTCAGAAAACTTATCATTTATTTATTAAAGTTACTTTTAGCCTCAGAGTGACTCTCATCGTTGAGCAGGCTGTATTTGAAGTAGGAGAAGTGTTTGTGGTGGGCAAAAAAAAGAGTTCTTGCTTGAAAGCTGTCAGAAAAAATGCACAAATTTAAATTAAATGTTTAGATTCTGTAGAAACTGGCTCGAACTTTTAAACTTGCAGATACCCACTTCAGAGTTCTGTGTGGCGCATAGATGACTTTATAAACAGAAGCACATCATGGGGAAAATATGTGATGTGTCACCACAAGTAAAATCACAAAAGTGGCGATACACACAACATATCAGTATCAGCTGATGTTGACTTGAAAGCCAAATGGCGTTGGCTCAGTATGAATATCTATTTCATGACTGGAACTGCACAATGCTCAAGTGTCTGAACTAACCCAGATAAAACAAAATCTCATCTTAGTAAATTGTGTATGTTTTTGGATTTGGGTCGGGGACACATCAGTATCAACCTTAACCAAGGAGTCAGTGTTATCATCCAATGAAATAAGGCTCCTGGGATTTTTCATTATTTCCTACTAATGATGCTACCAATAATAATGATTGTCAACATTTCTGCAAGAACACGATTGGTTTGTTCTGAAATGCAATAATGTAAAATTATGAAAAGGATCAGTCAGTTGCTAACCGGCTAACCTTAAAGAAAATTACGGCTTACAAAGACTTGATCTGACTGGTGAAACTTTGGAAATGTGCTGCGTGTGTATTCAGAGCCGCCTGGGAAGTGTGAGCACATGGGAAAAATGTTTTATTTTAACAGCCCATCTGTTTAATGCAGTGTTTTTCCATATTTTATAATACGTGATGAATGTTTCAGTGTGCGTGCTCAGAATTTAATTATAATGATAACTTTAATTATCAAGCACTTAAACAGTAGCACAGAAATATTAAGGATAATGCTTCCACCTCCTAGTGAGCGTTATTAACCGACGTATTGTGTCTGAATGGAGGTGCAGCTCATTCCAAGTTGGTTTCTTTCAAACCGGACCTGAAAGACATTTTCTGATCCCGTCCCAGTAATACAACTTTAAAACTACAAGCAAACAAAATGTTACAAAACTACTTTCGGCAGAAGAGCCAAGTCTCAATAAATAACACTGTTTTTCCGTAAATTACCAACACATTCCCACAGCTTTCTGCCTTCTCTTCAAGCCAAACAGCCTCCAACAATTCAATCATTGAGGAACACTGGCAGGTCTGTCCTCCGCCGGAGCCTCAGTCTTCAGTCCGCACTTCACCAAGCTTCCCCTCATAAAAGAAAACAAGCCAACATAAATTCCAGGGCCGCTAACCCTCCTGCCAACCACTCAGACAGCCCAACGCCTGTGCCATGCGCCTCTTCATGAGTGTTTTGCTGTCAAGGCTACCAACGCTGAGCAACTGTCTCCCCATCGCGAGGTCGGGGTGGCGGGCGGTGTCAAGGCGGGGAGACGCTTCCACCGTCATGCTGGAGGAAATTTCTCCACGCCGCAACTTTTCATAACCAAGCCAAGCCACGCTTACAGTTTTCAGTCCGCGGAGGCGGCGATTCACGCCAAAGTAAAGCTAATGGACTGTGACAAGGCTCAGTTCCAGATTATTGCTCTAACCCGGGTCGTTTGGTAAGAGAATTAGAGGAAGAAAATCCATTGCTTTGGCATTTCAGACCCCAGTTCACACAGCTCCCCGCCCCTCCGCCCTCTGCGTCCTCATCCTGTTCTTGTCAGGTCAATACCGGCCTGGGAGACAGAAGCCAAAGCTGAATTTTACTCCGTTTTAATCAATTCTTGAGGCGCGGGATCAAAATTTGATCTATGGAATGCTCTTTTGCTTTCCATCATGGATAAAGCTGACCTATAGCAACCGGCATCCCCTGCTGGTTTAGTCAATCACACACACACACACACACACACACACACACACACACACAGGTGATTGAGCACAGAGACTGCACACGCTCACACGCAAGCACACCAGCACCCAGCTCCCTGTGCGTCATGTCTGCTTAATTACAAGACAGCTTGCTCTCCCGGGGTGCCATCATCCTCCTTACAGCTTATATGATTCTCCTGATACGAGCTGACAGAACGGGGATTTCCCCCCCCCCCACTCCTTTTGTCGATGAAACAAATAACCACGGTGAGACGTCTCTCTGAAGTGTTCTCGTCTCCAGATTCAATCAAAACTGGTCTATTCTTATCCAATATCCCAGATGAAAATGGAGAACAACACCCACACTGAAAACTATGTGTGAGAGCACTTTGAGACATGATACTGTTCCGGAATGAGAGGTTCCTCTGAAAGATGTGAGGACACGGATACAGACGGATCACTGCAGCAGAGGAGAGACAAAAGAAACGGCAAGATCCTTTCAGTCGTACCTTAAAATACCCACAGTCTCATTTCCAGGACTAAAAAGATCTAATAAATACTAAATGCTGCATTACTATAATTGACTCGGCCCTCTTTCGACCAAATGTGAAGGCGGGCCCACTCACTCATCACTACGTTTTATATCCCTGAGGCTTCGGTCATTCATAACTCAAAATGCAAGTCATAAAATTGTTGCAGGAGGTTTTACTTGGACACAAATTGAGACGTCTCTCTCTCACACACACACTTTGTGATATGGTAGAGAGACACACTCAAAATAAGTGAGGGGAAGCAAGTCAAAACCATCCCCGACACTATGATGTTCATTCTGAACATGTCTCTGCCTTTAGAAATCACCTCTTCAATGAACCACTGTCACTGCAGCATCGTAGGAAGGAAATCCCTCCGTGGTTGTCCATCACTTGTAACGTTTGTGTGTGTGTGTCAGAATTCCCAACTCAGCCTTCCCAGTTCATCAGCAAAAGATGCTCTTTGGCACGTCGCAGCCACCGCACTTGAAGCGTCTGCCAAAAAAAAAAAAAAAAAGGGGGGCCCCCTCTTCTGCTCGTAGCCAAAGGCTGACCTCCATACACACACTGGGGACAACCTCAGCTGCACTCCCCAAGACATCTGTGTAAACAGGCCAATAACCTCCATACAGAGACACACACCAGATAAATGAAAGCAGAGAAGCATGTGCGACACGCACGTTCCTGGGCTCGCAGAGTGCAGGGCCATCTCATTTCTCTGCGAGGGCTTTTAAAAAATTGCATTATTCCTTGAAGGGCCACTTTATCTGCTAATGTTCTCATGAGATTAAAGAGCAGCATCTGGCCATATTGATTTATAACCGCCCATCTATTGGCATCTTCAGCACGCTTCACCTCTCCTATGAAAGCGCGCGCGCACGCACATTCGCCACACAAAGAGTCATCAGAAAGAAGAGAGCACTCTAAAAACGGCGATATGGTTTGTGGAGTTATTTGTCATAACTTCCAGTGGACCGGTAAATTTACCGTGCCGACTCAAAGCCGCAGACCAACAGTAATATTTCCCAGCGGAGATGTTTCAGCCCAACAGACCAGAACGCCGGTGACGAGGAGGACGGTGCGCACAGCGGCTGTGGCTCCGGGTGTGTCGGTGTGGACGGCCGGTGGAGCCTCCCTGCTCGGTGCGTTGTACGAAACAGCTGCACCAAGTTATCCGAGAGGCTATTTTGGTCTTCATAAATAAAGAAGTAGGTCCTGCACTAAGCTGCGTATCAGTTTTAGGACAGTCTTACAGTTATGGTGTTTTGACTGAAACTCAACTCAAAATATAAGAGTAGCAGAAGATAAGATGAAATATGTTGTTCTTTTGGTCTCAACTTGTGGAGGACAGAGATACCTGGGCTTCTTTGCTCTCCACTGCAATCATTGTAATCCCTCACGGACAAAGCAGGAAAGAAGATGGATGGATAAATCTTTACACCACCATTATTACTTTTTTTTCTTCAATATAATACCACATTAAAATGTGATGAGAATCATATTTTTGCTCTGTCGGGTTCTTAAGCTATTTTCTTTCAAATGACACATAAGAAGATAACTGGCAGGACTCTCTCGGTCCTGTCGGTAAAAACGACAGGAAAGTCTTCCTGAAAGTAATGCGGACTCAATCTCTGAACTGTCATAGCTTTACAGCGATCGTGGTACGTTGCTGACACATTCACACACACATAAAAGCAAGACCCTTCAAAATGAAATCAGTCTCCAGCTCCGCTCTCGAATCCTTGACATGAGAAAATCGATTTCTGACGACCTCAGATCAGGAAAAGTCCTGGGCCGCCTTTAGAGCTATGGTGCTTCACAAGGGGGGCACCACGCTGGCAACCACTGGTCGAGCACAATCTCTGACACAAGAAGCTACTCGGATGCTTCTATTTCACTTTTCTCTTAGGACACTTTGCTTCTTTGTTTGGACAAACAAAGTCAACAACTGACCTGCTGGAACCAACCTGCTCCCAACAGTCAATACATATGACTTTGTCCACCTGCAGCTGATACCAGGAAACCGTACATTCAGCTTTAACCGATTTCTGACCTGGGATGATTTGCAGAGAATATAAATGTCAATCCACGATTAGTCAGAGATAGAAAACACAGTTACTATGAGGCTGGATTTTCCAAGTAGGAGAAAAGAATTTTCTTCTAAGGAAACTGAGCTACAAACGGAAAGTGTGTGTACGACAGTTGAAGTGGTAGTCAGGACGGAGAACAGCTGGCCTACAACAAAGACTGTGACAGTAGACTATTTATCAAGTGGCTACAAGTATAAATGCATACAAGTGTACGGGCATGTCGTCACAAACGACATGCCCGTGTTATATTCAGCAGGTATTTTTTTTTTTTTTTTAGGATTAATAACACAGATGGAAGCAACAAAAACGTCACCACAACCATTTGTCACTGATAGGGGAGCTTGCTCGAGCTGGTTATTATCAAGAGGACCGTGTACTTCTGCGAAATTACAATGTGCCATCAATGCGCCAGACCAGACCTCATTACAGTCACAACAAAGCCGAAGGTACAGGCACAGTGACTGGCTGCCGACGTAAACAGCCAGGCCAGAGGAAGTGAAAATGTCAATTCTCTCAGTCAGACATCAGTATTGCGCTTTATACAGAAAAAAACACAAGGTCCTGCTGCTTGTATCCCATTCAAGATAGATGAAACAATCTGTGGTGATATACTGCTGTATTAAGGTCACCTCATCTATCTTATGAGAGATGACACCACTGGCTCGAGACGGCGGTTTTTATGAGTGGATTAAAAGGAATAAAGGGCAGACGTTATTCTGCTCTTGCTACAAAAACAAACATGAATGATGTTTTTTCATCTTTCCTTAGACTCCACAGGGCGCTGCGTGGCACTGACCCAGCTGATCCTTTCAAGCACAGATAAACAGACTTAATAAGGGAATGGCATTACGAGCAGTGGTTTAGATAGCTGTAGCTACATGACGCACCTCATCGATAAATCAATGTACATTTAGAATATAAAGGTCTCACACAAGGAAAGGCACGAGAGAGAGGGAATAAAACTTAACATTTCCTCTAAGGATGGTGCCAGGAGACAGAGGAGTCTTGATAAATCTGCTGCGATAGGTCAGCGGGAGGTGTGAGGCTGACTGAATGAGTCGTTCCTGGTTGAGCTCCTCTTCCTATCCGGCTATAAATAAGGCTGAATGGCCGGCTCTGTCGGCCCGGCACTCAGTGCTAATAGAGAACCTGCCCCTGCCTCGCCACGCCGCTGCTCCGTCTGTGGGGATTTCCTCCGCCATGCTCAGTTGTGTGGAGAGCAGAGGGGGAGACAGACTGCGAGTGTGTTTATGTGTGTGTGTTTTGAGCTGATCAATGCGAGAGGTAAGACTTTCCAGAGGGGCAGAGTCCTCAGCGTGATCTGCAGACTGGCCGAGGGGCAGCTGCGGAGGCAGCAGCAAGGCCATCTGTGTTGCCCCGGTCACCAATTCGCTGAGACACACCAACATCTCCACACATACACATATACACACACACACACGCGGAGCATCGTTTCAACGAGCTGAGCAGAAACACAAGACAGCATAAAAGATTAACAGAGCGCAGAGACACCAGAGGAGTGTGGCTGTGAGCACGTCGAGGGCTCTGAATCAGAACGTGTTTCAGCGTATGAATCAGTGCTAAGAGGCCTGTTGCCTCGCAGGAACACGGCCTTTGCTAATAGAGCCATCCATGTGGTCAGCGTGGCTGTCACTATGACTGATCACCGACAATTCAATCTCCCGGAGAAACACCGAGGTGGCTCCTCTGGCGCCTTCCTTTTTTTTTTGTGAACGCCTGCCGAGGAGGTTGGTTGGTGTCCTTGGCAACCGCGGAGCGAGGCGCCCCTCCCCAGCCGTCCGCAGCCCAGCTGGTGGCGCCACTGAAATTGAGCGACCTTTTTCCACCGCCACCATTTACATAACGTCATTCTCCTCTCGTAACAACTGCCGACGCGTCGTGCAATCGTCTCCCAGCCGGCGTGGCTTCCACTTGGCTCTGAAGGTCCCTGAGCACTTATCATCAACTTCCAATCCAGGAACGAAACGTCGCTCGAGTCATAAAGAGGGAACAGACAGTTACTGCCCTAATAATATGGATCACGGTGGAAACGCGTAAAGTCACGACTCACAGTGAGCATTACGCACATTTCCTAAGGACGCCCAACCTCGCCAAGTCTGTCGGGATCAGGTCTTGAAGGATCAACGCGATCTGACTAAGACAGCCTGAAGGACGGGCGTCTCCAAACCACCAGGTCACCGCAGTCTGTGTTTGCTCCGTCACGGCAACAAGCACTACAGTATTTAACTTTCTTAGGTTCTCCCTCAGACAGGCAGAGTGTGAAATAATTCGTTCAGGATTCAATCCACAGTGAGACACTGTGACCGAAGTGGCTTGCTGCAAACATATTTACGTGTCGCCCATGCTGTGTGAGGTATGTGCCAGCTTTCCGTCTGTCTTTAACAGACAGGGATTGGGGACATCCTCTTTTAATGCTTCTTACTTCGCTCCCACAAACACAGATTTCCGTCACACACTGAGATTTGTCAGACTGGAAATGGAACAGCGTTCTTCAGATAAATAAATAAAAAAAAAAAGCTGAAACAAAATCACACAAAAAAACAAACTGATGTGAAAGAATTTAAGCAGCTGCGAAAACGTTACGTGCGGGCGAAATAAGAGCGCGAGCTTCAGCGTGCCGCAGACAGACACACAGCGGGGATGAAGAGCGGTCCAGCTTGGCTCACATCCAACACTTGGGATCAACAAGCTTGCCACCTGTGCTCCGTCTCTCCTCCTCATCTCCACCTGCTGATGTTGATGAGGAGAGAGACGCAAACAGAGCTCTGCCCGCGGCGAGGGAGGATGACCACCGCTGAAGCCACATCAAGAAAAGTAGCTCAGGCTGAATCAGTCATTTGAGTGTAAATAAGGAGACTCTTCTGTACTTCAAGCAAATCAGACAGCGATTGAGTGGCGATGGTTTACTGTAAGGTCAAACAAAATGTCTTTGCCTAGAAGAAATATTACTGTCAGCAATTTTTGATGCATACAATGCTGTAACTGTATTCTTGTCCATCTTAAGTTACAAACACCATTCAGATAAAGGCACAGAATCCTTCATAAATACTTATTTAACTAACTCTACACATCCAGCGTTACTAAAGTCATGACCTGGTGCCGACGACATTTTCTGGCGTTTCTAATCATTTGCAGAAGTTCGTCATCTGACGGAGGGAGGCTATGCTTTCCGGGGCTGGCAAACCGACAGGATCAGTAATGCTGAGGTAAAGGTAAACACAAGGCAGACTGTCAGCGCGGTGGCTTAATTACTGTCTGCATCTCCCCAGCGAGTGCTTTTTCCTGACATTCATCCCCGTTAGAAATCCTCCTCTACACAAGAGCGTTTCTAACTCTTTATGTACTTGGTAATCCCTGTATTACACCGAGTGTAAATTGTAATCCAGGCTGAAAGACGCCTTAAACTGTGTCACTTTCTTATTCTGACACACTGGAATTATTCTACTTTATTCATTCCCAGGGTTAACGTGAAAGAAATGGCAGAATTGTAGCATCTTGTGTCATTCGGTGCAACTCGGGTGAGTTCGAGGAAGGCGGATCTTCACACTGGTCAACAAATTCTATTATCATCAAAGCAAACTGTTTCGACAGAGAACAGTCTGTGCGATTCAACATATCTGTGAGGCTGACAATCAGTTTAAAGAGACGGCTTTTCACCGATTTCCATAGCTGAAGTACAATGTGTGGGTTAATAAACAACTTTTATCACTCCCACTAGTTACTCAGTAGGTTTGCACTGCAATAATCAACCAGGCGCAACAACACTGAAATAAATCCCAAACTACCCACGACCCTGACAATGTGACTCATGGATCAGCTCATACAGAGCAGTTCTGCATTGTGAGCCTGTCATCTGTTGTCTGAACAACAGTTCTTCGGCAGCTGTGTTGTGAGTAACAACACGATCTTGCCTGTTGCTTGTTGTGCAAGCTGCATTGTGAGCATGTGACACAGCTGGGGGCCATCACGGGAGACGGAAGGTTCGAATTCAACACCACCGACATTAAACTTTAACGCACCACGTTTTTAAACTGTCCCACACCAGAATCAAGCGCTCCACATAATCATATCATATCTCAAGTCCTTCACTCAGAGGTCACAATGACCTTCTTCCACTTTGTTTAATCTCCTGTATATTAAATCATCTTTATGCGCTGATTGCTGCTGCTTCCAACATGAAGCTGCACAAGACGGGTGGCTTTTAAATACACACTCTGCTGGCAGCAGCAGTTATTTTTAGTTGGAGGAAACACCTGATGCCCAGTCTCTTACACTTCCCACCTGTGTGACCTTCGCCTGCTCCACTGTGACATTGCCATCCATCACGTGAAAGGCTGAAAGGTGCAACACCTGCAGCTTCCCCCACAGTGATGGATCAGCTTGACGAGGACGGTGATGGATCAAGCCAAGTCCAGACTGGGACACTTCTGGGTCGAGAAATGTGCAAATCCAGAGTGGCACATATATCCAGACACCATGAGATGAGGCAGATCAGACAATGAGCTGTGGGGACTTCACGGTCCCCATCTCTTGAATATTTAACAGGACATCACGTTATCATTGAGATTATTTAAAATGTACAACTTGTGTTGGATTTCATTGGTTATGAACATTCTACTACGAAATAAACACACTTTTCTGAGCGGTGCTGGCTGTGGTAGGTGTCAAGTTTGTAAAGCTGGTGTTTCTGTTTCAGCTCAGTTCGTCGGAACGGAACGCGTCGTGAAAAAGGCCTCGTGTCCCGGAGCTTATTCCGAGTTGTTCCCTCGCGAGCACGAAGCGGTAACGACCAACACGACACTCGTCCCGGTGACATAACGATCCGCCGAGCAGCGGGCGATGAGAACGCCGACGTTATGTCGCATCACCGTGGAGAAAACACCAGCAGCGGCAGAGGCGGCGGGCAGAGCTGCCGTTTCTCCTCCGCTCGTCCTCATCCAGCCCCCGGCTGCTAACATGTGCTCCCCGTCGGCAAGCCACGACGCTCCGCTCCGGTGTTCTTTTAACTCCGGAACGGAGGACACTGAACACAACGGCAGGAACAGGTTGGAGGGGAATCCGGCGAGCTGTGAGATAATCTCCTGTGGCATCGACCACATCTGTAAATGGAAACGCAAAAAACCCGCTTCGGAAATGGGAAAGCTCGGGTTTTTCTCACTCACCTCGTCGGTGAAATATGTATCCCGTGAGTTTCGGTCGATTCCTGGCCCGGTTCACAGGTGTATCTCGACGTTGAAATGTGTGTTTAGGAGTGAAATGCGCGGCGGTGCGGCTCGCTCCTTCTCCCTCTGCCTCCACTAGTATTTGGCTGTGACTCTGGGCGGAACTACTCGCTGCGGCGCAGGCAGCGCGGAGGAGCCAATAGGAGGAGGCGCTGCGGCCCACAGGCAGGAGCAGGAGGTCTCACTCCGCTCCCGGATCAGAGGACGGAACTCTGCCTCGCAGCACCGTGCCAGCATTAATGATCAACCCGGGGTCAGGTCAGACAGATAGTCCACTTCGGATCTGAACTCGGTCCCATCGTCACGACGGGAAGCGTCTTTTTAAAATGTCACACGAGTGCTTTAGAAAGTGGGCTTAACTGTACTCAAAAATCTGCAGGTCTGAGGGATGCCTTAACCATTGTATGTGTTATATGTAACAGATGTAATAACAGGCTTTGTTTGACAATATTTTCTGATGAAACCAAAGCAGAATCAAACATGGGCGGCAGAGCACACGCATAACATTATAACAGTGATCAACACTACTTATATCTGAAGCCACATAATAGTAATCCCAATCATCGAGCAGCAGCATTTCACTGACATTAATCTCCTGCAATCAAAATAGTCCGTCACAAAATATTGTCCCCTGGAAACAAAGCCTGCTCTTCCAACCACTGCACACTTCTGTTGTGAGGGTTGCATGTGTGCTGTGGATATTGATGTTGTGTTGTGACCCCTCTGGTTAATTGTGTTAATCTTTAGAAAAAATAAACTTTTTAGAAATCTACAAATCGAGAATTGGACATATTGAAACCAACAAAACTAATGAAACAAATCTAAAAACAAAATACTCATGTCTTCTCCTGATCATAGCTGCAGCAATACAGTTATACCTAGATCTGCACCTGCATACATGTAAGAAATTGAAATTTCGTAGGAAAGGTTATAAATGCATAATGTAAATTTTGAATTATAACACCGAACAGTACAGTTAAGCCTCATTTCGGGTTTGAGTCCAGTGAGGCCTTTCCCCATGTATGGATTGGTTTCCTCTGACAATCAAAAATAAAACTGTGTGTTTGAATCTCATTGGCTTCAATTTGCCCGTCAGTGTGAGATTGTCTCTCTCGCTGTATTTGTCATGACGGACTGGTGACCTGTAAAGTATGTAGCCTGCTCAAATCCACAGTCAGCAACTCTCAGGAGCGCCTGCAAACCAGATCCCACAAACCACCAAAATTATATAATGATGTGAAAAAAACTACTTGTGTGAGGTTTTCAGACCAGAGGCTCATCTTCCCACACTTTGAAAATCCCTGATTTGGGTCAAGAGATGTGAGTCTCCTCAACATACAAACAGGCTGATTGAAGTTCCTCTTGTAATATATTTTTCTTCCACCGTCTCCACATGATGTTGCCTCGAATTTGGAGATTAAAACCGATTACAATCCCATCAAATTTCTCTTCTCCAATCTGATTATGTAACCACGCAAATCGGCTACGCCATCAAAAAAAAAAAAAAAACTTATTACATCAAAGTATGCACGCAAGCCATTTCTCCTCTCTTTTGAAGGCATTTTTCTAGACAAATCTCACATTCTCCCTCCCCAGTGTTTTTTTTCTTCTTTGCTTCATGAGCAGCTGCAGTTTAGCATGTAAGTTAATGAGTCTTCCACCTCAGCAGAGAATTCTACAGTTCAGGGAACAGGAGCTCCTGTCTTCAGTCTGCAGACACTGCTGCCCTGAGAGTCGATCCGATTGTGTAAGATCAGCAGCGAATAAAGCAGGTTACATCAAACCATCAATGACGCAACTTCGGCATCACTGCGAAACAGGAAGAGGAGGGAAAACAGCAGAGAGCGTGTTCATAGTGATTAATAACAATGATAAGTTTATTTATGTACCAGGAAATCTGTTTGCATTGTCTTGACATTTCCCTGCTTCTAAGCCAGACACTTATACAGTACAGTGGCATACAATAACTGTATTTGGAACATTGTCAATAAAGGAGAACACATTTCAATGACATATTTACAAACAATCAAAATACTGTAAATGAACACATGAAACAGGAAAAAAAAAAGGAAAATAAATTCATAGGTTCTCTAAGTATTTGTCACTGACACGAGATGCAAAGGTAAATAAGAGACAAGTCCACGTTACAGATTTCAGTGAATAATAGGTCAAGTGCTACAGCAACAACAATGCCAAGAATAAACAGTATGAGCAACGGAAAGTGACGGAGAAACAAACCTGATACACGGATGACGACACTGTTAGGAAAGCAGTGCTTCAGCGTGAGACCCAGCACAAATCACATTTTGTTATCTTCTCTGAAGCCCAAAATAAGACGCCTTTGATGGCTGACGAGAATAGCTTCACAGTGTGGTTGCAAACAAACCCTTGAGTCGATCAGCAACTAAAGAAAAGGTGTGGCGGCTGCTTGTGCAGAACTGTTTTTCAAGTCGCCGTCCGTCTGCAGGTGCAGCATGAATCTGAGAACACGATGTCAGGACACACGAAAAAGAAAAAAAAAAATCGACTTTGGAACGGCAAAAACAAAAAAACACACGCTCAAAATGTGTTCGAAGAACTATTGCAAAGAGTGATGGTTCAGATACTCCATTGCAATTTGATTCTAAAGCTTCTGCCTGTAAAGCACTGTGTACGGAGAGACGGGTGACCTTAAGCAGGAGCTCGGACAAAAGGCATTCGATAGGTTTAGAGTTGCATGGGAACCACAGATGAGAAATCTGGTCCTAAGGATCTTCTCCTGCATTTACGAGGTTACTTTTTGTGTTTAATCCTGATTTTAAAGATGCTCACTTTCCACACGTGTTCATATGAATTACACACATGACACTAGGCTGGCTCCAGCATCGGATTCCACCACACAGAACCTTTCAACAGGGAGAAACAGCAGCAGAGGTCAGGTCAGGCAGAAAGTGCTGAGCCATCCAGGTCTTGGACTTGCAGTAATATTGTTATCTTTGCAGCCACAGACCAGCGAGCTCCTTCCACTGCACCGTTCCTTAGTGCGGCACGCACGCCGAGCCTGCCGCCGTTCTCTGGCGCCCTCATGTGGAGCTGTACAGGGCGATCTGTTGCACCTTGCCGAGCTGTGTCAGCAGCCGCTTCATGCGGTGTTTGAGCTGAGGGAGACGAGCCAGAGGCTCGGGAGGCTCCAGCTCTCCGGTGTAGTCCAGCCAGCTCTCCAGCACTGCAGAGACAACAGGGAAGAGAGTCAGGTCAGGGTATGTGATCCTCAGCTTGTTTTGGTCCGTACTGCTCCCGGACACACACCTTCTGTCATCTGAACAAAGGAAAACTTTCTCTTGCTGCAAAATCTCACAGCATCAAAGCAAAAGCCTTCACATTCAGTTTGCAACACTGAGTGGAGAGTTCAAGCTACTGTATTTTTATGGTGCTTCTCAGGCATCAAAGGTATTTTGTTTCTAAATAAAGAAAAACTGTAGGCGTCCTGTGACCACAGTAATCACTCCAATATTTAATCATCACAAATATAGACTTTCTAGATCTTTCCCTGCTCATTTTTTATTCCTCCCCCTCATCAGCCTTACCGTCCACTTCTCTCTCGATGAAGTCCAACCGGTGTGAGACCTCATCCTGCACTGCGTCGATGTGATCCAGCAGGTTGATCTGCCACTGCTGGTGCTGCTTGCTGTTGTCTGCTGTGTCTTCAGGGTCCCTCCTGCCCTCTTCTTTGATTTCAGTCTGAGCGTCAGAACAACCCAACAAAGCCTAGAGAGGTTCAGGTTTAATTAGATGCTGTACAGACCTAAATATAAATTCCACTTTTTAGCCAATTATCAAACTTTGTGCATGTAAGAGGGGCCATGCTTGGCTGTAACATTGCTCCAATATGCATACGTTGTTTGTTTACATTATTTTCAGACTGAAACTGACTAGATAAGAGCATTTTTGAGTCTGAGACTCACTGCTATGTGACAAATCTCACATTTTTGCTCTCCAGTTATAATAATTGATTCTTCACCTAAAATGTCAGAACCTGCTTTTATCTTTCAGTGTAACTGCCTTTTATTTCAGGACAGGATGCAAACCTTGTTACTGTTGGCTGCAGATTTGGGCCTGTTGGCCTCCAGCAGGCCCCCGTAGCGCTGCTCCCGCTCCAGCAGCTCCTCTGTGCTCCTCAGGCTGTCCTCCAGCTCGGAGCCCTGTCGGGTCTCCACCACCAGCCGCTGCTCCACCGCCGGGTAATACGCCCGGGGCTTCTGGTAGCAGTGCTCGCTGGTAATGTATGAGTCCTGGAAGGAAGGGAAGGGCGAGGAGGAGCAGGAGGAGGACGAGGTGGTGGCGGCCGTGGCGGCCCGGCTCAGCTTCTCCAGCGCGTTGGACATCAGAATCTCCCCTCGACTCATGTCCTCGTCGGGCGTCATGGGAGACGGAGCGGCGTAGCTCCCCCGGCACGACTCGGAGAACATCTGGGACCTCTCCAAATGCTTCCACGGCTGCCGCCACATCTGCAGGTCCGAGTGAGTGTTACTCCTGAAAGGCCAGAAGAGAGAAAATGAGAACATCCCGTAAAGCCAGTTCCACACAAGACAGCCCAGCTGGATAATTCAGGACTGTGGTTTCCTCTGTACTCACTGCAAGACGCTCATCTTGAGCTGCAGTCCGTTGAGGATCTCCACCACGTGGTGCACGTCCCCCAGCAGCTGGTGGGTGGTGGTAATCTTCTTGGCATTCTGGTGGGAGTAGTTCTCTTCCAGGAAGGACAGGCCGTACATGTGACCGTTGCTCAGCCACTCACGGTCGTACCAATAGCGCAGACTCTGCCTCTGACCTGAGAGGACAAACGGAAAACGGAAGGAAACCGGTTCAAAATGACGAATCTTATACATATTGTCAGCTGTCTATTTGAATCAGGTGAAAACGACAAGCTTCTTTTTTAAAAATGTTTCGAGGTAATAAACACACATATAGAGCAGTAGAGGACCAGAACAATCCTCCTACAATTCACAGTTCCACAGGCAGTGCTGTTCACTCGCTTTGATCCGGCACACCAGTCCACTCCTCCACTCTGGCACAATCAATTCTGCTGAATTCCACCCGCTAAAAACAGCCCTGCACAGTCATGCAGCTCTTTACTTCCACATTTAGTACAGCTCCTAAAAGCCTGTATTAATGTTGTTCTCATCGCTGCTAAAAAGGAAAGGTCAGCCGACCTATCGACAGCTTATTTTTAGTTTCACAAAACTCAAATGTGCAACAAAAAGGTCTGGTCATTACGGACTTATATAGAAATAATCAATCCTCTGATCCCCATTTCTTCTAAGTAGAATTCTATTCTGGGTCTGATTTGTGTTGTAAGACAGACCAAGTGGAAAAAACTGCACTGCAGGAAGAATAACGGTGACGTATGAAAAGATTAACCTGAGTAAACTTCAGATTTCACCATATAGACCTTAATATATTGTGCAATATAAAATAAAAGATCTCTGTTTGAGGATACATGTTCACAGGTGAATCAGAATTAACAGCACATCAATAGTTTAATGTTGCTATATAGGTGGATTAACAGCCAGTGTTTCTCACAGCTGACACTCTAATCGGAGTGAGGATATATAGAATAAGCTGTTATGTGAACAGAGCTGTTTATCGTCACAGTGACTGATGGTTCAGCTTAATTAAGACAGAAGCGTATCTAATTCACCACAGGAAATGAAAGCACAGAGCAGAAAGCAGGACAGCAATTACACAAATCGTTTAGAGTCGAATGTTAAACACTTCTTTTCATTTAAATGAAACAGCTGTCCAACTACGAGTTTATGCTCCCCCTGAACTACGGCTCGATATTTAGTCCAACGTATGATGAACTGAAAGTTTTAGAGAGAATGCTTTGGAACTGCCCCTGTGAGCTGGCCAAAGCTAAAATTTTACCGTTTTGTATTTCCATATTAAAGAAAAGAACTTGTATTAGAAAGCAACAACAGTATTGTTTTTAGTATGAAGGCGATCAATCACAGAATTTGTTTTTTTCATAAGTAGGGCCACACAGTATATCGCTAACTTATCTTCATGATATCAACATTTAAAATTTCCTGACTGAATGCCAATAAATTCAATGTTTCCACAAAGATTCCTTCATTATTTCAACATTAAATCACCCCTGGAGGCAGGAAGCCAGACGTTGGCAGCATAAACATTACTCTGTTGCTTGGTTCAAAACTAGTCCAAGTTGAAGAAAAAAAAAAATAAAGAGCATGAGAACAAATCCTTGAGCAGAAACACATCAACGTCACATTATCAATCACAAGTCATATCAAAATTGCAATACTTAGTGTTTTTATTGACTCATAAAGGGTTTAAATATTTCCATTTATACGTAAAATGTAAAATATAACCGTCTTTTTTCATGTTTTCTTCTCAACACAAAACTTGATTTTTTTTTTTTTTTTACCCTTCATAATTTTTCAATATCAAAAAATGTGACTGATGCAGGACGGCTTGGTTGAAGATGGGGGTGTGCTCCTCTCACCTGGGGGATCTCTGCAGATGTAGCAGGTGTATCGGTCCGGTACGTTGTCCTCCAGCAGCCCCATGCAGGTGCCGTGCTGCCAGCACAAGCACTCTTCACACTGACAACACAACAACAACAACCTGGCGTCACTGCTCTGTCACTCCACCCTCAGCCACCGAGACCCAACTACACCCCAGCAGCTCACCTGGATCATGAAGTCGTTCTCCTCCTCCACCTCACAGATACACCGGACGATCTCCTGCTCGTTGGTGTCCACGGCGCCGGAGTCCACGCTCAGCGGCGGCGTGGTCACGTCCAGGTCCGCCTCAAAGTCGTCATCGCTCCACCCGCAGCTGTCGGTGGACCAGTCGCTGATGCTGTCCTCGTCTGCGGGCAGCGGGGGTAAAGACGGGGAAAACTCTGTGACTGGGTTTCATGTCAGAACGCTCGGCTGGACTGCAACTATCTCACTCCACAGAATCTGTTCTTATGAATGGATTTCAAAGGATGTTTATGATTATGTGATGAAGCAAGCCATAGCAGCAGAGAGCAGCTCTGGATTCAATCAACCATGAGGTTACCAAACGGGTTTTCTGTGTGGCGAGCGACAAATTAAAATGATAATAAAAAAAAAAAAAAACAACAGTGGCATGATCGATTGAATCCAAAGACGACAGAAAAATGTCGGGAGAAGGAAGCGACTTAATGACACACACACACACAGACACAAATGAAAACTAAAGAGCGCACACAAACTGTCGCAGAAATACCCACCATCCACATGTATCTGCTCTGAGTAGCTGTATCCAGGCCTGCTGGGGTAGGCCTCGGGGTTGTGATTGTGTGAGGGGGGGTTTTGAGTGGCAAATTCAATTTGGACTGAAGACCCAATACAGAGATGTCAATATTCTCCTCACTACCTGTGTAGTCTGTTAATACAGGGAAGGGGGGGAAGCAGATGTAGAACAAAAACGTCAGCTTTGGTAATGCTCAACAAACACCCGTCAGGAGGTGATAAAACGCGGCACAACATACATTACGGACAAATGATATCACAGTCAGGGACAAGAAATGCCCGATTTCTCAATCAGTGGAGGACGGTCTAAAGGTAAGACAGTGGCGTGCATGCCAGACGCGCTCGTAGGAACACCAACCGTGATACCAAGAGCGTGGGATTTCTCTTTGGATCACTGAAATCTGGCTGCTCATCACTACCTCTCTCACATAAGAGTAACAGCAGGCCAACGACGGGCAGAAATCAGTAGGAGCTTTTCATTTTTTCTTTTTTTTTGATTGGCATAATTGAGCAAAGGGAGCCGGAAACAAATGTAGCACTTCTCCCACACACAGCGGCTCAGCCGCCACACCGACAGGAGTGAATGGAGCCGCTGATGCTTTTCGCAGGCGAGCCGTTTCCACAACGTCACAGCGAGTGCACATGCAGCGCAGCAGAAAGGTGATGCAGCTTCATGCCAGGAAACTGCTCCTTACCCGACTTGGACTTCTTTTTCTTCTTCTTCTTCTTTAGTTTAATGCGGAGGAAGTCCTTCTGTTTTGGTTTGTCTCTCAGTTTGTCTTTTACCGACCCTGAGGACCATGAGGAGACATTAGGAGCGTGAAGACACACCAGTTCGGCGAACACTGGAGGAGGTGCGCCGCGTAAAACATGAAGCTGAATCAACAGTGAAGCCGTCAGACTCGATGTCACACAATGAAATCTCTCTAATAAGGGACACCTTTATGCTGCATCATACTGACCAATGTCAAAGCCAGTCCGGTCTGAGTCCTTGTCCTGCAGCTGGCATCCATTTCTGTCCAACTGGTTCTCCTTGCTCTTCTCTCTCAGCAGCGCCCTCTGCTGATGGCCCTGAGCGTTGACCACAGGTGGGGCTGACGTGCGCCTGCCTGCAGCCTTCACCTCGCCACGGGGAGCGGCGGCAGCTCCAACCGAGTCTGAGAGAAACCACAGGAGGAATAGAGAAACCCGGCGCCCTCAAATTAAATGGAGGGTAGGCATACAAAACATTTCAGGGCTGTGACTAATTCAAATTAGTAGATAAACAGTTTGAAAATTAACTGATGAGAATCTTAATCTCTAATGAAACACAATGTTCAAAACATCTCCTGAGGCCTGAAATGATTTGTTTAGGCATCACTAACATTACAAATCCAAGCTATTGTTTAATTACAACAAAGAATTAAAGATCTAATCAAATTTTATTGATAAAGATCTTTTCATATTAAAAGAAACAAACGCAAAGTGCAAAATACCATCAAAACTTAATTCTTCAACTGAAGCTTGATGTTTCACCCTAAAAACAGCCCAAACCCTGCTGAGGCTGATTTTACACCAGGATAGTCCAGGTCTTGGTTCTCTTGGGTGGGTGGGGTTGGGATGGGGGACAATTTTCAAACCCTCATTTGGTTAATCTTGCTTTCACGCTGTACTTTTGAGAGCGGCCTGAATTGCTTGGAAGTCATACAATTACAACAGCAGCTCGCTTGGGGGCGCTGTCAACCAAAACCAACGCTGATGGAGAAGAAAACCGGCTCATTTGATTGGTCCGGACAAAACAGGAAGCCCCGCCCCAGTAGCAGACTAGTGACTAACCACAAACAACCACAAAATATAATGTTGTGACCATCTATTAAAGAGCGCCTGCACTTCCTCATCACTCCACAGCAAACACTTTCCTACTCTTTCTATGCGTCTGCTTCTTCTGACTCGCGCCGTTGGCTTCATCTGTTTTGCAAACCAAATGCATCCTGCTCCACGTCACGTCCTTTCACTACAGTTGTTGTGCAACTGGTGATGATCATATCATTTTGTTTAGGAAGCAGTCTAAAACATTTCCTTAGTCAATCAATTTCAGATAAAAGTGAAACTCACGCATTGAGGCAGAGATGGTGCGCCTCCTCTTGGAGCCGTCCAGCCCGGCGGCAGAGGACTGTTTATCGGAGGCCCTGGTCTGGACACTCCTCGGGGGGCTGCGCTCACCTTCCAGAGGCTGTTCCTCACCGTGGTAATATTTCATGTGGTAATGCAGCAGCTTGGCTTTACGGAATGACTTTGTGCAGCCGGGAGCGCTGCATTTGAAAGGGTTGTGGTCCAGGTTGATGGACAGGACAGGAGGAGGTTGGTTTTTAATCACTCTGTACACTGAGGGAGAAAAAAAATGAAAATGAGAGGCCTGTGTGAGGAAAACATGGTTGAAACTGAAAGTTATCTAAACAAGTGCTCGGATGTACTCACGAGGTTCTCTACTGAATCTGTTGGGGTTGTGGAAACCCTGCTTCCTCACCGCTTTCAAGGAAGAAAAGATCAATTAATTCTTGTAAACATACACACACACACACGCCGTCTTCACTACCCTGAGTGACACTTCAGTTAATTGACTATACACACACTTACGTTTCACGGGCTGCGGAGGGGGCGCGTTCGCAGCGGGCTGAGAGCTCTCTGATTGGACGCCGGGTTTGTGCTCCACGTCTCCATTGGACTCTGCAGTTGTCATAGTGACGGGCAGCGGCTCCGTCTGAGCGCGTAACTCAGTGTATGGCTTGGATGAGTCTGTGTATGGCTTGGTTACACTCTGCGCTGCTTCCATCTCTTCCTTCTTCACCTCTCCGTTGATGTGGCGCGAGCCCTCACTGTCCCCTTCGACCTTCACTCCGTTCGTGACTCCCGCGCAGTCCACTGCGTCCTTCAGCTTGTTCTGGTCTGGTGTGTCCACTTCCTGTTTGACGGCGGGCGTCGCCTCCAGCTCGCCGTTCGCCTTTTTGCTTTTCTCGTTCGCCACCGCGTCTTCGCGCTCCTCGTCCTCACTGTTGCTGTCGTCCTCCTGGTCAGACGTGCTGCGCCTGACTCGCTTGTTTTTTGGAGCCCCGTTCTCCTGAGGCCTCCTGTCTCTGCGGTTTGGGACCCGCCGGACCATGGTCCTGTCAGAGGACCGAGCCTTCCCTCCGCCGACGCTCCCCCTCTGGCAGCATAAGGAGGAGGAGGAAGAAGAAAACCGTTAGAGAGCCGCCTTTTCAATGTCAAACACACATCAACATTTAAAATCCATTAATTTCAGTTTACCTCTTTAATAAACGGCTTCACGTGCATCCCCTTCACAGTCTGAATGACGCCGTCGTAAAACTTCACCGTATAAGACGCTGTGGACAGAAAAACAAAGGCAACTTGATGCTAACCACCACAAGGATTCCAGCAGATTTTTATTTCAAAGCAGTCATGCTTGAAATGTTTGTAATGAAAGTGAGTTATTCCAACTTTCAGACAGATCTATCTTCATTGTTCCTCTTTGTTTTGCTAAGTGAAAGAGAAAGTCACATGTTGTTGCTTGATGCCACTCAACACCAGTTTCCTTTCAGAAAACAACTGTTGCAAGTAGGATTTTTCAGCCTAAGAAAAATCTCACTGAGATCACAACACTACAAAACCAGCGTATGGTTTTGATGTTGGCAGCATTTACTCTGAAATGACTGAAACTCACCATCTTTGTTGACAGAAAGGACCTTAGCAGGGTAGAAGCGGCAGTCGGACCAGCTGGCGAGGACCTTGTCATTCACGCGAAAGCCCTGGAAAATAAAAGGGACACGATCAACATACGGTCAGGTGGAGTGGCTGACAAAACCAACAATACTGGTAAACTGACACGGAGTAGAAACGATAGATACCATTTCACTTATCCAACTGTAAAAATTTGTCATTTTCTGGGCACTTTTCCCTCTCAGAAAGACAAAACATGCAGCGAAACAAAGGCGCTCTCTCTCTCTCTCTCTCTCTCACACACACACACACACACCAAACGCCCCAGGAATGAAAACGGCCTCATTAGCTTACGGGACTCGAAGCGTCATCATTCAGGCCCTGCCGTCTCAGTTGTACCCTTTCTACGGGTCTCAGGTAGGGACTCGTCCAGTCAAACCACTCATCGTATCGGTGGCTCCACTGCCGGTAATGGATTAACACTTTCTCATCCTCGTAGTCAATCTTCTCTATGTTGGCAGCATACCTACACAAGGACAATCAATCACGTGTGACTGGGAAGGAAGACAGAATAGTGATGGTGTTTCATTCATAAGTTATTTCCTTCTTTAGAACATAATGACAGAAGCCCGATGATGTGAATATGTAGCACGACGATGGGTCATGGCACGATGCGTAAGGGCAATGAAGGCAGAGCCAGACATACACGCAAGACTCTGTGTCTGATTTGTTCAATTACAGTTCAAATTTAAATGACGAGCTTAAATAAAAATGAGTTACTATGTTACTTGGATGTCTTATGTATTGATCTTTACATTTTTGTTATTGGAGTATTGAATTTAACCAATGAAAAGAAATATCTATTAGCTTAACCCAGTAAACCATGGCCATTTCGTATTTTTAAATCAAGTGCTTCATTTTACTATGAGAGAACTGAGGAAGTCGTGATCTGATATGAGAGTTACAGATGACAACTTCTGCTCTTCATTACAAATCCGTGTCAAAGTTCACTCTGGTGAACAGTCAAGAGCATGATCCCATTAACTGGCTGTTATTTAACAGCAGAAGAGCAGTGATGCAATCAGACATCCGAGTAGCTTTCCTTCACTCTCTCCTAACCGCGGGCCAGAAAGGAGGGGAACTTAATGTGCGAGAATGAGGGGAGTGGACAGCAACATGGATGGAGAGGAAGGAGTGAGCGAGGCCATGACTCACCAGTTTTTGAGGCTGTCTCTGGCCTCGAGCTGAGCTCCCACCTCAAATGTTATCCCTCTTCTGTTAGGGGGCGTCTTACTCATACTGCCCACATCAAGGCTCCCTTCCTGTACACACACATGTACACACACATGCAGGCACACCAATAAACACACTAATTAAAACAAACTGCTAAATATGAGCTTGACTGTGCAATGAGACAGATTAAAAAATAAACTATACAGGTACACTAAACACCAAAGTCTATAATCATTCTTGTGTCTGGTAAGAAACTAGTCCTCAGCATCTGAATAGTAGCATTGGATGGCAAGTAAGACACCCCCTCACTCCCTTTCCTTCAGTAGAACATTACTGTGCAAGCTGAGAGAAATTTTACAGACGCAAATATACACACACCCTGAAGAATGCATGTGTTGTAATGTGATGCAGCATTGTGTGCGGGCAGAAGGTGAGCCATGCCGTGCCCCTCAAATGGTGGTGGACATGTTCAGATGTTCAGCAGTCACTAATTACGGTTGCATGGGTGTCTTGAAATGATAAAAAGGGAAATAATATTTTTAACAGAGTGCAGGTGGTGGTGAAAAGGTAAGGGGGATGACAGCGGACATATTCTATCTTTTCACTGGAGGCTCCCACCCTTTCAGAGGGGAGGGAGGGATGCAGCAAGTGACTTCTGGCCTGATTTTATAGCAAATTCATGATTCTGTCTGAACTGGATCTAATGTGACTCGTCAAATACAGTCATTCCCTAAATGGATATGACAAAAGGGGGGCGGGCGATACGATCAGATGATAAAACGTCTTTATCCACCCGATAACGACGCTTCTTTTGTCATGCACACGATACAGACGACAGATTCACAGACGAACGAGGATTATAGCAAACTAAAAACGGGAGGAAAAAAAATCAAGCATAAGGGGGTCTTACAGTGGGCCGGGATGCCGCCGACTCCGTTCAGCATAGCGGATCCTGTCTGGAGGAGCTGGCTCCCACAAACCGGATATCTTCACACTACCCGGCCCACGTGTTTGCTGGTCAGCCGATCACACGCAGAGACACAATAGGAGACAATGCAACATTGCATCTTCAATATCCGCATGGTGCAAGTAGATTCCTGGCATTAAATAACCACGAAGTAACAATGTGGAGAATAAAAAAAAAAAAAAGAATATAAAAAAAAACCAAGGAGGTGGATTTTATGTATCCCGCACGAAATGCTACATGGAGGACGCTGACCTGCAAAGCTGAAACGGAGGATTCTGTGATGCCACATGAGTCGAGGAAGGCGCAGGAATTATTAGATTAAGGTGCGGTTGCGGCAAGCATGGCTTTTAAAGGTCGCTTTTACTGCAGGCTAATATTTTACTGGAATAAACAGGAAACGCGGACATTTTCCCAAGATGCGTTCAACGCGTGTTTAAAAAGGTTTTACCGGCCGGGTTATCTTCCAGCATAGAAAATGAGCTGAGTGTTTCTTATTGTTGGCCACTTCCACCTCACTCTGGCACTTTATTGTCCGGTGTTTTATAACCGGTACATACAGCGCGAGAACAACCGAGTCGTACGTCAGAGGACTAGGCTGGTCTGATTGGTCAAAACACCGCGAAGTGGGCGGGACGCACGCGTCTGATTGGTCGAGCCGCTGTCACTCATGGAGCTCTTCGGGGCCTCGCGCTGGGCCTACTTTTCAGACTTTCCTGCCGCGAGCGAGCGGCGTGGAAGCGCGACGTATCAAACTTCTCCACCGGGGAGGACCCCCACCCGCACACATGTCTCAAACACACTAGCACGAAGAACGCGGCCGGCCCCCCAAAACACGCCGGGGATTCACCAAACCCGAGCTCAAAACGAACTAGCCTAGCATTTTATAAGCGACTTCGTCACGTTTGTTTTGAACTCGCAGAGCCGACATGCGGCATCGCGCCGCTGATGCATCCACCGAGCGGGCCTCAGCCGCGGTGTTTGTGGGGAACTCCCGGCTCCGAAATGTCCAGGCCGGTTTCGCTCCGGGTCTCCTACCTGTTCTCCAGTCACTCGTTGTCCGGTTTAGGGGTAAAAAATGTGCAGCGTAATCCCTGAAAAGCACAGGCACCGCCGCCTCCGCCTGTCTGCTCCAGATCACGCAGTTGAATTTCTCCCCGCTGCCTTGCCTTCTCCACCGGCGCGCGCTGAGCGGCGCTGCAGTGCGCATGCGCAAAGGACGGAGCCGAGCCCTCGTGTGTGTAGCAAGACCCACATCCACAGGATCTGTCAGGACTTTTGGGTTATGGGCGCGATCTGCCGATTGCTCTGCACAAATAATGGATCCCTCATTAGGTTTAGGGTTAATTTACATACAAAATCCAGAAAATGTGCTTGATCGATAGATTGTGATAAATGCATAGTAATTTGTATTATTAAAATTTGCAGATAATGGAACCAGTATTTGTGTGTTAAATTGCTAGAACTATCTATCTATCTATCTATCTATCTATCTATCTATCTATCTATCTATCTATCTATCTATCTATCTATCTATCTATCCGAAATGTACCAGTCATTTCAAATGGTGGGTTGGCTTTAGGCTTTCAGTAAGCATTACAGAAATACCTGAAATACCAAGTAAGCCACATTACTCTAGAACTCGCTCAGAGTTCACTTTACCTCCATCCCGTTACTAAAGATAAACTCTCATCAATCAAGTGGGGAGACATTTCTCCTTTTTCAACTTTAAACTCGATCTCACCAGTTTTCAGAGTTCAGACAGTGAATAGCTACATTTCACAATTAAAAGTAAAGAACAGAACCTCCTTCACACAATTGCATCAGTTTTAAAAATGAAACAAAAAAATCTTTGCTCATATTCTCTAATGCTTTGAGGCTTTATGGATTCACTATCATTTAAAAGATTGAACTTTTTGTGTAGGGTGGTTTACTTGAAGCCAGCTGAAAAGATTTTTACTTTTTATGTGCAAGTATTGGCACCTGATGCTTTGAACTTTTGTCTTAGAATGATGATAGAAAGTGAAATAACAAAACTTTGGCTAAAAATAACTAGCCCTGGCTGTTCCAAATCTGCAGCTTTTCTGGCCAAAATAACCTTTTTAGGTATTTTTCCACTAAATGAAATTCATCTGGAGCCATTCAGCATGCTTAACATTCAATATGAATTTTAAATTGAATTCTGTTGACCAGAAAAGTTAAGAAAATCTAAAGCAGGAGTGTCAAACTCATTTTAGTTCAGGGGCCTCATAGCCCAGTTTCATCTTAAATGAATGACCTGTAAACATGTGCCATAATAATCTTTATAATTACACAAAAGCTTTTTCTTTGTTGTGGAACAGACTGTACATTTTTGAAAAAGTCTCTATTTTTTCCAAACTAAAACAATTAGTGTTGAGAATTGCTTTATGATGCAGCACTATAAAATACCTATAACTGCTGTATTTTTCAGCCTTTTCAATCCATGTTTTTCCAAACTCACCTTGACAGCTTTGACACCACTGGTAAATCAGTAGCAGTAAGGGAGCGATCTGTCCTGGTAGAATCACATACGTCTCAGCCTGGGTCTCAGTGTTGCATTATGTCCACGACTATAGACAATGCCGAGTTAAAAATTATGTGTTTTCTTGGTGGGTTTGTGGGCTGGACTGCAGATGTTTGCATGCCAGATTTGGTCCACTGGCCTTATGTTTGACACACCTGATCTAAAGATTAAATTTAACTGTGGCACAACCTCTCCTACCGGATCGCCATAACAGATCATGTTGACTGTTGGAGGTCAGATGCTTTGATAACCTCCAGCCCATTTCTGGCCCAATCAGTAGAAATTTGAAAGAATGCTGTACTTATTACTTATCCAAATTCGGCACATTCTTTGAGAGCTTATGTCAGACATCACACCTTCTCCTCTTTCTGCTCCATCCACGAGAGGCTTGAAAAAAACACAAGGCGATATATAAACAACTGAACAATCCTTTATTTCTGGACAGTCACTCCGTATTATGACAAGAAGGTTTGCAAACACACAGACACGCACATACATGGAGAGTGGTTTTAATCATTCCTATGTTCAAAAGGCAAGCGGTTACAGCAGAGAAATAACCAGTTAATTACAAAAACACACTTTTTTTATTGCTTTCTGCAGCAACAGTTAAACTTCACCCATAACCTCTTTTGTTAGCATACACTTGAGGAAAGTTATTACTATTTTACACACAGACCTTATGTACATCGGCAAAGCCTGAGGAGGCCACAGAAAACAAAAAAAAAAAGAAAAAAAAAAGCTGTATTTACATTCTCAAGATACACAACAGTTTGAACAATAGTCTGTTCACGGTACAGGGGATTGTGTCGGATCGATCAAATTTTCACACACCCGTTTATTTCGTAAGACCTGAGCAAAAACATACAGATGACAAAGAGAACACAGCTTAAGTCCAAACAGATAAGAGTATCATCAGTTGAATACCAGCCTCCCATGTTCCCGCAAAGTAACTGTAATCAGAATTATCACTCCCATCCAACTTCAGTTAAGAGTTTCAATGAGGAAAATCAAAGCACCACCATGTGCATTTGCTTCAGGTAATTCTCACCATCCATCAGAAAGACAATTTTTTTTTTTGCACACTTCTTCTCATTCCTGCTTTCACGTGTTTTTTTAATAATCATATTTCGTAAAATTAAATACGAGAAAACCACCTATCAGTACACCTATTACAAACAGCACAGGCGAGCTTATTAATAAGACAGTTACAATAGTTCTTTCACTTTACATAGTTTCAATTTTCTGTACACGATTAAAGGCTGTTTTCTTTTCTTCACACTCTGACATTCACACACACACAGGCACACACAAACACGCTTGAATGAAATCAGTGAGAGTAAAAATAAAGCAGAGCGTCAACACTACTGCCTTAATTTCCGTGTGTGCAAGTGTATATTTCTAAAGTAAATACTGCAGCACTCTCGCTTCGCACGGCCCAGTCGTCTGATGTAACTGAAGTAACACCCAGTCAGTAAGAAACAAAAGGGTGAGCCTGTTTTCACATGCAGCGGTTAGAAAATACAGTCATTAAAGTGAGCCGCTTTGAAAGCGGCCGTCGCCGGATTTTAGTATCAAAACGATAACATTTAAAGTAGCATGTTCTGTCTCTGAGTAACTAAGCAGGGGGGCTCAAAGTCCAGGCTGTTTTCACACTCCCTGGGTTGGAAGAGGTGTCATATCTCACCCCGACGGTTTCCAGTGTGCTCTGAACAGAGACAGTGTTTATGCATGATTGTAAATGTGTAACCATGGACCCGGCGGAGGTGCCGAGAGAGCACCCGAGTTCACACCACCCCCTCGATGAAGCTGGTGTCCAGGTGAACGATGAGCATTCGAAGGAAGGACATCTCCTTGCGCGTGTTCTCGAAGATGATCCGCGGGTCGTCGGACTGGCAGCGGAGGCAGTTGGGAGCCATCACCATGGCCAGGTTGTTCACGTCCATCTTGGTAATGGCGACATTGGACGGCTGAGCAAATACCTGGAAGTGATTTAGACACGAGGAGAGGGAGAGGAATGAGACACGGGCTGGAACTGGACCTGACTATGTTTCACATTCGGTTCTGAAAAAGGGTCTCGTGAGTCATCTTTAGATTATTCAGTTTAAATGTAAATGTACACAGGTTTTAGGAAGCTTATTTTACGAACCAAGTGTGATATTTAACATTTTAGTGCACAGACTGAATATATATTTTTTGGAGTTAGCTACAGGGTGTTAATCACTTTGCGTGTTGTTTACCTGCAGAAAGTGAATGAAGTAGCAGAGAACCAGCCTGTTGAGCTCAGGCAGAGACTGCACCACAGCAATGGCCGCCACTGGGTCGTCGCAGTTGCTGACGCACTGCTTGTAGAAGTTCATGGGGATGAGGGGCTCCTCCAGCTCACGATACCACAGTTTCATCAGAGAAGCTGAGCGAGAGGAAGCATTTCTTTAAAAACAACGCTTCACATATAAATGTGATTCATCAACAAATACCGGAAAAACCCTGATTCTCACCTGGAACGTTGGGGTCAGAGAGATTCTCCGGGATCCTCCACTGGTCCACCTGGAGCTTCAGTGCATTCACCTCATCGATGTCTCCTGGCACCCTGAGTAGACACAAACACCTACAGTTACACAAGTCAGCCACAAGGGGGCGCTCTCCTTCTACCGTACCTATTTTTTTCCATGGCCTATTCAAACCTATCACTGATACACACCCAACAGGCTGCAAATGTGGCCCGGTGACTGCGAGGACTCGGTTCTCCGTTTACAGAACTTGTTCAAACAAAACAAAGACGGGCTGAACGTAAGATTACCAAACACCACACTCTCCAGGAAAAGCAGTTTCACGGGGAGATCTGTGTAGAGTTCGTCTGATGAAGAGAAATTTTTGCTCTAAACAAGTCAAGATGCTACAGAATTAAATTTGCTGGGGGAGTGGGCCTACAAAAACACACAGTTGTGAAGCTCCCACATGCTTGTAAGCTTAAGCAGTTCTGTAAACATGTATCGCCAAGTATCAAATTAAACAGATCTGGTCTCAGGAGAGCAGCGGAGCTGTGTTTGTTCTGTCTGCTGTGTGTACTGTACACAGGGAGAGCCTACTTATAAAAATACAGGGCTACAGGAGACCACACACATTTGTTTATACACACTGTACATACAAAACGGCACACATACACACACATGTGCAGGACATATCTTTTAATTTCCTCGACTGCACCTCTCTCAGGCTGTGCAGGTCGAGGCATGTCGCTGTGCTGCGTGGGTCCGGCTTACCTGAAGATGCCCTCCGTCTGAGCCCCGCCCAGAGCCAGGACGTACTGGGAGAGCTGAACCTGCACCCAGGGCAGCTTCCTGTCTGGGAAGAGCTCGCTCTGCCGCTCCATCACTTCCTCCAGAGAGCTGCCGAAGAGGGAGGGGGTCACGATGGCCCGGCGGCTGTGGTCGATCTCTTCCAAGGTGGGCTTTCGTAGACCCTGAAGGGCGAGGCGGAGGGGAGATTTACTACTTGGTACGCTGAGGGCTACGATACTAATCATGGCTGTGAGCGCAGCTGTAGTATCATGACTGGGTCTGTGTTTACGTCTGTGACTACGACTCTGTCAGCATACCTGTAATTATGCATCTCTGGTAGCTCGGCTGACTCAGACAAGAACTGCGACTCTCAGACTGATGTGATTTATTTTTATCGTGTGGAGGTGAAATATTTTGATAGTGCATCTGAAAGCTCGACTCTTACCTTCTTGCCACCTGTGATCGCCACCTTCTGCAGCTTCCGATAGCAGAACTTGGCATATGTGCTGATGGGAAGACCTGACAGATGACAGAGGATTCAAATTCAGGACTGAAGAACAAAGGAAAACCCTACAAGAACCAGAATGCTCAAAGACCCCTGAGTAAAACCCTTAAGCGTGAGGCATTACTGAACAAACAAAATAATACATGACTTAAATTCTTTCCCACAAAGGGGACAAGCAGCTGTTTTTTTCCCACAGATGTCAAACAGGGTATGAGAGGCAGTGGTAATTGGAGAGACATGTTGACGGTGTGATTCTGGCATATGGGGATTAGAGCGGGCTCGGCTAAACTGTCAGGCTGGGGGAAGATTTACTGCTGTTAAACAAAAGCTTTGGAGACAGGATCCAGCCAACACATCCAACATTCAGGTGATTCACCAGCATGCACAGACGCAAAGGCCTCCGGAGAGAAAATAAAACGCGGGCCCTCCCCTCCTGCTACCTGCCCTAAGCTGCTATCGAAGGCCTCAGATCTTTTTATGAGGGGTGATGTGGTAAAAGATCATCAGAGACCAGAAGCATGATCCAATCTTTTTCTCAATGTGTCGGTTCAAATAAAAAAGAAAAAGAAAAAGAAAAACACAAGCTGATTGTTCAGTTTCATAACATCACATCATCTCCACCTTTGATTGCTGCAGTTACACAAAACAAAAATGAAATTCTCATGATGTCTACACCTCATCCTCTCGGTATCAGCTACCTGAACCACCACCAGATGGAAGGTTTTAATGTGACTTGAAGAAGCAAAGCACACTTCCCTTTAAGTTCCTGACTGAGTCCTGAGATTTATGGCAAACAGGTGACTCCCTTACTTGCTTACAAGTGCTGCTAATCTGACCACATCTGACTATAATTATGTCTCATTAGAGAGATCATACCAATAATTTGCCCTTGATCTTGGCCCCATTTCTCCCTCAGGCCCCCAACATGAAGCCTGTACTCTTACTGGGGGGAAAAGTAAAAGTGCACAGCCCCTCAGCTGCAGTGAGAAAAAGGGATCTGAACATGACTGGTGGTCTATATTTACATCAGGTTCGATGGCAAGAAAACAACAACAACCAGGCAACCAAAGCCCGGGAGAAAATATGAGCTCATTAGGAGCTTGAGTGCACTGTACCAGTCTGAACGGCACGACACCTGTCTGCTCATGGGCTGAGGCTAAACTTAACAACAACACGGAGCCATCAAAGGATGTTCTGTCTGGTGCTAGCTGTTGTTTATGAGGTGGTCCTCTAACCGACCCACGTCATGCCCAAAGCCTGAAGGAGTCTGTGACGCCACAGCAGGCTTTGGACTGGAGGCCTCCGATTCCCACGTGCAACTCCCACTCCTGCTGCTCACAGCTGCCTGTTGCTGTGCTCACAGACTGTGCGCTCGTTCCAGCTCCTCCATCCATCAAGTCAAACAGCAGCTCACTGTATTGTACTGTTTTACTGCCTGTTGGCGGTCATCGGGGTACTTCTCTCCAAAGAATTAGTCAGAGATATTCGGTAGGCTTTCTGACCTCTCAGTCAGCTGGAGCTTCCCCAACACAAAGCAAGACGTCTGACTCACTGAAGCGCGGCATGTGAGGCCGCCGCAGAGGCCCCGGCTGTGAGACCATCGGGTTCCTCTCTGCTGATATCATCATCAGAAGCGGCGGCGTGAGGCGGTCTAACGAGGACACGTGGCGATGAGCGGCGGCTCCGGCCAGAGAGACCACCGCAATGAGTCACACTGTGCTCCTTTGTGCGTGCACAGACCCTTCAGAAATTCTCATCCCACTTGTTTTTTATTTTTATCCAGCTGAGCTTTCTGTGAAACCCATTCATTGAGACTCCAAGTACATCAACATGCTCGCCGCTGACATACTGCACCACGCTCAGTTTTCCATCCCACTTGAAGTGGTCGCTCCACGGGGAGCGATACGTTTGATTTGTAATGGTGAGCACTGTTTTAAAACTCAAGTTTTCATGAGAATGAAAAAAGATCTTTGGGACTCCCTTGCATCTACATCAAGTCGTGTCCAGAAGATAAGCTCCAAGGAAACAACACGAATCAGTTGGGTTTTTTTTAAAGGAATATTTTGGACTGAAGTTCAGAAAGTGAGAGAGAGAGAGAGAGAGAAAAAAATCACCTTCTTCTTCATCTGTGTTCTGTTTTCGCTTCTTTCTGGACTTTGAGTTCTTCTTCAGCTTTAACTCCTGTTGTTCCAGGATGAACTGAGTCACTATGAAACAGAGGACAGCAAAGGTCAAATTCCTGGTGTTCAGTTACATAAACTCAGGGATAAGAGTAACACAATCATCATGAAGTGTGCTCAAAGTGATTGGAGTCAAAATATACATTGAAAAAGTGAAACATCAGAGAAGAAGAATATTTGTGTTTGACAAAGTAGAAGATTGAAAAATAGACTACAGAGCGAGTTACAGCAGAAAGAAAGGTGACCCACCGTCTTGCTCAGTCTGAGACTCACATTTCTTGTCGCTGGTGGGCTCCGTGTGTCTCTGGATGTAGCCTTCCAGGTAGCAGCGGAACTTGGGCGACGGGGCAAAGAAGGCCATGCTAACAGCCATCAGCTCCCAGCCGGCCGCCAGGCTCCTGGGGCTGGAGTTGCCCGTGGTCTGCCTCACCAGCTGCACGTACAGCTCGTCCCGCAGCCCCGGCATGTCCCAGCACTTGGTGACGATGAGCAGAGCGCAGTGGCGGCGGTCAAGGCGCGACGGCCGGTCTCCCATGTAGGCCTGCACGAGCTTGAACATCTCGCAGGCCTCCTTCCTGATGGCGCGGTTGCTGGTGACCAGCATGGGCTTCTTGATGGATCCACGGTTCCAGGACAGCATGTTGGCGATGGAGACGCGCCGCCGGAACAGTCCTTGCGTGTGCATGTTGAGGTGCTTGCTGGCCCAGTCCTCCATGCCCATGTCGGGAGGCGGGGGCTGCCGCAGGGTGGCGTAGGAGAGCTGGTAGGCAGATCCTCCCGCTCTTCCTCCTGTCCCATCACCTCCCTCTCTGCTGTCATGGCTGGCGGGGCGGTGGGGGCCCAGCGAGGCGGTCCGTCCGTCCACCATGCCTTTCTTCCTGCTCTCCAGCTGAGCCTGCAGCTCTAGGGTGCCCGCCTGCAGGAGAACAATAAGTGGACATGAGGCAGAGCAGAGCAGGAAGGAGGGTTGAGGAGATACAAGGGGGGGTGAGGCGAGAGAGCAGCAGAGGTACAGATCTGTGTGAGCACAGCTGCACTTCAACAGCGTGTCGCACTGAGAGCAGGGCTGCTTTCCGCCTACTGAGCTCCGCTCTGCTCTGCAGTGCTGGAACTGGAAGAGGGGAAACTGTTGCAAGATAGGCACATTCATTTCTTAACGCGAGAAAAGAATTCGAACGGGGGAAAAAAAACGCCTCATAAATCCCTGTGGACCCTGGCCTCAGCAGCAGGTGAGTGCCTAGTGGCACAACAGACCTTTACCCCGCGTCTCACTTCATACCAAGCTCCCCCCCACTGCAAACTCTAAACTATGCTACACACAAGAACTCCCTGTGATCCCTGAGGTTGGGTTTATGGCTGTAAAGAGCATCTCACATCCCTTAACGGGGACAGCCAGTAACCCAGGTATGCTCCACAGACAGCCAGCAATAACAGCCAACCCCGAGTCAAACTCAGAGCTCAAACCTACAAATGGAACATTAAATGCACTGACATGTCTTTTAGTCAAAGTCTAAAGTAATATAGACGTGATGAGTGCCAGAAGAACTGGACTTTAGATTTTGGTTTCTTAATCAAATGGAGCAGAGCTGAGGTTTGGCTCCACTGAGCTGTTGAAAACTGATGTTTTTTAAATGAGCGACGGAGGTCAGCTCCAGAAGATCAAATGCAACAACACCATAGATCAGATGTTAAACATAAGACATATGTGGTACAACTTCCACTTAAATTAAAGTAGCTTAAAAAAAGAAAAACTTACAGACACACCACCAAGCTGTGGTAATTTGGTCACACTATACATTCAAGACACAACAGTGTTACAGTGGAAAATGCTCATAAAACTAAAACCATTGACGGAAAATCGCTGAAGTTTCACTAGATGCTTTGAAAAGTTACTTCAAAGGTCTTTCAGCAAGAACAGAACATTCATGTCTGGAAAACAGAGTTGCGCCTACATAGAAAACCATAATCTTTGAGTGTGTGTGCGTGAGTGATATAACAGCAGGTCTGAAGAACATTCCAGGACAGACTTAGGGGGCCTGCTCAGTACTCCTTGGCTGCCGTGTAATATGCGAGATCGACGTTGGTACCAATAAGCCTCGGTACCAGCTTGCCACCCTCTTCCTCCACCTCAGCTCTCTGCCAATCCACAGCCATATGGGCCGCAGCGGCCCTCCTTCCTGACCAAAGGAAGCTATGTCCTCAATCTTTCTGGCTTGGCATGGGCCCCAGATGCCCAAGCACCGGGCTGGCATATGACTATACAGTACCTGCGGAGCAGGGCAGATGGACGGCGGTAAGAGGATGACAGCTATCGCTGGGACTGCAGCCATTACAGGCAGCCGTGTTCAGTTTGCTCACAGTCTAATGCTGTGCTGACGTTTAGGCACTCATGCCTGGAATGTAAGAGGCATTACTCGCAAAATGCATTTTTTTTTTTTTTCTCGCTTCTTCAAAGAGACAGATTAGCCTTCTTGTTTTTATCCCAGAGGTCCCTGTTGCATCAAACATTCATTATGATGGGGCAGAGGTGGAGCTGGGTGAATACTGAACTGTAATGTCGGGTGGTGTGGGACGTGATTCTGCAGCAAAGACGAGATTTGAAGATTAGAAATAGCAGATTATAAAACTGGCTCCACATGCTGCTCATTATATAAGCATTTGGGGAATCAAACAATTCTTTGATCCTGAATCATGTGCACCTTTTGTTCACGTCAGCATGTCAAGTTTAGCCATTGGCATGTGTCATGTGCATTTTAACACATTACCGATTCAACACATGAGCAAATCTGTTGGGCTGTTTTGGGTTTTTAGGCCTTCATTTGCTGCTATTGTGTGAGAAATATCTGTATTCAGCCAAACAATCTGTCCATTGTGCCACTCATAGCTCTCTAAGGAATAGAAACACTTGGCAATACAAAGGCAGCAGCTAAAAAGTCCCACTTACAAGCCATGCTTCATTTAAGCATGGTTATGCCTCATTTGATAGCGAGACTGAATTCTTCCCTAATCTGATAAAGAATCTGTGCAGATATCAGTCATCAGAGCTCAGCCAGACCAAACAAAAAAATATAATCCAAGCAAAACTGCTGAGGTAAACAGACCACACAAAAAAACAGGCACGGTTGAGCTCTTAATCAGCGAGGAGAGTACAAAAATATTGGATTAACTAAAATGTAATGTCTTTCAGTCTCTCTTTTGACATAAACAACAATTTCACTTCTCTCTTGTTGCTTCACATGCACATGTTGGGGGTGTGGTTACCTGAGAGGGTGGTCCTGGGGTCTCTGGTGAAGACAGGCTGGCTTGGCTATTTACACTCATCTCCAAGGTGTCCACCTTTTCATAGGTCCTTTTTTGCCTTCCTGGTATGTCCAGCGGCGTCAGGGCAGGGTTGCCATAGTTGCTTGCACCTTTCAGTGACCGGACAGCGCCGCTGAGGTCTTCCCGTGACGCGCATCTACCTGCCGAGCCCGCGCCCCCTCCGCCGTACCACCTCAGCGAGTCTGCGGGGGAGCGCGTCCGAGGAAGAACACTCCTCTCCGCCATCTCTGGATCCAGTCCCGCTCTCACTTCCCTCATGGTGTTGGAGCGACTCACCACCTCCCTCATCTCGGCCATCAACCTCTCATTGAGGGCGCACAGCTCCCCGCTGCTGCCTACTGACCCGGGCCGGCCTCCTGCGCCTCCACCGGCCCCCACCCTCCGCCTGTTCTTTCTTCTCAGACTCGGGGACGGGCCGGTGGAGTAACCAGAATCTTGATAGTTGGCTGTAGCCTGTGGGGTCGAAGAGGGGAAGTCCTGAGAGGCCTGGCTGCTCTGCCTGCTGTGCCGTGCCTCCATGGCACGCTGCACAGTGGCCTCAAGGACCCGCCAGTTTTGTTTCTTGTCCAATGAACTTGGGCCTGCAGTGCCTGGATCCCTGTCCCTCAGCTGGCCTCGAGTCTGCTGCAAAGAGTGGGTTTGGGGCTGGGGATGAGGTTGAGGTTGTGTCAGGACAGGCTCCTGCCTGGAGGTAGGGGAGGGGGCGCGGGTGGGCACGGGGGAGCCGGACAGATGCCCTTGTTTGGGGTCCACGTTGATCATGTGCTTGATGCACTCCAGACCAGCTGGGCTGTAGTCGGAGGACGAAGGGTTCCTCCTGTGTCTGGATCCCAGGTGAGATGATCCAGGGTGCTGCAGGTGTCGGGGTTTTTGCAGACTCTGAGTAGGTGTTAAGCGAGACAGCGGCTGTCCGTTGTACAGGTGCGCTCCCTCTACCTCCATGTCTGTCGGAGGCTCATCGTATATGGGACTGTCTGAAACGGGTTCATCATAGATCGGGGCAGTGCAACCGTACTGAGGGGAGATGGGGCGCGGTGTGCTGGTCTGTGACCTGTGAAGGAGAGGACTTGGGTGGCTGGCGTCCGTGGTCACCAGACAAAAGCTGCCATTGCTGGCTTTTCTCAGGTGATGGGCCTGACGCATGTCACCTGACATTTTGCCAGAGGGGGCAGTTTTATATCCCTGGGTAGAATTTAAATGTCCTCCTTGGGCCTTGCTGCAGGAAGGGTGCAGGGTGAAGGTGTTGGCTTTGCTTTGGGGACCGTGCTGGAGGTGGTGGTGCTGCTGCTGCTGCTGCTGCTGCAATGCTGCAGTGGGCTGGTTACGGCTCATGCTGTTCACCTTCACCAACATGGCTGCCTTAGATCCTGGCACTGGCTGCCATCTTTGGGAGGCATCCCTGTAACAGAAAAAAACACAAGCAGTATGAGATCTGGCTTCAGTCCAACACCAAAGTTCTGCACACATGAAGTTCAAATAAACGCCTAAAAGTCAACAGACAGCTTCATAAAAGTCCCATCATCACATGCAATCAAACACAGGCACAGAGCCACTGGCTGCTTTTCATCTGTTCTCAAACATCCAAGGCAGAAAGGGCTGGGCTGGGAAAAATCAGCTGCAATCCACAAATTCCTTTCCAAACTGACCTCCAAACACTTCACTCCATTTTTAGTCTGGCGGTCATAATAACGTTGTTGAAGCAATGAGACAATAACTGCTCTGTGTGTTGGACAAACCAAGCAGCTAAAAGGACTGAGTGACTGAATGCAACACATCTCTCTGAGAAACTTCCAGTTTTGCATATTTTGTGTGAATCAGATGTCTGAAGAAAACATTGAGTTATATGATCCACGGAACAGTGAACAGTGTAACAGTACAGAGAATTCTAATGATTATCATGAACACAATTACCAGTTACAGCAGCTGTCACTGAGGTAACCGTTTTTGTTTTTGTTCAGTGACGAGGGGTTTTTATGAAGTTTTGCTTCAGTCATCAACAAGATTAATCTGAAATCAGGCACATGTCATTCGTTTTGAAATTCATGCAGCATTTGGCTCGGAACTGTTAATTGAGAACACTTCTTTACGTCTGTCTTTCTTTGTTGTGTAGTTACTGTAAAATAAAATGACACTTTGTGACTGGATAGGAGCCATCTTCTGTATTCTCAATTAAAACAAACATGCAAAAACATCTTGGGTTCTGTCAAAGTGTGATGATCTTCTGTTTTTCATGGTAAAAATTTTCAGTACCATCAGGTCAGCACCAGTTGTTGAGCATGCCACCACATAAGATACTCATCTCTTGTGAGTAACTGGAGTGACTCAACATTCGCACTGCTGTGAATCAACAGATCCAGTGAGAAGCAGCTGATCTGAGGGAAGTCGGGATTGTACTAGTTCACAGATGAGATCCTCACTCAGGTCCAAAGGTTAAACCTTGCCCCTGATGCTTGAGTTACAAGGCTAACTTCAACACCAATGGCAAACTGTTAATCCCAGCAATGCAAAACAATCGGCCGTCAATCCGGTCGCACTGTCCTGGCCCTCTGCCCCCAAACTCTGCTGTCACTTCATAATCTTCCTCCGCAATCAGTTTGCACTCTTCAACTGAACCTAGACTTGCCCTCTTTAAATCAAAGCGAGTGTCCACAGCCGCTTCTGTGGCACGTACGAACACAGACACAGATGGTGCCGACTGTCAGTGAGACACGTGCGAAGAGACTCAGAATACACAACCTCCGTGCACTACCTCGCTTAATCAAGGGTCAAACAGGTAAAGAAGTTCGAAACCAGGCAAAGCGGACTTACCTTTCCCTCCCTCCGACTGCTGCTTAGCATTCAGTGGGGTAATTAATGACTTCAAAGCCGATTGCCTCATGCGGAGGTAAATCCAAACATAAACACAGATCAGCGCGGAGGCACAACCTGTGTTGAAAAGGCTTCCTTTTTCCAACAGCACGAGGAATCAGTTGAGAGCTGGGCTGTAACGGCAGGAAGAGGACGTAGGGAGGAGGAGGAGGAGGGAGAGAGGCGAAGTGACCCCCCTCTTCCTCCCACGTCTCCCTGGAACAATGCTGAAACAATTCCCCTGAGGTTGCCGAGCCAACGGCAAACTTCCTTTACTCTAAGCTGCAGCATGGCACTCTCTCTCTCTCTCTCTCTCCCTCCCTCTCAGGACAGTGTGTCACCCCTCCCTCGATAGAGTGAGTCACACCACCTCAGCCGTTTGAATGTAAACAGCCTCTCATCTTCAAACAGCCCCACGGATTCGCCATCCAGGCAGAGCCCGTAAACAGCTGGGTCTCAGCCACCTGGCAGAGCACCAGAACCTCCTGCCCCCACCCAAAGGCCCTCGCCTCACCAAAACCGACCACGACAGTTTACTGCCTCAACAACACGCAACACGCACACAGACACACACGTGTGAAGACAAGCTCTGATGGATGGGACTCCCCCAAAACTACCGCTGTTTGGGCGTTGCAAGCAAGTGTGAATGTGCACGGTTATACAGGGTGGTCGGGGTGGGGGGGGTGGGGGGGTCGGAGGGTGAAAGGTGACAGCTGTAAACATGTGAAATCACTGTTTGGACTCTTTGGAACTGTGTGTGTTTTCACACACTGCTCTGGATGAGCCAGAGGAAGGGGTACAAAAGCCCTGTGGTGTGAGCAGCAGACGCACACCTTACCGTTTAACGTTGTTTTAGACCTTTTCTCATGACTGTACTTCATAAAGAGAACCACAAGCATCAAATCTGTGCCCAGTAACCACGGACAAACCCAACGGCGGTGCTGACGTGGAACACAATCTCTGGGATTTGTGAAAATGCCCACTGTAATAAAACATGGGTTCCTGTTGAGTGGGTGGGTGACATACTTTGAGAGTACTGACCCTGACATAGAGGTGACTACTGCTTCCTGTCTGGGGAGGTCCTTTGGAGGCTGGAGAGAGGGCTTCCCTGTACGCAATACAAACAGGAAATGCTTAACGTCGTGTTCACACGCTGCTCTCGGGAGGAAGAAAGTTTATAGTACGATTTACAATGTGTTGACTTTACAATAAGGAAATTCAACATCCTTGAACAACGGAGAAATGTCAAATAATGAGACAATCACTACGGTTTACTGTTTCATCAATAAAGCCTTGTTGAGCAAACTGATGAATTCAGAAACTGGGTATAATGTCTGAACCCACGGGTTAAAAGTAATACACTTCCAAGCGCATTTATTTTCTACGAGGACGTACCAGGGTACGATCACAACATCGCAGGGTAAACGATATCAAAGTGGCCTAAGCGAGGCTGACAGCAGAAGCAACATTCTGCAGTTTTATTGCTAAATGGTGGCTCTTCAAATTTCCATGCTGTTTTGAAACTCTAGTTTGCTCAAGTGCTCCTGCACGACCTTAGCTGTACCCAAGGGACTACATCCATCTCTTGGTGTTGGGAGAGTGGGATTCAGTCAGACAGTGTCTCTGTTGTTTGGCGGCCATTGTCCTGGTCAGCCTCAGCGCAGGTCCAGCATGTTCCCCCCTGCAGCACTGGCATATTATGCTGAACACCAGCAGGGAGAGCAGTGTGACGATCATCGCCAATGCATGGAGGCCAAAGCCAACGCCAACAATATGGCTGTACAGTGTCTTAAACCTCGATTCAAAGCCTCTAATCCTATTACACAGCTAGAACAACACTTGCATATCAGTATAACCCAGGTCAACAAAACAAACTATGATTACAAACCCTAAGCCAAAACAGACACAAAGACACTACAATGGTGAGAAAGTACCTTAACGACAACAATCTATGGAGATATCTGGTGGCATTGACGGTTGTTTTGGGGTGGAGGAAGAACAGAATGAACCAGACAAGAGAAGATGGTGCAAATCTGTGTAAATGAGAAGGGGTGGGGATTAGTCGTGGGAGAGTGCAGCGGGGGAATGAGCGGGAAGGCTGGAATTCCTCAGGGCTCATTCAGAGGGCTTTGTGTCAGTGAGGAGAACCTCACACAATGCATGGCTGTGCCTTCGTCATGGAGACGCCTCCCCTCAATGATAGCAATGGAGATGAAGGAAAGGGAAGAGAAGGATCCATCGTCAGGATCTGAAGTCGGTCAGGCAAACAGACTGTTACGTAACCGCGAAGAGACCCAGGCTGCAGTTTAACCACAATGAAAGTTGTTTTGAAAGGGCGTGCAGCCTGCAGGTAGTCGCAGTCAGGTGCTGAAGGAGGGATTATAGACAGTGATTCAACTCGGAGGAGTAAAAAAGACACAACAAGTCATCACTGGAAGACTGGAGCCACATTTTTCTGCTTTCAGAAAGAAATTCTTATTTTCAATTATCTTTCAGACGACAATGAGCGCACCTCCCACAGACACACTTACAAAACCTTTCTCCATTCGGAGGCTGGAGATAGCATGCGAGACCTTAAAATACAGAAACCGCAGATAAAATAAAGTTAGCTACCTTTCTGAGAACATCGATAATTTGATTTTCTTCAGAGGCAACAAATGAACTTAACGGTCAGCAAGATTTAATTAGTCACAGCTAGGTACACGATAGTTTTACAGCTTTCTGGAGCTTCCTGTGTCAGGTTCTCCTCAGTGGTCCACTAAATACATCTACGGGTGGGCTGCTGTAAGCACATGCTCTGTCTCTTTTCTTTCCTGCCAGGAATCACGGCTGTTGGAAAAGCCATCAGCTGAGTCATTTTAGCGGATGGAGATATGGATTTGGACGTTCTTAAATATACCTCCTGGGAATAGCTGGGTCTAAAAAACAGTGGTTATTATTAACGCTGGCTGGACAGGAAGAGGATATGAGGTCGCCTAGGCCAAGCTTTTGCTACACAAACACCTCCAAGCACCGACCAATGGGATCGCTGCGATACGCGTAGAGGAAGGAAACTCAACGGACAAAGAAGATTCATAATGACAAGGCTGCATCCATTCTGCCAGTGTTCAAAGCCAACTTGTCCTTGCGCTCTCGTCTGCCACAAAATGCCAAGTCCAGGCTTGAAGCAAAGCTGGTGGCATCCCAGTTCCTGTAAGACACCTCCAGAGAGGCAGCTGTCCCACGACAGCTGAACTGACGCACCTCCCTCCTCTGAGCCGAGATGTCTACCAGCTGTGTCTGCGGCTCCCGCAGCCCGGCTCTGGGAGGAGTGGCGGGCCGGGTCAGAGGACAGCCGCTGGGATTGTTCTGAAGAGACAGGATGAGGCCGAACCCAAAGAGTGGATTCCAGAGAGACCCGCCTCTGGAATCTGAAAGTGTATCTGCATCCATTTTCGTTAGGACACGACTAATTATAGACACCGGTTGTATGACATTATTAAAACTGCACACAGATGCGCAAAAAGTCCAAGCATACGTGCACGTACACACACACACAGTGTGACACAAGTGTCAGTTATAGAGTATGTTAAGGATCACAAAAGAACTCACAATACTGAGACTGTATGTGAAAGGAGAATGTATGTGTGTGAGAGAGAAAATACATGTATGTGAGAGGTGAATATATGTGGAGAGGGCCAGAATGAATTAAGTTTTGTACAGACCCTCATACCGTAAAATACAGATATAAAAACTTGACACACAGTGTGGCCAAAAATTTAAAAAAAGTTATATAACGGAACAGTATATAAAGAGCCAAAGGGCTATTGATTTAAAATAAGGCCTGTATTTTCTTTAGTCCGATTCGTACCATCAAAAAAAAAGTAAAAGCAAATTTATGTCTTCAATGTAGTTCTAAGAGAGAATGTAAAAAAACTCTAGAGCAGAGTCTTCAGCCATCGTTTTACCGACCCAGAACAAATCCCCATTGAATACTCGGCTGCTGTTTTGGGGACACTGTTGCTAGCGTTGGTTGATGTTGGTTACTATTTACTGAGAGTTTTTCCAAAACACTCAAACAAAGTTGCAGTCAATGAAATGCTAAAAATGTAGCGTAGGGAAACGCTTTCATCCCCAAAAAAGGCACACGTCTCTTTGAAAATATATGAATGTGTAAACTGCGTAAATGCACTGATAACAGTATCTCCGAACGCCGAGCGCATCAGCTGAGCCAGACTGTGCTGCGTGCCTGAGGCCTGTTCACATGTGGTCTCATTGGTTCTTCATGAAAACATTGAAACTGTTTCTTCACACCATAGAGCGAGACAGCGTAAGAAAGATATCCCAGATAATAATAAAAAAAAAAAAAATTAAAAAAATAGGATATACTCCTTCAGTGAGACACAAAGCCAAGTCATTTAGTCCCCAAGATAACCATGAGTTAAAAAAAAAATACAGAGTTCAAGTCCGGAGCAGCAGCAACAGCACAAAAAAGCCCCACTGTCAGAGGAAAGCACAGGATCACAAGTTCAATACGCTCCGTTTTTTTGGAGAGGAAAAAAGAAAGGAAACCTTTATTATTGCCAGCAAACTTGAAACGCAGTGTGAGAAATGAGCTTACCACACCGGGATTGTCGAGATAAAACGTGGCCTTCGAGCGTGCGTAAAAATGTTGTGGCTAAGTCCTCGTAGTAGCGGGAGATGAAAAGCAAGGGAGGCTTTGGTCTCACAGTAAACATCCATACAATGTGTGACTCGTTAAAATCTTCAAACTTTATCTGGCCCATAAGACGCCCCCTCATTTCCTAAATAAACCCACTGGTGATTTCTCCCACATGACTCACAGCCAGTTAGACACAGGCATAAACAGGGAGTGGGGTTTTTTCATACTTCTACTTTCAGTGAACCGTTTTAAAAAGTTCCCCAAAACAGAAACTGAAACAGGCGTTTCTGTTTCCTCAATCTTGTCCCATTCGGGTGAGTGTTTAAACCACACAGGATTAAAACAGAATGCAACATGGGCTTCGTTATGTGTGCTGAATTAATGAAATGTACACACTGGAGAACCCAAAACAAGCCCAGTTCACTGAAGCACTCGCATATTCAAATGTAAGCTTTCTGGAACATTTCAGTGGAATCTAACGCAAGGCAACAATCAGGAAAAACAAGTTTAAAGAGTGTAATGTCAGTGTGACCACCTACACCTGAGCACTTGTGCAGCGCTCTATCATTACCGTTTCAAATGAGAGAGCACCTCCATGTCAGTCGGTGTTCTTCTCTGTTCAGCATACCTAAACTTCCTACTAAGGGAAAAAGTTTCAGATGACCCTGGGGGGCAACTAGGTTCAAGGGAGGGCCTTTGTTCCCTTTAGCGGTCCATTACACACTCTGGGAGGGCTCAGAAGACAAAAGAGGCACAGCAACACTTCAGTTCACCTTCAGGTTATAGTGCCACATACTGTCATTTGTCCTCAACAGAACTTTGCCGTCTACTCGGGAGGCCCACACACGGTGTCACAGGTCGACACTTCCGACGCTGAAATGTCACACAGATGTTACCTGGCTGATTCAGGAGGTGGGAGAAATTCAATGCAGATGTTATAAGCCGGTTGATCTGCAGCACCTCTCAGTCCAACATCATGGAAAGACATCAGCCGAACACGTTTCCAGACGATAACCGCATGTGACTGACGTGTTTACCCATGAAGTTCACGGTACTTCCCTGATGAGCCGCACAGGCTTCGATTACCTAGAAATTCCCAGGACGCCCGATAATACCTAGTCAATGAGTAACAGCTCTGGCAGTCAGGTAGCAGCAGTCACATGTCTGCACTTCCTGCGATCACAGGCAGAGACAAATACAGATATGAGCTCAACACTGAGACAAAGGAAGCCGCATCAGCACGGCGGAGTTTGGAATAACCGCATGTTGTGTGGAAACTCTTGACTATTCATATCTGAAAACAAAAGGAAACCAGTATTGGAAGAACTGGGATCTCCACAGAGAACAGCATTGTTTTTCAAAGGCCAGATGTCAATAATATTTTGTCTCTAATCAAATGTCACATGGGAAAAAAAATAACGAGGAAGAAACGGACATGTTGAAGCGAGCTGAAAAGAGCTCAAAACGTTTCAACCAAGTTTTAAGGAACTCTGAAACAAGAAAATTCTTCATGAGGGAAGTGAAAGAAGCTATGACTCCATGTTTTAAGGAAGATTCCTTCTTCTCATTTTCAGAATTAAAAACAGAATCAATTAGAATTCAGTAAAAATGCTTAAACAACATTACCTTCATTCTGAAGGATTCAAATACACTACAACATATAAAAACAAGTCTGTTTTATTATTATTTCACAATAATAATAATCTTGAAAATTGTTTTTGCATTTTTTTGGAATCTAGATGTAAGTAGTTGTAAACTCTTCTAATCTGGGCAGGACCAGACAATTATCTAAGCTCAAACCCCTGCGACCCCTCCAACCCGTTGTTTAAACACTTGCTGTGGTGCCCACCCTTTGCTCCTTGTCTTTATCAATTAGGTGGTCCACAAACTGAAGACAAGCATGTCTCCAAGTTTGTTTTCATCCATTTTGAGCTGTCACATTCCACCCCGCGAGCGTTTTATGGCGGTTTCCAATTACCTGCTAAGAGACAGTGGCTGGTGAGCATGTGAGAGGCCATATGGCAAGGCAGGGTATCAAGCTGCAGCCAGCGAAAGACCCCTCAGCCGTCCTCGGCGGAATACAGCTGGCCATTGTTTTAAAGGGGAGACAGAAACTGTTCTGGGAAAGGTTGAGTCACTGGGGGAAGAGTGGGAGCCTGTGGGGAGCTTTAACACTCACCGCACTCAGCAGACGCAATGCGCCCGGGCCTCCTGTGGCGTCACCGAAGAGCCGTGGCTGACCAATTAGTTCCGCCTCTACTTTTACCTAATGCCAGTGGACGCGGGGGTCAGGGGTTGAGCCCTCCCGACGGCCAGCGAGAGGAGCCAGGTGAAACTGGAGAGCCAGCGTCACTACAGAGAGGTCTCGGGAAGCAGCAGGGTTCACGTTGTTTATAGGCGGCAAGAATGTAGTGGTTCTGCTTGTTATTAACCACAGACAACACTCTCTCACATGGCTCTCATGCGTGCACATGAGAGGCGTTACAGCCTTTGATGGCCCGGGGTCTAGATTTGTTTTAGGGAAAAGGAGCGAGCGTTGGAGCGGGGTGGCGGAGAGCACACAGAGGGACACCAAGACGGCCTCGGTGGGCCGTGTGCCAGGGGAAACAGGAGTGGCATGTGTGGAATCTGGCTTGGAGGGACGGGACGGTGGTTTGGAGGAGGCCACAAAGCCGAGCACATGACGGGGTCTTTGAATGACTTACTGTTAGGGCCCGTTCTGCCCCAGCAAGCCTGGCGTGAGGGGGGAAATGTCGTGCTCTGTAATATAGCTGACCGTTTCCCCCATTTGGTAGCGATTTGCTGAAATGACTGAGCACGGTTCGCAGGCAGCCGTATGGAAACACGGGACATATGGAATGTTCAGATAAGTGAGAATGAAAACAAAAAGGCTGTTTGGATCCCATCCAAGTAGTCAAACGTCAAAATAATCCTTGGAGTTCTCATAGCAGAAGCATTTGAAGGTCTTTACAACTGGCTGTGCCACATGCTGTGATGACTATCACATTTCCCCACTTTTCTCCTGGTAATGCGATTCACTAATGATTAAGCACAATTCTCTTTCCAGACCTTCTGTTAAAGCTACTTAAAGTCTGGTCGGGCTTACCTCTGCGGATCTTTGCTCCCATCTGAGCTGTGCTCGGTGCTGCTTCCATCCCCCTGCGATCTGCTGTCCACGGCCGGGTCCAGCTCGGGGGTCTGATCGTTTGCCTCCAGGGGCCTGGGGACCGGGCTGTCGTCGTCGTCCTGTTCAGGCAGAGGGGTGCAGCTCCCCTGGCTCCCCACGCTGCTGAGAGTCCCCGTGGTCCCGTGGTGGTGGTGCCTCTCCACGCCGTCCCCGCTCTGCTTGGCCTCACGGCATCTCTTCATGGCCTGGAGCTGGGACAGGGGCACGATATCGGCTCCCTGGGGCCGATGCCAGACTGTGCGGCGCCCAGAAGAGTTGTAGTAGTAGAAACGGCCGCTGTGAGGGTCAAATAGCTCCCACCACTGGTTGCCGTCGGCCTGGCGGACGGGAACACCGGGGGGAGGCTCCCAGCCGCATTCGCCGCTGGTCAAATTCACATACATACGCTCACGGGAGCGTGGCTCCAGGATCTCCACCCAATCAGAGCTGAAGGAGAACAAGAAGACACAAAAAAAAAAGGTGGAAGTGTTATTCACAGCTAAGAAAGGGCAACAGATTGAACACAAACATGACGTAATGAGACATTTGGGTGTCCCAGTCACGCCTGAATACTAATCAACCTGACGAGCAGGAAACAACTCTCACTGTTTGGCAGACTGAGAGGTTTAAAAAAAAAAAAAACTGCCCACTTGTCCATATGGAGGCAGTGTTAATGTTTGTGCTCCCTACATGTCTCCATCTGTAAGTTAGCAGTGATCTCATATTTAGGCAGTGGAGCAGCAGAAGAGATGGTGCGTGAGTGTGTGTGTTCTAGATAAAGAGACAGGTGCACACACACAGTGAGACGCCAGGCACGGAGTCAGCGGGGCCCACAGGGAAGCATACGCTCATAGCGCCACCACAGAAAAAAAAAAAAAAAGAAACCCAGAGAGCTCAGCTACAATTACAGGCTGAGAACGGCGAAGCACAACACATTCAAACTAACAAATAAGAGACAATGGGCCCGGCCATTTCCGCAAACGGAATCACGCAATCAAGGCATTAAGATGGTATTTACCTATCAATGTAGAATTTGCAGATGTTGACATTAAAGGGAAATTAATATTTTTACTTCTTGTTAGTGTCCCGATAGTGCAAAACACCCTGGCAGAAAGCACAAGAACTAAATCTGGTCAAATGAGAGGAAGCATGTTGCCTAGTAACCACGTCTCCGATCGTCACGTACAAGAGTTTTCCTACGAGACACATCAGGGGGAAAAAAAAAAATAAATCTCAGCCTCTGGTGAGACGAACACAAAAAAAAGTTAACAAATGCAAAGTTATCTGCAAAATATTGAGCTGTGCAACATCCCAAGGCATGTTGGATTTGCTTGCAAAAGTTGACTTGTTAACAGTAAAAAATGTTCTTAAAAAAACTTTCAAAATATCCAAAATAAAACAGCCTGGGCAAAATAAAACAGATTTGCTAATACACAGAGGAGGTCCATAAAAATGTCATAAACACACAAAGACAACCCAGTTTGCCGACAAGTTCAAATGCAAAGGAGGACAGATAAGAGGGACATGATTACACACAATTAGACCATGAACTCAATTTCTCAGAAATTGTAGGACACGATTTGTGTTAATATGTACAAAGAAATACTCCTCATGCCATATTTGGGGTCCGGTTTAAGCAAACTGCAACACCACTCTTGTAATATTATATTTTAAATCATTAGATTATTTGCAAATCCAGGTCATGCGTCTTTGTAGTGAGTTTATATCTTCTTTGATGAAGCTCCCTGAAGGAGGCCTTAACTGTGCCAGTGAATCCGTGTGGGAACAGGAGCACTCCTGACGGCCTGGAAGAGCTTTCACCTTTCCCGAGTTTCACAATACACGTCTAGATCACAGCCAGAGGACGGTCTCAAAATGTCCAATAAATCACAAGGCCCCATTCTCTTCTCTGGTAATGACCACTCTAGGGTCCTGGCAAGGGCAGGTCCTGTCTGTTCTTTAGTATCCAACCCAAATCCAGCCTGGTGTCTGAGAAAGTAAAGTGCCAGTGGGGATGAATTTGTGTCACAAGAATCTGCTCAAGGTTTAGAGGTTTTCTTGGCTTTACCAACACAGAAAGGCTTTTCTTCTCTCATCGTCACAGTTGTTTGTAGTACGTGCCTGCTGTCCGGGCTACCTGGGGAGTTCAAGGGGGGGCAAGGAGCTTAGCAGTGTATAGGAGTGCCCACAATGTTCACCAAACGGCCACATTCGTTCCTTGAGCACCTGCCAAAATCAACCCTATGTGCACCCCGGCCTCAGAAATAGACACAGGGGAGCTTGGAGCCAGTCAGATCTGCCAGATTTACACTCCTGTCAGCTCCAGCACACTGGGAACAGCAGCTGCTCTCCGCTTGCACTGACCGGCCACGAGCAACACTGATGTACCTGTTCACCAAGCGCAGCCTATTAAACTCCGTCACTTTAATGCGCTGCCAGCAGCAGCCCGGGGTCTCCATACTTCCATTTAACAGCCAGGTAAACATAGAAAGCACATGGGGGGAATATAAGGAGCTTTCCACATACTCCATGTGCCTCAGTGCTCTATGCTGAGAGGCCATCTGCTCCAGTCCTTCACACCAGGCAAGCAGCTCTGACCGCAGTGGACTCACCACGCAAGGGTGTGTTTTCACTATGGAAATGTTGTTTTTAAATAAATCATTCTCATGAGGCAATATGTTTGTTTGCAGTGCACAGCGAAGGAATCAATGCAGGAAGCCTTTCTTTGACTATTCGCAAAGAAAGAGGACAGACAATGAGGCCCGGCCATTAAAAGATGTCTTTCAGACTGATTAGATTTGCAACACTTACTGGGCGGGAGGATGAGGAAATAATAGGGCATTGAAAGCAGAGGCCAAACAGTCAAATCCACCCCACACATACCAGAGCCTTCATCCTTTTATTGCTCCCAGCCTTTAGATGAGGCATTCCCACACTGAGAAACCGATCTCTCCATGCTGCATTCCTTCTCATTCAGTGCAGTGCCGACCATCTCCCTGTAAACACGCTGTTTGTATCCAAATCTAATTAAGCCAATTCCCCATGGGCTACACCGATGTACATCAAATAAAAGAAACTGAGGCTCGTGAGTCCCCTCTCTGAGCCCTTTTTTGTGTACGTTGGAAAAATTCCACAACAGTGACGAAATAAATGGGGAACCCACACTGAATTTAAAGAAGGAGGACGGTGTCCCAAACACTCCAACAGGAAACCCGGGTTTGAGGGTCAACTGTAGGGGCCGTGGCTGACGAGTTTAGCAGCATGAGGTGCAGCGGTTGCGTAAGGACAGTCCTCTCTGAGTAAATAAACAGCAGTTGGAGCCGAGAGGGAGCCTGCTGAGGCCCTGTTGCACCACCTGATAAGCAGGACGGCCGGCTGCTGTTCGGACTTGAAATAACTGAAAAAACACAGTTGAGAGTGATGAATACAATGGAGGTTGTCTTCTTTAAAGATAAAGCTAAAGTGAGATCGAACCCGTTTTATTTCTCTACCTTTAAATAAAAACTTATTTACCTGTGTCCAGGATTTTTTGATGGCATCCACAGCGTCACAAGAATTGATTAAATGAACACGATCCGCATTTAATTCACATTTCTGATTAAAAGTGTCTCCATATGATGCCATGTCAATAAACCTGAGTCCTCACTGCTTTAGACAATCCTCCGACTGAAGGAGCAGACATTAAAGTATAGTGTGGAACGCCAAACAAGCGAGGCAATCCGGCTCACGCTGCAAATGTTCATAAATGGCTTGGAATGTGGTCGGCACCAGCTCAGCAAAGTCAAACTGCAGCAGAAATGTTTTATATTCATCTAAAATTAACTTGTTGCACATATGGTCCGATGACTGCAGCACACAGCACCTGATTCACCTCCGGGGAAATCTGGATAAATTGAAGCAGACCCATATAGCAGAGTTATAGTTTTGTGTGGTCTTGAGCCACGTCTGACCGCCTTCAGCAAACAGAGAAATGGGAAGTGGATGGACCGGTCTTTACCACCAAATGTACTTTTAAATATTTTCAAGTTGACAAAGTTTCCCCCCTTACATGTGATAGACGTGGGTTCGAATCCCAGTTGCAGCAGGAAGGGCATCCAGTTTGAAAACTGTCCAAGTCTACAGTGCACGTTACAATGACGGGCTTTGGTGACCCCTGTAAAAGGAAGCAGCTGAATGGACAAACACACTATTCTTTTAACTCACACAATCAGTTGTGCGTTTAAATAGATGTTTTTAATATATGCTGCATCCCTCCCTGAGAATTCCTTCCCTACATTTAATCCTTATCTTATCGACATTTTTCTCTTGACTATAGTTCACAAAAGTTGAGGTTCATCATCGACGTACTGACAGACAGTTCTGTGTCAGGAAACTGCCCACAGGTTTGAAAGATATGGAAGCTCAAGTAAGAAATCCCGTGTCCTTTCCACTCTTGTGTGTAATAACACCCTCCCTGTTCTCCCACAGCACACAGGATCTCTTTCACCCATTTGGGTCAAGGAGACACTTCTCCAGCCGATGGTTGTTCCACAGCGACTAAATATAAAGCCTGTCAAATTCTGGAAGAAAAAAAAAAAGTGTGCAAACAGATCCCACCGCCAAGGCCAGGAGGCCAACACGGACGCAAACAAAACCTGGCAGACAAACATACCTTCCTTCTCAACCATCAATCCAACCCCACCTCCCCAAGTCACAATGTGCCAAAGGTTTTCTTCAGGAGAAATGCTACATCTATCATCCACAATTTACAGAGGGCTCCAAAAATAACTCAAACTCAGAGTGGTTTCCCAGAGTGAGGGAAACAACAGAATACAGCCCATGGAATCTGCCCCATTGTTCTGAGCCAACGCCAAAGTGTAAATGGCACTTTTCCCAGCAGCAGTAAACACAAGAGGACTGGACAATGCAATCACTAGAAATAGGGCAACAAGCAGCCTTGTGTCATTGTCCAGCTCTGGATTTCAAACAAAAACCGAAATGCCAATGTGGTTGTCTGATTTCATCCGTAAGATAAACTATACTCAGAAGGAGAAATGACTGTTTTCTCTGGGTCAAAGTAGTTTTGTCTCAACTGTAGCAGCATTTCATCTGATAACATTGTAGTTGCTGAAGCACAGCTTCAAGCTTCACTGCCATTGTGGGGCTGCTGATGGACAGATAGGAGGACACTCTCAGAAATCGAGAAAAGTGGGAGTTGTTCTGAATTTATTCATCCATGAACTCATTAAGGTGAGATCAAATACAAAACCAGCGAGCCGGCTAAGCTCCAATTTGACATTTTCTCCTCCTGTAAGGTAACCTATAACCTTCTCCAACAACAAGACTATTCTGAGCTGCTGCCCGTGACTGTCCCTTGAGGACGAAGGCAGGCGGAGTTCTCACACAGGGCCTGCCATTCATTTCAGAAACCTTAGCACTCCGTACACCGGGCGCAGCAGCAAGTGCCAAGATCCAACCTTGCTGGTATATTTACAGAGCTCCTACTTCCTATTTACAGTCATAAAACATCCCTTCTCCTCAGATACTGGCTTAAAAATAAGTCCTCAAGCTGAGGAAAGGAGGGAATTCAGAAAATTACTTGCACAATGCACAGATTCAAACCATTAAATATTAAGCAACAAGTGGGAAACCACCAGTAATTTGCTCTCAGACGACATGCAGAAACTTGCACCTGAGTATAATACAAGGAGTGATCTGCCAAAAGCAGACTTCTGTTTGGTTATGCATAAACCATGTACAAAGTCTATTCAGCACCGCTGCTAGGCAACGGGCTTATCTAAATATTGTAAAACAAGAACGTAGACATGGACCGACTACAGAGTGCTTGGCAGCAGTTCCAGTAGCAGCAACTAACGAATAAAAGAGTAACTGTAAACCTGGCACGCCGAGCGCTGCGGCCGCAATCCTGTTCAGTGGTGTGAGGAGAGCAGCGGCTCTTCCTGCGCAAAACCCCATCAAAGAAACTCCCCAGCTTCAAAACATCACACTAACAGTAGTGACATCCCTGTAACTCTCTCTCTACATACAAGGCTTTTTTTTGCTTATTGCTTTTTCATGCAAATAGCATGCAGTCTGGTCCTTATCACGAGCTGAACACAGCTTTGTACAGTGGTTATGTTTTTGTTCCTGCCTAAAGGGAGGTGCTTTTGGGCTGTTACTGTGTGGTTGACAGGACAGGCTCCTACACTCTCACCCAGGAATCTAGAACAATCACTGGGAGAGGGGAAGGGTGCACATGTTTCAGATGACAGCAAAAAAAAAAAAGCAGTCCTGCACCTGTCGTTCTCACATTCTTTGGCCTTTGTGTTTAACACCTCTCGTTCCTGCCGTGTCACCAGAGTTGGGGGGGGGGGGGGGGGGGGGGGGGGGGGGGGGGGGGGGGGGGGGGGGGGGGGGGGGGGTTCAGTGAAACTCACGGCACAATTGTGTGTCAGTGCTGCATATAATTCAACAACAAACAAGCTGGCATGAGGCCCGCTGACTCTGTTGCAGAGTAATGGACTTGGTCGAAGCATTCATCCCTTCAGCGGCCCTCATAAAAGTTAATGCTCGGGGGTTAGAATGCTGTTTACTTATCTTGTTCTCTGACTTTCATAGTGATGTGTTTTGCAAAGCGGGGCCCACGGGGACGCATACCGACTGTCTCATTTGAACTTCCACCGATTAATTTGCATACTTTCCCTGAAAGATATGCTACTGAAATGATCAAAAAGGTACAGGAAAATCAACAGGCAAAAACTTTGGATGACTGATGAAGCACGAAAAAGACTTTCAAAAACCTGCTTATTTGTCAGAATGTGTTGACGAAAATACAAGAGAAGGAAGAAACCACGTGTCATCTGGCCTTTTAGCAGCACTGGGCTGTTTTTCCAACTTGAAAAAAACAGCCTTTCGGACAGCTGGTGCTTATCAACCCAAAAGGTAAACTCTCTTCACACAAAGCAGACGCCTGCTGCGTGGGCAGGTGAGAAACCTTAACATACGACTGAAAACAGTTTATCTTCACAAACAAAATACCTCATCTTTCCATGGAGAAGGAGTTTTCTGAAGATGAACCACATTAATGGAGGAAGGGCCTCATGGGGGTCGACCCCTCTTCAGTTTACTTCCCTCTTCTAAACTTCAGCTGCAGTTGTCGGCGTCCGTCCTCACTCCTCGTGTGCTGACGCTGGCAAACCAGTTCAGAGGGTTGAGGAGGGGTGTGTGTGCGCGTGTGTGTGTGTGTGTGTGTGGGGGGGGGGTCTTTCACGCAGGAACACGTGAGGCATAGCAGAGCTGGGCACTTGAGCCAGCGGGTCCAGGCAACCGAGGTGGCAGCTTGCCAAGCAAGGGGAAGAGAGGTAAAGCACGCTAAGACCAAACAGAGAGAGCAGGCCTAGTATGGGAGGATACAGGCAAACGGAGTGTGTGTGTGTGTGTGTTCGTGTGCACAACCTGTTACCTGCTTCACTTCCAAGAGGCAGATAATACACTGCAAAGCTGATGATTCAGAGGGGGATAGATGGCCCGATATGCGTGCACACATGGAAAAATAAATCGCTCCAATCTTGACATAATGAAATCTGCTCGCTGAAACCATAATCAAAAGGTAAATAAGCTCAACCCGTAAAATCAACACAGCCTGCAGACAAGATGATGTCTTCATCACTCAGTGTTGGTGAGTAAATATGCGCACTCGTTCATTTTGTCTAGTATCGTCCGACAAAAGCGTGATTGACAATTCTGACTCACTGCAGTGACGCACCGAAAACCTCAAGAACCAGACGGTCCGGTTTGGCCTGGGTTGTATATAACCTGTCTATACAAAATACACCGAGAAGGGGGTCAGTTTCAAAAGTTTGTCGTAATAACAAAAGAAAAATCTATACTTGAAGTTTTTCACTTGACATAGAAACAAAACAGGACAAAAGTGATTACTCGTGAAATACACACAGCAGGACAGTTATTTAGGTGCATTTCTGCAAGTTGCTACCGTCTTCTTCGCCATAACTTCTGCGCTCTGTGTGCGCAGAATTAAGGGGTACCGAGTTGACAAGAATGGCCTGTGACGGCTCGCGGTCATACGCATTACAAAGCGTTTGAAACGCGCTCTATTCTGAGGCAGCCTGTGATCGTGAGGAACAATGTGGACTATTGTCTGATCAACAGGCAGACTTCATTCAGCGAGAACTCTCTGTGTTGCCTCCACACAGGGGGTGAGCGGGGGGCCGCCAATGGGAGCCATATTGGGGAGGAGCTTGGGTCAAGCAGAGGAGGTCTGGGGGTGACCTCCTTCAACAGCTGCTCTAATCCAGAACTAGACACAGTTTCCCCTTCCCTTTGGCTCTGGATTAGACCGGATCTCACGAGGTCGCCCAGCCACCTTCGGCACGGCCAGTCTTTCCCATGCCGCCGTCCAAACGGCAATTTCACACGGCATGGGTGAATTCGCTCCTCGTGGCGGCCAAACTTTTCACCCCCACTGCAACAAACCGATTTTTCATGAGACGCAAGATAAAAGTGCCTACCTCAGCGCGGCTTCCAGGAAAACATTTTTGTGTTGGCGGCTGAGCGTTACTTCAGATACCCTCGCTGCGATCCCCCTACACACTAAATGCAAAGAAGCCATGCTCTGTAATTTCTCTATGGAGAGTATTGTCTCGTCCCACCATCTTGGTGCCTTTTCCCATGAATGCTGCAGCTTTCAGGAGAAACTCTGGGAACCTCCGGCCTCCTCGGCGCTCCACCGAATAGTTGGTGTCCAACTCCTCTCAGCAACACGGTCCTGAAGGTTTCCTTCTGCTAGAGTAAGCCTGCTGAAACAGACCTCCATGTACTTCCTAAAAATCCACCCTTTACTAAACCGAGGAGCATATGGAGGGGTTTTCAGGTCAGATCGGACTCTGGATGAACACGTGCAGCAGAGGCCGAGGATGGGATCGGGGTGTTTACCACACACAGGCTGCCCTGTCTGTCCAGTGCACCAGCTGTCAGATCCGGAACAATGGATCACTTGTCAAAACAAGAAAAATGTAGGAGCCTATTACGATGCAACTGCATTTAATGGCCTAAAACATTCGAAATTTATCCGAAACTCCTATTTATAGAGCCATTTTTGCATGATGGAAATTAATGACTTTCAAACATGGACAGAGGCTTTTACCGCCCATCAAAACAACACTTTCCATTAGTGTCTGACCTGCTGGCACCAACACCGGTAGCAGTTTGTAACTTCATTTTAAGCCTGGGCCCCTCCCCCGAATCGTCCCCCTGCTGACATGATAAACGAGGCCAGAGTCTAATCCGGGAGCAGAGTTACAGTCTGGGTGAGGGAGGGGGTCCAGCAGCCGGCCGAGGAGACGCACAGGAAAGCCACGTCCGGATCGTCCTCAGGAGGAAGTGAAGGCGCAGGCTGCAGGCTCTCTAGGATTAGATTTGCAGAGCGGCCTGGTGAAGATGTTAACGGCGGGCCTGCGCGGGCCTGGACGGAGGACTGGATTATGATTCAAGAGGCCATTGCTGGGGACCGACGTGTAGGAACGGATTAATACTTTCCTAACGCCATGACACCTACAGAAGGTGGAGGTGGCACGAGGCTGCACTGCACCGATATTTCATGACAACACTGTCATGTTTCGATGTTACAAGCATCTCGGTTCTGTGGTTTGAGTTTTTCTCAGTTCACTACCGACATAAAGTTGAATTCTTGCGAAGATTTATTCATCATCACAATCAGACAGACAAGAGTTATTATCCCCTGTAATGCCACTGAGTGATGATCAGCACTCTCGGGATAAAGGTTCAGCATTTAGAGGGCAGGGAAGTTAAAGCACTGCTTAATCCGCGCAGAGAGCAGGTTCACAATGTCGGCAGGTGTACAGGCACAGATAAATACATTTGGGGAAAATCACCTTAGCCTTATTACTGAGTCACTGTGGCAGAAAGAAAAGTGAAAAGAAAAGTGCTGATCTCCAGGGGTGTGACCGGGATTACAGCATGGGCAAGAGGCAGTTTGAAACTGTCTAAAAAAAACATATCAATAACATGTCACAACTTGCAACAAGGCTCAAAATCACTTCCTCTCGACACGCAAACAAACTTGTCTATTGTCATATTCTCTGTGGAGCGGACGGACATCCTGGCCCGTCTTTGTCGAAAGACCTCGTTTTGATTCATCTGGTCTCGAAGGGGGCACGCACGGTTTAGCCTGCGCCCTTTTTGTTTGTCTGCGGCCGTCAGCTCAACGTGTAAACAGGAAGACAACATCCTATTGTGATCACCGCTCCTCCAGCGGAAGCCTCTCCCGGTGGATCACTGTCCTCTATCGTCCCGGAGCCTTTTATCCGGTCAGATAATGGTGCCGTGATAAACTGCTGGATTTAAACACAGACGGTGGAAAACACAGCCACCCTGCAGGGACCCGCTTCAACTGCTGCACCCAGACACACGAGTTGGCGTGCCATGGTAAACTAACAGCCCCAGGCTGTATAAAAAGACATCTGCCAGAGGAGACAACGTGAGTCCAACCAGGCGTCGAATTTTCAAATCTCATCCAAACATCGAGCTTTGAAACATGAACTTCAAACCCAAACTTCTAACATAGTTCATCTATTACATGTAAGGAGCTTTAAATAGACAAATGGGGACTAAAAGAAGGCAAACTGCACTGTTTTCCTCTCACACCAGAGCAGATGGCAGACAAATCCAGCATGTGGAGATCTGAAAGCAAAAAGAGTCACCAGTAAAAACTGGGAGCAACAAATGGACTGTGGAACATTTGCCTTCAGCTGAAGTTAGTGGTCTCCAAAACCACAGCAAAAGGTTCACTTAGTTCACACAATTTGAGGACGGCTTAAAAGAAAAACAAGGACTAAAAGGACCGCCGGTGAGAGATTTAAAAAAAGAGAAAAGAAAACAGACTCTAATTCCCAAGTGCAGCTGCCACATTGTGTCCACTTTGGGACGCCGCGGAGGGTAAACAGCCAAACTTCTCTCCAAACTCTCACAGAAAACACGCGACAGGATAACTATCCGCACTTCAATTTCACTTTTTCACAAACACTGTGTTTATCTTTGCTTGTAATCTCTGCAGTCACACACTTGTTTTACACACTTTCCAGGTTTTGGAGCGGCTGAGGCGGGAGCGGTGCGGTGCGGTGCGATGCGGGAGCAGCGTGCTGCCTCCATACAAAGCAGGCGGGATGAGTCCGAGCGCCGCTTCAACTTTAGCCGCTTTCAAAGCCGCTCGCCGGAGCGGGAGGGAACTCACCTGGTCCCGGACATGGCTCTTCACATGGTCCCCGGGGCGCGGGCGACGGGGAAGCGGTCTGGTTCAGTCTTGAATGGAGGCTTGGTTTCCACACTGCGGTCCGAGTAGTGAGTGTGAGGACGGGACGGTCCTCCGGGTGAATCCGACACGGAGGCTCCGCCCCCGGCACGTGAGTCACAGGTCACACGCACACGACGCGAGCGCGCGCGCACACACACACACACACACACACACACACACACACACACACACACACACACGCACACACACACACACACACACACACACACACACACACACACACACACACACACAATGTTGAAGATTCATATGTTGCATCAATTTGAGATTTTTGAGTTTTGGGCCAAAACGGGCCCTCAAGGGTTAGAGTTAGGGTTAGGGTTAGGGGTTAGGGGTTAGGGGTTAGGGGTTAGGGTTTCACTTCATGCAAGAGGCTTCGCTCCAGCAAATGGTCAGAATTTCAGAGCCATGCTGCCAGGGTGAGTTTGTAAAAACATGTATTTTGCACAAAGTATGATTAAAAATGGGCTTTCTGTTGCGATTGTAAGAATTTTTGATAGTAATTGTTTGTTGTTTTTTTTTTGGCAAAAATATCAGCATTTTCATCAAGTCTATGCTGCATTTCAGCAAAGAAAAACTTCAGTTTAATTCTAAAAGTTATCATGTACTATTGTACTGGTTGGGCTCTCTCGGGATAAAATTGGGCTGGATATGGTGCAGTGCTTGGTACTCGTGCCTTTTGTGAGAATGTTCCCAGTTTGAGTTTACATGTTTTCTCTCTCATTTTTTTTCTTTTTGTTTACTCCCACATTCCAAAAACATGCATTTGGGTTTAATTAGTGAATGGTAATGTGTGTGATGGCTTATCTCCCAGTGTTTTCCCTGTCCTGGTTGTGTGCTGCCTTCATCCAGTAAGCTGAGACCTTAAGTTGGATAAAGTTGTAGAGAAGATGGATGGATGATTTATCCTATCATGTCTTGACTGGTAAGGGCGGGACATTAAATTACAACATTGTTACCATAGTGTCTACTTTCCTCTTTCCAAGTGTCTAATTTATTCTTCATTGCATTGGTTGCCTGTGTGTCAAGGATTTACTTTAAAATACTACTTATCTATAAAACACTGACTGGCCTCAGGCCGAAGTGCATTTTAGATTTACTTGTTCAGTGTGAAACATGCAGACCCTTGAAGTCGCTAGGAAGAGGTTTACTCAGAGTTCCCAAAGTCAGAAGCAGAAGCAGATTTTTTATTTCTCCTGATCGTCAGCTCACTCACTTCCTTTAAATCAGGCCTAAAAACACTATTATTTGCTCAGACTTTCCAATGAATATTAGTTTTTTTATTTCTCTATATTTTATTAATCCATTTACATTATCTCTTCTCTTCATAGATTTCTTACTAGCTATCTCATTTGCTGTGCTTAAAGGTATTTAGATTATTTTAATGTTAATGCATGCATTTTAAAACACTATCTCACCTTCTTTCTGAATGGTTCTATTTAAATAAACTTCCCTTCCCTTATTCATTGCCCACATTGTGTTTTCTACGGCACTTACTAACAGCTATTTGTAATTTAAATGAACTTCTCAGGCTCTTCAGCAGGATTTACATGATCACAGCACTGATAAATGTAAACAAAACCTTTTTATCTCCAACAGCCTCAAACATTTTCAAGAGAACAATTTTCATTTTGTCATCAATATTCAAAAATATAATTTTGCAGCAAGAAAAGTATTTATTTAGAATGTATTTTAGGAGCTGAAACCCTTTTTTTTGTTGAGGCAGAGCTGAATAAGGTGAACTGAAGCTGTTCTGACATGTCTCTACATGTACGAGAAGGACGTTACATTTCAACTTAGTGAGTTTTCCATTTTTCTGTGTACTATTTATTTACTTACAGTATTTCCAGTGAGGAACTGATATTTATATGTCAACATACATTTGTTGGCCATTTATTAAATTTCCATTATCATAACACTGATACCTCAAATGTTATTCCTTTAATTCATCAGCAATAAAAATACTTTTCTCACTTGCTGTCCATATTTTACAGTTTGATAGCAGCAATAAAAGCTTTTTTAATTATTTAAAATCTACAAAATGTTTGTTTGAGCTGAGATCCTTTAAGTGTTTCAAACAAAAGAGAGCAGCAGACACAGTATTCACCTGCAGACTGCTGGATTAAAACAATGAGACGACTTTATTACCTCTACAATTAAATTCAGGCTATTTAGCAACTTTTTGACAGCTTTAATTTTGTAGACTGAGTCGGATAAAGTGCGATTAAACATGGCTGGACATGTCTGCAGGGTGGCTTTGGGAGACAGAGACACCTGCTGGCCAAGAAAACAACACACCGCCGCGTGAGCGCAGTGCAGGAGTCGGTTCACATGTATGGTCAAACAACACTTTATTCACAGTTACTATGAGCACTCAGGTCTATGGAAACATTGGCTAAAAAAAAGCTAACAAAGTCAGATAGCTAAACTTCACACCGATAAGTATTACACTGTTGTGTTTCTCCTCTGGCACAGAGTAAACTATATTCATTAATGTACATGGCGCATCTCTTCACAGTGAACCCTTCATAAGTGCTTTTCCCATGTAAATCAGGAAAGGACAGACGTACAAATAGCGAGCAATGAAACGTCTCAGGCTAATTCTCTTCCTATAAGTTCATTTATGTCTGCTCATATCATACAATGAGGTCTGCCTCTTCAGTATTATAAAAAATATTGTAAACATTTATATTAATTGCACAACATACATTCAAATACATACTGTTCTGTACAGCAAGATTTAACTTCCGTATTGTTATCCTGTAGCACCATGTATAGCAAGCTGAACGAACGACTGGGACACCTCTACAGTGTGGTTCTGACAATACGAAGGAGGAAAATGGCATTCGGAGAAGACGGGCTCCTCCGGGACGTCGCGGAGGATCGTTTCGTTGTGAGACAGTGGTCGGTGCAGGCCTGTTCCAGGTCACAAACACACACACACACACACACTACTAAGGTCTGTGTGTGGTGTCAAATCGTTGCAGGCAAACTCTGGTCACCTCACATGTCACGGCGGTGAGGAAGACGGCGCTTCATGGAGGACATTCATCAGTGTTAAGATCGACTATAATACAAAAGATCATGGCGAAAAGTCTCATACGGTTGGTCGTTATAAAGTCCATATTACTTCCATGTGCAGACAGAATGTCTTGTTGTTACTCCCTGTGCTAATTATTATGTTAATCAGCATGTGCCGCAGAGACATCGAGAGGCCGTGACGCCGCGGTGGAGCTCCGGAGTTGGCATGTCAGGCGTCACGTTCCCACCCAGTTCCACATGACATGAAAGAAAAGCTGATTAAAGCTGATATACTGTATATTATCTACAAGCGATGCCGCTACGCTGAAAGGCTTGTGCACAAACAAACGGCCCCACCTGATTTACAGCATCCCGTTGACGGCAACAACCCTGACAGCTGGGGGCAACAGAGGATGTAAAGAGAAATGAAATGTTTTTCCGGGAGCAGATAATTGCAGCGTCTTTAAGCTTCCTCCCAGATTCAATAGGTCGGTCGTTCACTTGGGTGAGTGTTAAGAGGAGCACCTCTGTCAAAAGTAAAACCCAGATAAGAGAAAGGTTGTGTCTCAGATTTTAATCCATCGAAGCATTGTCAAGGTCCTTGGGTTTGCCAGCATTTCCCACTCTTCCTTTGCTGGAGCAGGCTGAAGTGGTCGGTTGTGGAATCCAGGTAGTTAACCTACCCAGCCTTCCCAAATCTGCCCTCTGTAGGGGGAATAGAAAAAAAAAAAAGATAATTTCAATTAAATGTGCAATGTGAGGCTTTTACTGGTAACCGTGGCTCCAGTTGCAGCCTGTCCCTAGCAACACTGCGAGGGAAAGTAAGAAATGACAAAAAACAGGACTGAGACCACAACATAATGAGACAATGTCACATCTGCATTGCTTCACTGAATTTGACTTGAGAGGGTGAATGATAAAGAGCATGGCTGAGCTTCGCAATGCAGGTAAGGGGGGGGGGGGGTAACTGTAAGTAGAGCATTGAACTACAGTAAATAGGAACGCATGCTGCTGGGTCATCTGACTGAGCTAAAAAAAAAAAAAAGAAGTGGTTGGAGACAGGAGAGGAGCTTGGCTGACTACAGAGGAGCAGATGGGTTATGATAAACTCACAGCGATTTGGAGGAGGGCTTCTTCACTTTTGGCCTCTTTCGACGATGAACTGGCCTGAAGCATGCACAGCACGTATACACGTGCAGGGCAAATGCACGTGCATGAAGACAAACACACAGATATATACACACACAGAACACACACACACACACACACACACACACACACACACAGAAGTGCACGTATGTGCATGTATACACACACAAACGCACACACACACACACACACACACACACACAAACCCACGCACGCACAGCAGAGACAAGCAATTAGGCTTCATTACAAAAGGGAACAGCAGAAGCTGAAAAGCAGGCTTGCATTTTAGCCCGTCTTTGGCTTTGGCTTCTGCATGCTAAAAAGGCTTTGGTCACAACACTAAGGAAGCGTGACGGCTTTCAAAGGTTCAATTTCAGAACAGCATTACTGTACTTTATTTCCTCAACTCCCCGGATGCCTCACATTGAGCAGAAACATAACCAAAGACCCACCGGGGAGGCGCGAACCCCCCTGAGCTCATCGTATAACTAGAATTCCATCTGCGGTGTTTGTGAAAGTAATCAGCTGCGAGCCGGTAAGAGGAAGAAATACCTGTATTCACTGAAGTAGTTTCGCTCTTTGCCTCCTGAAAGGAAGTGGAGGTAACATTAATCTCAGTTAGAAATGAGTGTGGACACCGTAATCAATCATGCTTGCCTGGGAGACTTTATACTCACCCTTCTCTGGGTTGCACTGCTTGTGTCCCTTGCAGCCTCTTAAGTCCATGAGCTGTTGATGCAACGAGTTCAGAGCGTTGCGGTCAAGAGTGCTGACAGCATTTATCAGCTGCAGGGACAACGAGGACAACATGTCAGCCAGGGTGTTGCTCACTCTGGAAAATATGCTTAGAAATGAACCGCAGATCATTTGCTCGTTTATTGTTCGAGCAGAAATCAGAGCTGTTGTCGTCGCCGTGCCCCTCCACATGCAGTACCTGGTACGGGTCAGTGTTGAGGTCAAAATACTCCAGGAAGCCGGTCGCAAATTCACAGAACAGGAAGTTGTGTGTGTCATTGATGGTTCGGAGGCACCAGTATGTGTTGTTGTTGGCACTGGTGCACGCGCAGAATGGTCCCACTGAGGCGGAGACGGGGGGGCGGTGGCGGTGGGGGAGGAAGGGAGGAGTGCATGTGGAAAACAAGTGATTTTCATGAGACAGTTTCAAAATATTGTTTTCACCATATCAAGTCTGGAAAACAGAGCTGGACATAAAAACGAAATGTTCCAAAGCGATATCTTACTCCTGTCAGAATGTGGCGCCGCACACAGCGGGGCTGTCTCTGCCAGTTTCAGGCTGACGCCACTGTCGATGTCGCTTTTCCCTGCAGTGACCGTGTTGTTTATGTAGTGCCTCTTCATGTCTTTAAATGAGATTTATTCAGCGACAACGCTGGGACATCGGGCCGCTGACTAACAAACCACGCTTCATTGTCAATGATGCAGCATTTTCCTCTTTTTAAGTGTGCATTAGGATTGCAAGATACCCCAACATTTCTGTTATTATGCAGGGGATGTGCAATACAGTCTCAAAAACTGCAGGCTTCTCATTATAACAGTGACATGTCAAGGTCCAACATTAAATTGGGAAAACCATTTGAGGTGCCGTTTAGTGTTTCAAATGGTTAAGATATCACACTGAGGTATTTCTACGCTGAGAAATGCTCTGTCATTGCTCGTCACTGTTGTCCCATCCAGTGGTTCAGCTGTTTTAATAGCAAATGTGTTATTATTTATCTTAAAATTCAGTGAAGCACTGCCAACCACCTAAAACCAGTTTTATTTCAGCACATTTTGTAATTTTATATGTCAATAATAAAACATATATACAGCCAGCTGGCAACACCCATACACTCTTGGGAGCTGTGTTTGATGTTCGCAGCAGTATTTTGGAATTAAGATGTATTAAATCTCTGTGACAGGACCTTTATGTGCTGCTGTGTGCGCGCAGTGCACATTTACCCATATATCAGCAGTAAAATATGAATTTATGTACTTGTTAGCACTGGCTGGAGCACAGTATGGGTCAGTATCTATGTGCGTTTAGCCACTTTATAAAGATGCGGCGGCACCGCAGGTTTATTAGTTACACAGCAGCTGTCGTGTGTCCACAGGCAATCACAGAGAATGAGAAAAAAGCATTTTCTGCTGCTTAAAAACCCCACTTCAGTTCAGCTTGGGCCAAAATGTGAGTGTACTTTTCTCTGACAGACAGTGCGAAGTTACACACTGACTGTTGTTTGTCTTGTAAATGTTATGAAATACTTTTAAATGATTGCATGAGAAACCTTTGAAACATATTTCACTTGTTTCTTGTAGATTTCCTAGCCTTACAACAGCAAAAAAAAAAACACATTTCCATATCCTTGTGCAGCTTGAACTCGAGACTGGGCACTTCAGATCATTAAAGTAGGTCCCACTGGGTTTTTAATTGTTCTGTAGCCAAATATAATTCCTCACTTGTCCAGAAGGGGGCAGTCTGCCAGTGATGGTTGTCATGGGTGAAGCAGGTGAGGCCAGGCATGCTGCAGGTGTCGTTGTTCTGGAGCCTCTTGAGAAATTTCCGAAGTTTCTTTCTGCGTTTCTGCTCCTTTTGCAGCCACTGAGCCTTCTGCTTGGACGGCATTCTGGTAAATAAAAAAGAAAAAAATAAGAAAGAAAGGTCCTGTGAGAAAATGAAAATTGTAAATTCAGAAGAAGTAAATGAGAGATTTTACCTGATTGAGTGCATTCGCCCCACATTGAGCCGGAAGGTGTCTTTATTCTTGAGAAGATAACTGAGAAGAAATGGTTTTTTTTTGTTTGTTTTTTTCACATTTGATGAACATGCGATTTGGCGACAACCTGCCATGAATGAATTCTCACCTGGGAGTGTTGCACTGACATTCCTCTGGTCGCACTTTTTTTAGATGACCTTTCACCTCTCTTAGGTTCTTGATTTTGGTCTGCAAGGTTTCGATCTGGATACAGAATCGGCAATCACACGGTCAGTGCTCAACCCTCACGAGATGCTGAGTGACTGTAGAAACAGACGTGAAGCCTGAAGCTGTACCTCGTGTTCGATGTGCAGCTTGTGGTCCTTCCACGCCTGGAGGGACTTGTAGAGGCCGCCATCACATTTGACTGTGTCGTTCATGAGGATGGAGCACCTGAAGGAGGCAAGAAACGATGAAACAATCTTCCATCTCCACTAGCACCACATTGAAGTACATAAATAAACCCACACACACCTATAAGTGACTTTGAGAGCAGCGGATGGCGTTAACTTGTTGCTGACGGTTGGTTTGACTGTGACTCCCATACCGCTGAACTCCTCAGGGTCTTCCTCTGCACCTCTTCCTCTCTTCTGGGTCCAGCTGCTGTTCCTGTACCCCAGGGGCCGGTAGCCCTCCTCCAGGTCCACGGCATACAGGTCTCCATCCAGCTCGAATGAAACGGAGCGAGCCCACCGCTTCCTCGACACCGACTTACTGGATTTCACCTCTGCATGAGACGAGACAGAGGAATCTGAACAGGATGAAAAAGAGGGACTTGCTTTTGAAGCTGCAGATCAGGATGTATGATGAGGCAGACAAGTGGAGAACGGCAAACAAAAGAATGTTCATCAATTACAGTTTAGTCTAATTGCTATTATAGCCAAGTATGTACAATTGCTTTTCTGTTGGTGACTTCAGGCCCTCAAGACTCCCTCATCTCCTTTAGTCCACCACTTGATGGCAGCACTGACACATCCTTCTTGTCTCATGAATACTTCAAAAGCTGGTTATTTTAGATGGAGATTAATGGCCCTGTTTGGCGAGACTTTGTAGGCTACTGCAAGGACGTTTCAAAGTGAAGTACGGGTGTCTTTCTGTGCAGAAATCAACTCTATTAATAACCACCAGAACGATAGTTCACGTGAGCGACACGAGGAACTTACTCTTCTTGGAGAGCAGCCTCTTCCTCTTGAGGACGGATGGTTTTAATCCCACATCCCCGCAGTTACAGCTGTCGAAGTTGGACGCGAGCGACAGCTGGGAGGCACTGCTGGCCATCAGAGCCTGCATACGTGGGGCAAAGAGACTGGCCATGCCCTTGCACTTATACAGCCTCAGCTTGCCAGTCGGGTCCTCCACACACTGCCACTTCTGAAACAAACCACAGGGAAATAACTTGTACTAGAGCAAAGCGTAATTTTGACCCAGCCTTAATGAGGTTATGCTAAAATTACAGTACACAGATCTCTAATGATGCTCTGCAGAGCCCTTAAAAAACAAGACATATTCCAAATCAACAGTAATAGTTCTTCCAGTGAGAGTCTTCCCTTGCTTTATTCAGATTTTTAACAAGCAGGAAGATGTTTTTATTTGCACGCACAGGCTTTACCGAGAGCTTCTCCTTTTAAAAGACATAAAAAAGGCACTCTGATGTCAAGTGGATCCCTGAGAGGACAATGACTGCATATTATACTCAGTCAGTTGTAAAGCAGACTGCGAATTATCACCGTGCATGAGCTCCACTCCATTTTGTTCTCCTGAAAATTTAATGGCCTCTCTTTCTTAGCTCCTGCAGGTCAGGTACCTGTCCTGGCTGCTGGCAGGAGGTCTGATACTCTGCTTTCTGGCACAGGTCCTTCACCCTTTGGTATTTTGGCAGGAAGTTCTCCTCCTGAGCCATTTCCTTCCCATCAGCTCTCTTGTGTGGAGGCTTCCTGAAAGCACAGAAAAATACATAGCTTTTTTCCCCCCAAACCAGCCAAAAGACAAGGAGTTTGAGGATGCCAGAAGACAATGACTGGAGAGAGAACATCTCCCGAAAAAAGGTCAGTCGATAAAACATACCCTCTCTCCACCAGGAAAGAATCTCTCCACGTTTTACCCTTTTTGCTCAATTGGAACCTGGAAAATGAGCAAAAAGAAATCAAAAATCCTGTCAAAGCACTCTGTGATATTTGTACAGAACAAACATTCTTTCCATTTTCAAATGCCACTGCAGAGACAGTGGTGCTATACATTTATATCAGGCCAAAGAGATTTCATTATATCCAAAAGGAACAAAGGGGAAACTTTACCAGAATATTATTGACACGTTGCTGCCTAATGTGGCATTTCAAATGTCAGTCTTGCATACTGAATGCAGAGTGTGTTCACCTATTGACTGGCCGGTCTGTGTCTAGGAGCTTGAGGATAGACTTTCCATCCATTTCGGCAGGAATATCAACCCCGGCCATGTCCAGCAGAGTTGGAGCCAGGTCAATGTTCAGCACTATGTGAGTGTTACTGCAGAGAAACAAGAAAAAAAAGAAGCTTTTTTTAGTTCGCTGAAGACTCAACATGTCATTTACCCCTTTATCTATGACTGGTTTTCAAAGAGTGGGCTCCCCTGGGGGGGCGCCAGAGGGGCAATGTTGATCAAGCTCTATGAAGAGGGGGAGTCTCATCCTCTCAGCTTTAAAAAACCCTGTTATATAATATCAAAATTCCACCTACTTCTATGAAAAAAAAATGTGGATCTTTGCAGTGCCATCATTTTCACGATGATTGACGGATTATTGAATATGTAACAGATAAAACATCAGTGTGAGTCACTCACATGGCTCCTTGCTCCACATTCGGTCCTCGCACGAAGAAGGGAACGCGGATATCAAACTCATAAGGCATCGATTTGCCTTTCACCAGACCGAACTGGCCAATGTGGTAGCCGTGGTCTGAAGTGTAAATGAGGTAGGTGTTGTCCAGTTCGCCCGTCTCCACCAGCATGTTGTACACCTGCACAGGATATGCCACATTAAACACCCACACGGTGGCAAAAAAAGTGATGCTTCACGCTCAGTGGCTCAAATCTCTTGTGCCAGTTTCAAGGAAAAATGGATTGAACAATTTACCAAGTGTGTCAGTGAATACATTACACAATCCCAGCCAGAACAAGCACAGATCTCTCAGGACCTGGAGGCTGTCAGATGAAGAGTGTGTATATCTGTGTTTAAGAGCCTGTGTGTGTGTGTGTGTTTCGATGGTTAAGCATATGTTTGCCTGTCTGCTTGTCTGCCTACCTTCTCCACACTGTCATCCACAGACAGCAGAGTCTGCATCCTCCTACGCTGAAGCATGTTCGTGAATTGCATGTGAACAGGCTTCATGGGTCCAGTGTAGCGTAAGATCCAGTGCTTGTCTGGGTTTGGGGCATAATTGTAGCTGGGAGTTCTGAAAAAGGAGCAAAATGGGATTAATTGAAACAAAAACACATGTGGTGTAATAAGCATAGAATTTCCTCACAGTTTTTTTTTGACACCTTGAAACAGATACTTTTTAAAAATCACAGAAGGTAATCATATATTTCTACTGGGAAGTTTCCATATTCCACACTTAAAAACTGGATTATGAAGATATGCCAAAAAAAAAAAGAAAAAAAAAATGTGTATGGTCGCGTAGTGCATTCACAGCAGCATTCAGTGCCTGAGCTGGTTAATGTCCCCCAGTGTATTTAATTCAAAAGTAGCCAAAAAAAAGTGTTTATGCAATGCTAAACTGGAGGTTGCATAAACCATGTATAATGCAACGTGTTGCAATCAATAGGCCAGCACACAGTGAGCACAGTCTGATCAATATTTAACTCCCGGCCATATGGAACTTTAATTATTTGAGAATAAAACCTGCTAAATAGCTAATGAGTTCCAAGAAGAAAGTATCTTTAGCGTTTAAAGTGGATCGATTTGACTTTTAAGAAATGCTAATGCCTCACAGCTCAGTCCGCTGTGCAACGGGAAGTCTAATGTGGTGTGAAGATACTGTAGGTCTGTGAGGTACCAAGGTGAGAAGAAGGTTTATCACCAGAGGAGTGCTGGACTTTTACTGCCGAGGTCTCTCTGGGTGCTTGATAAGGACAGAAGTAGATGGAGTGAGAAAAATAGCCAGAGAGGGTACTCTTGGAAACATCACCCCAGGGACGGGAAATTTATGGAGGAAGAGCAATTAAAAGTTTGCACAAAGACACTGGGGCTGGATTTTTTCAGAATATTCTGTGTATAAAGCCTGTGTGGCACAGGTTAATGATGCTGGAGGGATTAGTTGAAGCAAGTAGAGGGTAGGAGGGGGTAGAAACTGCAGTCTCATTACTGGCCTTGGATGCATCTCCAGAGGCCAATAGCTGGTCTGCTATTAGCTGGCAGCACCAGACAGCCAGCCAGCAGAAGGGAGGGTCAGTAAGACAAAGGCTGAAGTGTCAAGCACGTGCGTATGTGTGGTCCGTTTGTGGGAGAAATCCATTACCTGCGTATTAAATATCAATCCTTCATGTCTCACCTTGATTATGTCTGGCAAAATGCTACAAATGAGCCGGGCTCATTATGGTGATAACACTGATGTGAACGCATGAGCCAAATAAAGTGGAGCAAAACACTGGCTGTGCACGGAGAGGCCTCGGCTGCCAGCAACACAGAGGAAGGAACACGGAGGAAGATGAGATCGGGCTGAGATTATGGAATTTGTGTCATTCTGGGTCAAATGAAAGGGAGCGTGAACGTGTGGATGACTCATATCGCTGTGCAAATAGCTGTGAATGTGAAAATGTAAAAGTGTACCCTTGTGCTTCTCAGCTGTGTCCCAGGGAACACAACCGAGTTTACAACATATCGGCAAAAGCAGTCTATTTTTGTCAGTTTGAAATGACTTGTGCCTGTTCCATCGCAGAACATCCTGAAACTTTGAGCTATCAAAGGGCATTTTGAAGCTTACTGATTTCCTTACATGTGCTGTGATGCATTGGGGAAGGTAGAGCTATACTGAGGGGCGGAGTCTTCTGGACCATGAGGAGCAACGTGGCTCAGGACCATCATGATAGGACGATGAGGGTACATCCTCTTAGACATACGGAAGTAGTTGATGCTGTCATTGGTAATGATGTCTGTCAGGTAGTCCTGTGGAGCAAGTAAAGATTTTCTATCAGGCAGTCAGAGGAGTGAGGCAAGGAGTGAAAGAGCGCAGTGCTCTGTGTTCGGAAAACATGCGGATATCTTAATGTCAAATGCTTAAAATGCACAGCAATCCACACTTCTCCAAACAAACTAAAAATATTTTCCTTAACTTTTACTTGCGTCATGGAGGGAGCTATTCTGCAGAGGCAGGCGTCATGTATCTTGGAGACGACAGAGAGCATTAATACCTTAGAGTAGTCGCTGCTGTGTTTCTCTCGTACTCCGTTTCTGCAGAGCGTGTAGTTGTAAAAGCGTGAGTTCTTCACCAAAGCCACCCATTCCTTCCAGCCAGGGGGCACGTAGGAGCCGTTGTACTCATTCAGATATTTTCCAAAAAAGGCTGAGAAAGGAACAGGTGAGCGGTATGTTAACGTATTCAGGCACTCACACTGGATGTGGGAATCTTGAAACTGCGCTTCGCAGGGCTCACCTGTCCTGTAGCCGGAGCTGTTGAGGTGCACGGCGAAGGTGTGCGGTTCGTGGTGGGCCTGCCACGAGGGCGACGAGCAGTTCTCGTTGTTGGTGTACGTGTGGTGGTTGTGCACGTACTTCCCCGTCAGGATGGAGGAGCGTGACGGGCAGCACATGGGTGTGGTGGAGAACGCGTTTGAGAAATGTGTGCCGCCCTTCTCCATGATGTGCCGAGTTTTGTTCATGGCCTGCATCGAGCCTGGGAGAGAAAGAGGGGAGTTCATGTGAGGGGACAGGAGGGTGAGAGGAGACTCAAAGGCCAGGGACTGAAATCCCCCGGGGGGATATAAAGTAGCTGCAGAAGAATAAGAGTGAGGGACTGAGCAAAAGGAGAGGGTTAAGAGTGAAACATATAAACACAGAGCTTGAGTCGTCTTAACAAAAATATTAAGAGGAAAAGAATTGTTGGAAATTAAACGAGGGAGTAAGTCTTCTTGGTAAAGTGTAGCCCTTTTGGATTCTTATGTAGGAAAAGCTTTTCAGGCTGATGGTGATTGTTTGGGGAAACAGATGCTTGACCATAAATTCCCGCTTTTCAATGGGAGTCTTCTCAGTAGCGATCACAGGAGGACAAAGGATGTCACCGAGGCCATTATACAGCCACTCCAGCCCAATACGCCGCTGAAGGACTTAAGCGGGTAGGGAGATGGCCAGGGTTTGGCAACCAGACAATAGAAGCCATGGGCCGCCCTCATTTCATGCCAGCGACGGAGGAGTTGGCAACGGGAGCACATGACTTTGAGTGGGCCAGTTGTTGTGGTGCCAGGAGGCAGCATTAGGTTGACTTTCCCCTGTTGATGCTGTTGGATACACATGGACGGTATATCCATACCCATGGGACACCGAGACAAAGCAAACAGAGAGGCAGATGCAGAGTCACACAGCAAATAGATAAAAGAAAGCCAGGGATTATCGGGAGGGGCGGGGGGCGTCTTACCCAATTCGATGTCCTGATCGTCGGTGAGAATGAGGATGATGTTGGGCCGGATGTTGCGGACGTGCCGGTCCCTCTGCAAGCGCGACCTCAGACGATATCCGGACAGGTATCCGGAGCCATGCGCCTCAGGAAGGACTCCCACCAGGACGAGAGAGAGAATCAGAAGAGGGAGAGGGGCGGAGAGCCCCCGCCCTGCCATCTCGCTACCCTGCAGTCACCTCCTCAGCCTTTCTTTGAACACAGAGAGGAATCTGCACTCCCCTCAGTCAACCTGAGGAACAACAACACACACACACACACAGAGCAACCAACAGGAATAAAATACGTATACAAACACATGCAAATAGACACAAGCACACACGCAGATGTACACACTCATCAGAAAATAGCAGATTCAAGCCTTGAACAGCCATTACGAGGTGCTCTTCCATATAAATGCACCCGTTTGGGCTGAGCTCAGCTCGTTAATCAATCATTAATGATGCATTAGAGTGGTGTCATTGGCTGGTTGTAATGATCTCTGGTGATGAGCACATGGCTGCCAAGCTGGGGCTAATGGGCCTGGGCCCTGGGCCAGCTCAGGACTCACCTCCCCCAGAGAGGGTTAGTGTTGATATGAGGGATGTGGGGAGGTGGGTTGTGGGCCAGAGGTGAAGGAGAGATGGGATGAGAGAAGGAAAATGAAGATAGGGGTCAATGCACAGGGCGACGCCGTGAAGAGGGAGGCAGACTCTATAGAAAATGCTGATGTAAAATCATCACAAGTAAATGCATTATGTATACCAAAAAAAAAAGTAATTGCATTTAAAAAGCAGGCAAAATTAATGTTTCAACATCAGCAAGGTCAATAGACACGAGCAGCTGGTAGATCTACAGAAAATGAGAACTTCTCCTCCCTTTGCATAACTTTAACACAACAATTAGAGTCAAGCGCGAGGTAAATTGAGCCTTTTCTTAATTAATCTCTACAAGCAGTTTGCTAAAATCACACTTCAATCCTATTAGCGATCTAATAACTCTCCCTCATTAACAATACATCCCTTCTGCGCTTACCATGGCAACTATTGGTTATTCTCCCCTGCAAACACACAGCAGGAGCTACCTGACTTTCTGCTGTGAAGCTAAATTAACGTTCGAATAAAACTAGAGAAACAATGGCTGCTGGAGCTGGAAATAAAGCAATTAAACTGCAGCACAGCAGTATTAATCAAATACACTGCAGATTACTCATGTTCAGTGCCTGTCAAGCTCCTGAGATGGAGCAGGGACGACTCATCTTATGATTATAATATTTACATCTCCTTCAATCAAAGGTGAGAATGCATATTGTGTACAAATGAATAACTGGTACTCAGTGAGCTTGCCGGTGTCCTATATTTAGTGTTCAATTGATACTTGCGGCAAAAGCAAAACACTGAAATGTTGTGGCTAATTTATGATGACACATAATCAGAGCAGCTACACACTCCAGCAATCGTAATCATAAATACAATTTACAAGCAGTGCAGAGACGCTCCGCTGCCATGGAAAGGTGGGGGTTTGGGGAGTGCGTGTTTGCGTCTCTGCAAGTCCACCAGGAGTATGTGGCCAGAGCGGATCCCGTTTGAAGATGAAGACAATAACAACAACACAACAGCACGCGCTGCCTTTTGGGACCGCAACTCGTCCTTATAACAGCAGCCTGAACGGAATCCAGGCTGACACAGGGATAAAGCAGGAGCAAATGAACAACTGTGTCTGGGCGCACGCACATAGCCGAGACGCTCATCAAAGACAGAGCAAAGCCCCTTAAAAGCATGAATCACAAACATATTAATCATTTAGGGAAGAGATGAATACTGCAAACGAACTTTACTCCTGTTTATGTTTACCCTCATGCAGAGCCACACAGCAGACGAAGCGAGCGGAGGCTCTGATACAAAGTCCCCCGCTCCTCTCCGGCGTGTGCTGTTGTCCAGATTGTGCTCATTAAGGTCTTCTCCATCACACAAACACCCACTTGTCCTCCACCCACCTCCACGGGCTGGCTCTGCACAGACTGCGCACACCACCAGCAAGTGAATACGTGCGGATTAGACGCGAAGCAGCAGCTGTGTTTGCCGCGGTTTCCTCCTCCCAGGACGTGAGGCTCTTCCCTGGAGGATCTCGTGAGCTCTGACCTGAAGCGCTGTGCTGTTTGAAACTGTCCTTGCTTCTTTCTCATGTTCATTCCCGGCTTGCATCCCGCTTTTCATTTCTGGCATGGGATGAAAACAAGGCACAAGCAACAAGGAAATCCACAAAAAAGGACCCTTGTGACAAAGAAAAACACTGATTTAACCAGTTCCATCTGCATTCAGTGGTGTTTTCCTTATCACCGAAATGAAATCCAGGACATCAACAGTCAATAAAGAATGTTTCATTGTGCTGAAATTTGGATCACCCTCCACCCTCCACCACTGGCTCTTCTTTAAGAGCGATTTCTGGCATAGAAGGTTCAGCACTCGCCTCCATCAGGGGAGACTAACAAATATAGTCATGACGTACAAGAAAACATCCACTGCCATTCACCACGCAAATCCATCAATAGACAAGTATGTAAATGCTGTGTTATTGTCATGCTATGGTGCTGGATATTTCCTGACATTGCTCCCATGGGGCCTCCTCCTTCCCCGATACTGAGGACTAATTGGATTTTCAGGCTTTTATCAGCTCCAACTGACACATACAGTTCTTTCTCTCCAGTTTGTTCGCTCTCCCTCGCTCTTTTATCTACACGTATTGTTTATCTCTCTGGGTGGCAGATGCTACATAAAACCACGAAGAAAGAAGCAGATGAAACCCGGATGTCTAAACAGACAGAAGCCGTTCCACCTTGAAGACGATTGGGAAAAAAAAAAAAAAACAGGGATGGACAAAGAGTGAAGCTCATCTCAGTCATGACAAGTGTAACGGTTTGTACGCGTTTTAAAAAGCAGGAAAATCCATGTTGTTTCTGTAAACGCGGATGATTTTACAGCCGGTTTTCCTGACAGAGCTCTGCCCACATCAGCTTTTTGCACTAAGTGAACTATGAGGAGACAGTGCTGATTCAGCCTGATACGACAGAATGAAAGGGGGGAATTTTTTTTTTTTTTTGCAATTTAGACAGAAGCACGAGACAACACGAGTAAATATAACTCTCAGCAAAACTCATTAAAGGCTGGAGGCTGGGAGAGGAAGGCAGTGGGAGTAAGCTAGCGGAATGAGATCATAGAGAATAAGCTTCTAAAAGCATGTATACGGAACAAGGATCATCTGAGGTTATACTAATGCCAAGTGATGCCTGGAAGTCAGAATGGAGAGGGAAAAGTTTTGCTCTTCAGTCAGTCGCTTGTAAAGAGGCTCTAAGAGACAGCAGCACTGCATCACCAGATAAAAACTTAATGCTTCCCATCTCTTATTGATAAGGCTGAATTATAAATGGAGTGACAACACAGCCGGCCATGTCACAGCATGGGCGTGATGATAAGACAGTGGCAAGAGCGGAGGGATGAAAACACAGACCGAATCGACAGATAGATACATTATGCTGCCCAGCAACACCCAGCTGTACGTGAAGTACCACATTGCGGGGTGGAAGCAGGGAAGAGAGGGTACTTGATAAATCTTCCAAAGACTTTGCAGAGGCGTTAATGTACTTTTCCCCCTATAAATAAAACACCTTGGGCTTTGAAACAGGCATAAAGTCTGATTCATCCAATCTGCGGCCCCCCGAGAAGGCACAAAACACAGACAGAATATGAGAAAACTGAGGGAAAAAATCCCCAAAAAACACAGACATTTATTACATATCGAAGGAGGGCGAGTGATGGCGTACACTGGCAATTTAATCAGCTGCGTCTCTTAATGCATAAAGCCCGATACTGGGCTCTCTCTACCACGAGTATTCTGAGACACAAAAAGATTGAGAGAAAAAGGCAGAGCAAGTGTGAGAAAAAGAGAGAAAAAACCTCTAGGCATGCAGTGCGGAGAGAACAAAGACCAGGCACTTCCATTGCAGATGGATTTTTCCAAAAACATAAAAACCAGACTCACAGACCAAGGCTTCCATATAAAATAGAACAGAATGAAACAGAATGCAGTAGCAGCTAACCTCCATATCTCCACTGCGTTGCTCTTGACACAGGAATTTGCCATCCGCTATATTCTTGCGCTGAACAACATAAAGGAAGTGGCTGGGAGAGTTTAAATAGACACATCCAGAGCTGAATGCGGCCTGCTGCAACACTATCAAGCCAATCCCTTTGGTCATAATTGAGGCTGGCAGGGCTTTGCTAATGTGTGACTTTGTTCCCACTGGCCGGCCCGGCTCTGAACAGAATGTGCAAAATCTCCAAGGACCCTTGAATTTACCAACAAAAGTTGGTATTCAGATGCAAATCGCGCCACGGCATGCATCTATGTGAGAGTAACTTTCTCTCAGAGAAGTGTGTGTGTGTGTGTGTGTGTGTGTGTGTGTGTGTGTGTGTATGTGTGTGTGTGTGCCAGTGGAAGGAGGGGTTTGCAATTCGCAATACAGTATGGAATGCCTTTTTTATGATAATCAGAACCTGTGGTTTGTAGTCGTTCCTCATCTCCGGTTCATTTGTTTTCTAATCTTCGCTTCACCATCACATTCACGGAGTCAGAACGGGAGGTGCTGTCATTACTCTCGATCAGGCTCATTGATCGCACCGATTAATGATGGATAACATCCTTAGATGTTGGATTTAAAGATAACAATAAGCATATTTTCCACACTGCAGCTCCAATGAGACACATTGAGGGCACCAGAAACAATTGTAAACATGTTACTGTCAGATTTTTGAAATATACAGACACACATCATCATCTGTTTGGATTTATTGCCTCGGCCACCTGATGAAGTTCAATATTCAGTCTCCCTCTTCTCCCTCTTTGGTTTCCACTCAGCTGGAAACTTGTAATAAAAATCTATGAAGCTGAGGGCAGCTGCAGAGTCAGGGGGGATAGTAACACAATAATTCAACACGAGCAGCCACTTTCACCTCGTCACATTGTTTTCTCATCGTCCTTTGATGCATTTTTATTATGAAACGAGTTGAGCCTGCCAAAATTGCACAAGGCCAAGATAGGACTTCGGCGGTGAAAAATAATCCTCTCCAGCGTTGTAGGCAAGCAGAGACAGTTAGTTAAGCTCGGGGCATGACTCACACCCTGGCGAAAGGACAGCGGACGGCTAGCGGGGGTCTCATGATGCATTTTATGAGGGGACCAGCGATGCTTCCTGGTGTCAAAAGATTTGTGTAGCTATCAGCCATCCTGAAGCTCCCCTCTGACTGCCGCCTGTGCTGCAGAGCCGAGTTTCTGCTGCACCGTAGCAGCTCCGCTTTCTGGTTTTCACTTCCAGAGCAGACCGTACTGCAGCTGGTTGCTATAGTGATGTTGTGAACATCAACACAATCAAACTGAGAGATATTGCACCCTCTTCCATTTTAAGGGTATGTTTTGCCGGCTGCTTTTTAATTAAGTTGTCCAGTCAAGATAGAAAAATAAAAAAAGAGGGTGAACTGGTAGCTTGGCCTGGTTGTTGCTTGTCTGCGTGACAGTAATAGCAGATCCCAGACGTCAACCTTATATCCTGGGAAAAGGCAAATAGAGGCATAATGTGAGAAATGCCGTAATCATCTGTTCAGTGCTTCACAGACTAATTGCACTTTCCTTTTTTAAATACTTTTCAAACTTAAGATGCAGAAACCAAGAGGCGGAAATTAATTAAATGTGCAATTGGGATTTTATTTAGATGATTTCCATCAAGTCAGAATTTAATTTAGCAGAAAATGTCCAAGTGTAGAATTAAAAAAAAAACTATGAAAATTGAATGTATCTGAGTATGCTAAAAAAACCAAAAACAACTATAATAATTATGAAACAGGGTACACATTACATTTTATATTGATTAAATTAAATTTTAATTTTCTAGTTCTGCATTGCAATTATAAGCAGGGCATGCTGGCAATCACACTTTATTGATAACCCAAGGTATTACTGTATTAAACTACTGCAATAGAACAAAAATATTCCACATTCATTTCCTACAGTCTTATCTTAAAAAACAAAACCAAAAAAAAACAAGTTATACCATTTTAAAGAAATAACAAAAACAAAAAAATTACACCATCTGACGGTGCTACTGATGTACATCATGCAACTCTCCACAGAGTTCAATTCGAACGTCATTAAATTAAAACATTTTAGACTTATTTAGCATTCATTTAGCGGGGAACTTGAAAAAAATTGCCATCAGGGAAAATCTGAGATGACATGGTTAAAAAGCCAACAAAATCAATAAAAAAAACGGCAACCTTCATAACTACATAAGTTCAGAAAGGAAAAAAAAATGTGGTTTTGAAATAAATCTACACTTCACTTCTACTCATTTGTAGTTATTGCTGTTTTTATAGTTGGGCAATGTAGAGCCACCGTGTCGAGCTGAGCTGGGAGAAAATAAGGACATTACAGGGTACGTTAAAAAGAAATATTATTTCAAATGGAGAAGCTCAGTTCCATAAAACTGGGAAACATTTCAGGTGTGTTTATTTCTCTGGGAGTCAGAACAGTCACACTTCACAGTTTTTCCATGGAAACACCATCAGTCCTTGAAATGGATCCAGGCAATCTGTGGGTTTATTTTTTTTAAATTCAACTTTTGTAAATGTGACTAGACTACATGGATACAGAGGGAGAGAGAAAAAAAAGCCATACAGTCAGTGTCTCTGGTTAACTTTTCAGCCAGTAACCTCTAAACTAGCGGCTGACCGGTATTCCTGTTGGCGAGACGCCGCCTGAAAACAATGACTTTTAACAGGTCAGCATGGTCCAGCCAAACACTGCGCGCCTCACAGATAACCCTGAAATCATATTCAATAACTCTCCCGCTGCTCTTTGGTTTAAAACCGCGTCTGCATATTCTTTTGATAAATGTGCCTTTACTTCCTAATAACTAACTTTAATAGTTGAGAATGACAAGAGATAATGTGGAGGCTGATCCCATTCACCGAGAAGATTTAATTTAGATTTCCCCCAGGTTCTGATAAGCTCCGCACTCAGCAGACATTTTAAGATGACAGTCAGAACCTGCACAGCAATTTTCTGTTTGAATACGCAGGCACAAAAGAGCAGCAGTTGGACTTTAAAAATAAGAAAATGAGATTTCTGCCGCGATGAAGGGACTCGAGTGTGAAGTATTTCCCTCTGCACTCACAGTTCAACTGGTTGCACTGAAATGTGCGATTCCTCTCTTGTTTATACGCAATATTCCTCCCTAACCTTTAATACTATGTGGAATGTGCCGGCCAGATGGTGAAATATGAATGTGTGTAATTTTAGCGCTTAGCACCTCATTAATCCTGCAGCGAGGCGGTTGCTCTGAGGAAAAAGGTGAAGCTGTGATGTGTTCTGGATGGATCTCTCTCTGTCTCTCCCTCTCTTGTAAACACACATCCACACATCAAATCTTCATACATTTTTCTCTCCCATTACATGACGCTTTTGCTGTATTCACTGAATACAGAAATGACATTTTGGCCAGGTCTTCAGATGAACTGTTCCTCTTGTTTGTTTTGGATGAATCTGACTGGCCTGCAGAGAGCTCAGACTTTAAGAGGAACTTGCTATGCAGCACAGCAAGCCAGGTAAATTAAATTAACTTGGGTGATGAACAAACAAAGCGGTAAATTATAAATGGGAATACACAACCTGAGAAGCTGCCGTGGTCCTGTGGCAGTCAGGATATTCTCAGAGAGTCACAGAACTCGGTCCACACCCAGATGAAAGTGGAAGGAGAAAAAAAAAAATCATCTGCACCTCTGCAGCTCCATAATGCACAGTGGCCATTATCTTTTAAATAGTTTCAACGCACAAGGGAGAAAGTGATGGGATGCTGCCTGAATGGTTTGGTGGATAAACTCAGAGAGAGAGGTAGAAGGAGAAGGAGACTGCATGATGGTGTCACTTCAGACAAAAGGCCCAGTCGGGATGTGTTTTTGCTGGAGAACAAAGAGCCCTGACAGACTCCCCGGGTCTTCTCTGTTGACTATAAATGTAGACACACACATATACACACATGCAAACAGAGCAACAGACAGGCTCACAAACACTCCCACACTCTGTGTATGAGACTTCAAACTTCTCTTTCCAACAAGGGGACATAAAAGGAGAGAACAACAGTTAGGCTAATTATCTCTGCATCTGCAGGAAATGAAGAGCCTCATATTGTTATATTGTTCTCAAACTGTTTGGCCCAGACAGCATTAGCGGGACGTCACACGTCTACTGTCTGCCCTTTTACTTCATTTTTCTCGTCTCCTCAAGGTGTAACAAGCCAGCTCGGTACAGGCTCTCGCTCTAATGAGCTTGGACTGCCGTCACATCACAGATAACAATGTCAGAACCTGCAGCAGAGACGGTGTTTTGATGCCTGAAATCAGCCTTCATCATCTTCGACGCCCGTTTGCACACTCGACCACTCTGCGCTCGTTCTGTTTCCAGCAGCAACCGAGAGGCATGTCGGGCTAGCGTGGTGGTCTGTAGGGTTTTTTTTTTTTTAGGGGGCTTCAGTTCGGGTCCACGGTAGGGTCACGGCATTTAGCCCTCCCTCCCCGCACCCCTGCGGTACGCTCCATGAGAGCCTAAAGAGAACACGGAGGTGTTAGAGAAAACACAAACAGAGCCCCGATTGTCTCGGAATTGGGTTCAACCCCCCCGCGGCCCCACCTCCAGGGGTTTAGGATTGAGTGAATGAGCAACTGTCAATGGTGTTTTGCAAATACGTGGCTGTGGTTTCACTTCAGATGGGTTTATTCAGACGTCGGAGGGAAATGCGCCTGCTTTGCAGTCCGCCAGTGTCCTTGCCTTTCCTGTCCTATTCAGGTTTGTATGGGAAAGCCATTTGCGATGCGTCCGAAAGCGCGGCGCAATCGCCAGCTCCTTTGACACCGGGGTTGACAGCTGAAACAAGTGAGCAAGCTGGTGGACAGGGCAGCCCGCTGAGTGATGACTGTTTCTTATTGGCACTTATTGACCAGAGGCAAAGCCCCCCTACAGTGTGTCACGTCGCAACTAAATGGATTACAGAGAAATCAGCCGGGGCCCATTGTTCCGCCAACCTAACTACCTCGCTGAGACCTCGCAGCAGCCAACTGACTTCTGGATGACTTTGTGTGACTGCCGCACCGCTGAGAAATCAAGCATCGCTCAAAACACAAGCTGCTCAGAGCTGGGCGGTGAACTCAGCGAGGGGATACACATGGCGATGTTTAGGCGCAAACGATATTGCAGTGATTTCTCTTAATAATGGTGGGCATCTGTAGTTTGCAATCCGCGCACGTGCGGGTAAAATTAGATCTGGTTCCAGAGGACTCATAGGTTTTTAGCTGTCATCTGTTGTGTTTTAATTACATGCCATTTCTCTCCCATCATCAAATTAGCACCTGCAGTGGGAACTGCTCCTAATGGCCCTGACTTAATGATGATTACAGACAATATCGGTTTCAACTTTCAGTAAACAACTGCTGCTGAATAAATTACTGACGGGCCCAGATAAATCAATACACTGGCTGGAAGTTACAGTTGAGCTGCAGCAGAAGTAATCACTTCTGTGGACTGGAGATTCCTCCACTCTGCTGATAAACAATGGCTCTTGACAACTCAAAAGAGGCCTTACACAGCATGGGGATGTTTTACTGAGGGGTGCCAGCGGCCCGCGGGTGCACAGAGCACCATCTTATCTGATGTTAAGCACACCCTTGGGGTTTGGAGAGGCAACAACCGCTTCTTTACTTCTTCACTCCTCCCATTCTCTGTCCTCGCCCCCCCACCTTCGCTGGCTGCCTTTCTCTCGGCCCCTTTGTCAGCGGATTACTGGGGGTTTAGAGACGCACACGCAGATCTTTCCCCTCCCCTATCGGAACCACACAGGGGGTTCAGGCCGGAGCGCAGAGGGGAGACCTCCGCACAATGATCTGAATTACGGAGCCTTTCCATGTAAGACCACTTATATTTCCCCCCCTCCGCCTCCCCGTTTGCTCAACTCAGAAATCACCACAGAGTGCTATTCAGTGCCTGTGGTTTTTCCCAGCAGGAATCCTGGGCGATATGCCAGAACGCAGATTTTTGAAAAGTCTCTAACCCCTAACGCTCTTCACCGAGTGTGCTTCTTAACCAAAGTCTTGGTCTTTTTGTTCGGTTTAAACACAAACATGAGCAGCCCTCCTCGTCGTCATCCTCGCTGGTGACACAGAACAACTCGCACGGAAAACGCTAATTGCAAACAAACGAGCCTCGGGTGAGACCGCAGCTTCGTGTAGCTGCACGCACTCAACACACAGTCCATATCAACAACCCCCCCCCCCCAGACACACACACATTGTGAGAGAGGTCTGGCTGTCTCCTCCTCTACAGGTCGGTATCTATCTCTCTCGGCCTCGTCTCTGGGACAGCTGCCCAGACAGCCCATCTGTCTGTCCTGACCTGTGTTTGGGACCATGGGGGGAGCCTAAGTGGCCCATGAAGGGGGTCTCTGGCATGTTGCCCGCCCTGTAATGACAGTTAAGCTGCCAGCGGCTTGCCTAACAGCTCTGGAGGTCTCTCTGTGGTGCTACAGTATTGATATTGTATCGGGTTGCAAAGGGCTTGGCAGCCTTTTAATGAGAGCTCAGATTGATCAGACAGTAGTGGCTCTCTCTTCACCATGGATAACGCTTATTGGATGTCCCTGCAGGCCTGAGAACCGTCTGATTTCTGACAAAGAGAGATTAATAGGAAAGGTATTCATGCGCACAGAGAGGATCAATTAAATCTTTTTCTGCTAAACACAAATAATCATAATTTTGTTTGAAGGGATTTTTTTTACAATCCAGTGCAGTAAAATCATTAGAGACTCCTTGTGTTTTGGGTCCATATATCTCATTTTATGTCTGTTTAATACAGAAGAAGAGTGAGAATGAATTGTTTGTTTTGTAATAATCAAACTTGTTGCTTTATTAGCTACATTGAGTTGTAATTAAGTTATTCCCCGAGCAAAAGCGTTTTCTTTAACTACAAACATACGCTGTCGGTGCCATAAAAGGTCAGGTGACTCCGGCGATGGATCCTGTTGTTCTGCAACAGCTGAACAGAATAAAATGCTTAACGGGCTCAATCTGTCATCAAAGCCATCAAACATTAAAACAAACTACCAGCAGTAAACTTTATTGGAACCTGAATTTTGCTACTTGGAAAAGTTCAATTATTGCAGTGAAAAAAAAAAAAATCAAACTGCTGTAATCTCAATGATTATTCCCCCAAGCTGAACGGAATGTGGAAAATGCACTTGAAAATCTTTTCTGCAATAAAGAAAACAACAAAGCAATAATATAAAGGAAACGCTGGAAAAAATAAATCTTGAGAATATCCCAAAAACCTTCTCGTATTCATAGTTACACCCCAGCAGGCGGACACACTCGGTTAACCGTGAATCTCCTGCCGCCTGGGGGGGGGGGGGGGGGGGGGTGGCGGAGTAAAACGTTTACTGTGGAATCACTAACTAGACAACAGAGGTAAGCAAAGGTCAAGGGAGGGGAAGAGAGCAACAAGTGGAAAAAAAATATTTAAAGCACCTGCCTGTCAGTCTCTGTTCACCTTTCCATCCCTCCTCCTCTTTACCTCCCTCAATGGGCTCATGTCAAGGTCGCAGCAGTGGTCTCTGGGACTTGACTCTCTCCTATTAGCCCTCCATTAGACTCCTGTCAGAAAGGCAGCCAGCTGTCGGACCCCCGGTGGGTGTGATCATGACCCCCACACACACTCTCCTCACCCCCCTCCTAGATCCGCAGCCGGAACGTAACAGGATGGAGGCAGAAATGAAATCCCGCGCGGCGCTCCGAGGGAGAGGACATTGTGATTACTTTTCAGTGGCCTTTACCACTGAAGCAGCCGGGAGACCGTTCAGCGACTGTGCTGGTGAATTGGTCACACTGAGACGCAATGTGGGGGGAAAAAAAAATCCAAATACTGACTGCTCGATTTTCCACGGGTGAAAAAAAACGTTCACATTTTGATTATGTCCTCTTCAAAATGCTCTCTACATGCTGCAAAACGGTCGTTCTCACCCGATTCCTCCTTCTCTCTTCAATTAAACATGAATTAACAGGACCTCGATCGGGTTCATCATCCTTGTGTTCTAATTAGCGCTGTGTCATAGCGCAGAGTCCCTCCGTCTTACTAATAGAGTAATTACCGCGCCGTCAGCCTGCTTTTTGACCTCCAACCCACACACCTTTCAAACCTTCCTATCGCACCTTCCTCATGAGCTCCGATGGATCATAAAGCACCTGACCAGACAGGAGACAAACCCAGCTTTTCAACCGTGAAACGATTAATAGGCACCCATACCCTCTTTTACTGTGGATCACACTGAGCAAAAAGGTCAATCAGATTCATGGGAAAAGTGCCCGGGGTGAATGTCTGCATTTAATGAACATTGTATAGCAGCGAGAATCTCTGCTACGCACACCCAACATGTGCGGCGCGAACAGAATTAAAGAATGAAGGAGCGACAAAAACCGAATTTGTGAGGCACATAAAATGGCCAGTAAATTCAAAGGGTAAGCAGACAAAAGAGGAACAGGGACACTAAACTGCCTCCATCAGAGGAGGAGAGAGGGACGCTGTTTTACTGCTGTAGTGATTCAATTAATTACCCTTAAATCGCAGTTAAGGGAGTGTAAAACACTATAAGCGAAAGACACAAGGCTTCCACCAGAAACTCCACCTGCCGTCCCTCGCCCCTCGCAGAGCAGCCAGTGATGACAGACCCCGGTGTCATCCTGTGTTTGGTAAGCTCCTCGTGCACCGCAGCTGTGATTAAAAACTATTAAAGCAATTATCTTAACGGCAGGAAAGCTGGGGATCGGAAGAGAATAAGAGGGCTTTTTGTGGAGCTCAGATGAATGCTCCTTTCAGCACCGTCGCCCCAGATTGCTTAAGTTAGATGAGTGGCTATACAAGCTGGAAGTGGAGTTTTTTTTTTTCCATATACAGACACACAAAAAACACACGTACACACACACACACACACACAGGCTTTCGACACAGCCAGCCACTTCCTCACAGACAGAACGCCGACTTCCCAGCGAGCCGATGCGAGCTGACACATAGCGAAAGAATGAGCCGCCTCTGTGTTGTTACTATAAAGCTGGGCCAGAGTGCCGAGTGGCCTCACTGTGTGTGGTGTCGCAGGTTGGCACGCTCTCAGGGGGCTGTATTGGGGTGCCGTCCTCAGCGTCAGGCAGCGTGCCCGATGTTGACAAAGCCTGGTATCGCCTGCTGTCAGCCCATTCTGTGTGCACCCGGCGGAAAGAATCAATTAGGCCGAGCTCACAACAGAGCACTTTAATATTTGACTTTTAATCAGTGGGAAGAAGGCAGGATGGAGCATGGAAGCAAGCTGGCAGTTCCCGTCTTGCTGATGTGGAAAATGAGGGTCAGGGAAATGCTCAAAGAGTCCGACTGTGTGCATTACATACCCCGGGGAGGACGCGAGCAACCTGCCTGAAGAGAAACTGCAGCTAACAAGAGAATAACACCCCCAAAAGTGTTAAAGTATCCCTTTGTCACAAACAGGATATCAAAAGCACCTTATGCAACTCGCTGCAAGGAAATGGGAGAGACACGGCACAAAACACTGCTCACAAACAACAAGAGCTGTGTGCAAGGACAGTGGTTTAGCAGAAGAAAACTGAGCTGATGAGGCCTTCACTCAGTGGATGAACGCTGCCTTTGAAGACTTTCTCTTGAAGACTTTTGGTTTTTATCCCTCACCGCCGAAGGCCCCCTCTGCCAGCAAGGAGACGAGGAAGAAAGAAAGAGGTGAACGTTGTCCTCACACCGGGGTTTTTGAAGTGGAGATCAGTCCTCAAACAGAATATCTTACCAAAGGCACATCATTCACCTGTCTGCTCTTGCTAGTGTCAAGAAGACAAGAAGGAAAATCAAAGTTCAGCTTTCCCAAATGCCGTGTCAATAAAAGTTTCATAGCCAGGCAAATTTTCTTCGCCAGCTAAACACTGAACCATCACCTCCACGCTACGAGCCTTTTGTAGGGAGCTGCTAATCAAAGGGGAAGCTGATTACAGTCGCATATACTGATGCATTTGCAAGTGGTAATGAGTCAGCTGTGCACAGCTGTGCACATAATATGCCCACATGTGCAGCGAGCTGCTTCTGCTGCTGCTATCCAACTGTTCAAACAGGATGATTCTGATCACTGCGGTGCTACAAGCAAGTTACTGGTGAAAAGCCAACAGAACCGTGGTAACGCTGCAGTGCCGTCCGCTCCTCACTGAAGGCACAAAACACAACCAGTGTTTAGGAAAAGACACAAAGCTGAATCCACAGGGGGCTGTGAAGGTGATTTTTTTTTTCCAGCTATTGATTTAATAACCGTGCGCTTTGAGAACGGCTCATTAATTCTTATAAATATTTCCCACAGCATCACCTCACCGCCACTGTCTGCATCGCTCATTTCACTTTCATTTCCTCTCCCGTCGTGAATGCCGTTCGGACTGACGGCCACAGAGCGGATGTCCGCTGTGGCCACAACACACCCACAGGTCTCTTTGAACATCAATACCAGCTCAGCGGGGCCAACAATAACCAGTCCCTCATTTGCGGCGAACAAAGTGCTAATCACTGGCATGCAAATCAAATCAGGTCGTGCGATTTTTATTCTGACTGAGGCGGCGTGATGGAGGTGTTGAATTTATCCCCCGCAGCAAATAAAGTGCTGACACTAGCCGTAGCCTGCTGGGATGTTTGTTTCCTCGGGGATCTGTGGAATCCATGGTAACAGCAACAATAATCAGAACTTGACTTATTTTTGCAAAAACATGGTGGAGTGATACCCAGAGGTAGGCTGATAAATATATATGAGGCTGTTCAGGAGGGAGCAAAGCTTGCGCAGTTAGGCACTGTGATTACATGATTCGGTTTATCAATGATGAAACATGAAAACGTGGCCTTGCATATGCTGACCCACATCTGTGAGTGAAAACAGGCAAAAAAAACATAGAAAAACTTACAAATCTCGACAAGTAATAGCAACAAAAATAAGGTCTGAGTTAACAGTGAGTTAGCGAAGCGGTAAGAAGGCTTACCTTACTCTCTAAACAAGCTGCCTCTGACGATCTCCTCTCCCTCAAAAATCAGCCTCAGACCTCCTTCTGCAAGCAAACACAAAGTCCAGATTGAATGAAGACTTGGAACATACGCAACTCTAACTCTTAAGCTCCAACAGAGCCATATCTCTGCCACTCCAGCTTGCTTTTATAATCTTTTTAAATAAGGAATAATGAGCACATTTCCCTTCAGCTGTGCTTGAATCAAGCCTGTTTTGTATCCTTTCTCCCTTGTGCATGTCATAAAGCTTTTTGAGTCGGGATGCCAAACCACAACATGACGGTACCCAAACGCACACACACACACACACACACACACACACACACACACACACACACACACACACACACGCGTCACATCGGTCCAGGTTGAAGCAAGACAAAAATCTGTTTGAGTGATGTAGAGACGCCTGAAGAAGCCCACAGCGGTTCAGGGTGTGCTCTAATTAGACCTGTGCCAGAGAGTAAAAATGGGCTCATTTTTAACATAATTACTTCTCACCCTCTAGGACATTTTTAGCTATAGTGATAATAATCATTTTGTGTTGGTAACACTGTGAGCGCATTCAGCCAGGCAAACAAGTCAATTTTTATTCAGCTGCAAACTTGCTGTTTAAAGAAGCCGAGGTTCGGTGAAACGATTTTTCTTTTTTTCCCCCTTTTTTTTCACACTTGGCAATCAAACAGTCTCCATGTCTCCCATAGTGCTAATTGTGAGAGCTCACCTGTGATTTTACAAGCTGCACAGCATTGTTGACGAGAGCGGTGTGATCTTGAAGCCAAATACAACATCACAGCGAATGCCAGAAGCCTAATCTCTCCTATATGTAGTCTTCAGAGAGATGTTTTGCATACGCCAATGCGGCGAAGCCCGCAGACACACAATCAGTGGTTTGGTATGAGATGTATGGCTAAGAATACCCCGGAGAGCCTCAGAGCCGAGGCTCTCCTCTGACCCCGGCTGCTCTGCCAGCCTCTCATGGGCATCAAAGAGAGGTGAGTGTTGACACCTGTGCCTCCCGTCCATCTGGAAAAATAAAAAACAAAACGCACCAGACCAGCGTCGAGGCGTTCTTAACACCCTGGCGTGTTTTCCTTGATAGCTTAACGCATAAGTGACAAACGCACTCAAGTCTGAGGCCACAACAACGAGCAGGAACCTCTGTTGTGTGACAGCGACACAAAACAGCGAAGACATCATTTATTCTGACAGGATTTTATAAACTTGCAGCATTCAGCAGACGCAGCAGGCTGCAAATGGCAAAAGTGATTTATTTTCTTTTTCTCTCGCTAAAATAAAGGAGTGACAGGTTTAATATAAATAAGCGGAGAGGGGGAGGAAGACGAGAGGCAGGGATTGAAACAGTCGGTGGGTGACAAGGCAGTGTGACAAGCGTGGCAACTGAGGGAAAATGCGACACCTGGCCTTGTCCTTGATGTGAGTAAGAGGATGATACATCAAAAAGTGACAGGGCAGAAAGATGGCTATTACCCAGGCAAAGAGCAAGATGAAGAGGGAAAAGATTAGAAAGTGACTATTTTTAGCGGAGGAGTAAAAATACGCCAGGAGTTTGCTTCATATTCCTTTCAATAATCTTCTGTTCTGGCCAGTATTAAAGCGAACCTGCGAAGACATTTCTCAGCAGTGTGATCAAATGCCAGCGTGAACAAATAAAAGCAGCCGGCCGACTCCTTCCTCCTTTGATGGAGATAAGTCGGAATGAGCTGTCTGCTCACGCTGATCCTGATGAAGTTTGACCGAGAGGGTAAACGAGCGGCAGCCCGAGGCCGTGTTTTCTTTGATTGGCTGCTTTCTCCCCCCGCAGGAGGAGAGGGTGGGGGCTGATTGATTTCAGCGGGCTGGAACCCCGACTCTCACTCTATTGATCCCCCATCCCCGGCCCCGTCTCTCCCCCCAATTAAGAGTTCACTAAGCCACAGCTGCTAATGAATACCACCTTCCTGCCAACATCCCAGCGTTGCGCTCGCTCCACTGTCTCTGGTGCTTTCTCACTTCATTCCTCAGTCGTGTCCGCTACTCCTCCACTCCAGCTGTAGTTAAAGCTCCGTCGCGTCTGAACAATAATAACTCCACTGATGTGGATTTCTGATGAGGTAGCTTTAAAGGAGGTGTGGGGAGTGTGTGTATGTGTGTGTGTGTGTGTGTGTGTGTGTGCTGTATCAAGGTTAGTGAAGAAATCCCACAGTTCTTTAAACAAAAGCCCGGGGTAGACAGTGCAAATCTTTCTACATCACTGGGAATCAATTGCTTCACCGGCAGCCAGATTTTGAGGATTAAAAACGAAATGAGCTACTTTGGATGTAGAAATCTGGGATGTGTCTGGGTGTCAGGCGAGGAGGATCAAAAGATTCATTAGATGAGAATTAGATCAAACACAGTCAAAGTTGTGAGGACAGACAGAAGAGGAGTGTAAGAGTGAGAATGGTCGACATGGGAGAAACAGCAATCCTCACGTAGGAGCCAAGAAGCTGTCTGAGTCAGAATCAATTTAATTGCCAGGTACATACCGAAACAGGGGATCTGTCTGCCTGTCTGTCTCACTGAAGAGCTGTCGGCTCGTCAATCTCTTGATCTGCCCACCTTGAGGGTGCAGTCAGAAACAGTTCAGTCACAGGTCAGCTGTGCCCTTATGCACCATGCCTTAAATCCCTAATCCCACTGTTTTGGTAGAGTGAGAAAATCCAATTTCAGAGATCTGTAATTCCATAAACCTTATTAGGCACAACAATGGATACTACACCCTGAGGGGGAGGCATGTGGAAGCGGGGGTGAGGATGTGGAGCAAGGCGGGTAGCGGCGGTTGTGACCGGGCCAAACACACAGGATGGAGAGAGGGCGAGGAACACAGAAACGGAGATTAAGGCTGAGTTGGAGTGTGGCAAATCAGGGAAATTAAGAAGACAGAAGTGTTTTGGCTCCGCTGCTCCTCCAGTAAGTTGCCATGGCTCGGTGCGAGATGATGAAATGGGTGACAGGCTAATATTTGTAGGGAGAATTTTTCAAGTTGCCAGTCAGTACTTAAAGCCAGCATCCTAAAGCTCATTGTCTTGGCATTACCCAACACTCACAAAATGTTCTGATGTCTTAAGTTTGTCAAAGCTCTTCTTGTTTTTATCCTCTTTCCTTTTAATCTTTTATCTCTTTGGTTTGAAAAAAAAACAAAAAAACAAAAACCTTTCAACACAAAGAAAGTTTTGGAAGAAGCTCAGAGTATGTTTATTCCAGAATAGAAAATAGCATATTTAAATTGGCTTTGAGTTTGTGTTCTACTACCACCACAGCATCCTGTATACATTTAATAGTAACATCAATGGGCCACTTAGTGTGCCGTTATCTGAGTGCTCCCATTGATTGTTTGCCTAAATTCAGGAGAGTGGGGTGTGTCTGTATGTTTAGTCTTACTAATGGACACCATCTCGGCTCTCAAACACCTCCGTCGCAGCCGAGGCAGGAGGGGAAACCGCCATAAAAGACAGAAACGCCAAGACGAGAGGAAAGTCCAGCGCGCTGACCAATAAACCAGCACCTCTCTTCAGATTCATATGTGAAGAACTCAGGTGAGGAGAATGCACATGAAAGTAATTATGGCCGTAATTACACCCGCGCTGATAAAAATTTTTGCTTATCAGACAGAAAAAAAAGGGCTGAGAAAAAAAAAAAAAAAAGAAAGCCTTTGAACTGGAGTCACATTTTGGCCGTCTTCCAAAATCTCCCAATCACTGCTCTTAGCAACCACAGTTAATTCTGTCATAAATTATTCACAAGTGTAACAAAACTGTAGCAAAAGGCCACAGATAACCCCGGGATCTAAGAGCTGATTAGGGAGGAGATTGGAGCGGGGATTTAATACAAAATTGTGAGCTATAGCAGGGCTTTAGTGACATCTCTGCTGTTTGATATTGCAAGTGAGAAGAGGCCTCCAGCCGCCGTCTCTCCTGAGACAGATAGGGCAGTGAAGCCCGTACTCTGTGGCCAGCAGGGTATAATTACATTTCCCCGTGGGGCACCTCCGCTGCAGCAGCTCAGCCATACAGAGGGAAGAGATTGAAATGTGATTGCGCTCGCACACAGCAGTCGAACGAATGGCTGTTCACACGTGAACACTGGAAATCACACGTACGCACGCTGTGCACGCTGATCGGATATGACTCAGGGAGGAAAACACACACAAACACACACCAGCATGCCTCTCCTTATTTGCTCCTATCAGGCGTAGACGGCGCTTCGCGCCCGGCACGCCATTCGGAGAGGAGTATTTGAGAGGTGTTGTCAAAGAGCCCCTCTGCCTCTCTATCATTAGAGCTGAGAGGAGCTGAAGCGCCGAGATTTACACACTGATCTCCTGAAGCCGCCTCATCGCAGGACCGGTTAACAGCAGCTCATACATACAGATGAACAGAGATTCACATGAGTGCTACTTACTGTCGGGCTCCGTCCGGTCGTCTCTAAATCAGCTCCGCGTGGACGAGAACGATCAATCACACTCCGGTTATCTTTTCATAAAATTACAACCACGAGAGATGTCATTCTGTGCTCAACCTAAATGTGAGTGACTATTATTTTGACAAATAACATCAAGATTTGTGTCGCACAAGTCAACATGATGTCTCTGAGTGGAGCTTGCATGTTCTTTCTATCGGTTTAATTGACTATCCGACCTTTAGTGACAGCAGCTGTACTTCAGCCTGTGTTGGTTGAGATGGACCGCAGCAGCGCTGGACCACACTCCACAGAAGATGTACAGATGGATAGATGGATATGACGTTTCCAAATCAGTCAAGAAGCACCGACACATTCTTGTGGACTGAAAACTTTGTGGGTTTTCATATTTACATGCACATCTGCCCCGTTCCTTCCGCCTCAGTTAAATGACGAATCACAATGGACATGTGATAAGGAACAAATATTTTAGTGTAAACAACACAGAACAGGCGGTGGTGCATGTGCGAGGCGCTATAGCGACAGCTGAATGACACTAATGGGTGACATTAACTTCAGGACCCTCTGATCCAACCTCCCTGTGTCGAACTACGAAAGGTCAAGGCGGCGGTAAGGCGGGCAGACACAGGCGCTGCCCCAGCCGCCTGCGGGACCGCAGAGACCGCCGAGCAGTGTCACCTTGGCTGCTGTCACTGATATCTGCCACCTGTCACCAGGCTGGCCCTGTTGCCAGAGGATGGGGCTGCGCTGACAATAGGTTTGTCGATAGTACTTCCTCCCAAGAGTGGAGACGGGGTGGGGGGGAACGTGTCCTCTGCTTTCATCAACAGCTTGAATCAAAGGCCATGGCGTGCGGCATTAGCATACAATACATATTCATGCTGGCGTCTCCTCTCGCCCGCATCGCCAGCCCCCTTTGCACATTTTCAAGCCATTTTTTACAAACTGCATGTCAAGCGCCCCATTTTTGCCGGCGGTCCCGCATGGCCTCTTATGTATTCGCAACACGACTGCCGCAAACATCAACAGGTCTCAAGGTCGTCACTCCCACTGATGGTGTGTGTCTGCTGGCTGGTGTGTGGCGCTCCTGTGTCTCAGAAAGTGTGTGTGCGAGCTACTTAAGTATGAAAAAAATTACAGACAGAAAATGAGAAATATGGCTGGTGGCTAACAAGGTGCTGTGCGTCTGCTGCTTCTGCTCGAGCGTAAATTTATGCACTTGCAGTGTACCCAGAACGCGTCTGCAATTAACTCAATGCAAATAAGCGAGCGTGATTTTTGCACGCTTCCCATTGCGTCAGCAAATTTAATTGTGCAATTACCGCGTTGTCTCTGTAGCCACAAGTGTGGACATAAACGCACGTCTGGGCGCGAGTGCGCGGCGTGCAGCTTCAGTCATCACATGAGAAGAGGACAGGTAGACCCAGCAAAAGCCTCCTCCTACAGTCCACTGGCATCTCGGTGAGAAAAAGAGGCCAGTTGATGTGGGGGTTACAGCTTCCATGGCAAGAGTGCGTGGTGATAAATAATGAATGCTTAAAGAACAGATCTCCGAAGCTTCGTTACTTTCCAACCACTCCTTCATCTGTGCATTCGTTCATCCACCCGCCCGTATCGCTACAAACAGCAAGGGACGTTCAGCTGTCTCCGTCATAAATATTTCAGCCTCTAGGTCAGCGCTTACAACCCCCTCACCCCCACCACCCACCCCACCCACTTTGCTGCTCTTAAGCGCCGCCACTTGCTGATGACACTTCCTTTTGACCCATAAACATATTGACAAAACACTGATAGTGAGTACATTTGCTGGGACCGGCGTCATGGAGCGAAGGCGGGGAGGCTTCCATAGGAGTGGCAGCGCCTGCTGCTGTCGAAATGGCGACTCTCCAATCAATGTTGGATTTCAAGTCCTCAAAAAATGGATCCAAGAAGTTTACAACCCACACCTGGTTTGGTCAGTTGTGTCTTAAAAAAAAAAAAAAAAAAAAAAAAAAAAGCTGTATTTTTATTGTTTACATTTATTTCTGTCCCTTTTTTTTGGGATCCAAATTTAAATCCCCTGCATACCATTCAGCCACCATCAGGATTATTTTTGGCTGAGTGGATACAAAGCAGCGCTGAAACAATGCACGTTACAGACTGTGAAACCGGAAGACAAAAACAACTGATGGCGAATTGGATTCAACCACAGGACAAACCACAGAGCCGTGAAAACCGTGCTGACTTGTGTGTTACTGATTCCTCCAGACTCTCAGTGCTGCTTGACTGTATCGCCTACCTTTAGAGAGGAAACTGTGAAACGTATGGAAACAGGAGCCCCACTTAAAGGACTTCAAAACTTCGTGGAGACACAGCACATCTCAAAATCGTACAGTGAAAAAGACAACCAACTTGTTCCACCGAATAAACAGCGGTTCATCTCCACGGCGCTCTGATTCAGAGCCAGATGCTCCAGTGCATCTGATGAAGAAGTCTCGTCTCTCTTACCCCAATGAGCAGTGCCGTTAGTGACTCCATGCATAAATCTCGGAGGCGAACAGAACGGATCAGAGCATTCAAGTGTAAACTAGGGCAAAGCTCCAGCACTGTACCTTCTAGATACGCTACTCCAGGAAGCAAGTCCTGTGGAGGAGCGGGCGATCGCACGCTGAGCCAGACGCACGCTGCCCTCCGTCATCTATCACACACACGCGGAACAAGCAGACGTTTACACACCTGTTTGGCCAGTCCAGTACCATCCAGTCCCGTCCGGTCTGCTCAGATCCGGTCCGCTGTGCTGGCAGAGTGAGGTGCTCGACTCACCCGCTCACAGCCCGGCGCAGACAGCTCACTGTTATAGATGCACTGACAAGTGAAAGGAGGGAGGCGTGGTTTCACATGAGATAAATAAAAGAGGGAGGGAAAGAGGGAGGAGAGAGGCTCCCTCAATCTACAATTCAATTTTGCCCTCACTCCCTTTTTCCAGTGGCGTTTTTGTCCTTTACTTCTCTCAACATGCTCTTGCTGTTATTCGAACACTCGGTGTCCTTTTTCCATCGTCCCTCCTGCGTGTTATTTGCCACCGATTCCCTCTGTTTCCATCAGTTGTAGCCTTTCTTCTCTTCACTTGCTTCCTGTCTCTCCCCTGTCTCTCTGTCACATTTTCCTCTTCCTCTCTCTCTTTCTGGGCTCTCATTCATAGGGCAGCACCGTGTGTGCGTGCGTGTGTGTGTGTGTGTGTGTGTGTGTGTGTGTGTGTGTGTGTGTGTGTGTGTGTGTGTGCTAGACAGTGAACAAGGGCAGCTCTGGCCATCTGTTGGAGCCTGTGAGCTTCACCCATTCACAGTCTCATAAAGGCAGAGGCACACAGAGGAATAAGAGAGAAAAGAATGGGAGGGAACTGAGGATCAATCTTAATGCTGCAGGGTTGGGGAGGGAAGCCATAGCCAGGCACACACACATATATATACACACACGCACACACACACACACACACACACACACGCACACACCATATCTATCAGGCTGGCACCTTGGAGGAGAGCTGGCACTGGCAGGGCTGCGTGCTGGGTCCAGGCAGCATGGGGGATTTGGCTCCCAAGTGCACGGGCATGCTCGCAAATCGGTAACACACACACAAACCAATTTTACACAAAAAAGCATATAAGGGCAAGTTCAGACACGTACATGCAGATTTAGAAACGCACTTTCTTTCTGTCTCTCTCTCTCTCTCTCTCACTCTCTCTCTCCATCTTGCTGCCTCTCTCACAAATTCACAAAACCAATTTCCTTTTAGACAAAACAAACCAGATCTTATCAAGATGGATGACGCTACAAACTGAAAGAGACAAGGGTGATGGAGGACAGGGGACAATTTGAGAAGCTCCCACATGCAAAGCCTTCCCAGAGTCCCTCTATCACCGCAGAGCCACAGTGACCATTTTCCAGCTCAGCTTAAGCTAGGTATTTCTCCTGAGTGCCAGTGTCACTTCCTATCCCTGACCAGGAGGGGAGAGGTGCGGCGGAGGGCGGAGACATCCATCACTGTCCGCACCAGGCGTCCCATGATGGATGCACCTGTTTATCCCCCTCTGCAGGTTATTTAGATGCAGACGCAGCCAGAAAGATTAGTGATGGAGAACCTCTGCACCTCTTTGCGTCTCCTCCCACCCCATCTAATCAATAACCCTCTTATCTATTATCTGCATTTTGAGGCATTTCTCCATGGAAATTTGAAGCGGTGAGAGAAGAGAGATTAATTGTCCACCCCCTCTCAGTGTTTTCAATTACAACGTCTGCAATGGATCATCTATCTGTCAGCTTGGCACACTATGCTATTTGTGTCACCGCGAAGAGATGAAACTGTGCCGTTTGGAGAAAATCAAAAGCTATTTTCCTGGCCACGACTGTCCCTCGCAGATGAAAACAAGCCATTCAAAGCAGGGGATTTGCATGGCATTTGAGGATGAAGGAAATTGTGTTTTCTGCTTTAACATCAGGTGCATTCAACACTAATCCTGATTTTTTTTAAAAAAGCTTTGTCATTCAATGTCAGCCAATTGGTCCCATGAGCCCTTTGTTAAAAAAGAATTAAGCTGTCCTAATACTTGTCATAATAACCTGAAAACAAAAAAATATATATGACTGGAAATTTATTTCCCAAATATATGCTTATGTGATGATGTCTGAGACTCGGGGGCTGCTTAAGACTACATGTCGGATTACAGACAATGCCCAAGAGATGGCCATGTTTTTCCTGAGCGATGCCGGCATGCCAACACAGCAGCCCAGCGACTCCACTTTAACACATGGTTTATTCATGCTCGCACCCTCTCTGTCTCACTCGCTCTCACGCACACCAAAGCTGTGTCATCCCGCTGGCTTCTAATTGGGTTCAACGCCCATCAACAGACGTATTCTCTGAAATCAGTATCTGCCGACGGGGTAACTCTCCTGATGTAAACCACAGGATGAGCCCTTACAACCACACGGCATTCTGGGAAAGAAAGAAAAATAGAAGAGCCGAGCAAAAACGAGACGCAGTAATACAAATGTCTGCATGTTAGAGGAGAGAAACATCTCTGTAAGCGTACACAAAGGGGTCCAGACCTTGGGGAAAAGCATTTTGCTTTTGTTTTTCTGCTTCATTGGACTAAAAGTGAGGGGAGGCCTTGTGTGCAACCTTTGCATGATAATGCAGAGGCAGGTGCATAAATAAAAATGAATTATGTCTCTTCTGATAGCACAGAAAGATAGCTGTGTTCTATCGTGCTGAGATCTTGTCCTTGGCTAGGAGTGTGCTGATACAAATGAATTTGTTCCTTTTCTGCACACTGTGGGTGCCAGGCTGATAAAAATATCCCCTGTCAGCTGGCTGCATGAAGAGGGGAAGTCTCAGTGAAGCAATGAAGCAGACCTCCTCACTGTCTGCTATATATATAATCACACACACACATGCACACACACACAATGAACAAAGTATGAAATAACTCAAAACATGTTTAATATTTTAGATTCCTCATAGCGGCCAGCCTTTAATTACTCCTCACACACTCTTGGCCTTGTCTTGATGAGCTTCAACTGAAGTGTGTCTCCAACAGTCTTGAAGGCGGTCCCAGGGATGCTAAGGCCTTGTTGGCCCTTTATCTTCATTCTGCGGCCCATCTCATCTCAAACCGTGTCGAGGCCAGGTGATCTGGTCGTCTTGCTGGTCTGTGTGGCTTCAGTTTTGAATAAATCCTCAACAGTGTCATGAGTAAAGCCCCCCAGACCATCACAACTCTTCCTCCATGCTTCACAGTGTGAATTATGAATGTAGTTCACCTTGTCAGTATTGCACCAAGACATGGCGGATGGAACCAATGATATCAGATTTGGACTCGTCAGATCAAAACACAGATTTCCACTGGTCTAACATCCATCCCCTGTGTCTCTTCTGCTTGTTTCTCTTCATTGGCTTTCTAGCAGCATTTTGACCATTAAGGCCTGATTGGCGAACAGTTGCAGCAGAGAGGTGTCTGCTACTAGAACTCTGTGTGACATTTATCTGAGCTCTAATCTGAGGTGCTCTTCACTTGCAATTTCTGAGGCTTGGTGACTCAGATGAACCTTTCCTCAGCAGCAGAGGTGGTCTTCCTTTCCAGAGGCGGTCCTCAAGTGAGCCAGTTCTGTCATTGCGCTTCATGCTTTTTTTTTTAACTGTACTTGGGGGCACATTCAAAGTTTTTGCAATTTTCCAGACTGAATGACCTTCAGTTCTTCAAATAATGAGGTGACTGGTTCTTGCCATAATATGAATTTAAATAGGTCTGTCAACTGCATAGCAACTTCACTTTTGCACAACACAGCTGATGGTCCCAACAATAAGAAGACAAGAAATTCCACAAATGAAGCCTGACAAGGCTCATGACGCTCCCTGAGAGAAGGCCAAGGGTTTGCAGCACTGTCGACAAAGCAAAGGGTGGCTACTTTGAGGAATCTAAATATAAAACATCTTTACAATTATTTCACACTTGTTTTCTTGTTGCATGATTCATATGTGTTCATTCATAGTTTTGATGCCCCTGTGAGAATCTACAATGTAAATAGTCAAGAAAATAGCGAAAAACAGTGAAGTTGTGTCCAAACTTTTGACAGGCAGTATGTACACAGTGTATATATTCCTCGCCTTTCATTTCCTTGGTTCAAGGCTGAAGGGCTGATTTCTCTTCACCAGCACACACACTGTATGCATACACACATGTATCCACCGCAGAGCCGCAGGCCCACTCTATGAATTCCCAGCAGAAGGTGTGTGTGCGTGTGTGTGGTGTTATTGTTGTAGGGACTTAAATGTAGAAACACAGTCATATTGCGAGGATGTTTTGCTCCTGGGTAAAAAAGAAAAATGTCCAAATAACATAAATAATTCAAATTCAGTTGGACATGGAGTAGTTTCAGTTAAGGTGACAGTAGGTCTCCAGGAGGTTATCAATTTAGTGTCTGCTAAACTAATGAAATCCTGACTATGTGTGTGTGTGTGTGTGTGTGTGTGTGTGTGTGTGTGTGTGTGTGTGTGTGTGTGTGTGTGTGTGTGTGTGTGTGTGTGTGTGTGTGTGTGTGTGCTTGTATTTCTATCCTTGTGGGGGCCAAATGTCCCCACAAGGATAGGAAAACCTGGAATGGCGTCCCTTGTGGGGACATTTTTCCAGTCCTAATGAGGAGAAACAGTGTTTTCTTGGCCATGTTGTTGTTACTGAAAAAAGTAAAAGTGCAAAAACATTTCTTTAGGGTTAGGCCTTGTTTTGGTGTGGGTTAGGGTTAGGGTAAGGGTCAGGGTTAGGAGTTAGACATGAATGGGAGTCAATGGAAGGTCCCCACAAGGATAGAAATACGAACCTGTGTGTGTGTGTGTGTGTGTGTGTGTGTGTGTGTGTGTGTGTGTGTGTGTGTGTGTGTGGGTGTGTGTGTGTGTGTGGGTGTGTGTGTGTGTGTTGAGACAGCTCCACATCACCATGGCTACATTATGATGAGAAGCAGAGATAGAAGAACAGAGAGGGAGAAACAAAGGCGAGGAGCCCGGGAGCTAACAGTCTGGACACTCAAGGACACCAGTCTGCCAGAAGTCCTGTCACTGTGAAACGATTCTCCTGAGCGCAGCACGGGGGCTTCTGCAGGTGGAATAGTTAAAAGGGCAATCGAACCAGCGAGCACAAAACTTCAAAAGCAGATAGACAAATTACATCTACTGCAACCTCCTGCTCAGCTTGCAGAGGCTCAAACATATCACACAAAATACTCCAGTGAGGAATGAAATATAATGCGCAGACATCCATGGAGTGTTTCCTTTGCTAATTACAAGTGCAAATAGTGGAATCATTTGCATTGCATTCTGCACCTGAGCTCGTTCTCCTGTCTATTCCTATAGGTAGAGCTTAAGGTGGCCGGTATGTCAGCCAGGATTAGCTATATATCCCTTCGACATGAAACCCCAGCACCGGTACACATCACACACTGTCCTGTCGTGTCTAATATATTCTCCTCTTATTTATTTCATCCCTGCTGTCACCATCCCATCACACGCACCCACTGAAAATATAAATAGTTCATAAGGCTGGTATGAGCGGCCATCATTTTCTCGCAGTGGGTTTCATATCCTGAGGTGGTGTTATAATTCTTTCATGAGTGGCCCGCAATTTTGAATGATACAATTAAAAAGAAGAGAGGCGTCGTCAAACTTTCCCCAGTGCTGATTTCCAACGCAATTTACTGTCTGAAAACAGTCTGAACGACTCAGTAAGTAAAAGCGCTGCAATAAAATATGAAAGCTGGAACAGAATAACAGTGAGAAAGATTCTGTCCTGCTTGATTGTCTGACTGTCAAGTATTCGACCACATTTTGGACTTTTGATCAATCCGAAAATGAAGACAGTTACTTACAATGTCCAGGCAGGCTGAAAAATGAAAACAGGATGCAACAGCATCTGTCCAACACTAGCAATGGCTCAATTCCACCAACATATCCTGTAACTCTTTCAGTGAGCCTGAAATCGCGGCTCACAGGACTGAATTGACCAGACAGCAATTAGCAGCATCAATTCACTCCTGCCAGTGACAACTGGAAACATTTGTTTTGGAGCCGATTCGAAGATTCTTTTTCAATTTAACATCCAATTCCCAAGCTTGAGCTTGACTGACATCCCGACACACCCTCTATCCATTTTTTGCTAGTTCAGAACAGTGCACACCGTTGATTTCTGGTGTAATCTATCTGCCAAAACAGCGCGCCGTAAACATTAGTACACAGTGTACTCGCGCGCAGTAATTAGAAGTGGGACGCCCTGCCAGGCTCGCCAACAGAGCCCATGTTGTGTGATCAACAGCCAGCAGGGGGAGGCGTACTCAGGTCTGTGTGGAATAAATCATCCACTGTTAATCAGAAGAATTAGGAAGACTTTGTGTCGAGATATACTGCTGTGCTGGTGTGAAAAGTTGATTAATTCCTGACTGTTGCCGTTCACCCGCAATGCTGAAGTCTCTCTCCTTTTTTCTAAGTTCCTGTGTTTCTGATCCTGTTTCTTCATGTTCTCACAAGCCGATTTCTGTAGGTGTCAGACTATGAAATGCTAATTAGCGTAAGCGTTGAAAGGTTTTAAGTTATAAGCGGTAATGGGAGAATCTGCAGAGATCAACACTGAAACCGAGTCCAGAGGGGGATATGTTATGATCAGTGAACTCTCAGTGAACTAAAGTGATTTCCCCCTTTTGCACTTCCTTATGATTCTCTTGGCTTTGCAAAAGAGATGAGAATCTGAGCTTATCATCTGCAGATGAGTAATATAAACCGTCAATAGTCAAATCCGATAAACTTGAAGTGTGAAGCTGTCAGTGTAAAGGAATTTAAAAACTAAACTTGATCAGCACAGAGATAAACATGGGCTGACAACTGTGTGTACGCACACACACACACACACACACACACACACACACACACACACACTCTGCTACCATCTGTCCATCTGCAGCAGCATTACAGAAGTTGAGAAACTGGCAGCAGACCGTGGGATCCACGGATCAAAGAGTGGCCCCCCGTCGAGGTTTGTGGTCCCAAGGAGCTCAAGCCGCTGTGGGCCAGAGTCAGTCGGCATCACATCTCCGGCTAATTAACTAAAACCCCTTTGACGCTGTATTATTTGCATTCCTAATGTACGGCACTCAGAGTAATATCTGCCACACATATTAAATAAGAAGTGCTGGTGGGTTTGTCTAACAAGGCACCCCAGTGTTTGTAGCACAAATACATTTGTAATCGCTTCAAAACGATGTGGGGCCCGCTCCACAGAGGAGGCGAATTGCACAGAAACGGGTGAATTTTCCATTGTGATGGAGTGAATGTTTGTGTGAACTTGCTGTGTTGCACACGTCCGGCTCTTTCGGTCCTGATTGAAATGCGTCACAGTTGCAGAGCGTGCTCTGCTGTACTCAGAAAGAGCTCGGAGCACAGCCCTCGCTGAAAAGACACACCTTGCCCCGCTGAAGTTTCAAGTGCTCTCAAGTGCAGCCCTCCAGTCTCGGAGCTCGGCGGAGTGAGAGAGCGACCTGAATTATAAATCAAGGGGCTTTAAACGGCTATGTAGATTAGCAAGCAGTCGTGTTTGGTGTCCTCAATAATTAATTACTTGTTTGCACCGAGGTGGACCTTGCATCTTTTTAGCATGGCTCTCGGTGTCTGCAAACAAACATACGGGTCCGGCATGCAATGAGGGGCTGTCAGGGTGTGAGGAGGGCTCCTGATGAGTCTGCTGCGAGGACTGAACTCGCAAGGAAAAGGTCAACGCTGCAGGGACGCCGGCTCCAAATGTGCTCCCGTGCTTATTTTTATACTTCCGAGAGACTAAATGAATCTGAAAAGTAAAAACATTACAAGCGAACATGTTTTGCTTGACTGCGCATCCTTGAGAGACTACTTTGGGGTCATGATGTTCTGTTTGTGGTCTCGCAGTTATATAAAAGAGACGAAATAAGGTTAAAGCAGTCCAGTTAAGTCTTTGCAGCTTTGGATAAGCATGCACCTACGAGCAGAGGTTAATTGAGTCGCAGTATATGAACAACTTACTGCCTAAAGCAACAGCAGCAGGACACCGGTACAGAACACGGCGTCTCTCCATTGTCTCCTCAGAAGACACAAGACAGACGTCCTTTCCCTGTCACAGCCCGCGGGCTTCTTCTCTGTTCCTGCCCTGAAACTGCCCTGTAAGCAGACTGAAGACAAGTGGGAGGATGAAGTTGCACCTTCTGCTCCCAGGAGCAGCAAAATGATGAATTGTAGAAAATCTTATTTGCCACCTCATATTAAAAAAAAAGTCAAGAGACCAAGCAAGCCACGCTATGAGGCAGAAAAGAGCTGATGCAGACGGGGCAGAAGAGGGCCCATTAGAGAAACGCTCATGTCTGTCTTTCTGTCCAGTCCGGTGACACCTCGCCCCTTAATGAGCTGTCTGAAGTCAAACAGGAGAAATACCAACACAATAAATTACCGGGCTCATCGCTTCCTGTTTGCCTCCGCTCAGATACGGCTGAGTAATCTTTCTATCTGGACTCCCATCATCCAGAATGAGATTCTGTCAAATCACATTTTACAATTCTCGGCCGTATTTGCATAACTACATTCTGTGTTTCCAGCCAAACTGGTGACATGTTTTTCTGCAGTTAATTAGATTTTGGAATTAGTTTTCCAAAAAGAAAGGAAAACGGAGGGGGGAAAAAAAACAGGATGATTTCTCCTCTGCTTGGTCTTCTCTTCCCATTTGAAAGTGACAAGATAAAATGGTATATAAGGGTAATTGCATGGCAGCGGTTGAATTAGAGCGGGAGAGAAGGTATTTTTGCAGTTGGGAGCTAATACTCTATTCCAATTTCCATCTGTTTAGCATGCACGGTCTGAACTGCTCCCTCTGACATGGCAAACCTCATTAAGATAGAGCAAACTAATTCACTTGAGGATGAGAGCTAATACTTCATATCTTTTTTTTTTTTCCCCCCCTTCAAAAAGATATAGAGACAAACTCGGAAAATTGTGTACTGTCGGTATACAAATACACCTCAATAGAGGTAGAGCTATTTACTCAGCTCTTATCACAACCTATTTACTGTTAGATTAAAGGGAAAGGGGAGAGGATGTAACCTTAAGCTACCTTTGAACTGCCGCTGGCAGCAGTGAAAAGCGGGCCGGGCCTTTGTGTGGCCAGCTCTGTCTGGACAAAACTGTCAGGAGCACGGACATCTGAGCCGCATGGGTTCAGTCCACTCGTGTGTCTATTCCTGCTGATAAAGCACAGCTAACCTTTTATGAGGCAGGGGAGCAGAGGGAAGGAGGGGGGGGGGGGGGAAAATGGAGGGAGGGGGGCAATGCAGGGTCTGCAATGGGCAGACATCCATTAACCGAGCGCTCAGCATGGGATATGGCATTTACCTCGAACAGCCAAATGCCATGGCAATTAATCAGGGCCCTGAATGCCAGCTGTATCAATACCCCTTATATCACAGTTATGGGAGCACTGCACACATTAGGAAATACACACACACCTCAGAATAGACCTATACTTTTCTCTGTTTTCTCGGGAAGAGCTGGAAGTGGATAAAGTGCTGTGGTTTCTTTCTAACTCTAACCTTAATATTTTTTCCCTGCCTCAAACTGGGGCACACACACACACACACACACACACACATACACACACACAGAGAAACGGAATGAATACATCACTTACACAATCACAGTGTAAGACCCGGGAGATGGCACACATTTTGCTCTGCAGGGAGTTGCAAATTGCTTTTGAATAACCAAGGTCTAATTGACAGGAAAAGAATGCGCTGTCACTTCGCTGGTGCGACTGTCATTAACACATTTTTCATTTTGTACACGCTCCAAGGCATTATTGTTTGCTTGGCCCCGATCCCTCCCCGGTGCAGTGAATATGTTTTAAAATGGTTGTGAGCAGAATGTTGTTAGCTAGACAACACTCCCCGAGGGGAACAAAACATAAGAACAATTGGCTCATTAGAAGCAGAAACACTTCAAACTACAATATGGATGGAGCACGCTCAGAGGAGAGACAAAGTCAGAGAGGCGAGAGCACAGATGGATGGATGGATGGGAGGGACAGGAAGAGACAAAGGCGCACCGAGACGAGAGACCGACCCTGTGTTGAAAGCACGGTGGGCTCAGCGTGCTCAAGAGAAATCTGCTGGCAAGATGAGGTGAATATATAAAACACCGAGGAACTGAGGAGGTGTAACAAATAATTAGATTAGTGCGGTCTAATGGGAGTAAATAGTACCTGCTACGCACAACATTTTGTCTGCTTCTACTGAGTTTGCTGCAAGGAGAAAAAAAACAGTATAAACACTCTTGAATTTACTCTGTAATGCTGAGTTGTGCATGGTCTGTTTGGCAACTTTCGGAATAACTGAACGCTGCAGTTACGCAGGTTTTAACAAATCTGATTAAACCGCATCATGTAAACACGGCTATCTGATTAGATTGGCCCTATTCAAGTGAAGTCTCCATCGGATTGGAGGAGTAGCCCTGCTTGGGGTCAGATCTGATCTAATATGTAGCTTTAACACGTGACACTTGCTTCATACTGTGTTTTAGGGTAAAAATCGCAGTGGCAAAGAACAACTGGTCAATGCAGGAGAGCAGATTATAACTCTTCCCGATCAGACTCTGAATGAAGAGAATGTTTCTTTTTGGATGCATAAAAATGCAATAGATCCATCTTAACTATGTAAAACGTAAAGCTGGATGTGGGAGTTTGTCACAAACAGTAAACCTCTACCTGCAAACTCCAGGATCGGTTCACTGATTGAATCAGATCTTGCTCTTTGTACAAATAAACATGTACATCACTGCATTCAGTGTTCATATAAGCAGGATAATCTGATCCCTCAATCAGATAAAAACATCAGATCCACCAAAAGGTTGCCATGTGATTTGCTGGATCAGTATCCAGCATCCTCCAGGTGACTAAAGGTAAAGAGTTTAAACGGAATTCAGACTTCCATTAAAAAACATGTTTTCGTTCAGCACACAAAACAAATTACTGGATAAGGTCAACCTGAATGTGTTGTTGATGGATCCCACTTTCCCACAATGCAATCTGTCCAACAGAAGAAACTGTAATGACAATGGCTTCATTAAAGAAAACACACAAAAACCAGTTTTCTCTTTGTCAAGTCGCAGTTGGGGTGTATTTCTCTTTAATAACAGTATTGACTTTTTTCGCGGAGGAAACGCTGAAACAGTCTGCCGCGATTGTTAGTGTATAAAAATCTACTGAAGAGAACAGGGTATAGCGAGTTTGTATGAAAGATGGATTTGTGTTTTTATTCAGAGGGAGATTGTTTCTTTTCTTCAGGCAGCCCTGGTTCACGCTGCTTTCTCACAGCAATGAGATTCCTGATTTAAACCTGCTGGCAGACCGAAGCCCTCTGTTCGGAATATGCATATCGCCCCGTGTTTTCTCCGGGTAAAGACATGCTTGTTAGGTTAATTGGCAACTCTGAAGCTGGCTGCTGTTGTGGATGTGTGTGTGTGTGTGTGTGTGTGTGTGTGTGTGTGTGTGTGTGTGTGTGTGTGTGTGTGTTCTCGTATTTCTATCCTTGTTGGGGCCAAATGTCCCCACAAGGATAGCAAAACGTGGAACGACGTGCCTTGTGGGGACCTTTTTCCGGTCCTAAGTAGGAGAAACAGTGTTTTCTTGACCATGTTGTTGTTACTGAAAAAAGTAAAAGTGCAAAAACATTTCTTTAGGGTTAGGCTTTGTTGTGGTGTGGGTTAGGGTTAGGGTAAGGGTCAGGGTTAGGGGCTAGACATGAATGGGAGTCAATGGATGGTCCCCACAAGGATAGAAATACAAGACTGTGTGTGTGTGTGTGTGTGTGTGTGTGTGTGTGTGGAGTACAGACATGTGTCCTGCCCTTTGACCAGTGCTGGCCGCACTGAGCTCAAAGCAAACGTCCTGTGACCCATATATTGTGACATTAAACAGGTCATTAAAGTGGTAGCCTTACAGGGAAATAATCCAGTGTGAAGGTAAAGATTTTACACTTCTTACTAGAAATAGATTGAAAATATGCCACACTTACTTACAAATACTTTTTTTAATTAATGTTTTTTCAAAACAACCTAAAATGACAAAGATTTTGAAAGAAATATTTAAACTAACTTGACAATATGAGGAGCAAAATAGTATTAAGGAGAAAACTGATGGGTGGAACTGTATGCTTGACTTTACTGATAGTTTTTATAATTGAGTGTTTTAATCTTGTATAATTATTCTCCCGAATTAATCTGACAGTTGAGATTACAAGATAGCTTCACAGCGGATAAAATCTCTCAAAAATCTCAATGTCATGTCTTGGATTTGATGAAACATATTGCAAAAACAATCAGGAGTGTTTACACTGTACAAAGCGATATTACGGATGACAAACACTGCCACGGCATATGGCTGATATTCTTCAGCTTGACAAAATTGATTTTCACATCACCGTGTAGCTTCTGGTAAACAAATCATGCGAATGCCTCCCTCGGCCGCCGTAATGAGTGAACCCTCTTACCTTGATCTCAGACGCTTAGCTTTTTGTTACTCGCTGCTGAGGACCTCTGTCAGTCAAAGCCGCTTCCCGCTGAGTGGAACACAGGATATCTATAAAAAGAATAAGAGAGTATTTTTCAGCCGTTGAGTGACCCCTCTGCCACAGCCGCAATGAGACACACACACACAAACACACACACGTCCCCGACACACCGCTGACCTGTGGGTGCCTGAATATGCCAGAGGGAGACAGTCAGACCGGCTGAGGACACATCAGACAAACAGTGGGAGTATTTTGTGACAGTCTCTCCCTCTCTCTCTCTCTCTCTCTCTCTCTCTCTCTCTGTGTCTCTTACTCCCTGGCTGGATGTCTCGGAGCAGTGTGGAAGAAACAACTCTTGAGGTCTCCCATGTTTTGCTCGGAGATTAGAGTTTTATTTTCCAGGACGTATCATCTATAATTCATTCAGTCTATTGAATCTCCAAACATCACTCACAGTCTATTAATATCAAATTCGCAGTGTGATGAAAGTGTTCTCCAGCATGACACAAACTGCGAACACAAACACTTGAATTCATTGTCTGTGAGGAGAATAAACCTCATCGACGAGGTTTAAACCAGTGGTGGGCAAACAGCCGCCCCTGGGGCCAATCTGGGCTCCAAACAGAAGCTGGCGTTTTCCCTCTCACAGTTTTTCCCCTCGTGGGTTTTGCATATTTTCTCCCGCTATTCTGTAATTGGTAACAATGTGATTAACAAGCTTGCACAAATCCCAATAAACACAGCCTTGTTATATAATCAATACGCCGCAGACACAAACAGGTAGCAGCATGACGTGAGGGATTCAAAGGAAAAACTCAGGCAGAAATATTAACAACCGTGTTTTCACCCAACCATAAATGACACGGCTGGCTGTTTACAGAGTGTGGGTAAGCAATCAGTCTCATAGTGCAACACAAAGCCTGGCTGTGAGTCATCTTTGGCCAAATGAGTTTGACAGAAACATAAGCTGCTGCAGCTCTGTTCACAACTCTAATGGGAAAATATTGCAGCTGCCTTCAGACACAAACCCAGGTTTTTTTTAAATCTGACAAACAAAATACTCATGACAAATAGAAGAAAAGGCCCTGAGCAATCCACAGAAATCTACCTGAATGAACGTAACTGTGAAAGACTGGCTTGGATGAATCACAGTTTGTTTGTAGAAAAGAAAAAAATGTTGATAAATCGCCATATTTATGCAGCTAAATGTGCTCAGTAGACCAGGACTTATCACAGGAACAGCTGTCTGGTTAAAAACAGGCTTAAACTTTTAGCTGGATGCATCAACATAATGCTTCTTTTCTCTGGCCCTGTGGACATTATTTAAAAAAAAAAACCCTGCAAAACACCTGGTGCCACACACACACACACACACACACACACACACACACACACACACACACACACACACACACACACACACACACACACACACACACCTGTCTGAGTTCCGGTTTGGCATTGCTCCACAGTGTCCTCTACTGGCAAAAAATATAAAATATACAGAAATTTACATTAATTTCAATACTTATGATGATGATGATGATGATGATGATGATAATAATAATAATAATAATAATAATAATAATAATAATAATAATAATAATAATAATAATAATAATTTATTGTATTCTAACTTTAGGTTTTCCGCTGCACATGAACTACATGTTGCCCTCTTCAGTCCTTCAGCACTTTATCTGCTTTATGGAATATTATTCTCTGTTCACATTGCAATTCATCTGGGGTTAACGAGCTAATCCTGTTTCGTGTAACTGTTATTTGTTTTCTTTCTGACACATTTTTGATGATGCACATGCATACCATGCTGCACAATAGTTTTTGGTGCACTAGCGAAGAGATGTTTATCTGGTTTTCTGAAAAAGTCTTGAAGATGGGGAAATTAATTCGAGTCTTTACGGTTAAGTTGAATTGACTGAGTGTGGGGACTGTAGCACTGGTTCGAGTCCCTGTGGAGGCAACAAGTGCACCTGGGGTAAAATCAACAACTTGCAACTTCCGTGTGGTTAAAAATGATTATATTCCACAGTACAACCTGCAGAACAAAATATTGAATATTTGTAAGGAAAAGGTTTCGGGTTCAGAAAGATTTAACAGTTTTCAAACTACCGGATTCCATCTGTTACACATCTTCTGCTATTGGCAGTATTTATTCAGTTAGAGGAGTTAATTGACTAATAATATTCCATAAAGCAGCTGTGCTCCTCTTTTATTTCTAACTTTTCAGGAATTAGAACAGTTTTAACATGGTGATATATTTAAAGCAATATGAAATCACGCATTGCAATAAAGATAAGATACATTTGCACCATATGAAACTACTGTAACACCTCCGTGGATGGCGGCTGATGATAAAATGTATTAATGTCACCTCTGTTTTTTTCCCGATATGTCCCTCGACTCGACGTCCTCTGGAATTCGATAATATTCACCTACCACTTCAACGAGGCGTGCTGATATATTCATGCCTGACTTGCTGTAAAGAGAGAGAAAATGAAGTCCCGTTTTGTTACCAGTGTGGAGCAGCAGATGGCGCCAGCAGCTCGCGCCTCGCGCGCTTCACGCGCCGTGCGTTCAGGCACGTCCGAGCTGGAAGCAGTGGGGGAAAAGCGCCACTTTAACTATTTTCTTTTTCTGTTAGCTGTCAGTGGAAAACCTGAGAGCTCCTTTGTGACTGTGTGGGTGCATTACAGATTTAAGGTGAGTGTCGGGATAATCTAGCGGTTTAATCCTTTCACGCCACCTCTCTTCAGTGGGGTTTTCTCCCTTTATCACTCACCTCATTCAACGTTTTCCACCCATACCTTAATGCCTTAGCTACAAAAAGTCTTATTTGCAAATTTTTCACAGCTACCAATCAGTACATTCTTATATTAGTGGATGAAATGTTGTTTATTCATGTAGGTGTCTAACATGAGGCCTGTGTTCCAAACCAAAACAAGAAAGGTTGAATCTGTTTTTCCAGGATGACCTTGCAAAGATGAAAAAGTTACAAAGAAAACTTTAACTTTAATCTTTCTATTTGAGCAGCTCCTAATTTGTTCACTGGGGATTGGACTGTTTTAATAAGAGAAGAACACCCTCCACAGCACAGAAACCCAAGCTGAGTGATCAATGATACCTTAACGTTAGTGGAGAAGCATTGGCTTCAAAGCCAAGCTGCCTATGTGAGTCTCCAGAGAAACACACTGCAGCAGGATTTCAGATCTTTCATCAGATTTGCAGAATGTTGAAGTTGAGTCATTTGTTTTATTTTTGAATGCAACAAAATTCAAGAGGGGAATATGAGCCTCGAATGGAGGAAATGCTTTTTCTTTGAAAATAAAACGTGAAAAGTTGAGTTAAATACGGCCATTTTCCAAATGCAAATGAACACTTTTCAAGCCTCTGTGCACTAAATTAATTCATCTGTTTTTGCTACCTTTTCACCGATCTTACCACTCCAGGATGAAGTGTGTTTATGCCTAAGAGAAAAAACTCACTCTGTCGACTTCCCTTAAGCACATAGTCAGTCCTGACCTCCTTCACACACTTTAATTTCACTTTATAACTCACAAAATGCACCAGTAGGTCAGTCTCCAATGGCATGAAAACACATTTGAATCAAGACGTTCTGATATCGTCCCCAAGAAACTGCTCCATCGTCACAATGTGTGTGTGCTGTACTACGGGAAAGTTCTTTCTGAGTGAACTGACCTCCAGCCTTGGGTGAGAAACCTCTGCTGTCATAAATAGCTTTCTTTCATCCATTACAGCTGCAGAGCAATAGGTGTAAATGAGACATGACAGCAGCATCTGACATGCATTGCCTCAGGTGTGTGTGTGTGTGTGTGTGTGTGAGTGTGTGTGATTTGAGGAGGGAGTGGAGGGTCAGCGATCTTCTTCTATTACATAAACTCATCCAGGAGCCATGGGAGAAAGGAGAACGAGGCGTGCAGCAATAACCTGTGGATCACTTCTCCCTGAGTCAACATCAAGCCTCTCTGTTTATTTTTCATTATTTCCCAAAGGCACTGAGCTCCTGCAAGAGAGGCTCCATACACAGAACGGCGCCCCGTCCAAACTGCTCTCCGTCTTAACCGTCCTATTTTTAGTCTTGAAAACGGTTGTAATGATGAAGGCTAAATAACAGTGTCACGCTTTGTCTTAGTTTTCTGCAAGAGACAGAAGAGTCTTAGATATAACAACAGGCTCCACCAGTGGAGTGATCTATTTAAATGTGTCTGTGAGAATTGGAGTTGCAATTACCCGTAGAGCTGTTATTACAGGAATTGCAGTGAGTTGTGAGAGAGGCTGTTGAGATTACAGATTGGAACAACAGCTGTTTGGACAGACAGACGGACCGCGTCCCGTCAGATGCGGATCCGGGTCGATCGGGAGCAAGACGAGATCGGCCGTGGGTGAAGGCGAAAAGGAAAGATACGGCGTGGCTTGAGGAAAGTTGAGTAAAAGGTTAAGTGCCACCTGCAGTCAGCGAACCGCTCAGGACACTACAGCTTAGCCATAAAAAAGAAGAAAAAAAAAAAAAGAAAACCTGTTAAGGTAGTTTGTTACAAACCAAGTTAACGCACTGGAGCTGTTAACAACTGGAGCTGCTGCGCTGTAAAAGCATTTTACACAGTTGCTGTGACTGACTGGCTTGGCAGATCCCCCACATACATGCTGAAGCTGAAAAAGACTCATTCAGCCACACTGACACAGGACAATTATCTTTTCTGACATGATCCGGCTCAGTGAGCGCTATAATAACAAGTCACTTGTCAGTCAGGATGTTCTGGTCTGGTTCCAGCTGATAGGCCATGACTGCTGACACAAACTCTTTCACGTTCATCTGACACATTCAGCCCTACAACGACCTCTGACAGCACTGTGAAATACATCCATACAGTCACAGTTTAAATACAGCCTGACACGGTGACAATCACAGAATCTCTGAATGTGTTTCTGTTGATAAAACACATGAAACCTCTGTAATAATGCCTCTTTATACATCCATCCAGCTTCCATACGGTTATATCCACTTCAAGACTGGAAGGAAGGAGATCTGGGCACCAACAGGGGAGAAGTTACACCTTTTAGCAGCTACATCACATTTTAAACTTTTATTTAACTATATTAATCTACTTTATCATATGTAGCACGCTGGACGCTCAGTCCGTTCATATCGAGCAGTTTGGGGTTCAGAGTCTCAGCCTTTCACTTGAGAAACAACTAATAAAGGCGACAAAGTGTGTTGACTGTGGGCTGTGAAGGTAGGTTGTGATTTGGACTCATCATATTTCTAGACCTGCGTGTTTGGGCACAGATTGACTTGAGGAGTGTCTGGCTTTTCATCTTGAAGTGTTGGAATGATTTGTGGATTCACCTTTTGAGTTGAAATAATCTTGAAGTCAGTTTGTTTTTGTTCTCATATCCATCATGCAACATTGTACCAAACGCCTTTTCACACAGCTCCCTTTAAAGGGTTATCACCGCTGTATCAGCAGGCATATCACACATGCAGGACTTAAAACCTAAAGTGACGCTCTTCATCCCCGGCTTCATCACTGGGCACAGATCTTTTTCGACTGAGCCTCCAGATAACATGTTAAACCAGTGTTTACTTGACTCTCCGAGCACAAACACAGTTAATACCTGTCCGGGTGCAGCAGCAGCAGCGGCGGCGGCGGCGGCAGCAGCGCCGCTGCCCCTCAGCCTCTCCCAGCGGGCGTTGGGCAGACTTGTGTTGACAGTGGTGTTGCCCTTGTAAGCCTGATGATTCACACACAATGCTGTGCCAATCTGCGGGTCTCAACACACCAGCAGAGCACACGCCTAGCCAGCTGGTGGCCTATTGTGCAACCACAGGGCGAAAGAAAAAAAAAAAAATTTCCTCACCTCTGCAGACTCATGAGCAGAAAGCTAAATGTGATGTTCTCTCTATTGTGCAAGCTGCGGCGTCTCAGTTTGCCTCTCATTGCAATTTCCTGTCAATCACATTAAGGTCTATTTTTTACTTACAATGGGTAAAAATAGACCCGGTCGACAGTGTTTGACCACTGCACTATTGTTCAGAAAGGTCAGAAAGACCTCCAGGACTCCCTTCAGGATTTCAGCCTGTGGCCAACAGGAGTTATTTTCGGACAGAGAGCAGGCCCTGTCAACGCGTCCAGCAGGTCAGCGCGGCGCACCAGCAGGTGGCTGACGTGAAGCTTTGAGCCGTGTGGCTCTCAAGTGTCCCCGTGACTTTCTGTCATGTGCGATACCGAAGCCCCGTGGCCCCCGACGCAGGTGAGGGCCTTGCCGGCGGCCTGCACCTGTAATCGGAAGAGCTGAGGTCACCTCCAGCACTTGGTGGGACGACTTGCTCTCTTTGTCTTTCGCACAAAGAGTCCCTCCCTCCGTTGTATCTGGTGTCCGTCTCCCTCTTCTCACCCTCCGTATCTCTCCTGTGACAAAAAAACAAGGGTGGGAACCGGAGCTGATACAGGTGGTGAGAAGATGTGCGAAGTTCAACCAGAGTGAAACATGAGAGCGGGAGAAGACGGGTCAGATAGGGAAAGAAAACTATTTGTTCTAATGGCTTCCAGAGAAGGCAAACAGCAGTGCTACCCAGATGTAACCTGGGGATGTTTCTTTCTGCTGTGAATATTGTGCTGCATTAAAGTTATATGATTTGAGAGTGGGAGCGTCGGCGAATGCAGCCAATCGTATATGAGAAATGAGGTGAACACAGTAGTAAAAAAAAACAAAAAACAAAACCGGTGTTCGTGTTCCTGAAGGAAAATAGGCTGCATGGAAATAAAGCGAGCTGCCCGTTTGTGTAAATTACAGTGACGCCTGCCTCTCTGGTCCTGCTGCAAGTTTCCGCTGTTGAGAACGGACACAGTATTGTGACTGTGCTGCTGTGCAGAGGGGAAACCCTGATGCGTGCTGCTTTCACACTCTCACTCCTTAAATTCAAACCAGCCACTGCGGCGCACAGACAGTTCCTAACTTCCTATCGAAAAGACTCAAACTACCAAAGCATATTCATCTTGTGAGCGTGAGGGGATTCATCCGTCATGTCAGAGTAATGAGAGATAACGCTCGTCTCTGTTTATGCTTTATGTTTTTCCCATACGATGCTAATGAGCGCTCCCCTATGGGACGCATAAGTGAGAAAAACTGGAAAAAAGAAAACTATCAGCATGGGAAGCTTTATCTCTTCGTCTGTGTGTTTGTGTGTGTAACCAAACTGGGAGCAGTGGATGGTGTGTCTGTGTGTGTGTGAGTGGTAGGAGATGGCGTGTTTATGTTTGAGGAGGGGAGGATGGATCCCAGAGGTGTCCCGTCGGACAGCGTCTTCATCGCCACGAGGTCATCAGAAAAAAAAAAAAGAAAAAAAGGAGGAATATTTGTCCTGATAGAAAGCAGCTCAGCAGTGTGTGTGTTTGTTTGCGTGTGTGTGTGTGGTATTGTGTTTATTACTGCTGTTTATTATGTGTGTCAGAGCCAATATGTTTATATGACCGCTCTCTGGCTCGGGAGCCTGATCCTCCATTCCTTGAAAGATCATCGGAGGGTCCCCTTGTGAACGCTTGGCTCCAGCCTTCAGAGGGAGAGGAATAACAATCCCCTCTATGATCTCTTCCACATGCGCTCCGTGACGTGCGCTCATTTCTTTTTCTTTTTCTTTTTTTTTTTCTGGCTATTTCGTCCTTCATTGGGCTTGTTGGAGGTTGAGTGAGAGGCGGCGAGGGGAGAGGGAGAGCGAGAGAGAGAGACAGGAGCGAAGGAAAGTGAGTGGGAGACAGGAAAAAGTGAGAGCTGATCTTAAGTTTCAATGGAGCCCCGGCAGCTACACAAACAGTGGATGATGGCTGGGTTTTGGGGGGGAAGGAGGGGGAAGGTGGGGGCGAGCAGCTGAAGCCGGAGGATGGATGGATGGATGTGGAGAGGGAAGAAGGGAGGGGAGCGAGGCGCTCGGCAGAGCCACTCAGTCTAGACTCCAGATGTGCAGGCAGCAGCAGTGTGGCTGTTTTGGCCCCCACCAGGCTGCTCTGGGAGTATCCTCGGCACATGTCCCCACGCCGCCTGTAAATCAGCCCAGCCAGGCCTCAGGCAGCACCGCAGCCACAAAACCCCTCCGCCCGGACCCCCAGAAGCGGGCCGGCCGGCGACAGACGGACGCCGACGAGCCCGCTGTGCCGTGTTACGCCTGTAATAGTCTCCTTCGCTGCTCAGGAAGGCCTCCGACTCGCAGGAGTTGCCGCCCTTTTTTTCCGCGTACACCTTTCGGCTTCTTCTTATTGTAGCGTGCGTGTTTGCACGTGTGAGTAGGTGCGCTCCGAATACAGATGACGCCCAGCAGCGTGCAGCTGCCTATAGGTTGGAGAGGAATGCAGCTCAGTGTCATAAACGCCGCCGTCTCCCCTAATTTAGCTCCACCGCAGCTCGTCTGCCGCCCGGCTCCCTAGTCTGACTGGCACCAGGGCATTCCTTCAATAGCACACTGCTTCCCATACTCCACATCCACTCCAACATCCACACACTGCATTCACACAATTACAGATTCCTTCTCTGTGCGACTCTGTGTCTGTTGTGTGTGTGTGTGTGTGTAATCCTTTCCCATCAGTGCTCAACACATAATTAAATGTTGGACTTGGAGGCCCGGCCCATATATAGTAAGCAATGCAGACCACAAACATGCACTTAAAACCAAATTTTCTTATTGTGCTCCTTCAAACCGGAGTAAGCTATTTTAAAGGAGAAACAAAGTCCTTTGGTGGTTCACAGAGCAGTGCTTCACACATCCAGTGACCGTGTGAGTGTGTGTGTTTTCTTGTACATGCTACAATGTGAAGACCGTCATGTTGTTTACATTAAGAACTCATGCATTCTGTTTTATTTCCCACAAGAGCTCATTTCCCACATTTTCTTTTGTCTTGTGTTTTTCCTCATCTCTCACATTTGCTAACCTCACAATCACCATCAAACTTGACTCCAGTCCAGCAGAGATCCACCGGCGCTGAGCTGGAGCCTCATCCCATCAGTCAGATCGCCCCATTATACACGATCCATATATTCAAGAATCTGTCCAATATCGACACGTTGCTTATTGATCAGAAAAAGTGTGTTCTGCTTCTTATTGCATGTCCTTTTTTTGCCACGGTTGTGGATGAGGGGTGAATGGTATTGTGCTATCATACAAAGTGTGATTGAACAATGACAGGAAAGATTTATCTGAACAGTGAAAAGGGGGAAGAACATATTGGTGATATTTTGATCGAAAAAATGGGGCGGTAATGCCAAACTTATCCCAAATAAGATCATGTTAGGGTTTAGTCATTTGTGTGTGTGTGTGTGTGTGTGTGTGTGTGTGTGTACTTCCACACAAATCACAAGCTATTGTGCAGAGTGCTAAAGTCAAACGCTCAGCTGTTCAAACAGGTAGCGTGGAAACATCGGCGCTGTGTTTTAGTTGATCGGGCAGCAGACATCCTCTGAACAAACAGGTGAGCCGAGGGGAAAAAATGTGGAGGTCACTCTGTGTGTGTGTGTGTGTGTGTGTGTGTGTGTGTGTGTGTGTGTGTGTGTGTGTGTGTGTATGCTCAGCCGTGACTGTGGCCCTGTGAAAGAAGTGGCTGCTCCGCCTGTCCGCCCTGTGTGTGTGTGTGTATGTGTGTGTGTGTGTGAACAGGTGAGCAAGCCACCATTTTTAGCCTGACCAATTGGACACAAACATAGTAACTGAAACACACAAACACACCTATTCACACACACTCGTACACACAAGTCCCAGCTGATCCTCGCGGAGATACCTGTGCTTACTCACGGTGGGATTGCAGCTGCTTTCTCTGTGTGTGCTTTCACTTTATGGTTGTTCAAACATCTCCGCTGAGCGGCTCCTTGTCTCTGGGATGCCGGGGGGAGAGCGTTCCCACCGCCGAGGCCCAGGCGCTGGACGGGGCGCTGCAGGGAAAGGCAGCTGACACAGATGAGGTTAACTGGGCTTTAACCTCCGCTCTGTGGGAGTGGACGGCAGCTCAAACACAGCGCCGACCTCCAGCTCCACTGTCATCAGGAGATTACGTTAGACCCTGAAGTGAGCGGCGCTCGACCGCATGAGGCAAGACACGCGGCATCTCCTCACTTTGAAACAATCAGTAAACACACAGAAAGAAAGCTGTGTTAGTATCGACGATGAATCCAGAGAGAAAGCGTTTCTCTCTGCTTCAGTCCAATTCTTCATCATCTGAATTGGATAATTTTTACTTTTCATTAGGCTGTGAGTGATTATTTGGGATGGTTTGGTAATTAAATGGAAAATATTTGCAAATTATAAGATGTTGAGGGTTAATGAGAAACTGATTGATTCCACAGTTTGTTGTGACTAACAGGCTGACAGCACTCTGAAAAGGGAAGAACTTCATCATATTAGGTTTAAAAATGCCAAACTGATGGAAAGATGACTAAGACTTCATGCTCTCTTCTCTAGTTTGAGCTGTTAAAGTATTTACAGAGGCAGAAAATCTGACCAATAGGTGAAACCACCTGAAATAAGCAAGAATTATAAATGTGACTCCTTATGAAATGAATCAAGGACATGTCCTCCTGTCCTCCTTTAAAGCTGAACATGATATGATTTTCTTTTTCTTTCACTCTGTCCCAGAAGATCACTTCACATCTATGTATTCTAACATTTTCTCCAGTGTGATTGAGTATTTCCTCAGCTTTGTATGTGTGCTAGCATGAAAACTGATTAGGCTTTCAGGAGACAGATGTGTATTGGTGCTGTGAAGAGTTTCTTCCCATCCTCGCTGTGTACCACAAGGGGGCCACCTCCACCGTCCTCCAGGGGCTCGGCAGCAGATGGGAGTCTGTGTGTCTGTGTGTGTATTTATGTGAGTGTCAGTTAGCATGCATGCATGAGCAATCCTGAGTGGGGATGAGGGGTTGCAGTGGGGGTCGGGGTTGTAGGAGACAAGGCAGTCAGTCAGAGGGCCCTGGGCTCTCCCAGTTAATTAGTAGCAGGGCCAGGCCACAAACGGGCCAGCCGTGGCGGCGGCGGCGGCGGCGGCGGCAGCCCAGCTCGCAGTCATCACGTGAAACGGCTGGAGGGGAGAGCGTCTCCCTGACGCTGCAGATAGAGCCGTTCAAAGAGCTTATCCGAGGCCGTCTGGCCTCGCCTTATCTGATCTGACCCCGGCTCATACGCCTCCTGTTACACTACGTTTCATCTGGTGCCGCACATGCAAACAGTTCCTGTGTGTCTGTGTCTGTGTGTGTGTGTGTGCATTTGTGTGTGTGTGTGTGTGTTAGGATCTGTTTATGAAGTTAAATGCTTGGGTTGAAAGTCAACCAGACCTGTGTGAGGTCAGTGAATGGGAGGGGGCTGCATATCAAATCGGCCGCAGGTAACGTTGCAGTTACGACACAATCTGAGATCGTTTAAGCGAACATTTGTGCCGTGATTTATGAAGGGAATTATTGGAGGGTCGCTCAGGCGAGCTCTGTGGCCTGAGCTGGATGGAGTTAGCGGAGTGTGTTTCTGCTTAAGTGAGTTAAGACCACGGTTCAGCATGCACGGCAAAAACTTGGAGCGAGCAGAAAGTACTGAGATAGGAGAGAAGGAGAACTTCTAGTGAAGGATCTAATGAGGTTTTTCACTACCAAAGAAACTGAATGTGAAAAAGAAACCCCACTTGGTGCCTAATCGAGCCTGATACTAAATTTTCTGTATGACTAATGACGGTAAATAGTTGTCATTATTTATCTTTTATCGCTCAACTGAGGTGCTTTTCCAACACGTGTAAAGTAATCAGTAATCGGCGGGGAATTACATTCTTCAAACAGCCCTCTGAGCTCGGCACAAGTGTGTACTCATCCAGCAGGTGATCATTTATTTTCTATTATATGCTAATAAGCAGTGTTGCATCTTTCAAATGAGCCACTGCACAGTAATTACGCAGCCACTCTGAGCTTTTCTCTGCTGGCACCGGCTCGCTGTGGGCAGGGAAGAACAATTCAGACACAATTTAGCTACAATGCTGCGGTAATTGTTGTTGCCCACTGTCTCCCCCAGGGGTGACCCCTCGCTTCCCCGAACGCAAACACATGCAGATACAGATGCACACACTCACACACATTAGCACACAATTGTTGACACAGCTTCAACAGGGACGACCCCCCCCCCCCCCCCCCCCCCACACACACACACACACACACATGCACACACACACACCATGACACCCCCCCTTCCCTCCTCCTTCTCTTTCCCCTTTTTGCCTTCTTGATCCCTCATCCCCACACACACACGCACACACACACACACACACACACACACACTGCTGTTTGGTGGAGATCAGAAGCCCGGCTCGGAGGCCCCACACCTGGGCATGTTTGCGGAGGAAGCGGGCCCTGGGCGGGCTGCGCTCCATGCGCCTGTCGACTGGCTCCACCAAGTCTGGCCAGCTGTGCTCCTGGCCTGGCCTCGCGCTGTGGGGGCTGTGCAGCTGGGAAAGGCATGTTTCCCAAAAGAGGAGAAAAAAAAAAAGGACAGGGAGGGGAGGAGGGATGGAGGACACAGAGAGGAGAAAAAGAGAGAAAAAAAGGGCTTTAGGTTATTTCGAGCTCATTACACATTCATCCCTGAGCTCTCCTAAAGCATCTCCTTTTATATGAAAAAAACATTCTGGGCTAAGCTGCTAATACCTTGGAAGTGTTAGAATTCATTATTACTTTTCTTTTCTTGATAAATCAAGAAAGTTTAAATGATCTGAGGAAAAAAATCCAAAGTTTAGCCTCTCAGGAAACTGAATTGTAGCTCTTTTGTTGTAATAATTGAATAATTTCTTGACAGATTACAGTTACAAAAATGACTAATATGTCGAGTTCTTGCTGTTTCTCCTTTTCCGTAATTAGGCCAGATGGCAAAACTTTTGTTATTCTGTCAAAACATGCCATATTCGTCATAGACACCAATCTATATTTCATGCAGTGATGAGCAAACTGAAAGTTTTGGGAGTCTTTTACTGCTGTTTCGCGGAATAAAAGCTTTAATTCGTGTTGAATTCGGCTGTTTGCTGCTTGCCAGATGCTCGAGTGTGATGGGATGGCCCGGGGACACGAAGCACACCCTCAAAAAGTTTCACCGGCTTTGAGGGGATGACAAACTGTTGGAGCAGTTGCTGTTTCAGATGTCACCTCTTCCTGTGTGTGTACTTAGCCTGCTGCCACGCCGAGCTCCCGAGGGCCGCCGGGCCCAGCGGCAGCTCGGGAACAGGAGGACGTGCGGAGAGCTTTTAGTGTTCGCCTGTCACTCAGCACTCGGGGGAACAGCCAGCTGGGCCAAGCCAGGCGGACCGGGGCCAGAGAGCAGTGCAGCTCGAAGGGGGTTCACAATCGGAGCATACCCCTATCACGAGGGTGTTTCTGAGCATATATATATATACCCCCCCGAGGACGAGGCCCCAAAAAAAAAACGACAAAACCTTCATTATGATGGATTGAGATCGTATCACGACTCCTGCTATTTTTTTGTTGTTGGAGGAAAGTGAAGCTGCCAGGAGATAACTGCGTAACACTCCTATCTCTGCGAGGCACCTTCGCTGCTCACTATCACCCGTCCTGCTTCAGCTCTGTTTGCATAACTCAGATTCTAGACGCTCTGATACTATCTGTGTCAAAGTTAACCGAGGTAATATAAACCTTAACAGCCGCATACTTCAATGGGTAGTCCTTGGGCTTGTTTGACTCGGGATTCAGTGCTCAGGTGAAACAACACTTGTTATCCAGTTCAGCTATTTATTGCCTCTTGCAGGTCGTTCCCCTCAGAGAGCTCCCAGCATATGAGAGCAGCCACGCAGACAGCACAGTTTAGTGGGCAATGTAGAGAAGGTTCAGAAAAAAATACAATAATCTCACTTTTTGATTTGCATCTGCCAAATGAGTTTGTAAATCCTGGAGCTTCTGGCACTCTGCCATTTGTTTAGTTTCTCTTTGAGCTCCCTTTACCTGCCGGCCTGTCGTTGGTGGTGGTCTGGGCCGACAGGTGGATGTACCGCGAAGTGGGAGATTCACAACTGAGTTCTTTTGTTCTTATTTTGGCAACAAATGGCCTTCAAAGACTAAAATGTTGCAGCCGTTGCGGCGTTAAAGTAACATTTATGGATGATAGGTGATGTGTAGCAGCACGCTAGGCCGGGATCTCAGACAGAAAGGCGTCTAAAATCAGACCGTACTCTCTCCTCCACCTCCTACACTCTCACTCCTCCTGCCCACTTTGCCTTTATCGCTCGCGGCTCCTCTCTGTGGAGGCCTGTGTTTGCTCAGGCCTCCTCCTCGCCGGGCTGTCTGTGCTTTGTCCCGCCCGGCCCGTGGCAGCAGCTCGCTCTCGGGCTCGGCGTACCGACTCGAGCCAGTCTCTGCGAGCTGCCCAGGCCCACACACCCACCACATTCCTCCACTTCAGAGCCAGAGGGGAGGGCGAGGTGCCTGATGAGGTGAACATCAGTCCAAAAAGGATGGGACAGCCTGGTGCTACATTTCAGTATATTTTCTCTAGATCAGCAGGTATCTGGGAGGCATTTTTATCCCCGGGCCTGATACCTTTCTGCAGCATGATATCTGTTTAACGCATTTTCCCGGGATGGTGTCCTTCATAGATGAGTTCTCTCAGAAGATGATCTTTCTCTGGGGAATCTGATTCGCTTTGCATCATATCAAAAATAAACCTGCAGCTGAGCAAAGTAAATGGAAAAACAGTACAGAGGGGGAAAAAAAAACCCTCCAGAGACACGGCGAGAGAAAGATATCGAAAAAAAAATGTCCTGACAAAGGCAGAAAGAGAGAGAATTATCTCCCCAGCTGTCCGTGCATCAGGAAGTCTCTCCCAGAGAGTCAGCTCTGACCGGCCTGATCACAGAGGCAGCACGGGAAGTCCCACAAAAAGAAGAGGAAGTGAGCACCAGCTACGGGAAGTGCATTTTTTTGCAGCTTCGGCTCCACGAAGTCTGGACCCTGAAGGGAGGGGAGGCGGTGGGGGGGGAGGAGGACGGGAGGCAGCCCAGCTGAACACCAGAGTGTGAGAGAGGAGGAAAAGAGAGGGAAAGACACATAAGAGGGAGGGAGAGACAGATTAGGGCGTAGTGACGGCAGTGACAGCTGTCTCTGTGCCGCCAGCTGTGTGCCATTTACTGAGCGCTTATAAAAACGAGCCTGGCACCAGGGAGTGATGTTCCTGATGCTGTGGCGCCAGGCGCTCCGCTTCAAATGACATTGGGTGCCACCACCGACTTCCTCTCAACCTACACACAAACACATGTATACACACAGACACACACACACACACACACTGAAATGAAAGAGCACCAAAAAGCTCAATTCAGCACAAGTAAATGCAGGCTTGAGAGACGCGTGTTTTCAGCTGCTCCTCCTGAAATCTCCTCCAGTAGAAATGTGTCTCCACAAAGCATCTAATTACACAATACTGTGCTTCAAATGGTATCGGCGCAAACACAGAGTACGTCAGGACAAACAGATTAGTGCCTCCAGGAACAACATCCCCGTCATGTCCCGCTCTCACACACACCTGTGTTCACACATTTTGTGACTGGGCCCAGTGTTTTGCATGTAAATAGAGTGCGTGGCTGTGCTGAGGAGGTGCTAACTTCCTCTCTGTGTTGCACCTGGACCGACTGCTCATATACATAAAGACAGAGGGGGGAGTGGAAAATAAAGAGCTACAGGGAAGAGGGACATCAGAGGCGTTAATGGGTGAAAACCTGGTAATTTAGGGAGCCACTTAAAACGCTCGGGTTTACACAGAGGTTCTTGGAAAAAGCTCTCACAGTCTGAAATGGAGATAAAACGTTGTATTTAGCAGTTGAAGCATTAGATTACAAATTGTTTTTGTCTTCATTTCAGTGAGTGTGCAACACATTGTGCTTTTAAATAAACACAAATAGTACACTTCTTGTTAATGTTTAACATGATAACTACTTCTACAAAATCTCTATTTTGAAATATTTGCATGTGCATGCTTCATGAATTTGTACAGGCTGTATGAAAGGGAAACCTTTGCTATGTCGTCTGAGAGGGACTGGTAACTCCCTTTTCGTCTACTTTCGTCTACTGCGTATTTATCCCACGTTTCACTACTTTTAAATACTAAACTTCAACACAAAACACCATTTTTTTTTCAACATTTCACTTTATTTATCACAGTTCACGTTGACAAATTGATCAATTCACTTTATCACAGTTCACACTGACAATTACAAATGCATAATAGAAAATTTACAAGCTATTTTACAAGCCAGACAAGTGGCAGGCAGAGTCCATGAAGTCAGCAATAGACAGTTTGCCAGCTACAAGCCTATTTTCAGGTCATTTCTATATCATGAACACATTAATAATATCTGAAATAAATAGCTGTTGTAGCAGTTTTCATAATAAATATCCTGTTTCTTAAATAACTTTCATAATTAATGTTATTTTGGTGGTCTAATCTTGAAGTAGACAAAATTAGATGGAATGGGAATGTTTGCCAAAAAGGAAGTAGACGAACTGGGAGTAGACGAAACAGGAGTAGATGAAATGGGCATAAACCGAGGGACTAATGCAGCCACTGGATGTCTGTTCAGGTGACATGCCTGCAGACAACTGAGACTATTAAATGCATGAACAGTCTGTGCAGCCAAATCAAAAAATAATTGCACAACCACTCCTGTTACGTCATGTTTGTTGGTGAAAATTTTCCACTTTATTTGCTGAGACAGAACTTGGAGTGAATTACCAGTTCTGGTTAGGTTAAAAGCCAACGACTACTCCTCAGCAAACAGTGAAAGACTTTGTTAATCTTGATGGGTGGATCAGCTTTATCAGAAGCACACAAGCTTAATTTCTATTCATGCAATCTTTCAGCCATGGGCTTTGCTGTTTATGCTGCTGACATCGATCAGTTAGAGGCTGCAGATGGTGCTCGGACAACGTTTCAGCAAACTGAAACAGCATGAGATTAGTTCAGATTTCTTAATTCAAAGGATCTTACAAGTTGATTTGCAGCTAATTAGGCTAGCGCCCATCGGGAGATGTTCATGGGCTTGGCTGCAGTGTCCAAATAGATCATGAAAGATGCCTATTTTGAAATGTGTCATTGATTATATTTCAAGTTATTTATTTTAATCAGGTGCTGCAGAGACTTCTGAAGTTTAGCATGAGGTTCCTGGACTGGTCTGGTTCACTGAACTTACTGGAGAAGAAGCATCCAATTCAATCCAAAACAACCTGTTTTTCTTTTCTTTGCTTACAAAAATTGTGAAATAGCAGAATTTATTAAATGTTAGCTTTGCATTTCAACAAACCCCGAATAAGACAAACCATGCTGATGTAGCTGACATGAATCAGCATGTTGGCTGCCAGCCTGCATATTCATATTTGAGGAGCTTTGTTGGCGTTTTTCCTTATTTATGTTATTTCATCAGAAGCTGCAAATCTCCTAATTATAGAGGCTTGACTACACGAATAGAGCTAAGCTTCATTTACCTTTTGATGATAGCTACACATTACATCCTGTGAACTCTACCAAGCCTAACTGATCGTATGTTTGTCTTGATTTCTGAAAATGTAAACACACTAAGACTTGATTGGTTTAAGTGGACCTGGTTTGTCTCTGGGTCTTGCTTGTACAGTCCAAAGTGGAGACGGGACTCGGTACATTTGGTAGCAGGTTGACAGCAGCAGCAGCAGCAGCAGCAGCAGCAGCAGCAGCCTGGTTTGGGCCTTGTTGAACAGATGCACCCCCAGTTCCATTCTACTTTTGTATCATGTGACGTCTTTCCAACTATAAAGCTGCAGGTCTTAAATTACAGCCCCGCTAGTGTTTCATATACAGTCCATTAATATTACATCTTTACCGTCTCTTGTTTCTTGCTTAATTTCCACTGTAGCAATATTTCCCTCTTTCCAGAGTGGGAATTCATTTTGAATGTAACACATGTTTCAGCACGGAATATTTTTTTATGTGCTCCTGTGTCGTAAACATTGAATCATAAAATGTCAGCCTCTTTTAAAACCACATCTCAGAATGTGTCCTTTGAGACGTCTCCAAGTTTCAAGAAACTGATTTTTTTTATTTATTTCATATTTTATTTTTTTTCTTGCACGGGGGTACAGAGGATGGAGTGACGCGCTGCAAGAACGAACAGTCTGACTTTCCCGCAAACACGGATAAGTTGGAGTCGTCACGCCGCGGTGCAGCCGGTGCGACCCACGGTATCTGGGTGTCCTCCCGCCTGTCCTTTACCTCCAATCGGGTTCATCCCTGCCCTGATAAATGACAGGGAAGAGAAACGCGCGCTCTGCTTTTGTTATCGGAGGATATCAGGGCCCCCGTCAGATACACGGCGGTATCCAGCAGGGCCTCGTCAAGGTCAGCCTGCACCCTGTGGGCTCTCAGCTCCGCCTCAGATGGGACGGTTGCGGTGGAGTCGGCACGGGACGCACAGTCATAACATCTGGATAGGAGTCTTCCAACAGACATAATTCGGTGCAGCTTTAAAAGCAAAAAAAAAAAAGCTGATAGTATTCAAAACGTCATGGAGCCCGGCGGAGCGAGCGCTCTGGCGCGCGGCCAGCCGGCGCTCTGCTCTATATTTGGTCATTTCTCCCGGCCCTCGGTGACTTCAGCGGCGCAGCCTCGGTCCAGGCACATGTGTTGTTTCAGTCTCATTTTCAGTAAACTCTGTGATCACCTTGCCTTTGCGTTCCACGGGCCTTTCACTGGGAGCACAAAGACTGAGAGGGGCATTAGTCCACGAGAAAAGCCCAGCTTTGGCTTCTTAAAGAAAGCAGAGGTTTAGCTCTTTCACTTCCACTGCATTGTTATGCTAAGGCCCGGCTTGGGAATAAGAGTGAACCATTAGCATCTGAAGAAGAGCCAACATCTGAGGGAAACATGTCTTTAAGGCCCCAAAGAAAAGAATCCATGCTGTCTCTCCTTCTCATTTTCTCATTCTCCAACTCACTCACTTGTTCCTCAACTCCGCTCTCATTCCTCGCCTTTGGAAGGCTCTCTCTCCTTTCTTTCAGTTCGTCCTGGTGGCTCTTTTGGCGCGAAGAGGGATAAGAGATGTGCATGTATGTGTGTGTGTGTGTGTGTGTGTGTGTGTGTGTGTGTGTGTGGGTGGAGAGGAGGATTAGGAGTTGAAATAACTCAAGAAAACAATGGGTACACCTCTTGATAGCTGTGATTTATATCTATATCAAACAGATTACGTTCATTGAAAGCCGGGATCCATTTTCAGTGGAGAGAACGAAACCACACACTGAACCCATGTGGAATTATGGCAAAAACATCTCACCTGTTCACAGAGGAAATGTCTTTCAACCCTGTAAAGCAGGAAACCAGAAAATTCAATTTTTTAAAAACCAAATAAAGAATGTAAAACATTTATATCTGAGAGTTTTAATTATGTTTTGTTTTGTTGCATTTTTATGCTATTTATTACTCCTAATTCCATAAAAACACTGATTTATATGAGGGAAAGCAGAGGATAAACATTAGCGTAGGCTCATGCCCTTAATAAAAGCACTTCTGAATGATTTGTTTCTCCAAAATAAATGAATTACGTATAAGAATATCTTATTATCATCATAACAGATGGCCTCCAATCACAACTCCTTCCTTTTGTTATTCATTGTAAAGTTCAGGAAGCTTTTTCTGCATAATTCAATTCAGCAATTAAGATGTCATGTCTTTGTCCTCATGGAGATGCAAAAGTTTCCATTTCCAAAAAGTTTTTCACATTTACAAATCTGCAGCAAAAACGTGTCTGTCTACAGAACAGAATCATTGTTCACATTGACGATGAAGAACTTCTCTCACGCCAGATTACAAAACCAACAAATTACAAGAAAATGTGAAAAATGGCCAAAACCCCATTTCAAGCTCAGTCGATGCTGGAGCTCCAGCACAAGCCCTCGATTGTGGTGTTCCTGGCTGGTGTGGTTCACACATGCAGGTTAAAGGAGCGGCGCAACCATAACGTCAAAGTTTCAGTATTTTAGAGTGTTTTTCTCCATGAAGCTGGAAACCTCGAGCCAGTGTTCACAGATTTATCCTTTCCAGAGTGAAAACAACTCACAGATAGAACATACAAAAGAACATGCAGACATAAATAAACCTGTGTTTTTATAGATGGGGTCTCACTCTTTGCTATTGGAGTGACATAGAGCTTCAGAGTGGTTGGTATTGTCAATTAATTGTAACAATGTTCCTGTTTAAATTCAATCAAGCCTTTCCTGTTGGGGACTTGAGTGCTCCACGAATTGGTACAAAACTCCAACCTATGGCAACCAATAACATCTTAATGTCCAATAAAGTGATCAGAACCAAAAATATAACAAAACAACAAAGGGTTTTTTACAACTTTTCACATTTTCAGAGAATGAATATGACGACTGTCCCATCCAGTAGACCTGTCTTTGATAAATAAACTGCACAAATCCCACAAAACAAAAGAAATACAGCCTTAATTATGTAATATTACATTATTGGCAAACTGTTATTATGATAATGCATCCAATACCTTATTACTCTGTTGTCAAGATGTTTCATTATTGGCTTTATTACATTGAGAAAGGTGTTTATCTTTTCTTTTTTTACATTAACGTTTGTGACAACCACAACATGATTCTTGAAAAGATGTTTAACCCTGCTGTTAATTTTAAGCTTTCAATGCATCTTGATGCAAAACAACAAGCTTCTCTCCTTTATTTCAAATGAGTTTGGTGAAATCAGCTCTCATAAAATCTTGGTGTTTTTCATTAAGTTGACATTGTGCAGTCCACCATGCAAACAGACATACCGGTGTTGTTACTGCTCGCACACCAGTGAACCTCCAGGGCAGGCGCAGGTGGACTGAACCGTCAGCAGGGCTGGGAGAGACGTACCGCCACGTAACTCCAATGAGGGAAGAAATTCACACACTATAAAGATCTGCCGATCCGGTCCACGTCTGTCTGAGTAAGACGGCCTTCAACACCGTGGCATGCTGGAGAAGTGAATCATCCAAACCTCTCGACTGAGTGAAAGGTGTAGATTTCACTTACAAGTAATGCACATGACATTATAGAATCCACATAAGCTATCCATACATAAGATATGGATCAGCTAGCTAAACTTTTCATCAAATCAGTAGTGCTAACTCATGTGATTTGAAACAACCCCACTGTAAAGTGTATTGGATGGATGGATAGATGCTTCGTTAAGTTGAAGGAAATGCATTCATTGAGCGTTCCAGTAAATTTATATTATGTAGTGACTGTTTTACTGAAAAAGAACAATCTCCAATCAGTGTGGAAGTGACCAAGACAGAGCAGTGGCTCATATGGATTGATAATGCTTATGTTAAATAAACACCCCTACTGATCTACCTCTTTTATTAGGTCAGTGAAATAAGACATGACTGTCATGGGGAAATCCAAGATGTTCTATCCGCTTGATTAAAAAGTGTTATGAAATGAGTTTAGCTGATTTCTCAGCAGGCGAGTTGTTCATCCAGTCTTTATGAGGCGCCGAACCAAAGTGCATTCCCAGGCAACAACATCAAAGCTTTCACAAACTCCGGCCTGCACTCGAGTCCGAGCGGCCTAATCTGTGTGGAACAATCATGTTACCTGGATAATTGAACATGGTATCATTACGGCTTCCAAGTGTGAAAGCGGCTTTGCTTTCCCCGCTGCCGTGAGCCGCGAACAGCGGTCCAAACACCGGTCGAGGGGGGTGCAGCTGTGGGATGAATCACAGCCCCAGCACACACACACACACACACACACACACACACACACACACACACACACACACACACACACACGCACACACACGTCATCCTGGGTGGGATCCCAGACACGGCCCCCTGGGTAACAAGTGGACATGGAGTGGATGTGAATCCTCGAAAGAGAGCGATACTGTGGAGATAAACAAAACACACTGGAAGGCACGGAGCGGGAGCTGAAACTCGGAGATGCTGAGTCACTCCAGGCTGACAGATCGTCGCTCCCCTCCCAGCTGCCTGCGGACGCTTAAGGCAACGGCGCCGAGCTGAGTGATAACAACAATAATGCCGTCACGGTGAAGCAGATTCAGTATGATAAACACACGCCTGTGACGGGACCGAGTCGAGCCCTTTTTCAGCTGACTGGAGCTCTGGCTGAAACGAAGAGCAGTTCGGGGAAGAGAGGGGGGTGACTGAATCATGCACCTGCCTCTCAGTCAGAAATATGCCGCCAGCACACTGACAGGAGGGAAGGGGGGCGAGCGAGAAGGCTGCATGAAAAAAAGGAATTTCCAAGGACAGGGAAGATGTTGTGAAATCATATTGCGCATGTGACCCGCACAGCTGCAGAGTGAATCGCTCCATGTGTAACGGCATGAATCACCAGTAAAGTTCCTCAGAAGTCAGATCACACTTTCAGCTCTCTCTCTTTCTCTCTCTCTCTATGTGTGTGTGTGTGTGTGTGTAAAACACACATGTGCGTCTCTTCCTCCAGCTCTGTTTTGCTGCTCTCTCTCCATCTACTCCGCACCTCCTTTCCCATCAGCACAGGTGCAGGCGGTGAAGTAAGCTGACAAGATTGTCCACATGCGCTCTATAAGATCTCACACATGTGCGCGCACACATCCAGATGTATGCCGATACGCACACCTCACTGATCACAATGAACAATGCCGGAGCCATCCAGAGTCGCTTCATCAGCATGAGATCATGTGGCACATATAACACACATTGCTCACACACTTCCTCATCTCCCTCCGCTCCCCCGCGTCTCCTCCGCCGGAGCACAGGTGGCCGAGCTGCGGCAGCCGCAGCAGCATTCCTGCTCCACTGTTAAGTGACATCTCCTCTCTAGAAGTGTCCTCATCCTCCTCCAGGAAGATCAGATGACTCACGGGGTTATTTACCTCGGTCGGATGTCGCCAGAAACGTAACTGGAATACTTATGGGTTGTATGGGGCCCTTGACATCTCAGAGGAGTTGTAGCACAGATAATAATGGAGGAAAATATTTGCTGCGAGCAGCTATTATTCTGGCTGCTGTGGTACATCTGTGCACTAGGAAACAAAAGCAGGCTGCAAAGTTAGCACTGTGCGCATTGACACAAACAGAACACACACTTTCAGAATCAGAGAAGGAAGCTGTTGCACTGAATAGGAGCTACTCATCTCACATCTGTTAGTGCTGACTGTATTAATGCTCCATGCAGGGTCACTGCAATCATCAAATGTGAGACTACACTGCATGTTACGAGAAGTGTTGGGCAAGCTATTTTCAAAAAGTAATTACTCATAGTTACTACACTTACTTCTTCAAAAAAAGTAACTGAGTTCTTAACTGAGTTACAACTTTTTGAAAATAAATAATTACTAGGCAAAGTAACTACTGCAATATTCTAACCAAGCATAAATATGTCAGAGAATTTGGATCTCCCCTTAATGGAACTTTTAAGATCCACCTGACACCCGACAGAATAAATTACAAACAGGAAATGTTACATTAATCTAAAATATTCAAATGTTGCTGTGTGATAATATGAGACAAGACACCAATCAAATTTGACTTGTAACTGTAGACAGCATTTGTCAAAGAATAATAAAACACAGTAGATGTATGTCAATAGATGTCTATACCTCAATTTAAAAGCTGCCTTTGAATGACCAGGGCTCTATGGATGTAGCTCTCTCACTTCTCACTTTGCACCATTAAGGTTCCTTCTTTCTGTGTGATGATTTCATTTGAAATGTTCCTGAGTGAAGAGTTGGCAACAATGTATCAGTTTGAATTGACATCATCATCTAATTTGAACTACATATGCAAATGAGCAGATATGCAAATTAGATTATGACATCTGAGCAGTTTGCAACAATGTATCAGTTTTAAAGCAACTTTTTTCTTACAAAACACAATATAATGTATAATATTTAATTTAATGATTAAGCATTTAATGTAAATATTATCTTGATTACTATTTCAACAGCACATCATCCCCACCTACCACTGACAAAAATCTGATTTGATTTGTAACTGTAGACAGCATTTCTACATTCATTGACATATATTTACTGACATACATGTTTGTACTTCCATTTAAAAGCTGCTGTTGAATGACCAGGGCTCTCTATGGCCTCCGTTGGGTCTCAGGGTCTCTCTGTTGGTGCACTTTGCACCAATACGGTTTCTTGTTTGTGTTTACAAACTTCATGTTCTGTCGGTTCAGCTGGACTCCGGAGGAGGAAAAACTAAGCGGTGAATTATAGAAACAGAACCACGCCTCATATTATTGTCAGTAATAGTAATGGCACTGTAACGCGGGAAAGATAATTAGTTGCTGTATATTACTGTTTGCAAAATATCTACAGTGAGAATATAATTGAATAGTTGTTGTCCAAGTGTCTTTTCATAGACGTACTGAAAAATAATGTGTTTTTTAGGTCTCCTCGATGATGAATGTGTGGAATCGCACATGACTATGGATAGCTCGAAAACAACAAATAGCCTTTAGGTTTCTTGGTAAAAGTAAAGTCAGTTAAGCTCAGGCTGCAAATAAAGTTGTGACACTACACAACATCCTCTGTAGTCATCATTCACAGCTCAGACCAAATAAAGAAACACTCTTCTAGGAAACTTTAACTGATGATAAATATTTTTAAAATGTCAGGGAAAATAAATGAACTGTCTTGTTTAGGACTTGTCTGATGAATGGAGTAGATTAGAATCCGCTTCTATGGAACCCCTGGAAGCCGCATTTCACATAAATTCACACATAAATGTCATTGTGATTTTTATTGTGTACCTTTTACACTTTAGTGGTAGTTCATGAAGCGTGTGGAAATCACCCCCTGAACATCTCAGTTCATCTCAGTTAGAGGATGATGGGGAGCCGATTAAGAGGATGGAGGGCCTGTCAACATCTCTGTCTGTCAAAGCTTCAGCTTCTCATGCTAAACTGACCACTTTGGAATGTGCTTTTAATGCTAATTCGATTGCTAAATCCAGACCGAGCTGGGATCGCCGCAGTGCCCTTCAGGGCAGCGGAGTCACCCCGTGTCCCTGAGGACTGCCCGGGGCTTCGCTGTGTGGTCCAGACCCCCTCCTCCCCCCGCTGCCGCAGGAGAGGGGTGAGGCTGAGGGCTCTCCCTCTTCTCTTGATATCAGGAGTGTTGGAATGGAGGAGCAGCAGTGGAGGGTGGGAGGGAGGGGTGCTAGGTCTCCCTAGTTGCCAAGCGAACACCATATGGGCAGCTCACTGGTGTTACTGGGGGCCCGGGGCAGTTCCCAGAATTCACATGATAATGAAGCCCGGGGCCATTCAGAGTGCTGGCCTAAAGCTGGGGCTAAGAGCTTTTGATAGCCCCCAGCAGCCTGTAGGCCTGCCCACCCCGGACCCAGCCAGCTTTCCTGCCAGGCACAAACCACCTGTTTGATTTTCCCAGGGCCCTGCCACAGCGGAGGGAGAGAAGAGAAAGAGGGAGCAGGGAAGGAGGAGGAGGCGAGGGCCAGCAAAGGAATGTCTCCCTCTTATTTTGTCACTGAGTGTGTACTTCCCATTCACTTCCTCTTTATAATCCCCCTGCCCTCCCCTCACGTGCACGCACACACATACGCGCTATTGCATCAACATGCGGCGTGCACATTAGTCTAACCTAGATGCACATATGCACACACAGACACTAATGGTGACCCACACACAGGCTCTTTCCCCTTTTGTTAAGTTCTCTGGAACAATCCCGTGGAGAAGAATGAAGTTTAAAAAGTAGGGCACCTTCTGCTGCATCAAAGTTTCACACCAGCAGATTCCTGGAAGTGGGCCCTGGGCCGCAAGCAGGGGGCCTGTCTTCCCCGTGTGTTTATCAGTGGTACGTGGGAACCGCGGGAGGTGGCTCTCCACCGGGCGGCCCGGCCGACTGGGAGGCTGGCAGGAGTGACGGGGGGGGGGGGGGGGGGGGGGGGGTAAGAGGGCCACATCCAGTGGGGTGTATGAAGGGACACCCGAGCGTGGGAGGACGTATTCCAAGAGAACTGCCTCTTTACAGGGGGTTGATGTATGTTTAGAAGTTGGGCACATTCCTTTATCGTGAGAATGGCTCGTCGATGCACAGCACAGACACCGGTACAGACGGGGCAGATGGCCTCACAACGCAAAAACAATGGCTGTGTCCTTGCCTGTTCCTTCGTCGATCTGTTGAGGTATAAGTTGCAACGGGAGATTGTGTAATTCTGGGTCAGTATCATTTGCATGCCGCGCTCAAAAGAGTGTCTTTGGCATGTGAAGTGCTAAATGAAAGTATGCTCTCTTCTCTTGACAGGAATCTGAGGCAGAATATTTCCTGTTGTGAAATCAGGTGACGGATCAGAGTAGAAACAACACACTGGGAGCACAGGTGTGCGGGTGTGACGCTCTGTGTACTCTGCGGCCACTTCTCGTTCCGAGTCTGAAGGCGGGGCAGCGTTCCTACAGTTTAACCTGAAATGCTGCCTTGCTGGGGGCAAAACACCTGTGCTGCAATCACAGGGTTACATAGTGGTGTGTGTGTGTGTGTGTGTGTGTGTGTGTGTGTGTGTGTGTGTGTGTGTGTGTGTGTGTGTTTGTGTGTGTGGGAAGGGGGTTGCAGCACACACACACACACACACACACACACACACACACACACACACACACACACACACACACACACACACACACACACATACGCAACCTTACCTAACAGGGTCTCTGATTACTCCTGTCCTCTGGCTGCACCGTGTCTTTTCACGCGCTATTCAGGTCAGGTGCACGAGGGACATCTGCATAGAACACATGACAATAAGCCGGCGCTGGAGCTCCACCGTGACAACAACACGCACGGCAACACCTGTTGCACCTGTGCTGCCTTCTTTAAGGACACATGAAAAGAGGCGACAGATTCCCACACCCTAGTAAATTAACTTCCTCTTGCTGTTGTGCCCTCTATACAGCTTTGATAAATAGAAACAACAAACAAGACAGGGGGGGAAACTCGAGCAGCCTCTGATCACAGCTGAGCCAGTGGAGACTGTTAAGGTGGGACTTTAGTGTCAAGAGCATCAGGAGAGAGAAACAAAAACTCCCCAAGGCCCAAATAACTTGATTATACCCGCTCCACAATCAAAACAAAAGTGGCAGGCCCAATCTGTTCACTGTCAATGGCGGCTCTCATTTGTCAAGCCCATCCAAGAGGTTGGTTCTCAGGCGAGTCGCACAATGCCCAGTGACAAACAGGAGGGCTCTCCTTTTAGCCCTGCCTGCCACTGGGAAGCCCATCTGAAGTATTAATCTTTTGGTGGAAGAGTGGAGGAGAGGGCTCAGCCTGGCCCAGCCATTGTCCCCAGGCCTGGGCCCTCTGAATGGGGCTTTGTCAGCTCCCCAGCTGCCACTGTCCATGCTCCATCTTTGGGCTTTGGCTCCCATGTCCCCTGGCCGTGCTGACTGGACGCCTCTGTGCAGCTGTGGGGATGTGCGGGCTTGTGTGTGTGTGTGTGTGTGTGTGTGGTGTGTGTGTGTGTGTGTGTGTGTGTGTGTGTGTGTGTGTGTGTGTGTGTGTGTGTGTGTTGGGGTGGTTGGTGGAGAGAAAGGTCAGGTGATGGGGCCATTTGTCTCACAACACACAGAGACACAGAAATATGTGGCTCGACATCAGGTCTTACTTTTTGATTGTGCTACATTCAGTTGCTTTGGAGTCGTGAAAACAAGAGAGCGAGTCAAGTACTGGATGAAGAAATCCAAGTAAATCTCAACCGAATGGTTGGAATTCATGAATGTTTGTGAGATTTCTCCTCATGATATGATGTTGTTAATAGTCTTAACTTAAAAAATGCACAAATCATGACATTACTTCCAAAAGTAATCATTTATCTATTTTAACATCTAGTCAGATATCCTAGGTGTGAATAGGAAAATACAGAAGAGTGAGTGAGTACAGAAGCAGCTATTTATTGTTTCTCCATCTCCCTCATACAGCAGGGGGCAGCTGGCCAGCAGCAATCAGGCCTGTCCCCCATAGGCATCCTCTGGCTACCAGCTGGGAACAGCTGGTCCCCTCCCTGCTTCTGCTAGCAATCAGTGGACCTGGGCCCTGCTGGAAGTCCTGGAAAAGGAGAGGGGTCCCTGTAGGATCTGACAAACAGGCAGCATTCACACACAGACAGGTTCTGCTAATGAACAGGCCTCATTAGGCTTCATTTACAGTTTCTATAGAGGTGCGTCTATTGTCGGGTCCAGAACGGGAGCCGCAGCCGCCGGGACCTCTCGGGACAATGGAGGCAGCCTCATCAGGTTGCGTCGCCGCCATTATCGTACGGTGGCGTCTGAGCGGAGTCAGAGGTAACTCGCCCAACGGATCGGCGTCCAAATGTGTGGCGAGGCTGAAGTGGAGGGAGGAGGTGACGTGGGAAAAAGAAGTCGCGGACGGCGACGACCGCTGGATGGAAAAGAGACTCCGGCGTTATTAGATTTGCAACAAGCCGTAACACTGTCTCCCATTGTGTGTCCCTCCACCCATGTCCTCCACCCCCTAACCGTAGCGGAGACTACCAGTCCTCAACCCACACACACACACACACACACACACACACACACACACACACACACACACACACACACACACACACACACACACACACACACACACACGCTCAACTAAAGCTCTCTCTCCAGGCAATTGCCACTGGAGTGGAAAGTATTCCAGAGCACAATGCCTATGCTCTCAATGGGTGCTTTAGCATGCCACCAGTGCGCTGTCACCAGCAGATGGGGAGCTAATTAGAAGCCATTAAAGGGCTTTGATAGTGTGTGTGGGAACCAGGCGGAGGGAGATGGCCACAGGGGTGTAAATGGGGGGGGGCGGGGGGTGAGCTTCAGGTCCGGTGAATACAGACACACACACACATACACACACACAAGCAAGAGATAGGGAGACCGGGCTGTCCCTGTGACTCTTCTCGGGGCCAAGGACACAGAGCAGAGGACACCTGTGGGGACGTTCAAGGACCTCTGTGAGGTTCTGCAGCCACACATATACTATCAGATGCAGATAGTGTTCCTGAAACCTGCCCCTGGCTCCCAGGGAAGGGCATCCATCCACCCGCCCACAGCCGGCTGCCGGCCTGCACACACACACACACACACACTGAGGGAAAAACAGGCGGTGAAGGCTCCAGACGGTCTGCGCTCCCGATGACACATCTCTGAACCAGGACTCCCACAGGAAGTGAGTCCTAACCGCTCGGTCCTCAGTCATTACAGAGGGCGGCCCGGGGAGGTGCCAGGCCACGCCGGGGCACACATGAGGAATTCGAGGCGGAAACAAACACAACACACCCCCACAGAAGGCGTGACACAAACACTCAGAGTCACAATCGCCGAAATTCAGCAGAAACATGTGACCGATGAGCCTCGGGTGCCAGACATCAGTCAACACCCAGCGCAGAATAGATGTGACATTGTGGCGTGGTAAAGGTTTTTGCATCTGACACCACGCTCACCCCTCCCAGTCTCATACGAGTCTGTCCACACACCTGCACACAGGTGTGATCATTATCAAGCAAACAGGAAGAGCCTGACTGGGAACTGGAAACTAATCCCACAGCTGCAAGGAGATGGCCTACGTGTGTGCGTGTGTGTGTGTGTGTGTGTGTGTGTGTGTGTGTGTGTGTGTGTGTGTGTGTGTGTGTGTGGATGTGTGTGCATGTGTGTGTCTGTTAGTCAAAATTGTTGAAAACTAGCATGTGCTGCTCTCCTCTCCACTTCTGTTCAGCAGCGTGTCTCAGGAATCGCATCGAAGTGAAAATCCCTCTGTCTAAGAAACCTTCTATTCCCGTCTGCAGTTATTGTGCTTTGGTCACTTTCATGTCTCAGGAAGTAGTACGAGCTCCACTTATTGTCCTCGCAGCAGTAATAACAACAGCAAAAGTGTCGAAGCATTGCTGGAATGTCCGATTTCCTCTGAGTGAATTCCGGCACCAACTTTTCCCCCTGTGGTTTCCTGTATTGTGCCTTTGTAGATCTATTTGCTGTTGTGATAAAGAGGGCGTATTAGCGAATACGTTTCCCCTCTGCCACCAAATGGAACAATTTATCCAGAAAAACGCCGCTGGGAAGCCGTTTTGCGCTCTGGCGAGGATACAGATACACAATGTTCTGAAATAATAACATTGCAAGTGTTGCTTTTCTTCTGTTTGATATCTAAACTGTGTTGCGACAGCGCTGACACAAACAGCAGCCTGTCACAGAAATAAAAAAAAAAAAACAATACACAAAGTAATAATCCAGAGGGGACGGGATTCTGTGTCAGCGACAGAGGAGGGACGGGGAGCTGAGAGAGGGCAATGTCGCTCTGTCAGTTAAAATCAGGAGCTAATATGTTTCACTTTTCTTTCCCCTCCTCTGCCTCTTCCCTCTGTCTTCTCTCTCCCCTTGCCTTGATGTGCTGTAAACAGGCTAAAAAGGGCCCAGCTGTGTGGAGTTATTGTTGGTGTCAGTAGGAAGTGCTGATAGCTTTTGCAGCTGAACAAAAGCTGGATGAGGGGAGTGGAGGGGCGCTCCAGACACTGTGGCTCCAGCCTAGATTCTCTCCCACAATCCCTGCACCGCACTCCCATTGTTCTGCCCACCCGGCCTTCCCTCCGCCCTGTCAGCTGCGACCTAGGACAGAGGGTGAAAAAAAAAAGGGAGGAAAAAAAAAAAGAAAGAAAGTTGAGAAAAAAAGTTTTTACAGGCTACTGCAAAAGCTAGGAGAAACAGCCGGTGGTAGTTAACTTTGTTATAGTGACGTTATCTTCAGTATGGTACAACATCTGTGCACATACAAGCAACTGCACTTTAAATGGCTTTTATATTAAAATCTGGAAAGAACAAGCTGGATATAATTCCTTTAGGAGCCTGCAGAGCTATTAAACTGGATGTAAAACTTTGTGCTAAATGAAAGTGAAGGGATATACTGTTGAATGAGTGGCAAATGATATTAGACATTGATATATTAAGAACATGTTTGACTTTGCACAATAATTCAACTTTATTTCATACTGATTCAACTTACAATGTTTGTTAATTTATACTTAATATATATAAATTCTCCCTTTTATCTAATTAGTTATTTATGTTTTACTGTAGCTGAATAAAAGATATTTCTTAAGCTTAAGCTGAGGATGTGAATGTTTTTGTCATATTCTATTTCCTTCAAATTGTAAGTATTAGAATTTTAACAAGTTCTATTATTTCCTTTATGCTGTTGTTTAGAAGTACTGAACTAACATAGAGTGATCAAATATCAATTTGTCCCTTGACATGTCCACTATTCACATCTTGTGCAGGGAGTTTGAGACATTTTATAGATTCATGAAAATATCTGGTTTCAATAGCATTTCAAGGGACTAATATGGATGTGAATAAATGGAATGGCACTTTAGACAGAGTACTATAGTAATATTTTGAGGCTGCATTCACAGAGGGAGCAGACGTAGGAGCAGCAGTGCTTCCAACATGTCCAAAAAATGTTTGTTTCACTCTTTGTGAGGCTATATTGGAGATATTTTGCTTAAAATATTCAAGATTTATCAGACAAAGGAGATATTCAAGCATATTCAAACCATACCTCATCTGCTGAGGTTGTTTTAAAGAGATCATTTCAAACAATATAAAGCATGCTTCTTGTTATATAGAGACATTGTTTGTAATATATAAATGTATAGGAGGCATACTGTCACTATAATATTGTATGGCCTCTTTGAAGACATTTTCAACATCAAACAGAAATCTCAAGACTGAGTCAGATGTTGTCATTTTCTGGAAGTCTCTTTTTGTTTTTCTGAGGTTGGAACAAAAAAAAAAACATGTTTAAAAGTTTTATTTACTTTTGATGGTTTTGTCTTAAATTCATTTTTAAGCAAAATTTCTCAAGTAAACAGACATGACTCATGCAGAAGTTGAATTTACTGGAAACAATTGTTAAAAAAATAGAAATGTGCTTTTTTTTTTAAATTGATATCATTACTTCATCTTTTTGCATTTTAAACTTACAATAACCAGAATGTTTTAAGGTTGAAGGCAAACTGCATACTTGCAAAAACTGCAGTATTTAAAAAAAGACACTAGTCAGACAGAAGCAGGGCTGGGAAAGTTTCTGCAGGAATGCGGGGCTCGTTTGCGTTAAAATGCGGCAACACTCCGGCTGACAGCCCTTTGCTCTGCAGGTGCGCGGGGCGGTAATCTCATCCCGCTGCTTTAAGGTGATAAATGAACGACAAAGGCTCCGCGCGCCACGCAGGTGAATGGGAGGCAGTGCGGAGCGCGAGAGCCTCTTGTTTGACGTCTCCATGGAGACCGCCCGAGCGGCGCCAGGCTGACAGGCGTCAAGGCTCGGATGAATGGGTGACGTCAGCGCGCTGGCGCCTGCCAGTCTGCTCGGGCTTGTTTGGACAATCTGGGGGGAAGATTCGGAACAGAGCGCGGCGAGGCTGAGCACACACTGCAGAAACATGTGAAGGAATCCGTGAAGCTGCAGCGAAGGAGAAGCAGAGAGAAAAGCTTCCACTGAGCAGAGTTAAATCCAGGGAGGAGCGGCGCGGCGCGGCGCGCACGGCTGCGCAACATGTTTTCGGTGGAATATTCTATAAACTGATGGCAGGATCGACTCTTTAAATTAAACATTCCACAGCCCACTTAATGAATAAACCTCCACTATTTTCCCACAATTGTTTGGCCGCCGCTGCGTAATTAATTCTCTAACTTTTACTGTACCATTGTCATCCACATCTGCAGCGCCATCAACAATTGTGAAAGGCAAATCTAGGGCACTGTGGTAGCCTAATTATCATTAGCCATTCATCCCATTCATCCTGTCCCCATCCCACACACATTCTCACAGCACATACCCAAGCATTCACCACCCCTTGACTGTCCCCAGGCAATCTACACCTGCAGAGTCCCCAAGCCATGGACAGCTGGATTCCCACATATTATCCATAAAAGACACACATTTGTTTCCATTTGTAACGCCATCCCTCAAACAGATTGTAAATCCCGATAACCAGTCGAGCGCGGCCATTGGCTGAGACGATTGTTAGGGACTGCCCAGTCAATACAAACGCTGCCCTCTGATTGGCTGTCCGCCTTCAAACGGGACGGCTTGGATACGCCCCCGTCTTCTCCGTCCTATAAATCCGGGGAGGTTTGCCCATGTGGATGTTGCAAACTGTCAACATTACGCGCTGTCAACTCTTAAGAGGAGGAAAAGCCCTCATTGCTCTCTCTCTCTCTCCTATCTTTGGAAGCTTACACCTCTTCTACTAATCAAGATGAAGGTTGTCGGATCTACCTGTGCCCTGAAGAGCAAGGTCGGCGGCGAGGACGTGGTGCGCTGCCTGTCTGACCAGAGCCTGGCCATCTCCAAGTGCAAGATCCCGCTGCTGGACGAGCAGATGAGCGCCTTCCTCCAGGACATGAACAGCTGCTACAGCAAGCTGAAGGAGCTCGTGCCCACCCTGCCCACCAACAAGAAGGCCAGCAAAGTGGAGATCTTGCAGCACGTCATCGACTACATCTGGGACCTGCAGGTCGAGCTGGACGAGCCGGAGAAGAGCCGCCAGCACTCCGCCGGCAGCGTGCCCCGCACACCGCTGACCACCCTGAACGCAGAGCTCGCCAGCATCTCAGTAGAGGTAAATATCACGCGACAGTCGTAAATCCGAGGACATTTCAGCGTGTTTTTCATTGTCAGTTAACGTGCGTAAAATTGCCAAGTTCGTGCGTAAAAGCGCACGAGTCAGAAAGAACGTGGCTGCTGTGTGAACCTTTTTTTAAAGCTCATGCACTCAACCCAGCTCTCCTTCTCTCTCCCCGCAGAACGGATGCTCGGACGACAGGATAATGTGCCGCTAAAGAGCGCCGATCCCCACCAAAATCCACAGCGAGCAACGCAAAGAACGAACAAGGCTACCTGGTGTGGCTTCCTGGAGCGCATCCAGAACCTAAACCTTGAACTGAGTAGGGACGTTTCAAACTCCCAGATGCTAGATTAAAAGACCCGTCGCTGCGCGGACGGCGAGGGTCTCCTGTCACTCCCAGCTCTCGATTCATCAGAGGGCTGTGAGGAGAGAAGAAGAGGACCGCTGGTGTCCAGACGGACTGGGTTAGCCGGGGGACCAAGACAAGTTCAGTGCAACCAGCATCACTGGTTGCTTGTAGAGTTTTAAAAAAGAAATGTTCTTTTTTTTTCCTGTTACGCTCCCTGTATCTTGTGTAAACCTTATAGAGAATTCATCATTTTGTTAAAGAAGAAAAAAGTTTAATTTTCTCAGATTCCTGAGCGACAAACTGTATTGTATATTACAATGCCACATTATGTGAAGATATTGTTTTCTTACAATGTACTTTATTGGTGTTTTTATTAAAACAAGACAATTATTTTTGAAAAAAAACCCTCTCCTGTGTGTGTCTCTCTGTGTGTGTGTGGTGGGTAACAGCAGATACCTGTTGGTGGGTCTCAGCTTCTAACTTCTCATTTTGAACCACACTTGTGAAAAACACCACTTCCATGATAATCACGAGCTGTTATGGCCTTATTATGATTGTAATAAATCACCGGGAAGCTCATTTGTATCGGCTATCTTTGAGCTGAGTGTGAACTGGTGATCACTTGATGCAAGAGGCTGTTGAGCTTCTCAGGTAACGAAAAAAAAAAAAGCTGGTGGTAAACATAATGGCTCGAAGCCAGTTAAATTGGTCATTTGCTTCTCTATGGGTCATTATGGGATCACATTACAGGAGGAAGTCTCCTGTCTGTGAAGATCCCTGACAAACACTGGGAATTTGACATAAACGTTGAAATAAAATTACTGCAAATGTGTTAAATTCAGGAGACTGTATGTCTGATAAAAAAAAAAAAAGATGAGTCGTGCTTACACAGATAAGTAAACGGTGGCTCGTTTCACTTCATAAAACATCCATTCGAAATGTGCTGTTTCAATCTGTAATAGTATAAATCAGCACTTTTGTGCGCCTCTCCCCGGCGCCGCAGGGGTTAAGAAAAGAAGGGCTTTGGCTGAGGCGATTCGTTATAAGATTTATTCTGTCTCCCTGGTGCAATGTTTTTCCCATTTCCCTGCGGTGCGATGCGCACAGCTGCAGCCCCGGCGTGGCCAGTGTGTGATTGTGTTTGTGTGATAGCTTTGTGCCAAGGGCAGGGGAGGGCGGCGGGGCCCAGACTGAGCGGCGCCTCGGCACACCTGGGGAAGTTCAGGTTAAATAGCTCCACATTCCTCAACACACAGCTGATTGAAACATTAACAAACAGTAATCCACGGGCCAGGCCGCAGATGGGCCGGGAACCACGCCAACACCGAGGGAGAGAGAGAGGGAGAGAGAGAGAGAGAGAGTCAGAGAGAGAGAGAGAGAGAGAGAGAGTCAGAGAGAGAGAGAGAGAGAGATTCCCACAGTGCAGCTCTATACAAACAGCTTACTATTAATGTATACATGTTTTGTTTTAAAGACACTCACACCAATTTAAAGAATTAATTATTATTTAGTACAAATTCCTTCACACGTTTCATCGTCCTACCAAAATCCTTTTTTTCCCCTCCCTTATTTACTGATTTACTCACAGACTTTACTTACATAATATTAGAAAAGCGGCACCAGACCTCTGTGGTCTCTATTTAAAAAAATAAAATCAAAACAAAACACAGACCTCACATTTTACTGCCATTAAATCTAATCAAGGCCTAGCTTGGACTTAATGTGGGCTTTAATGGTTTAATTATTATTATTTTAATCTCCTGCATGTAAAAGGCTCACATCATGTAATGGCTCTGGCTGTTAGCGCCCTCTTGCGGGCATAAGATGAATCACAAGGTCAAAATGATTGAATACTCCAGCGTAAATAAAGTAAGGAGAGCAGCGCCCCCCTCTGGAGGAAAACGCAGTGTGCTGAATTTAAAATACTGTACTATGGGATGGATGGAGTTTTTTTATTGGTTTGCTCAGATTACTAGACCATCATGAAACAAAGAATAGACTACGGTAGGAATACAATACTCACTGCTGTAAATATAAGCACTGTTTTCAAGTATTTTCAATTTTATGAGTAATTTGTAAGCACTTCTATCAAAAAATGTTTTTCTTTCCAACAAAGAAAATTGCTGTTTCATATCTACATTAGCTCAGAAACAATACCGATGTTACAAGATTAATCTATTGGTTGTTTGTGAAATAAGCAAATATGGATATTTTACACTGGTAGGTTAAATCCAATGAAATTCAGCACAGTTTAAAAGTTACCAAAAGTATCCTTCGCTCATAATTCAGTACAGTATAATCAGTGTCACAGTGGCACAACAAAACAGCAAAAGTCAAAATCTTTTTGCGATTAAATTGTGTTTTTTTGCGTATTTTGCTGCTTCATTGTGCCGTTTCCCCTTCCAGCTCACCATACAAATGCTCTTTATGATTGAAAACCTGTATATGTATTCGAATGAAATTTGACAAAACTACAAGAGATTGATGGTTTGAAAACAGACAAGCAGGATATTAAAGTATTCAGTAAATTTGACTAAAAGCCCTTTGGAGGTGAAACTGTAGGGTCTTTATTGGGACTATTGAGTTATATTTCACAAAGTCCTGGGAAAGTGTCAGTTAATCTTCTTGTATATTTTAGTTTTTATTCACAGTTGAGCATCTCAGTCTAAGGATTAAAGAGCCTATTTTTAATTCAAAGCAGTATTACCGCTGACAGAACATTTAATCGAAAAAAAGATTAATTTCTTTATTAGTTTTTTTCCCATTAAGGTCAGAGGAGTTCATCAGTTTGGTTCGTCTGATCAGTGATTTTATCAGTGCAACTCACAACCACACCAAAGTGAAACGGAGAGAAACACATAAAAGAGACACCAATAACATAATCACACAGCCAGAGTCAAATTTGTTTAAATAGAAATTTGTATTTACATCAATATCAACATCAACAGAAAATATCTGTATTATACATCCTGTAAAATGACAGCTTATCTGACCTCCAATCACAGAAAAACCAGATCATCTCTTGCCTCTTTTTGCAACCTTATGCTTGTTCCTGAAGTAACAAAAAGTGGACATAAAATGGAGTTGTTTCCTGAAAAATAGATGAGATATTGATATGTCTGAGAGTGGATTTCATTCCATTGGTAGGTCTCAATCACAGCAAAACATGCTTTAATAAAACAAACAAAAAGAAAAAGGTAAAAAGTTGCTGCTGTGGGTTTTTCCAGTCCTGATAACTTTCCACTGTGGAACAATCCATCCCATGTCCGCACACCGTCCTATGCTTTTACAGATCCATGATATGTACCCATTTACCATTAGAATAATATAACATATTAAAAAATGTACACCAGAAACCTCCAAAAACTATACACAGATATGGAAAAATATCTTTGGATTGCGCATGTTGAAAAGGTAGATTTAGCGAGTCGATAACAGTCAAAAGAACGCGTTGTGGCTAAAAACACAGTGGAGGGGCGGAGCTGTGGGGAGAGGAGGGGGAACACAGGCAGGGCCGGGCGGCCGTCCGGGGAAAACCAGACCCACGTTACCGATTCAGGGCCCTCGAGTCCCGGCCCGGTCCGTGAAAACATCCGATGGCGTTCAGGTTTGATCGCGTCCGCACATCGGACACACATGTAAAAAAAGTGCCTTGCTACAACATAAAAGACAGAACTTTTTTTCTTCTTTTGGACACTTAAAAGCATTCAGAACATGAGGAACAAAGGGAACAGCAACCCAAAAATATCCTAAAGCATTAAAAAAAAAAAAAAGAAAAGAAAAGAAAAAAAAGACTGTATTGACCTATGGGACACAAAAATACAACCAGGTCTCATAATTTGTGCAAGAATGGGCCTTTAAAAAGCAGGTTTGATATATTTTGTAAAATATTTACAATTCATATTCACAGACGACAGTTGAGACATCTAATACTGCAGTACCATTTGTTTGTTTGCGTTCAACTGGGATTAGGATGCTCAGATACAGTCTAAAGCATAGAGGCAAGAGTTATTGCTTTCATCTGCATAACATAACAGCTGTGTGCTTTTACCTTTCAGAACGAGACCTATCAAAAAACATAAGAAAAGCAACCCATTGTTGTGAAGGCATTGAATCTCTAGTAAGGCTGTAATGATGAAGAAATATTGCATCCATCTTTTTTTGTTTGTCCTCGCCCCAACAGAAGCCTTCAGGTAAAGTGCAGCCACAGCCAGATGTACCGTAGTCCTGCTCCCCAGCCTGGCCGTGATGCTGAATACTGCCTCGCAGCCTCGGGTCAGCCGTCTGAACACACACAAATACACTCACACACACACACACACACACACACACACACACACTCCGCTTTTTCATGTATATGTATGTTCAGAAGCTTTCCGATAATCTCAAAGTTGCTGAATCCCTCGTCCTCCGAGGCCATTGGCGTGTTGTTCTGAGTCTTCTGTGTCACATTCCTGACAGGGAAACACTCCCACTGTGTGTGTATGGGTCAAGGTGTGAGTGTGTGTGTGTGTGTGTGTGTGTGTGTGTCCAGCTCTTCTCCAGGTCCAGTTCGATCTGCTGCAGCCGGATTCTGCCAGCAGGTGCTCAGCAGTACTTCTGTAGGGACAGACAGCAGTTAGACGTGCAGCCGCCACAGGACGGAGCAGTAAAACCAGAATGAAGACTGAAGTCAGTCCATTTCATTTAGCTTCTTCATGATGGTCCACATTTACATATTTATATTGAATTTAAGACGATGTCTTCAGTGTGTTATGGCTCCTGTGAGTCTGCGCCGCTACCTGATCGGGTCCCATCGGGATTCTCCCCATTCCCATCGGATTCATGGCCATTTGGCCCTGCATCTGTCCTGGCATCTGCCCGGCGCCCACGCCGCCCACCGGCCCGGGGCCACCCATGGAGTTATTCATCATCATGGATCCAAACTGGCCCTGATTGCCCTGCTGGGGGAACTGCTGCTGGGGGTACGAGCTGCAGAGGCAGGTTTGTTTACAGGTCAGTCACAGCTCTGGATTTAAAGAGAAATGGAGCCGGATGAGACGTACGTGTTTCGCGGCATCCCGCCCTGTGGCCAGCCTTTCATGTCTGCACCGGCGTACATGTGTCCTCCCTGTGGGTTCCCCTGCATCCCGGGCATCATGCTGTTCTGCGGAGGAACTCCCATTCGTCCTTGCATCATGTTTCCTGGCGGGCTGCTCCCCGGGGCCATGAAGGACGGGTCCCCCTGCTGGTTCATTGCTGCAACAACAATAAAGGAATCATCGGGAGTGTAAACCTTGAACAGCAACGCAGGAAGGGGCTGAAAAAGTCCACGTCTCGAGCAAACTCACCATAGTTACCTCCGTAGTTGAAGGCCTGCTGTCCAGGCTGGGTCATGGGGGGGCCTCCCATGGGGCTGTCCATGCCTCCCGGTGCAGTGACGTTAGGAGGAGGGCTGAAGCCTCCTGCTGCCCCCTGACCCTGCTGCTGCTGCTGCTGCTGCTGCTGCTGCTGTTGCTGCTGCTGCTGCTGCTGCTGCTGCTGCATCAGCATCATCATCCTGTGCCTCCTCATCTGCATGGTCATCATCTCTCTGCTGCGCTGAGCCATCATCTGCGCATTCAGGAAGCCGGGCTGCAGGGAGAACCAGAGCTCGGAGTTATTTACGCGCCTTTGATGAAAACGTGTTGCACAGGAGGCGGTGATTACATACCTGGCCGCTCATGCCTGCAGCCTGCATGCCGGGCTGCATACCCGGGCGCATGGCGGGGTTTCCCACCGGGGCATTTTCCATCTTCATGCCTTGTCTGGTCTGATTCATAAACTGTCAGACGAGGCAACGTGAAGACGTTTAATCACGACTTCTTACACTGTTCATCAGCAACAGGCTACGGGATTGACGTGTGTGTGTGTGTGTGTGTGAGCAATCACCTGCTGTCCCTGCAGCCTTTGCTGAAGCTGCAGTCGGAGCGGTTTGGTGGCGGTCATCATGCGGGGTCTCGTCATGTTGGCGCGGGGGTTTCCCATTCCAGCCATGCCGGGCATGCTGGGGAAGCCGCCCGACTGGCCCATCTGGTTCATCATGGGGCTGAAGCCTCCGGGAGCCTGGCCTTGCATTGCGTTGCCCCCGTAGCCCGGCTGCATGTTCATGGAGGGAGGTCCTGGGGGTCCGGGGTAGCCCTGACCGTACATGGCTTTCTGGTCCAGGCCAATGGAGGAGTCTGGCCCGGGGAACGGTTCTGATGGAGGGCACGGCCCCTGACCTTGATCCTGACCCTGGTGGTGGCCTTCAGGTCCATGGCCCTGTTGTAGAAAGAGGCATCATGTTAGATGAAGAAGGAAAAATATGATATATTTTTGAAACAACTGCTAAAGAACCAATAGTAGTGAATCGGAGCGGCTTCAGAAGAAGTGGTTATACATCTGCAGCTAAAAGAAAAGTGGTTACAACACAAAAGGAAGGCCTTTTGTTTGTGGTGCGTTCTACCTGGCCGACGATCTCAGGAATGCCCAGGGCGCGGTCGATCTCCTGCAGAGCAATGACGTCGGCGGTGTTGAGCAGCGAGTCCAGCTGGTCCAGGAGCGCACGCTCGTCACTTGGGCCCTCGCTATTGGTTAGGGGTCCCAGAAGCTCATCCAAGGGGTGTGCAAACTGGTCCCTGAGTCAACACAGGAGACATGAGGTCAAAAATGTTAAAGGGCAGTCAAAAAAAAAAAAAAAAAAAAACCACCAGGAGACAGTAAAACTGGCTGTGGCATGAAGTTCAGACCTGTTGGTGTTCGTCTGTGGTCTGTCCATTCCCATGGCGGAGTCAGGCCAGGAGGGGGACTGAGGCGGAGGTCCGTGTCCTCCAAAGGGGCTCATGCCCATATTAGCTTCATTAGGACCTACAGAAGGGACAGAGGAGAATGGAATCAGAGGTCGTCAAATGACAGTGGGAAGGTGACGCACACGGCTCCCTGGTCACGTACCCATATCCATGAGCTGCTGCTGCAGCATGGACCTGCTGTTTGCAGGAGCGCTGTTGGATCGGTTGATCATGGGCCCTCCTCCCATTGGGCCGGAGCGACCCATACCCGGGTGTCCGGGTCCAGCCACGGGGTTTCCGCTGGGCCTTGGCATGCCCCACTCACCGGGCCCTGCCATGGGAGGGCGCTGGTGGATCCCCATGCCTCTGCCCATTCCTCCTGAACAACACAGGAACAACACATGTTCAGTGTTTCTTAGAGAAAGTCAGCAACACAGAGAAAACCTCGTTCATACTTTATAATCAAGTCTGCAAAGTATGTTATAACAAAGTGTTTCACTGACTTGTTGGATTTCCCCTCGGCGGACACACCCCCATCCCTCCGGGAAAGCCATTGGGGACCGGTCCAGGTCGGATTGGTGTGTCCATGTTTTCTTGTTTGACCAGTGTTGGACTGGGAACGCCCCTCCTCGTAGCCAGCCCACCTCCTAAAGCCACCTCTGGCCCCATGGGCTTGGCGTCCATGGAGAGGGCTCTCTGATAGGCAGCACGCTGCCCTGGATGCATGGGAACTCTGTCTCCATCTGAAACACACACAGAGCCCGTGATTCCTTCTGTATTTTACTTTTTTTTTTTTATACCATCCTTCAGTGTTTTATTGTCCACAAAAAGCACATCTTTAATTATATTATACAATGCACATATTAACAATGGACCTACCATGTAAGCTGTCCGGATTATTCCCCGGTTTGTTTGCCATTTCCTTTCCAGCCCTGGAATCTGGTTCGGGGAAAAAGCCGGAGTTGTTCCTCGGCACTCCCAGAATAGACTCCAGAGTCTCCGTCTGAATCATCAAAACGGAAATATGATTGGAAAAAAGAACAGAAAGCCCTGACGGGAATGTTGAAGCTCCAGATAATGATGTAAAACTCGCCCTACCTCATCGGACGGCTCCAGCTTGACCTTGCCATCCATACAGTGAGGGTCAGAGCTGCTGACCCTTGACCCCTGAGCTCCTCTCCCTTCCAAATCCTCCAGCTTTGGCTTCATGTCACCCGCCTCCTTTGAGTCGTCTTTATTGAGGAGGTAGTGAAGCAGGGCGTGAGGCTTCTCCTTCTTGGGGCTGTGCTGCTCCTGCTTTGCCTCCGGTCCTCGTCCTCCCGCGGCGGCTGCGGATCCGGGCTCCGCGGCGCCAGAGTCCAGGCTGCTCTTCCCGGTGGCCTCGGCCGTGATGCGGGCCACCTCGTCCGGAGTGTTCCCGTTCTGGAGGAGCTTGTGGAGGATCTTGTGCTTCTCCTGCAGAGACTGGCTGGTTAGGTGTCCCGTGGCGGCGGAGGAGGACACGGAGCTGTGGTTCCCGCTGGTGGACGAGGACACTCCAGTGGAGGAGGAGGGGCTGGTGACGCCGGCGGCTCCGTCCTTGGCTTCGGGCGTGGAGCTGGGCCCGGAGTTTGGTGTGTGAGTCGGTGGCACCAGCTCATCTGTCGGGGAGGTGAGGAGCTGCAGGAGCTTCTTGTGGCACTCGGGAACCCGCCGGGTGGATTCTCCGCCGGGCGGACCCCCCTCCCTGCTTGCTTGGCTGTCGGGCTTGTCTGGAGGACCCTCGCTGCTGGGCGTGTGTGGCGGGTGCTGCTGAGACTGCTGCTCTCCGCCGGCGCCAAGTGACCCGCCCGGGCTTTTGGAGTCCGAATAGGTGGGTAGTCCCGGCTTACAGGGCCCTCCTGCCGTCTGATTGGTGGAGTTGATGCTTGGGGAGCTGTCGGGCTTGTGAGGAGGGGGAGAGGTGAGCGGCGAGGGCATCGGATTACCCACTCCCTCACTGATGGCTTGGAGAGCGTTCAGCGAGCTGCTGGAGAAGGTGGCGCTCCCTCCACCTCCAGAGTTCCCTGTGTGGGTGGAGCTCATGGGAGAGTTCATACCTGCAACCAGACCGAGCAGTCAGATTAGAGTCACGGCAAACACCGAGTTATCCGCAGCCAATTCAAGAGCAAATTAACTCGCGTGTCTGTTACGGGAGTCAGAGAGAAGAAGGGCTCATACCTCCAGGAGAAAACGGGCTGGCGCCCGTCTTGGGGCTCCCTCGGACCCTGGGGGAGCCCATGACGTTGTGAGGAGGGCCGTTGATCCCCGGACTGGCCTGTGGAGGACTGGTCATCCCCATGCCGTAACCTCCACCTCCAGGTCCGTGGAACTGGCCCATCTGCTGCTGATGCTGGTGCTGCTGGTGCTGGTGCTGCTGATGCTGATGCTGATGCTGATGCATGCCATGGTGGCTCATCTGATTCATCTGGTTCATGCTTCCCATTTGGTTCATGGAGTTCATGGGAGAGTTCATCGGGTGCACGGAGTTCATTTGATTCATCTGATTCATCTGACCCATCTGATGCATGCTGTTCATCTGATTCATGGGGTTCATCTGGTGCATGGCATTCATTTGATTCATCTGGTTCATGGGATTCATGCGGTTGCCACCAGAGTAGGGAGGCACTCCCCTCTGTGGCATGCTGCCTTGCTCGGCCATGCCGTAGCCCCGGTTCATGCCCATGCCGCCTCCGGGGCCCATGTTCATCTGCTGGTTGGGGTTGTTCACAGCCATGTTCTGTGGCCTCATGCCGCCACCTTGGTTCCCACGATAACTGTTGTGCTCCCTTAAAAGAACAAAAGAAATAATGAATACAAACTAAGGAAAGGTGCAGCTCTGGAATGCTGCTGTATAATTGTAAACATTTTATATGATCATATATTGGTTTTAACTGTTTAAGCATTTGCACCTCTGTAACAAGTGTGTGGACAGGAAGGAGTGAGGCTCGTTGGTGTTGGGATTCCTGCAGAGGTCACTTCTCGTCTGGGCTGTAACTGGAGTGCCGTCTGACAGCGAGAAGCGATAGAGCGGCGTCTCCGCATGGCCGCTGTGGAAAGCTGAATGAAAAGAAAAAGAAAAAAAAATCATCCTGCCTGTCAACAAGGGAAGCAGACATATGATCCATATTAAGGACATATTGACGTGTTGTGTTGTTTACTGGACGCTGGGAAGTCAACGGTAAGGATGTGGGATGTTCAAATTCCTATAAAAGCAGATTCGAGAGGCTCTGCATCTGAGCTCATCACCGTCAACAATGACAGATACTGCTGCACTTTGACAGGCTGATCCACATCAGACGGCATGACAGGTTTTCAAAGAAGGAACGAAAGCTTCTCTGTGTTCGACATCGACCCTGAGACGCTTGAACTACACAGTACTTGAAGCATTACTGAAAGACGGAGATTTAAACTTTTATGCAGCACACTCAGGAAATCGAGGAGGCCATGCACTGCCTGCTAATGTCACTTGATGGTGTGGAGATTATTATTTAATGGTGCTGCTTTTTAACTTATATAATGCGAGCAATGACCCAAATGGCCAGCACTGAATAGAGATGTGTTCGGGCTCACTTCTTATAAGTCTTAATCAATTAATAATGGATCATGAAATTCTTTGAGACCAACCACCCACAGGTAAAACCAGCTGGTACACAAGACTAAACCGTTTGTAATTGGGAGATTGTGAAATTGGAAGTGAGGGCGAACAGTACAACGCACCGTCTTGATAATGGCGTTTAAATGACCACGGCTGCCCTTCGCTTCGATGCAGGAACATCTGCACGCAGCGTCTGACCAGGTCTTCCCAGCCGGGACGCATCGTGGTGTGAAGAGAGCTCTGCTGTTCAATTTCAATCAGCTTACCTGCGAAGACAGATACCAATAGAGTTATCAAACAATCGAGGAAAAACAAATCGTACTGTGATTTTAGAGTTTAAAGTGAAAATATTGGACTTATAATGCTTGGTATTTATACCTGGACGATTAGTTTCTTGACCCTGCAAAGGCAGCTGAAACTCTAATCCAGATGTCAAACTGCATGTTCCTGATGTTACATGTTGGTAAACTCAGTAGATTCCTGAAAGCTGTTCTTTGTGTGCGGGAGGGCTTAAAAAAGACAAAAGCTAAAACAGCTTCTTTCACACAGCAGGTGAACTCGGAGGCTGTTTAAGGCGCATAAAGAAGATGAATGAAATATCCTTTGAACTAAGAATAAAGAGAAAAATCTGGCTCTAGTGGCAGGCAGTAGAGGAAGCCTGGAAAAGAGCATAATTGGATCCCCTTTAGTTTTCTTTCTTAACATGGATGGTTTTTAACAAGGAGCAGCAGCACAACAGCAGTGAAACTTCCTGCATCTCTTTTGGAGTTCTACAATAATTTGCTGTTTCTATCTGAAGGCCGTCCGGGTGTCTCACAGCTTGTCTTAATTTCCACTTAACAACATTTCTTAATGACAATATAGACAGCAGGATTTACAGGCTGGGACCACTTTAATGTCTTCTGACAGCTTTCTCCTGCTTTGGAGACATAAATTAGATTAATTCTCATATCTGTCTGCAGCTCGGAGGAGCCCATGGTTGTTAAATCTTTCTAGAAGGCTTGAAGTATCAGACAGTATATGAAGCCCAGAAACTGTCATGAGCTGACAGTTCTTCACTTAATGAGTCAATCACAGTGAGTGATTTCATCAAGTTTTAAAACTTTACTAACACGGCCACACTTTGTCACATGCTAATATTGCTGCTTAACTTTGAGTCTAAAGCTGATTTTTAGCATCGGTTTTCATGTACAGTTTGGTGAGGACTTGCGGTGTGTTAGTTACTGACCAGACAGTTCATGGCGAGTGCTAAACCTCTCCGTCCGCTCCACTGCAGCGATGCGCCGCGCCACACAGATCATGCAGGACTGCAAATCTGAGAAAAGACACAGTGGAAGCACTTCAGACAACTTCTTTGTTATTCTTTTTTTTTTATTTGTGATTCTTCCTTCTACTTTAAGGTTTTATTGTAAGAAGTGTGACCAAACTGGTTAAAACAAAAAAAAGGGGGCATTTACCATCTCCCTCCTCCATCATGGCTCGTGGCTGGGTGAGTGCGAAACACTGCATGGTCTCATAGCGTTGCCCCCCGGACCTCTCCTCTGACAACCCATGGCTCTGGCCATGAACTGAGTTCACCAGCATGCGGCAGTTGAAAGTGTGGCTCTTCTGACGGGGCGCGTCTCCACCCCAAGGTGCTCCATTTGGAGCTGTGAAAAACAAAACAAAAAAAAAAGGCGGTGACCACGTGTTGTGTGGGTTAAATAGCGCTCCTATATGTTTTTCGCATCACAGACTCACCGTTAGACTTGGGGAGGTTCTTGTGAAACTCCTCCTTGTCCTCGTCGTGGATGATGTTGTACACACTGGTGTTGATCAGCTCCTCCTGCTTGTACTGCAGGTACTGCGTTACGTTGTCAGACACAAACACGATGCTGCCCTCTCTGTTGACCACGAACAGAAAGCCATCCAAGGCCTGGGAGGACGTGGGAGAAGTGGAGGCGGGGGGTTAGTGAAAACACATCAATACAAATACCATTACTTTCTTTGCAATTTTGACCTTTTAGAAAACAAACTAACAGTTTGTAACAACATGTGAACAATGACAGTGAGGATGCCGTCCACCATATGGAGGTCCAGCTAATTGGTGTTTGTCTTTTGCCCCCCCCCCCCCCCCCCCCCCCCCCCCCCTCGCCTCCGGGTGATTGTCCTCGAGCTGACCTGGAGGAGCAGTGGTCCCAGATGGTCCTTGTCAATGACCCCTTGACCAGTGGAGGAAACATCCGCCTTCTGAACATCGTCATCACTGCAAGAGCTCTTTCCTGAGGGGAGATGAACGTTTTATTACAAAAACCACACTTATATCGTTTTTCTGTGGAATTTTTATGTGCTATAATATGAAATTTGTGTGTTTTGTTTATCAAAATTACATTCCTTGTCCTTTGATTTTTCAACAAATTTGCCACTTTCTGCCACTAGATGGCAGCAGAAATCATGAATGCATGGCAAGCATGCCTTTCTATTTTTAAAATCAGCATGTGTCTGAGGCTTTGTTGGATCCCACTCTATATAGCAGTGCCATTTGAGGCCTGACACATTAAGCGAGATGAGGAACGGTGACACTGAAGTGAAAGTCATTTCAAATCCAAGACGTAAAGCCAAAAGATGATGAAGAAACGTGTGAGCAAAACTTAAAACATTTGAAAAAACAAACAAACAAACAAAAAAAAAAAACGGTGAACAGGATAGATAAGGTGAGTTAACTAGAAAACAGAGGCTCTTCGTCATCTTCATCCTGTAGTCATGGTAACCTGGCTGCAGAACGCCAGGACCCTCAGTGGCCAGCTGTGACCCTCTGGGTAGATTCCAAAATGATTGCTCTCTTTCTTCCTCATCCACTTTTCCTCACAGAGAAAGTGTCAACTCAGCTAGAAACAGGTCGGGGAATATATCTGCACTTTGTGTGTTTGATCATGTCAAATCTGCAAACTAATTGGGGAATGGCTGGGAGACAGGAGCGACTCTCTACAAGGTCTGATTTCTGGGGCTCCGGTGTCATTAGTCTCCCAGAGAGGAGCCGGCTTTGGCACTAACAGATACACACTGTCACTGGCAGCCTTGAGCCATGACCACCAAGGATTGGTCTCAATTACTGGTGTTCATTTACCCCCAGCGATACAAACAGCCCAACTGGCTGTCGGTGTGAGGCGGCCTGGCCGTGAACCAAACACACCACTTCATCACTGGCATCATCTGTCCTGCAGCAGGGTGCTTGATGAGCCTAACTCTGGCCACTGTTCACTCTCCACAGACAAACAGAAACAGCACCGGCAGCGGTAAATCACCATCCCGAGTGTGGCCCTGCTGATGAACTGGCGGCGTGCGGGTGTAGCGCTGCGGCGAGGCGGGTACCTTGCTCTTTGATTTGTCTGATCTGCCTCACGGTCTCCTTGAGGATGGCACATTTGTCAGGCTTGACGTTGAAGCTGTCAATGTTGGAGAGGTTGGCAGAGATGAGCTCGGCCAGCTCCTCGATGTACTTGCTCTCCTGTTCCCTCCGCCGCTTGTCACACCTGCCGGGGCGCCGAGGGGATTAGACATGTTGCCATGACAACCTCACCTCCCCATGCCCCATCCGTATTGCAGGCCGTACAGTAATGTGGGGCTCATGTGCCTCTGGTTGTCTTGCTAGCGGCGGACACGTGTTTGAACCGGGAGACACAGACACAGGACGCAGCGGACTCACCCCAAACCCGGAGTGTCACAGGTGGACAGTTTACGTTTGCGGTCAGAGCACAGCGGCTCCAACGAGTTGTCTCCTATGCCACTCATCTTCAGCGCATATCAGCACCTGAAAGGACACAAAGGCACCTCATCGATCACACGCACACAGATATTATAGCATGATGACAGAAAATTAACTGAGCTTTGTTTTATACGGCCAGCAAAACTAGTGTGTGTGTGTGTGTGTGTGTGTGTGTGTGTGTGTGTGTGTGTGTGTGTGTGTGTGTGTGTGTGTGTGTGTTTCCTCTTCAGAAATAAGTGGCTATAAATGAAGGGGCTTCCAGCTTGGAGATTCCTGTAGATTTATAAGGCCATACTCTCCACTTGGTAAAGCAGCCTTCGTTTCTGCTGTGCTGGACGGGAATGAAATCTCATCTGTTCCACTGCGAGGAGCGGCTGATGATGATGTAGTGATTTGGAGCCTCGGGGGAGATGGGTCATCCCGCGTTCAGCCAGCCTGCCCGCTAGAATGATACCACTCGGCGAACGGCGGCAGCACACGTACACACCGTGTACACAAAACGTTTCCAGCACACTTACACGCTCAGGCATGTTGCAGCAGGATCCGTAAGAGAGAGGCGCGCTCGTAGCTACTGTCCCAGTGAGGCGCATACGCACCAGCCCGCCTCTTTGTCTAACTGCCTGGGACAACACAGTGCTCAGGCTCGTGGAGCCGTTAAACAATCCTGGCGGGCTCCTGCCATGTGTTCCCACAGAATTCAAGAAATATCCCTCTTCCGCAATCCCTTTCCTCTGCAGTTTCCACTCTGCTACATCCGCTCGGGTTTCCAAGAGGCTCTAACTTATGGATCCCACCCATACCATCCTCAGACAACCCCTCCCTTCTTTCCCTCACTCCCTCCTCGGGTGAAGCAGTGGTGAACTGAGGACCCTGCCCTTGTTTTCCTGATCTGGCATTGCCCTGTGTCTGACCCCCAAGAGTTCACAGAAGAGGAAACCCCTTTAGCCTGCTTCTAAGGTCACTGCTCTTTCCGATTCCCACCCAGACACACGCACACAAGCAGCAGCGTGTGGCTGATTCTTCTGTCGTAGCCCCGATTCTGTCGTGTTTTGTATGCTTGTGTGAGGGTCTGCAGACACGCACATGCTCAGAGTGAGCTCATTCCTGTGAAGAAAAGTGTGGAACGGATGGGAGTCATTATGCAACTTCTGCTCTGCAACTGCAGGCCGGGACTTGCAGCCCAGTCTCCCACCAGCGCCGCCTCTGCTGCTGCTACTGCTGCTCGCAGTGAAGCAGCACGGCTCAGACACACACTCTAAACCATAAATCTGCGCCGCATGCTTCTTGTCTGTCTACCTTTCAGCACCCCTCTTGAAATCTGCCCGTGGTGCTCCGGCTGCGACTCTCACTGCCCTCCCTCCTCTCGTTCCTCCTCTTTCCTTCCTGGTTACTGTCCTAAGGCTCACCTCTGCAGGAGTGGAGAGAGATGACATCAGCCCTCAGTCAGCCTCACATCCTGAAACGGTCCAACAACAGAGCTGCAGGGAACATTTTTCAGAAAAGGGCAATACTATAGGAAACCAAAGCAAATGTAAACTCCTTCCAACAGGGGAAAAAGTGTTGCTGTTCGGCGTCTCAGACGGCCGTAGCTCACACATTACCGAGGTTTTTATGCCCGTATATTTCAGTCGTGCGCTAAGGCTGACATTTACACTGAGCAGACAACATGTCTTCAGCAGGGTGAGAGACTGCGAGCAGCAGCCCACCAAAACCACAGAGTCTCAACAGGTCTGGCAGTATGCCACCGACCTGAATCGGCTCCCTTTAGCAACGTGAAATTTGCTCGGGCACTACATAGGATGTAGCACACACACCATTCGGTGCACAGACAGCGGCTGCCAGTGTGAGAAATATCACATCGCACAGCTAAATCCAAAGTAGTCAGAATCTTGGATTGTCCATCGGTGGCGAGAGCAGAAGCGAGTGTGTGTATTCATGTTAACCGCAGACTCACCTTGGCCAGTACAAGCCCCAGGTAAACTCCATTCAGGGTCAAGTGTGATTTCAATGTCTCAACATCTCCTGAAACCAGAAAGAGAAAAAGCAAAAGGTCACGAACTGAGGCCTGGGGTCTGAATGTCTGGAGGCTGCAATTCAACAGAGACTCAGACATCCAGAAAACACCCCGGGCTCTGGAAATGTTTTTTTTTTTTCCACAGAAAATCATGGGAAAACTTATTTTCTAAAATTACACAGGAAGTCACAGCAGATAGCATCCTGTTTGCGTCCTCCCCTCAGCCTCTTCCACTGCGTCACCACTTCCCTTTCCTGGAAATGTGGCCGCTCATCCACCCTATTTACATATTCTGCTTATCAGTCTGGGTGTCTGTCGCTGTGTGCTTCTCGCTCACACCTCCTGTGTTCTCTCAAAGGTTTTTCCACAGCTTTCAGGGAACAACAGATGATCAGATCCGTTCTGGTAAACATCTGATTTCAACACGTTCTGACACAGAATGAAGAAAAACACATCTGTCTAAAAGTGAAAGAACATGAGGTGGTTCTTCATCACACACAAAAGAAATGGCAAAATGAATTTATACACACTGGCCACAAAGTCATGTAGAGGCTTGTGGGAGTCTGGTCTGGCGGTCAGTGTTTGGGGAAAAACTTTAAGCACCATCATCCTGCTGCAGATAAGCCATTCAGATGTTCTTCCCATCATAAAATCCAAAACTCCTCATTTTCAGCTACGATCATTTTAATTATGAGACGATGGAAAACAAACGACTTTTAGACGACGGCTTTTCCTTGAACCGTGCTAAAGATAAAGGACGGATCTCTCAGAAGTGAACACGCATGGGGAAAACGTTAGCTCTGGTTTGGCCTCAAAATTGTGAAGTTGTCACAGTCTTACAAGCAGTAAGCAGCGTGTGACTTGAAGGCTGCTCCGCTACACAGGGTGCACATGAGAGAGGGATCCTCCACCACAGACCACTGATCACATCAGGCCTGAGCGCAGGACTGCAACCGAGCTAATGCTGCAGCTGAATTATTTAAACAGAGAGAGAGAGAAAAAAAGACAAGCCTTCCCTTCTCCTCCTTTACTGTAAATTGCCCGAAGACAATCAGATCATTCAAAGTTTTAACTGTTAGTACAACAGATTAACAGTTCCTCGTCATCACTGAAGCGTTGTGTTTTCTTACTGCTCTTAATGATTTATAACCTTGTTTTTAATCTTGTTGAACTTCATTCATGCCTGTGCTTGCTGTTCTGGTTTACTGACACACTGAGGACAAGCCAAGCGCCGCTTCTGGAACTGAAACGGAATTCGGAGCAGGAGATATAAGCACTAATATGAATATGGACCGGAGGAGGCAGAGGAGGAGGAGTCACAGCAGAATGAGAAGGGGGGGGGGGGGGGGGGGGAGGAAGAGGGAAAGGCAGGGGGAGGGGAAGAAAGAGGAGACGTGCACCGGGGTAGTAGAGCCTGGAATAATTCAGACTGAAAATATGAATCCAGTTATCATTGCCAATCATTTTAATATATTTTATTGCTGCACTTAGATGCTTTAACACATCACTAAGTTTATTCAATAAAATTAATGTAGTGAATGTGTGGAAGGTATCTGTATGAAATGTATTAAACTTACAAACTTTTTATTTTAAAAAGCAAACACACTAACAGTAAATTGAACATTAAGACTGTACAAAACAGATAATGTCAACGATAGTATACTGTGACCGGCTAAGTTTTTCCAAAATTGTAAAACACGACATTATCATCGCATGTCTAACTACCACCATAAAGTGTTTCATTTCCACTCAGTTTGGATGAAAAGTGTCCACGAGGAAAACCTGCTGCATACAAATAAGCGAGTCTAATGCAGTATATGTCAGAATGGGTACTTCAGTCCTACATACGAAGTCATGGATGTGATGAAGTAACAGTAATGATCATTTGTCTTTACGAGAAATAGCTACAACATCAATCTGAAAAGAACTTTATTGCTGAAGTCGGGCTTTTCTGTGTTTAGAGTCTCCGTGCCGTCAGACGGCTAATGGAAAATGTCGTGAGAGGCAGATCAGTCAAAAGCCAGCTGAGAGAGAAATATGAGGCCAAATGAAACAATCACTCATGTTATTATTTCATTAAAGCTCAACTAATTTTAACCTTCTTCTAATGTCCTACTAGTATTAATGTCAAGTAGAGATTTTCATGAAGTTTGTTTTCTCTGGCTGGTGGTTCTCTTTTTGTCAAAGGAGCAAAACACTGTCTATAAAAAAGTAAAGAAAAATTTTAGCAGTTTTAGGTAGAAATGTTCCGATACCGTTTTTTGCCTCCCGATACCGATTCCGATACTTTTACAGTGGGTATTGGCCGATACCAAGTACCGATCCGATACCAGTATATTATAAAATAATACCATGCCACGCCTGCATGACTGTCACACGATTATCACTGGGGTAAGGCCTGGCTGGCTAAGGTTAAACCCTCTAAAACATGAATCAATACAGCAAATTCAAGCCATTTATTTTTAAATAGAACAGTATAAAAACAGCAGTGCAAATGCAATTGAACTAAATCAGTCTAGGAATAATTATTTTCAATAACTTAAAGTGCAGCCCCAATATTTTTAAGGGAATTTAAATAGAACAATATTAAACAGTCGTGCAACGACAACTTAAATAAATGTAGGAATATATGTTGTTGCATATTTAAATCCTCCCCTAGCGGAGGTCTGCTGTGTGATGGAACTGACGAAATGATTGACTCGTTGTTACTCTGGACCTGGTCGTCCTGTCAAGTTATTTTACACCATTAGACAGACATTACACTCTAAACAAAAAAATAGGCTTCTTTAACGGGCGCTGTACATCTGTCACGTGATCCATTCTTCTTCTTCTTCTCTAAGGTCTAACAACAGCAAGTTGCAGCACAGTGGTGTGGCAACGAACTGTGCCAGCGCTAACGACCAGCAGATGGCGGTAGTGCAACCAAAGGGATGCAAGCTTTCAAAATATTACAGAAGAAGAAGTGTCAGCGCTAACGGAGCTAAAGGAGCTAACAAAGCTAACGGAGCTGACCAGTAAATAGATTACTAATTTAATTAATGACGTGGTATCGGACTCCAGTAATCGCTGATACTGATGCCAGCATTTTCGGCAGTATCGGCGCAATTTCCGATACTGGTATCTGAATCGAAACAACTCTAGTTTTAGGTCAGAATGATCTTCTGTTTTAAGTCCATCCATCGCAGCCCTCAATAAATGATTAGGCAAACACGATCCGACTGTGCAAATTTAAAGATTTTCTAAGCTTATAGGCTGTTACACTGTGCGACATGAATTTCACAAAAGCACATATTTTGACTTTATCTCGCTTTTCATTGAATCATGTATGTATACTGTAATATTTAAGAACAACCACGTCATCCTGAATGTTATCGGCACCAGGTCTCAGTTTTAACATTTCAGAGATTGAGATTGAGATCGAGAAAAACCCACACGTATATTTTTATGCATTTGGGATTTGCTCTGACTTTTCAAATAAACAAGACAAAACTGTGAGATGCTTGTTCTTCCATCATTTGTGTGTCTATGTGTAAAGTTGTAAACTTTTTCATTTTTTTTCTTGATGTTTGCGTTCCTGCGTTTCCAACTTCTGCCTGTTACCACCAGGTATGAAACAGCGTTGAAATGATAAAAGTAAACACGACTCGGTATATTTGTTGACACAATCGAAGACTCAGTTTGGCAGGCCAAACGTGTTGACATGCAGACTGTGAATGAAAAGATTAGCGTTAACATTGCTAATAAAAATTCAAACAATACTGACTGTCTTAATAATAATATATTCGTCAGAGTTGACAGCAACAATCTGTCAAATCTCACAGACTGAGAGTCGGGGCATTCCCATACCTTCCAAACAACCAAACAACATCACAACCGCTCCCAAACCAGTTATGTGTGGTTATAAAACAAATATTGAAGTGTCATCAGTGTCATGTTGATGAGTCAAGCACACAGAGAGGACGCACACAGTTTGTGTCCTTGCACGAAAGTTTCGGCGAGGTAACTCCTGTTCAGCCTCTGTGAGATGGGAAAGTTAATTGGGCAATGCTTGCAAGCTGAACCAACCTGTTTGGACGTTCACGTTGCTCACAATTAGTTAGACATGTTTGAAGATGATTTGCATACAAAAATCGGTACGCTTGATGGGATAAAGAGTGACTCAGAGCCGAAACTCTGCTATCTGTACCAACAAGTAATTACAAAAATATCTATATTCAAAAATACAGCGGTGTGACTAAAGGCCAGCAGCAGCAGCGTCAGTCAGTCAGGACCAGAATAGTGAGGAGGACATTCCTGCTCGGCCTGAAATAAAGCCTGCAATCTGAGCTCCCTCACACAAAGAGTGGCGGGCCCAACAATAAACACCGGCCCATCCAAAACAAAGATCACACTAACTGGGGCACACATCCACGCAATCAGCAACTGCAAGAAACACTCCAGAAGCTCAAAGAGGTATGAGTGTGTGTGTGTGCATAAGAAACACCAACACTAATCAGAATAATTCCAGGTAAAACATTTCGGACCAGGACATATCTGCTCTAAGATACATCCACAACCACAAGCAGACACGGCAGACTGAAGCAAGGCAATAAAGTAACAAAAGGTGCCCACTGCAGTCTGGGACATCAAGTGCAAAAAGGAAACAAAAGGACAGAATGACTTCCTGTTTTCTTCAAAGAACTTCTCCACCTCCCGTCGAGTATAAAACCCGTCGTATAGCGGGTTAAGTGCAACTGGAACCTCTACCAAGCCAAAGCACAACATTATTTTTTGTTGGCAATTCCATTTGAAGAAGTGTTTGGTCAAATCAAAAATCAAAAGGCAGCTCAGATCTCACAACCACACAGAAACCTTACACTTCATTTTCTAAGACCTTAAATTGGAATTTCTGGCCTTCATGTATTGATTTCCAGCAAGCATTCAGAATGGACGATAACATCTTGACTATTTAATAAAGAAAACGTTTGGACTCTAAAGGATGACAGATGTAAGCACGCTTCGGAAGAGAAATCTCAAGGAAAACTGAATCAGGTCAACTGAACCTGGTCGCATGTCTTGGCAGACCTTTTGTCCCTAAACTAAACTAGCTAGTCAGATTAGCCAGTTTAGTGAACAACAACAACAACAACATTAATGAAGCCATTTGGACAAGGGTGAAACGTCTTCCAAGACATACGTCCATGTCCAGTTGACCTGATTCATTTTGCTGTAAGATGCTGAAACAGAAGAGCCGTGGTCCGACATGTGAAATGAGAGGGAGAACGGCTATTGGTCAGAATGTTGAGCTCCTACCAAACAGCATCTAATGGAGATCACTTATTATAATCATTTCAACTCTCTTGTGGAACTATTTGTGCCACTTGAACAATGCGAATCTCACAATTACTGTTGAAGGGAGGGGTTTGATGTGGGGTTATTTGCGAACAGGCTTTCAATACATTTTGACAAGTAATTAAAATGTTTCTGCTTGACCTCAGCAAGGTCACGGCAGAGCAAGATTAATCTAAGTTTCGTTTGAAACATGGTGACACTATTCACTATTCTATATCAAATGATATCAGTAAAAACACTTTTGCATTACCTAAAGACTCCATCACAATGACAAGGAATAAAGATCCAGCTACTTTAAAACTGAAAAGACATTTTTGGCCTTTGAACCTTTTATTGCTTCTCCCTCAGCACCTGACTATTGAGTCGGCTAGAAATTAGCTTCTTGCATTCAGAAGAACCAAGTTTCACTTTGTTTATGGGCCACTTCTAATCTCGACAGTTTTGTTACTGCTGCTTACATTTTCATGCATTTAGGTGTTTCTGCTAACGTGAAGCAAGAGTTTGAAAAGTCTGGCTAACGGAGCCAGACTGTGTCTGGTTTTGATGGGAAGACCGGGAGGGCCGCCACACAGTGACATTCAGTAACGGGAATAAGGAGGACATATGCGAAGCATGTGTGTACAAGTGTGGATATTTGAAAACGAGAAGCTGTAAATTGCTCAGAGAAAAGCCTTCATTTAGACAGAGAAATTCCAACAGGGCTCAGAAACCAGACTAGAAATACAGTCAGGCCGTACATCTGTTGGTGGCCCTGAAGCAAGTCCATTCTTATTCCTCTTTCCACTTCTGATGTTAAGGTTTATACTGTGAATTAAAATTCAAACACAAAACTAAATTTCACTCTGTTGAATATGCTTCACTTTACAGAAAAAAAAGAAGTATAACAGGGGTTATAGTTCATATCAAAATCACATGAGGAACAGTTCACACTTTTCAAATCCATATATTATATACAGAAGTATAAAAATGAGAACTACATCCCCCAAAAAACTTTCAATTAATTTTTGGCTTTAGCTAAAAAAAAAAAATCTTTGCAAAACATATTTCTGACAAAACTATGAAAGATAAATAAACACCTTGAACAAAACTTAAGCCAACTGCGAGATAATAATAAATACGACGTGTAAACTGCTCATAAAGTAAGTGCAAAAAGTACAAAGTATCCAAAGGTAAAGCTGAAAGAGACAGGGTGTTTCAAAGCACAGGCAAAGCCACTTTCATAGGATTGCTTGTTTTCTCTAGGAAAAACATCCCCCACTCTCATCCACTACACATTACATACACACACACACACACACAACCATGCCTGGACAAGCTGTGTGTGTGTGTGCGTCTCCCCATTTTTCTCACACAAACTGCAACGTGTCGAAAAACCGGGGAAAATAAATGAAGGTGAAAACAAAGAGATGGCAGATTCCATGGTGTGTGTGTGTGTGTGTGTGCATGTGTGTGTGTGCATCTCCTACAACTATCCATCAATAATACAAAGACAAAAAAAAAGGAGCAGGATAGAATCTATGCAGACACTAATTCGACCCATTGCATAGCACCACTGTGATGCAGCATCTTTAATAATCCTTTCATTTTCTATAAGCTTGACGTGTTGGTGTATTCGGCGAGGTGATAAGCACGGGGACACAGATTCGTCCAGAGGAGACGGCTGCAACCAAACAAAATGTGCTCGGCTGTGATCACGGAAGCCTAATATTATGGAAATGAGTTCATTAATCAATGGCCAAACAGCCTTTTATCTGGGGAGCCAGAGCGCCGGGGCCCGATCAGCCTCCATGCTGCCCGCTCTGATAACACTTTCATCTTCACAAACAACCGATGCAGATGCAGCGCGCTCACAAATCTCTTGCAGCCACAGATAATTCAGTGTGAAGATATGTTCACTACTGTAATTACTTTTGGCAGCATTTTCAAATGACCCAGCGTTGACATAAAATATTGTTCTTCGTTTAATTTTTCGTTTTCCGAGTGTTTTTGTGTACACGTTTCAACTGTGCCACTCGGTTTTCTCTTCCCTCGGATCTCTCCCTCCCTCCCTCCATCGCTCTCGCTCTCTCTCCCTCTCTCTGTGCTGCCTCCACCCCTCCTCCTCTTCTCCCCACCATCCCCGCTGGATTGGTGGAGTAAACACAGGAAGAGAGCGGGCTCTGTTCCACCACGCCAGAGCTGAGCCTGGGCGTTCCTGCAGCGCTCCTGCGCCGGGGTCAAAAGTTTACTGTGGTTTTCATTTCACCTTTCCTCAGCCAATCGCAGCGCCACACTGCAGCGCCTGAACTCTGACCCCTGCAAAGAATTCCACTGAAAAGATGGTCTGACGCCAGATTCACAACTTCGGCCCCTCCCATCTCCCATTTTTCCCCTTACTACTCCTTTTCCTTTCTTTCAACCAGCAAGAGTCATGTGTTGACAGAGCCTAGGTGAAAAAGATTCCAGAGGAAAGGTACGAAGGAAAACAGAGCAGAAGCTGAAAAGCTCAGTGCCTGCTTTACTTCATCTCACCGTTTAATGTAGAAACCATAGAAACCTAAAAAAAATACATCAGTATTATTTTATTTCCTTTTTCATCACTGCTACATATTTTTTTTTATAAACCAGAAATTTTAAAGTACATTTAAAGGACTACAAAGTCAAGGCATAGAGGTTGTAGCTGGGCTTGTATCACAACACCTCGCAATCTGTTGAGGAGTCAAATCAGAGCTGTTCAGTCTGAAAGGGCACTGGACGCACACACGCACACACACACCCACAGCCGTAATCCAACTGTGGATTTGTTTTAGTCTTGGTGGCAGTGCACTCCGTCCCATCTGCTGAGTAATTAACCCTGCACAGCTAATCAAGGCCTTCGCACGGTAAGGAGAGCCAGCAAAGAACAACACGGGCCAAGCGAGAGGGGTGACACCAGTCAGCCTCCACTTTATTGTGCCGTCGGGCAACACAAATGTGGACATAATTGTCTGCAGACCCGCACAGCTTCAAGTGAACTCTAACTTGACTTTTTTTTTCTGAGGTTTTTAAGCAGATGCCTCTTCTGACATGACATATAAGGCAGCAAAGAAAAGTGATCTTCATACAGCATACAGTGAAGAAAGTTTTCATACATTCACCCACAAATTGCATTTACCAAAAAAAATAATAATAATGAAGTCCAGTGAAATCCAGGTTTGGATTTTGCATCCTGTTTTCATGAACTCCAAAATTAAAAACCTTGAGTTGGAATGTATTTATCTATTTTTCTGTCCGTTTTTTGAACAGTTCTTTTTTTTGTAGTTACTCTAAACAACGACCATCTTTTTTAAAAATGTCATCTTTACCCTTCAGATTGGTCAAAGCTCAGCTAATCCTTAAAACCAAACTCACATTTTATTTTGAACTATGTTTGGTGGTAATTATATTTGGAGACGCTCAGATGGAACAGAGGAGGATTTGTGCTGACTATTACAGTGGTGCTAATTGAACGGGGACCTTCACTTCTACTATTTTGGTCATACCACGGTCATACAGACTCACTCACTCTGGGACTGCGTGTGCAGCTGGACGAGCGCAACGTAAAGCAGGCGGTATGGAAACATGGCCGCTGCCTGCCAAAGTCCCACCGCCTCTTTATGAAATGCTCCACTTTGGTGACTGTTGTTTGCTACTCAAACTAAAGACTACAATGCAAAGTTTGATGTGATGTGGCAATGTCAGGAGGCAAGTGTTGGCTCTGCTATTCTGGGGACAACAGAAAGCTTCAGAGCAGTAACCTTTTGATTAGAGTGTTGCCTTAACGACGAGCCACATAAACAGGGCTGACGTCACCGAGCGGAGTGAGGAGCAGCAGTGCAAAAAGGAACATTTTTCCCTTTAACCAGTGGGGAGTGAGGGGAAAAAAAAAAAAAGAATCATGCCAATTCCGAAATGAGCGTAGTAAATTACCAGACGCATGGATGCCCTGCTGGTGTTGACATGCTGTATAAGTCTGGAGCCTTTAAACGACGACGTGGAAGTCTGTCAATCTTGATTTTGACTTGTCTTTGAACTCAAGGCTGCAATAAAATGAAATCAGCAGTGGAAAATAATAAAAAAAAAACCTCCAGCACAACGATGTGAGCAACAGTCTACTCAACATCAGAAACCTACACTAATTCTCTTAATGAAAGGACAATTGAAATTACAGATGAAGTGGCTGGCGGCAGCGTACAGGCCCTGCTTGCACGGGATCATATCCTCTTACAACCTGCGAGCGCAGAGCCATGCCAGCCACAGCTGCTTCTTAATCCAGACGGACTCAGAAATCACACCCTGCTGCCACATGAGTTCAGCATCAAGCTGCTGCGGATTGGAGAAGTGCAGGAAAATAGCAACACAATGTAAACAAAAGGAAGTGTATACAACCAAGTATGTGACACCCCTAAATTATGTGGACAGAGCTTTGAGGCCCGTAAAGGTGAGCGCGGTGAGAATCTGGAAACGCGTGCAGACTGCTGCGGTCGAAAACCCGGCTTCTTACCGTGAGTGCTACAAACTCATATCACTTACAGATGGAAAATGCATGTATGACAATCGACGCATGTTCACCATTCATCTGCCCCGAAGTGCAACTTCATAGACCTTGCTGATGAACCCAATACTCGGTTTTAACACCCCCCCCCCCCCCCCCCCCCCCCCGTCTCCCGCTGATGAGCAATATGCTTTCTATTTTACTACATAACCTCCAGAGGGAATGATGGTCAACTGAACTGTGCTGTCCCGTACAAATAAAGCCACTGAGGTCTGATTTGGGTTTTGGAGTCGCTGTGTTGATCTGAATGGGATATGACATCTTTTTAAAATTCTTTTCCACTGACAGGGACAACAGCTTGAATGAGGACGGAGAGAGCGTGTACTAGTTGAAAAGTTCATTGAGAAATGACAGTATGTCTTCTTCTGTTCCCCTCTTCACCAGCCTCCTTTTTTCCTCCTCTTTATGCCGAATAACAGACACACACAGCATCTGGTAGCAGTTATCTCTCAAACCAAACTTTTTTTCACCCTTGCAGTCTCCCCTGAAAGCATTTTTTTTTTTTTTTTTTTATAACAGGGGACCCTAAACAAAACACAAACAAGGTCTAACTAACTTTTTACAATAGTAACAAAACTTGGCCAGGGTCTTACCCTCCCACTGGCTTGTTCAGGTGAACCCGTTTTACGAGCATTCTTCAGCTGAGGGAGCGAAAGTTAAAGGGGGAGTTGAAGTTAAAGAGGAAGGGCAACAAGGGGAGGGGGACAAAGCTCTTGGCACTCCTTTCCCTAATAAACTCCTGCCTCCATCCAATCAATGAGCACTAGAGAGAAAACTTTTTTTTCTTCAAAACTTTGCTGGTTATAAACTAGGATTGGGTGCAATGATTGCTTCAGGCTGCCTGTTTGGCTTTTAGGAGAGTGCATGGCTCACATATGGCTCGGCTGGCCCAACAGTCGGGATATGCCTCATAGCTGAAGGAGAGGACACTGAGGAAACGTGGCTTCAAACAGTGCAAACTACTCCACTTGAATTAGGTACTGAGGAGCTGGTGCTGTCGCTGACTCTGGTTTATCTGGTTTCAGCGTTTCATAGTCTCACTTGTTTGGGCAACTGTAAATACTTCAGCGGTGGAAACACGACTGTCCCGTTGAGCGGTTTGTTATATTTAGCTCTATGGAGGTAGGCGGGAATAAAGTGAAGCTACCTGTTGGATTCTGCCACATCAACACAGCAGAGCGTGGTAGACTTTCAATAAAACTTAAAGATGCACAAATTACTAACATGGTAACAGATAAAGAACTTTCATCCAGAGGTAGTAACCGTTTCCTCAGACTATTGCTGTACTCTTTCTATGGCTGCTTGACAAAAAAAAGTACCAAGACCAAGGAGTCATATTTCAATTAAGGGCAAACAATCAGGCTGTCCTTTCAGCTGGACTGAGTGTCCCCTCAGAGCCACTGCTCATCCACACAGGTATTAATCTTAAATTGAACACATACCACATGACAGACTCGCAGTTACTCGAAACTAAACTTTTTATCTCAGCCTCCCAGCCTCTCTTAAGACACACAGGCTGACGAAACAGTCAAAGAATGCCATCTATTCAGACATCAGCAACACAAAAATGCCGCTTGACAGAGACAGATTAGACAGTCATCAAAAAGTTGCACACAAGAGGGGCAAACTCTCCACTCGGCTTTTCAACAGTCCGCTTCCACTTTATATCTGGATTGGAAGTAAATAAAATTATAACATGAGTATTTTCAGTTAGTGTAATCTCTCCGTTTTGGTTGTGCTTCCGATTTGAACAGTCTTGACTTATCGAACATTAATGGTGTGTATTGGAGAGACCAGTTTGGTCATAGTGTATCACAAAAACTCTACATCTATGCTTCCATTTATGTGTTATGCTGATAACAGTGTTGAATAGAGCAAAGCGTTAACAGCTACGGTGCGCTCAGTTTTTAAGAACAGCTCCAGTTCTTTGCATTGTTTAATCATGATTTCCACGATTAGAAAACAATTACACAATAAATGCCAATTAGGTGTTTTTCGTATTGTTGATAAGACAATGAATCATTGAGCAAAAGTAATCTCTATGACTGCTTAATATCAGTAATTCCACTTAATCGGAGTTCATTTCACTGCGGATCAGCCACCACACAGAGACTTCTTCCAGAACCATGAGAAAAAGTGATAAGTTAATGAATTATTGAGAGCACAGGGGCCAGCAGACAAAGAGGGAAAGCCATGCATCGCAGTCACTTCTGCACCCCATCTGCAGTCAAAGAATCCCCCCAAAGATTGATTCATTGTTAACACAGCCTGACACCCTGTGTGAGGGAGAAAGAAAGTGGTAGATAAAGGGACAGAGAATGGGGGACAAGGGGCTCCATTTGCCAAGAATATGAGCAGAAACAGTTCATTGGAAAGGTTCCCACAGCAGTCATTCTACTACTTACAAAAAATACCACATACGTGAGTTTGAGTAATGGCATTCTATCAGACTCATAATAAAGACAAGTTAGCTGACCCGACAGCTCGAGACTGCCTGCAGCATACTCTCTCTCCCAGCCAGCCACACAGCAAATAATGCCAGCATTATTTAGATATCAGTCTATATAATGAACATCTTCATGGTTATTGTATATATGGGGAAACTCATAAGGCTGGCGTGGCGATGTTGCAATAAGACGAAAATTAGATTTTTATTTATTTATTTTTTGTGGTATTGCCTTCATATATAGACACTGAGACGTAAATGCCTGCAACTATGGCAGGGATGGCCCCGGGCTTAGAGAGTGACAACACACCTCGACCTCTACCAGTTCAGCGCAGTGACTAACCCACCAACACATTGTTTGCCTCCACATGAGCACCCTCTCCAAGAATGTACTCCTGCAGCCTCAGAAACTGAGTGCTCAGCATTCACCTTGTCAGACACGGAGAAAGAAAAACCAAACTCTACCTGAACCCTGGGAGTGTTTATCTGCCCCGACTCTAAATCACATCCACCTCCACCAGCCTTCCTGAATGTGATCAGCATTGAAACACATTTATATCAATCATTATTATATATGTAGTTTCTCCAAAGCCATGCAGATAAATAGCAGATGTTAGAGTGTCTGTTCAGGGCTGAGCTGCCCGGTTCAAGTTGTGAGCAGTGAGGATATTGGTAAAAGCAATGTAGTTACTCATGTAGTCAGTTTGTTTACACCATGTAAGCACCAGATATAAGAAATCTGATCTGAGAACATTTTCACATATTCAAAACGAGCAAAATTTGTTTGTCAGATGGTTCTGTATTTGTGTTTAAGAAAAAAATATTCCATTAAAAAAAAAAGACATGGCATGCAGTACTTATTTGCATCTGCTCCCATCCACATGCTCGGATACGTTTAAGAGAGAAAATTGGTGATTAAATGTGTGTGTGTGTGTGTGTGTGTGTGTGTGTGTGTGTGTGTGTGTGTGTGTGTGTGTGTGTGTGTGTGTGTTCTCTTTTTTTCCACATTTCTTCCACAGGACGGACCGCCTCTGTGTCTTTAACATTAGCTGTGAACTCGGACGATACCAGCAGTTCAGCAGAAACTGGAAAAGCAAAGACTGAAACACAATGACCGGAGCGATTTAAAAGCCGTGTGTACAATAAACACCGACTCACGGTGCTACAAAGTTAACATTTACCGTTTCCGATCACAAAACGAGTTCCGTTTGAGAATTAAGAGCTATGCTGCTACTGCAGCCCAGCGAATCACAGCCGATGGTCTCGTAAAGTTTGCGGCTAGCGGACAATGAAAACACCAACAGAAAACTAACGCGGCGAGTAGACGCGCACAAACAAGCGTAATTACACCAGCATTACGGTTTTATACTCAGTTGATAATATTGCAACAAACATTCCCCAACAAATACACAGCGGCGAGGTGCTTCGTTGTATCACGGTAGCTTAAAAAGCCTGCTCGGAAGCGAAGCTACACAAACACAACACTCTGTGACAAAGTATCGCCTTCAAACACTCAAAAACCACAGTGTTTGTCACTAAACTTTAACCGAATCGCAAACAGATAGCAGGAAACTCACCGGCTTCAGCGCTTTCATTGACTACAGCAGTTTCTTGAACGCCTCTACAAACTCTCCGCCATCTTCGGCAGTACCGTGTTTGTTTAAATGGGAAACACTCCCAGAGCGGAGGGAGCCAGCTTGTAGCAGGCCGCGGGGGGTTCTGGGTAATGTAGTCCTTCTGCCCCTCGCAGCCGCACTAAGAGGCCGGGCGCTCGGTCAAATGGACTACAAGTATACCAGAACCCCGAGGTGATATGAACAGCAGTCACCGATATTATTAGGGGAGAGATTTAAATTTTTATTTATAGGCTGGCAGAAAAGCAGCTTTATACGAACGGCTTTTAATAACCGTGGAGTATTTATTACAATGTCATACCGCACACATGGCATTTAAAGAGATGTGCAAGTATTTTCTGATTAATTAAATTACAGCAAAGCACAGGCTGGGATTTTTTTTTAAATATTGTCCTTGGTGTGGCTTGAGTGGAGCATAAATAAATACAACTACAGAGAATTCTTTCATAGTCACAGTTTCTGTTATTTAACTGGTAAAAAAGCACATACTTTTTTCATAACACAATCTATCCTTTTGTTATTACTTATTACTTAACAGCATGGAATAAATACTTACAAACAGGCACAACGTTTTCTCAGTAATCCTGGTTCAATGTCAATCACACTCGAAGTGAAGACTGTGTGAAGCTGCTGTGACCCCAACCCCCACCCCAAGGAAACTAAACTAGTGATCTCTCAGTCACACTGGCTTTGAAATTTTTTTACAAGCTAAGGCCAAAGATGGAGGAAGAGCAGCAGGACAAGGGTGAGAGGAGTGAACAAGAAGCAGCATTAAAAGTGGTAATTACCCCTTACTTGATCCCTCCTCTCTAAACACATTTCCTTCGGGAGGTTTATTAAAAAGAAATCGAATTGGAAAAAAAATCAAGGGTGACTGAGTGCATGCACAGATTGTTAATGCAGTCTTGCAGTGAAGTTCATGACTACTGCTGAATTTCATTGAATGCTCTTATTTCAGAAAATTCACATTGTTTTAATATTTTCTCTAAAGGAATGGTCATGGATCACAACACGACGTACAGAATAAGAAGCATGTCTGTTGCATGTATGAGTTTATAAGCTGTTTGTCGGACTGCCTGTGTGTGAGCCAGAGCCTCAATTGCATTCCCAAAGACCCCAAGAGGGGCCCTGTGGCCCTCTGTTTGTGTCCCTTCCCCCACTAAACATGGCAAACTGGCCTCCCCCATCAGACACTTATCCCATCCCCCTCCCTCCTTGCCCCTTCTTCTCTTTGAAAGGACAGGAGATAACAGTTTGAAAGGACAGGAGATAGCCCCATAATCATTAATGTATTCAGATTGGTTTACCTGCAAACAACCCAGAGCATCTCAATCTCTGGCCCACACCATTCCAGCCAGCAGATGCAATCAAGAACACGGCAACACCGCACATAATCATTTTCAGAGATTTATGACATCAAATCACATGCACAATCTAACAGATTTAATATCCTTGGAGAGTTCAATAAAAAATAAAGAATGCAGTGTCGCATGTGAAAGTAGCAATACTGTTAATTAATACTCTCATCTGAATTAAGTTTGATTTAATAAAAATGAAGTTTAAGAAAGAAGGTGGGAATTAGAATAATTTTCTCATGACCTGCGATTTAAACCAAGCTGGTGAAATTATTTCCATAAATCTACTGAAACCTTGTGAGCATTCAAAATAGAAAAGACTTATTCATCTTCAGATCACTTGATCCTTCTTATCATTGTCAGTGGATTGGAACTTATGTTTGGCTATGAAAAAAAAACAGTAGGAGCTAATGTCACAAACATCTACGTGTGCCTGTTTCAATATATAATGGTGTTATTTCAGAAACTTAAAAAAGTTTTTGACCAGAGAATTCCTGTGATTGATTTCGGAACACGTCCAGCACGGGGCAAAGATGACCTTTAACCCCTTTTGGTGGGTGTTTTGATGAATATGAAGACTTTGTGAAAAATGAACAATAACTCTGAGTTAGAAAGATTTATGTCACCTTTGAAATCAGTGTACCTTTCGGGAATCAAGTTGAAGAGTCTCTTGGAACCACAGAAAGACTACCAGGAGCGCCACCTGGTGGACAGAAGGGCTCATTACAGGTAGTCTCCTCAGCAGGGCTAATGAGGTTTGGAGGTCATAGGTCACCGCTTGATGTCTGGACCCCCCACGGTACTGCGCAGAACAACACATTTAACACTAAAAAAAGAGCTTTTTTAGGACAACGCATTATGTTGCACTGTGTTTTTAAAACATTAACGGTAAAGATTGTGTTGTTTCCTCACTTAGCTTAATAATGCTAAAGGCGCGCTCGTCAGGCAATGATTGATTTACGACAAAAAAGTACCTATTATAATAACTAGATAAAACTGGAAACATATTTTAGACATATGTTAAACATTTTTGTGGTTACTTTTTATTGTCTGCCTTTTAAAACTAAGCATAAAAGAAAAACAAGCTAAGTAAGCAAGCATGCTATTTACAGCAGTGTCAACACACACACACACACACACACACACACACACACACACACACACACACACACACACACACACACAAACACAAACACATACATCACAGGGCAAACATTCATATCAAGGGTCAGTTTTGCTAGCCTGTGTTTCCTTGGGACACTCTGGTTTCCTTCGACAGCCCAAAAATATGCACGTGAGTTTAATAGGTGACCTCAAATGACCCCCAGGTGTTAATGTGAGTGTGTATGGTTGTGATTGTCTGCCTCTGCCTTGTGATAGACAGGTAACCTATCCAGGCTGGATGCACATGTTGATGTCAAGATAAAGATAAGTTTGTGAGTCTGCTGATGCTGAGGCTGGAGCATCCTGGTACAAGTAGAATAGAAAAATGTTAATGGGAAGAGGAAACAGGGGAAAGAGGGTACTGGGGAAAGATGATCTGCTGTGGCAACCCTTAACAGAAAAGTGCAGACAGAAAGAAAATTCATATTTGTTTTTATGAGGAAATCCCATTGATGTGATTTTGAATACAGAATATGTAATTAACAGATATAGAAGAACCTCCAACACATGTACATAAAAAAAAAACAGTACAATAGATCTGTACAGATAAATAAGTTTTTAGTCATGTGGTTGCTCTTGATACCATGACACTATCTCTGCTGTGATTAAGTTCCCCCACAAGAGGCCAGTGCTGTCTTCTTCTCGTTGTGGAAGAACCTTTAGAAACCTAAAAAATACAAGCTGGTTATTAAAGTAGCCACACAGTCGGCAGTTTATGAGCATAACACTCATTCCTCTCATGCACGCTCTGAATTTACAGAGTAAGAAGGCATGACTGTGCCAAGTGGTTAATAACCTTCTGCCCTTACTGTCCACTGAGTTACCTGTCTCAGGTTTGTATCACCAAGTGGCATTAGACTTATTTTAAATTCACAAAGCTTCATTGTACAGGACAGTGAAGTCAAGTGTGTACCCACAGACGTTGAAACTACAGAATTTGAGAGATATAAGATAGATGTATTGTACAGTTTTTAAAAAGTAATTATATTTTGTTGCAGGTTTAGGAAACCTGAGCTACTTGTAGTTCATCTGTGAATAGTGTTTGTATGAGTTATTATTAAGAAACATGTTTAATATTAGTTATTTCCTTTTATATTTGAGTACACAGTATTTTTAATGAAGAATGGAATAAACTCTAAACACAAATGTTTCATGCACATAACAATTCCAAATTATTAAGGATTGTGTGAAATGTGAAAGAAAATCCTTCCCACAAACTTCTGCTAGCCTCAATTTTAGGCAAACACAAAACATTTAAATGCAATTTCCATTAGTTGTCAGGTAATGTGAGTGAGTGCTGCATTACCAAACATTTTTGTCTCGCTGACGGTCTTGTTCAGTCATGCTGTGTGGTAGAAAATGAAAGTCACAGTTTTTAAAACTGGAAGCACGCCGCTAATGTGCAGCCATTCCAGTTCAAAGGCCAAAGTCAAGTGAATCACATGACTGTAATGTAGTCGGCATGATCCACGTTGTTATTAATCAAAGGTTTGTTATCAAATCAGCAGTTTGCAGGTCCAGCTACAGACTGCATTTTAGTCACTGCAGCTTTAATTCAGATAGCTCTCTCTTTAAATTCAGGGTGAGACTGTGGGACATGTGAGAACACACAGGCCTGTTTTTTTATTCCGTTGAACAGCATGCTTCTGTACCGATGGTCTCCTCCTGAACAGGGTTTTGAACTAACAACTGCATGCAGCCTTCCTGCCAGCTGATGTGTGCACAGCCGGATTATGTCCATGCAGTCCCAGCTCTTCTTGCTTCAAGTACTGCCTTCACTGAACAAAAGACAAGCAGCCAGGAAATGCACAGGCCAATCAGCAGCTGCCTTACATTTTGTCGGCATGTGGGGCCAGTCTCCGCTTGGCTTTTATCAGAACCGTGGAGTTGGACAGCCTGGAGAGCCGTGGCTGTGCTCTGAGCAGGCTGAGGGCTGACAGGGCTGTCCTCCATGTTTTAATAAGCATTGACATATCACACTGAGTTTTTAGCCATGCATCCACACAGGTAAGCCTTATCTTTATTCTTTCACACATGCTACACAGCTGATAAGGCACCAGCCTCTGTGGCTGATCCGTGCCTGAGTAACAATACAGGTTTGTCTGATAGGCTGAGGGGGAGGGGGAAGAGCATTTGTCAACCCACAGCATAGGAGAGAAGCTGGGAAGGAGACCTTAGCATGATACAGTGCAGTGACAGACTCTGCTAACTGGCGGGGGGGGGGCTCCGTGCCACAGGGGAGGGGGTCGCAGGTCAAGTGCAAGGTCATTGTGTCTTCATGAGTGTACAGTTTGGGAAGACCTGCTTCCTTGCGTAAAGTTGATAGGAGGCGTGAGTGTTTGTGTGTGTCCCAGGCCTGTGCTGCCAAGATGACAGGCCCGGCGAGGGAGACGGGCGGGATGGGAGCGACAGGGAGCAGCAGAGGGGAGTCCCGAGAGGAATTAACAGATGGTAAACTGACAGCACAGCAAGTTTAATTTAGGCCTCAAACTGGAATGAGAGCAAGGCAGCAGAGCACTGTTGTTAATTGTATGCGGGGCTGACATGGCAACAAGGAAACGACTGTAGACGATCCACTCACCTATTTCTTTTTCAGTTTTTTTTTTTAATCTAAAATCCAGTTTAGCTTTACCCTTTTTTTTGATTCAGAGAATATAAACAAAATGCAACGAAAAGACCTAATCCACTACTAACCTGATCAAGAGTGCTCTGAAATACCAACGATCTGAAAACAAAGCGTGTTGCAGCAGCGTATTTATTAGCGGATTGGAGAAAGTGCCTCAGCCTCACGGTGTGCACTGCCTCCCAGTGTTGTTCTCTGCTGCCGAGTGTCAGCCATTTTAGAGAGCTTCCCCTTTCTGTCCCTCTGCTCCAAGCACACTGGGTATATGTGTGTGAGAGAGAGAAGGAAAGAAGAAGGGAAGGACTTCCTCTGAACAGGCTCTGCATAGAAACCTCATCTCCTCCACAGAGGGATAAAAAGCAGGTTAGATCCACTTCTGTTTATATGCAGTGTTGTTGGTTTTCTGTGTGCATGGATCATGTGAAGAATACCATTTAGCCAGTCTCTGTCATTCTCTGCGAATTCATCCACGGTGTATTTTACATTTTTATGAGATTTGATGTAAATGTTGTCATGTTTTTTAATTCATTACTGGATGATGTCTGACGGACTGTTTGAAAAACAACCAAGGAAGCTGCGGCCTGGCTATAGTGGTGCGCACAGTGTTGCTTGACCAGGGTTCAGGAGCAGTTTTCATTGACTGAAACAGCAAATCCACCACTCAGTGCTTTGTGAATGGGGCCTGGTAATGCCTTTAATCCCCTCATTCCACCACGGAGTGAGGATTGGTGCAGACACACTTAAATCTACATTACACCCACACACACACACACACACACATCCTCTTCAGTATGACGTGTGTCTTTAAAGGTCTTCACAGGGCGGTGTATATATTTAGAATTACCTTGCTTTGAGAATTTTCCATCGGGATATTGGAAGTCATTGCAGCAGGTAAACACCCTAAACTCAGATTTGACATTACGGCAGAAAAAAAACCGACCAGTTTTAGCAGGAGATGCTGGAAAATACTCCTTTTCTTCTCAATTTTAATTCGACTTTTGCATGAATTTATCTTAAACAGTGCACGATAATCATTATTTTCGTATCCTCTTCAATGGAGTGCAAGCTGTTGGTAACATTTCATGTTGCATTTGCATGTTTGACATTCTTTAACCCATATTCTTGATTTGTGTTTAAATGCTATGGTGATTCTTTTTTTCAACAGACAGATGCATACGGTATCCTCTTGGAATTTCCACACTGCAGTGCTCCTTCTATCTTTTTGCATGAGAAAGTTCATTTGGAGGAGGACTTTGGCTTAGTTAGCGTGGATGAGTTTCAGTTTTTCCAGTTGTCCTTCCATGGAAACACCAACATATGTCCATATGAGTGTTCCTCAACAGCACATTGACTCCTTGCATCGCATCCATTGGTATTGTCGTTTGTTGGTGAAAGTCACCAGTTGACCAATTGAGACTGCTAAATTGGAAAAATGGCAGTCCATTAACTATTTTAAATGAGTGATTGAGCTGTGAACCGAAGTAGAGTCTTGAAAATTCCCACCACGAAAGTTAAGCTCAAGTAGACATGACTTAATAGAGTGTTGTGAAACAGAAGGAGCCGAGGAACAAAATATATCTGATGTAATTATCTTAAACCTGCTGGACTTTAGTAGCTTTTAATATTTTATGACGCAGGCTGGGTTTAAAAATAGGTACATAGATGAATTTCGTGCTTCAGTGTAGATTGCTGAAAATAATTTCATTGATTTAATCACTAAAACTAGAGTTACCTTTGATCTGAGAGTCTGATTCTATCGAACGCCTCGTGTCTTGCCATGTATAGCAGAGGAAGTGGAGCACGACGAGGAGCCAGTGGTGCTTTTGGTGCTGTTTGGGAGGCCGGTGTCGTTTCCAGCCTCATCTTTGTGTCCACTGTTGGGGCCGGGGCTGCGTATCAGCATGCTGGGCCACATAATAAGCTGCATGTGGTCCTGTACAACAGATTTGACTGGTGCCGTGCGTACGTGCTGTGTGCAGTGCGCACAGAGAGAGAGAGAGAGAGAGAGAGAGAGAGAGAGAGAGAAGGAGAGAGAGAGTGAGCAAGAGAGAGAGAAAGAGAGAGAGTCTTCAAAATGGACGCCATACACATACACAGAGCTGAGTGCAGAGCGAGAGAGGGAACGTGATCCTCTCCCTGTCAAGCATGAAGGGCTGCATCTTCCACGTCTGATAAAAGGTGCACGGCCGGCGTGCGTCCGCCCGGGGTTTTATGGGAACGGGGGACCTGGTTTTCAGGAGACTTTCAGTTAGAGCGAGGAAGCAGTCCTCTCTGCATTGCAGCACTGTGGTTGAGGAGAGCGGGGAGAAGAGAGCCTGTGTGGCACACCGAGCTCAGCACCCAATCAGGCACCTCCGTGTGGTGCCCGAACCAATCGGCAGCTCGCAGCCGAGGTTAAAGATTGACAATTGCAGGAGAGAGCAGCAGGGAGAGAAGGCCTTCTGGGAAACCTGGACCCATCTTTTTTCCCTCATCCCCCAACGTCCTCAATAATTGATAGAGATTAAAGAGTAGGCTGAAGAATCTGTGTGTGAGTAAGGTATGCTGTTGATTTCCTACATCGAGGCATGATTGTTATGGCAGTGGTGGGTGTGGAGAGGGATGTATCAGCAGGTTACAGCAGTCTGGATTGGATGTTCTGTGATTGAAAGATGTGTTTTTTGTCATTGATTTTGCCCGTGTCCCCGTGTCTGTCCTTCTCTCTGTGTCACGTTGCCGTGTTTTCCTGGCCTGAACAGGGCAGCATGTTGCTCTGGTAAACTGTCTGAGGTTTGTCTTTGACAGGTTAGACGAGGCAGCCAGCAAAGCCATTTTACTGTTCTCCCCCCTGATTTCGTCTGCAGATGTGCCGTGTTTCCGTCTGTGTCATCTCACCGCTCTGTTGTGACAGAGGAGGATGGAAGGTGTTGGGGAGGGTTTGGGGAAGCAGGAAAATTGAAAAGGAAGCAGTATTTTAGTTTTCAGTGATTAGAAGCAGCACGCTGGTGTGCAGCGTTCCTCAAAGTGTGAGGGAGGGAAAATGGTCAAAGCTGTGAAGCCCTCTGAGCGCTGAGGCCACGGCGTCTGCCGTGGCTTCAGAGAAAATGTTAACAGCAACAACAGGATCGACGACGGGACGCCTGAAAACCAAGGTGAATCATGTTGGACTGGTACTTGTAGAAACCTGTTGGGCGGATTTTGCATACGAGTTGGTTCAGTGCACACAGATTTCCCCCTTCAGCCAGCTGTGATGGTGCAACGCCGTGAGATCTGCTGTGGGCTTGTTAGTAATATCGTAGGTTCAGTCGTGAGACTCTCTCTGATCTGTTTGTCTTGTTTGGCTTCACAAGGTTGAGAAATTGCAGAATGAACTGTTGTGTGTTTTCATGTTGACTATTTTTAGACCAGCAGGCCGGTGGAGAAAGACGTCTGCTTTTTATATTTGGAGAATGACTCTCCACATTGAGCTGCTGTTGCGCCAGCGTCGCTTCATTTTATTATTCTTTCTTTTCTTTACTTGTCAAAGATGTGCGTGTTGTCTTTAGGTTGTCAGCGTTTACTTGCCTGATATCATTGTCATATTTCCTGGTTGACAAAGTCTGAAAAAGGGCAAAAAAAATGTTTTTTTAAGAGCTGATTTGTAACCTTGTATTATTTGCATGTAGTTTATTTTTTTCTCTTTTGTTTTGGTCTTTGTTGATGTAATGAAACTATTCGCTGAACAACAAAACAGGTCAAACACTGCTTTTTGCTTATTTGGACAAACTACCAGTACAGTTTTCTATTTACTGGAAATTACTGAATTACTGTGAAAGTGTTTGTTTTCTAGGCTTGATTTGGGTGCTCATGTTCATCAAAGTTCATAATAATTTGTGTTTTTAAGTTCATTTAAACAGGTAAATACTGAATAAAAGTATTTCTTCTTTTCTGGAGATTAAATTCACATATTTTAATAGTATAAACAACAATTCTACTTCCCATTTCCATATTGGGCTCAGTAGAATCACTACATCATCAAAAAAAAAAGGCAATTTGTATATTATGAAGTCCAGGAGCAGGCACACCTTCAATGGGGAAGTACACAAAAGCCTTCAAAATGAGAAATAAATGGATGCCACGTGTGGAGAAACCTGTTGGGTATACCTTCTGACAGTATATTTAATTTCCTCAAGTTTTAGGAACAACATCGTGGCCCTCAGCCACTGTCAGATTGATGGATATTGAGCCAGTTTCGAGTGTAATTAGTCTTGCTAGTAAGAATGACAAAAAAAGAAGTATTTCTGTTCTATTTATTCAGTATTTTACCAACTCAATTCAAATGAACTTAAAATACAAATTGTTAAGGCTGTTGATGAAGACAAGCTCCAAGTCAAGCCTGGAGAAACTTATATTTTCACCCTAACTTTCAATAGATACTGGTTTAAAGACATTTAAAATGGTTCGAATCTGAATTTGTGACAAACTTGTTTCCCAGCTGTAACCAGGCTGAAATGAGTGTGAAAGAGCGCCTGTTGGCAGCGTTAAATGTTCTTGTTTTCAGTAACTTCATTGTAGCAGGATAAGAGGAATGTGTTGAAGAAGTAGGTTGGACTATTATATAACAAACGCCTGCTGCACTGTATTACAGTCCTAACACTGTCAGTCTGATGATCTACAGACTGCAAACGAAGTGTTTAAGTGGAAGTCACAAGTAAGAATGAACTGGCTTTCCTTGATTTTGGGGTAAAAAATAATGGCTGCTTATGCTGTTACATCACCTGAGACTAATTTTATTCACTATGGTGTGGTTTAAATGGCAACCTTTTTCATGACTTTCTAAAGATTAAACATGCTCGACCTTCAGATGAAGCACTGTCTCTATTCCTTTGTGTTTCAGCGTGGTGGAGGAGGAGGGTAACACAGAAACGCAGACAGGAACAGAACAAATGGAGATTTCAACACGATCCAAAGGTAAGAAGAAGTTAGGAATCAGGTGGCGAAGCGTCTTGTTTCGGCAGGTTCTTCAGATCTGGGCTCTGTTTTGGTGGATTGCTGTGATTGTGTTTACTGGCTTCACGTGTTCAAAGACTCTGGTTGTTTTCTGTAGTTTCAGACACGGGGTCAACGGAGCGGATGGCCCCGAAGAGAAAGATGCCCAGTCCTTCTCACTCATCCAACGGCCACTCCTCGACTGAAACCTCACCCTGCCCGGTGAAGAAGAAGAAAAAGCCAGGTGCTGTGAGCGGCAGCAAAGATCAGGTACCAAGAAAACCACAGACCTGATTCAGCTCAAACCTTGATTAAAGCTGTGATCAGTCAGACACCGTTAACACCTCAGTAAAATATTGATTGTGAAATTGCAGAAATCCCACTGTGTTATGAAAGATTTAACTCTTATATTCCTGAGTGTGTGTCTCATAACCATAACTTCTATATGTTGATCATTCAAAAACTACTCGCAAACAGAGAAATCGACTTATCACTTCTCCAGCCACTCATTCATAACATATAGTTCAACACACAATACTTGAAGCACTATTTCCATAAAAAAAAAAAAAAAAAATCTATTCTGAATAAAGTTACACATTAGTGCAACTTTATGGTGCACATTCAGCCCTTTAAAGGTGACAGAGTCACACAGTACGTTGCAGGACCTGTTACCTTCCTGTAGGCGCTGACGCAGCTCATACTCTTTTCCAGTAGAGGTGTGTTTTACACACCGTCGTCGGTGCTTTTGATGCCATGAGCATCTTTCGCAGTGGAGACGAAGCAGTTGCTCGTGGTCGTGTTCAGTCAATATTTCAAGGCCTGTGTTTATTCATGGAGCACGAGCGCTCGCTCGCAGGAACGCCCTGTTCCACGTCCCACACAGTTTAAACACGTCTCCGGCTGGAAGCTGTCCAGTAACCACAGTCACAGTTGTTAGCCGCTTAGCAGCTTCACTGGATCAAACTGGAACAAAACTATGAAAGTGGAAATACATACGACTCCTTTAAAATCTTACTCTAGTGCTGCTGACTTTGATTGCTGCTCCTCTGACTCTTTATGTTTTGAGTTGAGTTGTATTTATAGTTCTGCTTTTGCATTCTTTGAAAATAACGTCAGCTACTTTATTTAGATTTTAATGTTCAAGCTGCTTTAATATATTGCTTTTGGTTGGCATCAGGCTTCCTCACTGATAATATGTTTCATTGGAATTAAAAAAAAAAGGGTTGAAACATTCCAGTTTATCACAACATCCCAAATCAGACAACACTGTGGACATGTCCAGCGAAGCTGCTGAAGAGCTGACTCTTTCTGAATACAAGCTAAAAATTTAATATGCAGAGATAACTTTGGTCAGAACTGCACTATTTAGACAATGAAAACACTTCTATGATCTGAAAAAACAACTTTAGTTTAGCTGCTCCAGGACACCCACAGAAAAGTGGCTGGGCTTTTTATTACTGCAGCTTTGAAACAGAATAAAACAATGTAATGTTGCTTTTTAACAAGAGATATATTTCTATTATACATAACTAAGTAAACCCTTCAAGGTAGTGCTATTTTTTTCTACTTTGACCATCCCTTTGCTCAGGGGACAATTTAAAGTTGCAGCTTCAATCCCAGCTGACTGGAGATTTTCACCTATTCACACCAAATCACCTCAAACACTTTTATTGAGAAAGTCTACCCAATGCGCAAGGAGAACAAGCTAATTTCTCAAACTCACGATAGTCTCACCCTTAGTTGAGATACTAATCTCTATAGGAGTGTGAGGCTCCTCAGAAACACTCCCGGTCCACAACAGATCAAGTGTTCATGCAGCAGAAATATCTGCACTTTGAAACCCACTGTCTCATCTGTCTGTTGTGCAAGTGACTGTTGATTTCATCAAGGTTGAGAGGTTGCGATAGCTACTGTGTGATTTTTGCTCTGCCAACTGCTTTATTTGAGTTGTAACTATTGAAGTCATTAGACAGAACTGATTGTTGACTGTTTTTGCTGTTCTTCACTTTAAGCTCTCATACTGAGTCTCATACAATGTCGTAATCAGATTACTTTGCAATGAGCTTTTTTTTTTGCTTAATGCTCAGTGCAAGTACTGAGACTATAAAAATCTTTTTCTCTTCGACAAAAATTGCACATAATGTTTTCATGGTTACCAATATTTTGATGAAACTTTCTGCAATCAGAATCTAATTGTGATTAATCCTGAACGACACTTTTGATTGCATTTTATGTGCTCATGCTTTGCTTGACTTTTTCTAAAAGTATTCACAAATACACAGCCGGTAAATTAAAGGCAGCGTAAATCACTTAGCATATTATGTTGACCTTTATTAGGAGGAATACTGTCCTGATTAATCCAAGCTGTTCACACTGTTCACCCTCCCGCACACTGACGATGGCTGTGCTGTAAAAGTACAGCACTGAATAAGTTAGATGGCTCGGGAGGGTACATACTGAGATGTGTTGTTTGTTTCTGTGATTTCTTTCAGATGTTTTAAAAGAATCCTGCTGATGAATAAAGCTAATTCCGTAGCAGGGTTCGCTCAGGGCAGCCTGTGCTTTGGAACAGTAAATGTGTGCCTATTGTTGATGCTTTGCATGCCTGCCTGGCTTCTCTAATCTCTAATTTTGACCTTCCCCAACTTTGTGTTTCTTTTGCCTGCATTCCAGTCAGAACTAAGACATGGTCCCTTTTACTATGTGAAGCAGCCAGCACTCACCACAGACCCTGTTGATGTTGTACCGCAGGACGGCAGGAATGACTTCTACTGCTGGCTGTGCCACCGCGAGGGCCAGGTGCTCTGCTGTGAGCTCTGCCCCAGGGTGTACCACGCCAAGTGTCTCAAACTACCAGCCGAGCCCGAGGGCGACTGGTTCTGTCCGGAGTGTGAGGTACTCGCCTAGGAATCTGAATAGTATACTCGTATCGTGAGATAAATGTAGTCAAAAAGCTATGGTCATATATATATATATATATATATATATATATATATATATATATATATATATTTTAGCTGTGTAGGGCCGGACAGTAAGTATGGACGTAAATGCTACACGCATGTTAAAAAACATTGGTGTGTTGTGTGCAATGCCGGGATGTAAACAAAGTGTTCATCTCCTTCTGATGTCTTGTAGAAAATTACGGTTGCCGAGTGTATAGAGACTCAGAGCAAAGCCATGATGATGCTAACTATAGACCAGCTGTCTTACCTACTAAAGTTTGCCCTGCAGAAGATGAAACAACCAGGCGTAAGTATCCAGTGACCTCTGTCAGCGTGAGGAATGTACCAAACTGATAAACGCTGTGTTCGAGCACATGTACGCTGTGAAAACCAGCTTGTTTCTTCTTATTCGGAGGTTCCTTTCAATGTACATCACTTAAATATCGGCATGAGTTCCTCGTAGGCCAGTCCTGATTCTTGCTTATGCAGCCTGAAGACCTTGTACTCCTGTCGGTCGTGCTAGATGTGGACTTCATCTCCTTAAAGCACTAAATATTAACGCATCAGCCCAGCATGATATAATAATGATCTGCATGTTAAATAACGTCTAATAATTAACAAATCTACGGCACTCATTGCATTAAAATGGCCCGACTGAGGCTGGAAGCCGTGAAGGCAAACGTGCTTAGCTGGTGGTGAGGATACAGCTGCCCCTCTCGCTCTCTTTCAGGACCATCCCCGCTTGTCATCTCGCCCCCCCCATGCAGCTTCCACGCAGAGAAAGACTTTTAATTGGGTAATCAATTACACCACTAACAAGACCCCGTCATGATTTCTTCCTCCACTGGTTTTCCTCCTTTTGTTTGAAGCGGCTTCTAGAGCTTTCAGTAGTAGCATGGTGGTAGCATGTTGGTGTGCGGTTCAGGGGGCGGTGGTGTTCACACAGCGCAGTCTATGTTTGTTTACATGCATTTTCTGTTCATTTTTTTTTTTTTTTTTTAGACTGAACCCTTCCAGAAACCTGTGTCTCTGGAACAGCATCCAGATTATGCTGAGTACATTTTTCACCCTATGGACCTTTGCACACTTGAGAAGGTAGAAAGTCGTCACTTTGATACTTAAAGGATGTGAAAAATAAATAGCTACAATAATGTGCGTTCTTCTTTTTCCACAGAATATTAAAAAGAAAATGTATGGATGCACTGAGGCATTTTTAGCAGATGCAAAATGGATTTTGCACAACTGTATCATATACAATGGAGGTGAGTTGCATGACGGTTGGTTTATGATTAACAAGTAGCACGTTTCTAGTAATATTACTAGAAATACATTTTAGGAAAATTAGCAAAAGTGCAAAATTTTGTCTAATCGAAACGTAACAAACAGAATGATGATATAAACTGTCTAATATAACTGTGTGCTCACATTTCAGGCAACCACAAACTCACAGCTACAGCTAAAGTGATTGTGAAAATCTGTGAACATGAGGTCAGTGTGACAATATTTGAAGTTCTGGTGTAACTGACACTTAACACTCTGAAGTCAAAATGCATTGTCCACGTTGTTTGATTCGTCTTGCTTTGCTTTGCAGATGAATGAGATTGAAGTTTGTCCCGAGTGTTACCTCTCTGCTTGCCAAAAGAGAGACAACTGGTTCTGTGAGCCTTGTGTAAGCTTCCTGAGTTATCCGTCTTTTTCTGGAGAGATGATCGAATCAGATTATTTTTGCTTTTTTTGAATATAGTTGATGAGATTACGACCGTATCTCCACAGAGTAATCCACACCCACTAGTGTGGGCCAAACTTAAGGGATTTCCATTCTGGCCTGCTAAAGCTCTGCGGGACAAAGATGGACAGGTGGATGCTCGGTTCTTTGGTCAGCATGACAGGTATCTGCCTTTTTGCATCTTACGTGGTGACGTTTTTTTGTCAATCTGATTACATTCTTTCAGATTGAGAGATCAGAATGTTACATGAACACTGAATAAAGTGATCAGATCAGTGCGCATGGTCACCAGAAACATCGTCCTTGGAAGCCATTGTTGGTGGCGGATGTGTTCAGTGGAATAATCAAGCTTTTGTGTTTCTTTTGCAACATTTAAACACAAAAAAAATAAATTCCCTTTGTTCACAGTATAGTCAGGAAGACATGAGGATAGAGCGCTTTTCTTGTTTGTGTCTCCTGCATTGGCACAGCCGTTCTTTAAGACAACACCATGCATGGAGCTGTGTGGGGTTATGTTATGTACCAGAGATGCACACAAAGCTCCAGTCTGGTGTGCTCTTTACAGAGACTTTTACATGCTGTTGTTTTGGTTGGATCAGCATCTAATCAGATTTTTTATGATCCATGTAACTGCAGCTTGTGATTTAAAGCTATATTACAGACATGATTGGTTGTTTGATTGATTGACAAATTGTTAATCTGTATCTTTCAGGGCTTGGGTTCCTTTAAACAACTGCTACCTCATGTCTAAAGAGATTCCATTCTCTGTGAAGAAAACCAAGAGTATCTTCAACAGCGCAATGCAAGAAATGGAAGTCTATGTGGAAAACATGAGGAAGAAGTTTGGGGTGTTTAATTACGCCCCCTTCAGGACACCGTACACTCCCGACAATAACTACCAGATGCTGCTGGATCCCTCCAACCCTTCATCTACGCCCATCAAATCCGACAAGCAGGACAAGATCAAACTGAGCTTTGACATGACGGCGTCGCCCAAGATCCCCTTGACCAGGGCCGTGCTGTCTGGGACCGGGGTGGGTGGGAGCGCCGCCGGGCGGCGGGCCCCTCTCGGTGACATGCCCCGCTCGCCCATGAGCACCAACTCCTCCGCCCACACAGGTTCGGATGGGGAACAGGAAACGGCAGACAAGTCCCAGACAAAAGCAGCAAACAGCCAGTACAGTGCTGGAGAGGAGTCCATGGACTGCACAGGTACGCAGCGCTTCAATCCGCCTGTTTCACTGATGCATTTAAGAGTCAGGGTCATCTGACAGTAGTTAGAGTATCTCCAACATGAAGAAAATAAATGGAGCCTGATTAAAACTAAATCAACTGGGAAATGCTGAATCTGTCCGGGTTAGTCATTCTGTCTACTCGAAGTGGGCTTTCAGGGTCTAATCTCAATAAACAACAACAACAAATAGACAGTGGAGAGTCTCTAATATAATAACACATTCCTGCCAAGTAGTAAAACCAGTGAAAGTTCTGTTTTCACTGAGTAATTGTTCAGTCAATGTTCTGTGTTTGGGAATATTTCAAGACAGGGTGTGTGATAATAACAGAACAGAAAAAGGTTAAAAATGGATCCATTGTAGGCTATTGTGCTCCTTGTAACATCCTGCTTTTTTTTTTTTTTTAAACCTGGTTCTGCAGGCAGCTCCCTGGACAGCCCTAAAACATTCCACTCCCAAGGTCCCGGCATCCCAAAGCAGGAGAAAACTCCACAGACAGGAAGCATTTTGAACCTGAATCTGGGTGAATTTTTTCGCATCGTTTGAATAATAAACATAAATATCTGCTTGTATGTGTTGAGATGTAAACCAGACCTTTAGTGAAATCTACAATCGACTTATATGAACATTGATGGAGTTATCTGTGTCTTCTCAGATCGGAGTAAAGCAGAAATGGACCTGAAGGAGCTCAGTGAAACGGTTCAGCAGAAACAAGGAGCCACACCAGTACTCACTTCCCCGAAAAGACAGATCAAGAGCCGCTTCCAGCTGAACTTGGATAAAACCATTGAGAGCTGCAAGGCACAGCTGGGTGGGGACACACGCTGACTTCTTTCTGACTGACATTCAGTCATCGGGTGGCACGAGTGTGTGGGTGCTAAGATCTCCACTCACAGTGATGTGACTGTGGTTTATTTCCAAACTGGAACTTGTTTGTGTCCAGCTTGCCAGTTGTGAATGTGCATTCAGAGGCATGCTTGTTAGTTCGAGGTTTGAGTCTTTGTGCGTCTGTGTATTGGGCCTCTGTATCGAGTGTCGAACCCTTTACTTAAGAAAGTTTTCGGCCCTAACTTGGATAAAGTGGGTATTGAAGATGGAAGAAGAGATGGACATCAAGCTATTTTCAAAAAGTTGTTGAATGAGGCGCACAGTGTATGTTTTTTTTGAAGATGTTTGAAATCGCCGCTGTCTGTGTTGCAGGTATCGACGACATCTCTGTGGATGTGTATAAAGGTGTGGAGCACAGTGACTCAGAGGACTCTGATAAATCTGACTCCAGTGACAGTGAGTACGCCAGCGACGACGAACAGAAGACGAAGGACGGCCAAGACGCTGTGGCCAGTGAAGAGGCCCAGAAAGAACCGCAGAAAAGTAAGGTCAAAGGCCAGCCGGGCCTGGGCCCAGACGGGGAGGCCAAAGCTGATTTTCTTTCATCAGCCGAGTCTGCAGCAAGCAACACTGGTGCAACTGTGTCCGAGTCTCCAACCAAGGAGAAATTAAACAGCGATTCAGAGAAAGAAATCCCAGAGAAGACCAAAGCACCACCAGAATCACCTGCATCAAAGGAGAAGTGCCACATCAAACAGGAGACAAAGCAAACTGTGCCGGTGGAGGACTCTGATTCAGAGAGGGAGCTGGTGATCGACCTCGGAGAGGACCAGGGTGGCAAGGACAGGAAAAGGAGCAGAAAAGACAGCGCCACAGCTAAAGAGTCAGCTGCTGGTAAGCCTGAAGGTGAGACATTAAAGGTTCGATCCACTGAGCTTTCAGTTTTCATCTCTCACATTTGAACTGTGTTTTTTTTTTTCCCCCTGCAGGTAAAACCCAGACCACGTCAGCACTCCCATCTCAAACCAGCACAGCCCCCTCCACGCCCTCCAGTGTGTCCACACAGTCCACTGTGGCCATTCCTGTCACCATGGTGTCCTTCACCGCCCCCTCTCCGGCCACCATCAGCCTCACATCCGTGTCCAGCGCCACTGCAACCCCGCCTCCTTCCTCGTCCGCCTCCACCACTCCAGCTTTGAAAAAACAGCGCCCCCTGCTGCCCAGAGAAACTGTGCCAGTTGTGCAGAGGGCTGTGGTTTGGAATCCCAGCACCAAGTTCCAGACCTCGTCTCAGAAATGGCACATGCAGAAGGTGCAGCGGCAGCAGCAGAATCAGCAGCCTGCGGCGGCGGCGGCGGCGGCGCAGCCTGCGTCTCCGAGGCAAGGCCAGGCTCAGGCGTCGAGTCAAACGCAAGCAGCGGGAAATGGTTCTGCAGGAGCCGCCTCTTCGTCTGCACAGAGCACACGCTATCAGACCAGACAAGCTGTCAAAGGTGAACAACACGGCTGTGAATGCATTTTCAAAGAATTAACATCAAACAGTGTACGAGCCTGTATCCATGTTCCACTTATATGGCACGATGAGTTAATTGAAAAAAACAACTTTTTTTTTTTACTTTAAAAGTACACAATATGCTTATATTGCTCTTAATATCTTACTGTAATATATTGCTTCTCTTCCTGTCGCCCAGCTGTTCAGCAGAAAGACGCTCCACTCAGCACCACCACGTCCGCGGTCACCCTGGTGTCCAGCAGTCCCGTTGCCATCATGGCCGCGTCCAGTTTAGGCACCTCTGCCTCGACTTCGCCGGGAGCCACAGACCTGTACATCCCCACCGCCTCAGCAGACGTAGCTGCAGACATCGCCAAGTACACAAGCAAAGTCAGTCATTTCACCGTTCCATTTGATTGTTTTTTAAATAACTTTTTTTTAAAATGGCATGATACGTGGTCCTCTCTCGTTTAGATAATGGATGCGATCAAAGGTACGATGACTGAAATCTACAATGACCTTTCAAAGAGCACTTCCGGGAATACAATAGCGGAGGTAGGAGTTCACACTTGCTACTTTAGTGGCTGCATTCTGTTCGCATCAGCGTTTCTTATATTTATTTTCTTATTCTAGCCTTCCCATGTGCTTTCCTCACAGATACGACGTCTGAGGATCGAAATAGAAAAACTGCAGTGGCTACATCAACAGGAGTTGTCAGAAATGAAGCACAATCTTGGTGAGAAATTCGTCAGCCAAGAGATTAATCAGCAATCTTCTTGAGTGACGAGTTGTACGTGTTTTCTTCAAACTAGAGCTGACGATGGCGGAGATGAGGCAGAGTCTGGAGCAGGAGAGGGAGAGGCTGGTGTCTGAGGTGAAGAAGCAGATGGAGGTGGAGAAGCAGCAGGCTGTGGATGAGACGAAGAAGAAACAGTGGTGTGCCAACTGCAGAAAGGAGGCCATCTTCTACTGCTGCTGGAACACGAGCTACTGCGATTACCCATGTCAGCAAGCCCACTGGCCTGAGCACATGAAGTCCTGCACGCAATCAGGTAACACTGTTAATATCATGCTGCTGATAAAGCTCAAAAACTCCTGTCTTTCTACCCGGTCTGGACGTCGCCAGTGATGTTTAATCACCATCAACATTACTTATGACAGTTTCATAAATTTGAAGTATTTTTCTTTGTTCTGTCTGTAGCCACAGCCCCACAGCAAGAACCAGAGACTGAACCAACAGCAGACCTCCCAAACAAAGGTTTAGGTCAGACTAGCAGTGGCCCAAACTCTCTCAGAGACCCGCCAGCCTCAGCACCACCAGACAAAGACTGTGAAGTGGAGAAGAGCACTGACAGTGTTGCTGTGACTTTGTCGTAACCAACATCACCATACTTGAAAATGTAAATGTATATGTTGTTTTTTTCCCCCCACTATGCTATTATAGTGGAATGTGTGTATGTAAATTGTTTGGTTCAGAAGATTGCTACAAATTGATAATCGAAATGCTCTTTTTATTTATTTTTATTTGTTTTTCTGAGCTCACACACCCTGCAGTGCACAGTGGGATGAAAAAAAACAAAATAAAACTGATAGGTAACACTAAACACATATAGAGGGCAGTTAAAATCCATTTAGCATATTCACACACTTTACTGATCTGTACAGAGAGCTGTTAGTATAACGATCTTAAAAGCATGCTACAGTATGACAATACATAAATGGTGTAATAGACAACAGTTTACGACGGGAGAAATGTAACCGATGTTTATGGACCATCTCTGATGTAGCTCAGAGGAAATCTGACAGAAATGTCTGTATATTACTCTTTTGTATGTTGTGTTAATTTATTTGTAATTCTGGTGTTGCTGGTTGTATACTGCAAAGACAATAACAAATACACACATTTAAAACAAGCTGTGCTATGATTACACTGGGACCTACAGGTACCCACAACTTCAAGTTGAGTGACAGAGATCTTGACTACTCGAAATACACAGATTATAGATAACACCGTCATAAATTATTGTTTTGCTGCAAACGGTAAAATGCAAAGTCTTGGCACTGTCATTATTTAGTTGTCTCAAAGTTTATCAGAATATTGTGTGTCTTGGTTTGATGGTCACAGTGAGATGTCATGGGTTAAAAAACTGGCCGGGTTCTGTGTGGAGTTTGCATGTTCTCTCTGTGTGTGTGTGAGAGTTCCTGCAGGTACTCTGGTGTTCTCTCACCTTCCCAAAATATGCATGGGTGGTTAATTGGTGACACGAAATTGCCCCTCGGTGTGAATGTGTGGTTATCTGTCTCTCTGTGTTTGCCCTGTGATGGACTGGCGATGTGCCCTGCAACCCTGCACAGGATAAAGATATCCCACATCCAATATACAAGCTGAATGGTTAAATCGGTGGATGTATTATTTTAGATATAACAGGGGACTTGTGGTTTATCACATAGAGTATTCTGTACACCATACATGGAAAAAACCACATACTTAAAGGTGTCTTACATTCTGCAAAAGGATATTTTCTATGAAAAGTTAATTTTTATTGAAAGAGCATCATATACAACAGAGTCATCTCAAAGCACTTTTACAGAGAATAGTCTCAGAACTATATATATATATATATATATATATATATATATATATATATATATATATATATATGTTTTAAGCGTAATGCTTGCAGGAACTGGAATTTGAAATAAATTTCTTATTCTGGATGTAGATGAACTTGCAGCCCTCAAAGCAAAACGAACCCCACACCCGGTGTTATTGAGCCTGCTGTTTAGTCCTCCAGCCCAGCAGGGGCGCTGTAGAGCACATTATTAGCTTACTGAGGACTGTCAGCCATCTGCCGCAGTCAGTTCACACGAACGGAAAATGGAGGATTGACCGGAGAAAGAGCGAGGGCATACCATCGGTATTCCTAGTTATTAGGTGGGTAAACTGCAAGTAGTTAATATTTCAATCGCATAATGTATTTTATTGTAACACTACAGTGGTTGGGCCCGTGCAGATAACCGAGATCCGTATATGATTGATGTTAGCTAACGTTCACCTATCTTCTGTTATATAAAAAACTAGACTTCGTTTTCTTCCAGGAAAAAGTTTCGTATTCGCACACGTTATGACTTTCCGCATTTGTTTGATCTTTGAGGGTTGTGTAAAAATTGCATTTAGATCGGAATTGTCTTAGCATAGCCATGCTCGCTGTAGTTCGCCATCGTTAGCTCTCGTGGGTAGCAGCTAGCTAGCTGCGAGCGCACGCTCAATTCCTCGATAAAATGAACTATTCCAAAAAATGTGGACATGGAGGATTTCAATCGATCTTCGTAGTAATGAAAAAACTTTTCGGACGACTATTTAGTCGACCATTTATCCACCTAAATAAGATACGGGTTGAAATCGAGTGATTTGGCGCAATGTTGATTTGCGGTGTTTCGGATGAAATTGTTTCCTTGTTAAGTGGTGACCCTATGGCGTCCATTGTCGCTGGTAACTGCGGATGTTAAAACGGGACAGGAATCAGCAGCTTTCTAAGCGAACGCTGTTAAAATGGCTTTACAGCAAAGTCTCAAAAGTGTCGTACCACTCTTAGGTCTTACTTTAACAGCCGGAACTAGCGTACGCTACAGGCGGACGGTCACCATTTACCAAGGAAACCACTTAATCCGAAACAACGGCCATCGGCGGAATCGGGAGTGCTGGAGGTAGACTTGTTACGTAACGTTGTGGTGTCTTGAGTTCCAGCTAACGTGAGTATTGCTATCAAATGGGATTGATTCTATAGCAAAGCATTAACGAAATAGATGTTGAAAGTTTGCGTCTGTCGTGCGCACGAAGGCCCGCTGTTGCTACCCCGTTTAGACGTGAACCTGCAACAACCAGGCCCGATTACGCCCATTTCGCTCTGCTAACATGTCCATATTCATAACCACCTTTGTTTTAATCGTGGTAAATCGACTACATTTTTTGGAAATATGTGCGTTATTGATGAGTTTTGATCGTCGTCGCGGCCTCCTCCCATCTTTCTTGGCTACAGTGGTCGTCTCATTCACGTGGCACGTTGTCGTGACCGCACTCACGGTTTTGGCAGTCCTCGTGCGTTTTCCCTCGGTGTTGTCCGTGTCCCTGCACATCGTTTTAATTATGTATTGTCCTTTGGCCAGTTATATTGTTTCCGGTTACCGTAAGGATTCAATCTTATCCTCAGATGAAACTGCCAGTATTTGTTGGAAACGCCCCGCCTGTGTGTTCTGCTCAGTCATTTCGTTTGTGTTTTGGTGTTTAGATCCTCGCCTGCACGATTGTCCTGGTGATTAATGTAGCCCTGTTTGCGAATGTTAAACTGGTTGTGCAGTTGAACTGCACACTCCCTTTATTCCTACTATTGATTAGATTTGTCTTGTTTGTCTGAAGTGCAGAGCGCTTCGATCCTAACTTGCATTTTCCTCTTTCTGGCAGAGCCTTTAACCTGCACCGATACTGATGAGAAGTCTTTGTTTTGCCTTAGGAAGAGCTAAGCTTCAGGTAAGGATGTTTTCTTTCTCACTATGTGTTATGTCAATGAATGGTAGCTAAACTGAGGAGATGCATTTGATTTAAACTGAGATTGATTCTGGTAAATCATCAAAATGGAAAACGGTCCATTTGCAGGACATTTTGGAAGCTTTTTGATTGGCATGACAAATACTTTAACAGAGAACGTATATTATCATTGTAGTCAATCTGTTTGAAAATCAGGCCTCCATCTTCTGTGGTGAGGGAAATATGTCCTCAATAGAGTCAGAATCATGTAAGAAGTTCTCTGAAAGTATCTTGTATAAAATAAAAACTTCAAGTCTGATCTCCAAACTTCATGGTGCTGCTATTGTTTAGTGTACAAGCTTTTTGTGCTTGTTGTTGGCAGCTTATTGGGTTTATTTAGATGTTTTTTGCTGCATTATTTGGTCATTTGGTGGTGGTAATTAGGTAGAGGAAATAGTTGATAGTAGTAGAAAGGCACCGGTTGGGGAAGGGCACACAGTTCTCAGCAGACAAAGACATACAATTCTCTGGAATGTCCATCTTTACTGATCACTCTGATGCAAAAAAGAAAAAAAATCGCTACATTTGTTTATTTATCAGAGTGTCACCTAATGCATTTATGTCCTTTTCAGTTTTTCTGGTTCATTATTTCAGTTTCATTTATGGCATTTTCATGCAACACTCAACCCTGAAAAACGTTTTCAACACACTATACAGGGGTAGAAAACGCCAGGCCTCAGGTTTCAATGTCCTGCATGTTTTCTTTATCTCTCCCTGCTTCAATGTGATCTTCATGTCTTCATCAAGCTTGTAACGAAGCTCAGTAATGAGCTCTCATTGGAGTCTTGTGTGTTGCAAGTGGGAGAGACCTGAAACATGCATTACAGTGGCATTTGAGACCTGGAGTTGTCTACCACTGCACTATTAACATACTTGTATATTTTTTTTTCCTCCATCTTAACTGGAAGTCACATCCTGTTTGCAGGATTTGGCGAGGACGGTGAGCGAAACAGAAGAATGTGGCCGAAAAATTTGTAGAGGAGGCTGATAAATCATCAAAATCCGTGATCTACTGTTGCAAACAGAGATGCCCGTGGAAGTGACAGACAACTCCGAAAGCCGCTGTCCTGTCCGTCGAAGTGGCAGACAGCCCAAGCGTACTGACAAACTCGAGGAATTTCTCTTAACCACCAAAAGAGCGACAAGAAGAAGCGCCCCGGCCGGCCTTGAAAGTGGGGATCCGCCTTCCCAAACTCCAACTGACGCTGAAACCGCCTCCGAGGCCAGCTTCGATGGGGACGCCGCGGTTTTAGACGACAAAGTAGATTACCCTGAGAGGAGGACAAGAAGTAGCACACGGAGTCAGACTCAAATGAAAACCCGAGGCGGTAGGCAGACCAGAGGACGCAGTCGAGCTGCTGCCAAAGATGACGGGAGCTCAGAGAATGAGGACGACAGCATAAATGTTGTCAAAAAGGAGATCAGCAAGGAGGATCAGGATGGAGAGGTTGACCCCAGCTCTAAAGAAGGCAATAATGTCTCACAGACTCAGTTAGAAAAGGACTCTGATAATAAAGAAGCAGCTGAGGAGAGGAGCCAACCTGGAAGTAACAATGAGAAAGATGAAGTGAAGGAGGAGCCCCATGAGCAGACGAGCGCCGCTGCAACACCGGCGAAAAAAGGACCGATAAAGACATACATTAACAAAAAAAGAGCAGTGAGGAACGCCACGTCAGCCGCTGCGTCTCCTGCTGTCTTGGAAACAAAACTCAGGGCTAACCAAAGTGCTGTCAAAACCCGCAAGCCACAGGCGCAAGATGAAGAGGACGACGAAGACGACGACGATGATTCTTCCACATCTTCCTCGTCTTCTTCAACCGAGTCCGAGGATGGAGGCTACGACCCCAACGCACTTTACTGCATCTGTCGTCAGAAACACAACAAACGGTATGTTCCTCCATGCATGATGACGTTACTTAAGATAAGTCTTGCCGTTGTCATTTAGAGGACATCCAGATGGTTGTCCTGCTTGAATGTATGAGTTTCCTCCTTTCAGCTGTGACCACTGTTGGATTCTTTTTGATTTTCTGCTCAGGTGTAGATGTAAAAGGGGTGCCAGGCAAAAAGGTTTGATGACCATTGCATGTTTGAAATTCCTGCGCTCCGTAGGTTCATGATCTGCTGTGACCGCTGTGAGGAATGGTTCCACGGGGACTGTGTAGGCATCACTGAAGCTCGAGGGCGCCTGATGGAGAGAAATGGGGAAGACTACATCTGCCCCAACTGCACGGCCAAGAAAAACCAAGTGGTCAGGCCTGCTACGTCGTTCCTTTCCACCAACTCCGAGGCTGGAAAGGCCAAACCTGACGCTGCTTCTCCAGTCGGCGCTGCTGCTATTGCGTCTTCTGCAGTCACTCCTACAAATACAAACGCGAGCGGAGCGGTGTCCGGTCTGTCAGCTGCACAGGTCGTAGCAGCAGCTACACCTTTGGCTTCAGCAGGACCTGAAGAGAGGGGGTCCGAGGACATGGGCATCAAAGGCAGGATAGAGAAAGCTACCAATCCAACCGGGAAGAAGAAGATCAAGATCTTTCAGCCGGTAGGTCTTAGCAACTGGCGTCAAACACTGTTTTTCATTTGATGGTTGTTTTCAGTGATTTGCATTGTCTCACTTTGTGCTCCATCGTGCTGGGAATTACTTCTATTTATGAAATACTTTGATGGCAGAATCGCCTTAGATAAACTGCGGAGTCGAGTCAGTACATGGATAAGGAAACAATTTCATGGGTGACTCCTTAACACACATTTACTCTTTGAAATAACTATCTCTGAGAACTATTTTTCATGAACTATAATCAATATGTCAATGTGGTGATTTGTGGGCAAAGTGACCAGTAGATTTGCTATCATATCAAACTTTACACAGCAGGTGAGTGGCTGCAGATGGGAGGGAAGCGTCTGCTTTTACTTGTGTGCAAGGAAAGCAAATCCTGCAGGAGCTTCACAATAAAAGCCTCTTGCTAGCTTTGCTCTTACAAGGTGTTGAATATAAGAAAGAGGCCAGTTTCTTGTCATTGATCACTGACTTTCTGATGTTCCCAGTATTTAAATACACGCTAACTATAAATGTGTGTAATAAATTACCAGCCTCTGCTGCTTAAGCATTTTTATTGTGCTCTTTAAATGTTGTATTGAAAATATTTCACAATAAATGCAAAGGTCAATGTTTGAGGAACAGAATCTTTATAAAGAGAATCAAATTGATACAATGCAGAGTAACAGATGGTTGATCACTCCTCGAACCTGAAAGCTTCAGCAATAATGTTGTACAGATTTTTCAGTGAATTGGGGCAGTAGTGTGTAAAATATCAGTGCCAAGCATTAGCTGTTAATGTTATTTTGTACTGACTTGAAGCAGGCAGTGCAGCAGCCAGCTGAGCCTAAAGCAGACCCGAAGGCTGCAGCGACAGTGGAAAACAAGGCCTCGGCTTCAGCAGACCAGAGAGCCGCGGCAGACACGGAGCAGAAGATCGCTTCCAACGTGGAGGTGAAAACCACCCCGACGGAGGAAGCCACCGAGGAGGAGTCCTCTCTCCCCAAATGCATCGGCCCCGGCTGCGACAACAACGCCCAGCCAGACTCGGTGTACTGCGGGAACGACTGCATCCTGAGGCACGCCGCTGCAGCCATGAAGTCCATCACGGACGTCAAAGAGCCTCAGCAGAAGACCAACACTCAGAAAAACAAGTCCACACCACAGGTAACACGGACGCCTGAAAAGAGTTGATAACATGACCGGGAACACCTTTCACCCAACGTGATACAGTGTAGCTCTCATCAAACCTTTTATTATGTTACAACAAGTACAAATAATTCTGCTCTCTTGATTTAAAGAGGTGTACTCTATCAAAAAGTGAAGTTTAAGCAGCAGGAGAAGAAATGGAGCGTGAGGCTAAATATAAAAGTGAATTGGTCAAAAAGGGTGTGCCAATATGGCTTCTTTGACACAACGGACAAAATAATAGTGAGGTGAAGGGCCTGCCTGAGTTTACAATGGTTAAAATGAGGGAGCCACAGGGTGAGCGGTTTCTCTGCTCCCAACACACCTCAATCAGACCAAGTGAAACGAGCTGTTAATTTGATGCAGGTGTTTCTGAGCAGGTGAGTCTCTAAATCCTGCTCTGCAGTTTTTCCTCTGTCGTCTTCTGCTCAGGCCGACAGCACACCTTAACCACTAATGTGAGTCTGATTAGGCTTCTGATGATCCCGAAATGTTTTAGATTTCAGGTGAGTTTACACAACAAAAACTGGACAAATGAACCTCTGAAAATAAAACGTGTTAATTGTAATGAGTTTCCATGCTTGTGTAACAGTGTGGCAGTAGTTGTGATGCTTTTCTTTTAACTGCAGTCGGCGGGGATTTCCTGCACTTCTGTTATGTGTCAGAATGGACAGCCAGAAGCTTGTTTGGGACAAACTTTCAAGTAACTGCAAATGACTCTTGATTTTACTGTTTGTTGTTTAATCATCGCAGTCTCAGTCAAGTTGTTGCTGTCTTGTGTGATTTTTGTGTCTTTGTGGACTCTTCTCTTCAAGACCCTTCATAGGTGGAGGTTTTTATGTTAAAAGGCTCAGTGTGCCAGAGTCAATAGAATTCCACTAGCAGAAACGACACACAGCATCCAGAATGTCTTTAGTGGTGTATCACAGCCTAAACTATTAGTTTTGAATGGTGTTTCTTTTTTTTTTGTGTAGATAGTGAGCAGGTCTCCATTCTAAAAGCCCACTGTCTTCATCTTATTTTAGTGGATGGAAGTTCTACCAAGCTATTCATATGTGATAGAAACGTCGTTCCTTGCTGCTGGACTCAAGGCTCTGAAAAAACAGCTACTTAAATGGATGCCAGTAAAATGTAGCTGCTGAGAATAGCTTCGGCTGTTTCCACATATATTTGGGTCAAGCCAAAGGCAGCCACACCAGTAAAAAAGATGCAATGTTTCAATTTTCAACTAATACGGTCCCTTCTCACATATGCTTTTCATGACCGCGCAGAGCAGCCGCTCTAAACAAGGGAAGTGTGGGGTATCCATGACAACCAGGCGGAAGTTGTTGTAAAACCAAAACAGCCTTGCTCAGGACTCTGAAGTCTCACGTGACAGTCATGCATTACGGTCTTTTGTCACACACTCACGCCACACATTGTATTTCTCACACTGAAAAAAAAAAAATACTGGTAAATTTTGCTGGTGCGCCGCTGCTATGGAACCGCAAAGAGTCAAACACGTGTGCAAGCTTGTCACTTACCTGTCAATCAAAAAAGGAAAGGGGTGAGGCTAAAATCGCGCAACAGCCAGTGGAAAAAAAGGATTTTTATCACGTGAGTCTGCTCGAGAGTGAGCAGCAGAGACTTCCTTCTATCCACCATTATAACGTGATCACTTTCCCGGGATTGAGCTGATTACGGGTGCCTGTGTAGTTCATAAAGGCGCAATATCTAGACTTTGGGTCGAGCTAAAGGCGGTGCGCTTTCACAAATCTGCCGCGCCGCACCCCAGGTCTATCCAAGCCGCTCCGAGACCCCCCCCTTTCAGTCGCTCTCGGGGCGGGTGAGTTAGAGCGAGTGGCGCTTTCACACCAAACCCAGTTGTGCCGTGCTCGGTCCAAAAACTCTGTTAGGTCCAGCTAAAGTGGGTAAGTGTGAAAACACCCTTGGAGACGGTATACAGAAATGCAGAGGGTCCTACAGATGACGACTGTTAGAATAGCAGTGATTTGCTGTTAACACTGGAAAACCGTGCTCCAAGAGGAAGGCTGGTATTGATTTGTTTGCCAGAGCCCTGTTGAACTGTCACCAAAAAAAATCAGAGCTTCAAGTCAGTAAAATGGCTGATTTTGCCTTTCTTCTCCCCCCAGAGGAGTGGTGCTGGTGGCAAGAGAGCCCAGAAGACGGCCCGGGACGAGTCGGACAGCGAGGACGACGTCAGCCCCGATCCAGACGAGGACGACGAAGACAAGCATGCCGTGGAACACCCGCCGCCGCCCGCCACTGCGTCCTGGTCCAGCGACCATAATTACATTGCAGTGACACCAGAAAAGACTGCACCCATATCATCAACCGTGTTAAACAAAAAGTGTATGTATCTCTTTGAAGGTTCTGAGCGGTTCCTGAAACCACAGTGCTGCTCCTCTGTTCCACATGTAGTCACTGTCCTGCTAACGCTTTTGGGGAAACAACTCAAACTTGTCTGTGCACTAGTTTTTCCCACATCATGTGTGAAATTTTGGGAACATTTGGAAAAATGCAAAAAGAGAATGTTAATGAATTCCTGGCAGCTGGAGAGCAGGTAAGTTTGGTAAGTATTCGGTGATTTGTAGGCGTTTATGTTGAGCGCTCCCTCAACGACACACAAGATCATTTCATTTGGTACTTTCTATTATGTGGCTCGAGGTGGAGCCTTTCCAGCTGGACATTTGATGATCATATAAGGAACATCTCTGCTTCTTTAATATTGGAGAGTTTTTTGGCAGCAGCTTATAAGTTGGCCAGCAAATGTCTGAAGTGAGCAGTTTCTCCAATTGGCATCCGAATGCGTCACGTTTTGAATCCAGAAGGTTTAAAGGCAGTGCTCTCAGTGAAAGCTGAAGAAGCCATGCTGAAGACGGAGAGATCTGAGTGGAATGGGCTTGTGTGCGCGTCTGGGGTGAGATTTGACCTTGATTCGTTTGCTTGTACGAGTTCCTGAACTTCCCGGGTTCGTCACCTCTGCTGTTGGTCACAGAACCGATCCCTCCCTCCCTCCTTCCCTCCAGCAGGTAGGTGTTCGAGTCCCGTGTTCATGAGGTCAATGAACATGGCTCATTTCTGCAGGTTGTGTTTTTAATTGCCCTTCATTTTGTGGCTGTCAAGCTGTGTTCTCCAAAGTTTTTGCTTCATATTGAACACAAATCATCACTTCTCCAAACTGGCTTTTAAATAAAAGGTGAAAAACAGATTTTTGGATGGCTCAGTTGATTATGTTAGCACTACTGGCTCGCTGTAGGAAACCCTCACCAGTTCAGCGCGACATACAGAGCTAGCAGACGTGCACATATACCCGGACACGCGGCGCCCGGCAGCCTCTGGGATGGTGGTGAGGACCCTCTTCCGTGAAGACCAGAGAGCAGCAGACGCGAGGAAGACCGCCGCTGAGAAACGGAAGCTGAAGAGCTGAGCCTGGTGACGACCACCGCAGAGAAGAGGATCCAGCTTCAGACGTTTCTGCTACACATTTGGCTCCTGATGGGATTGGAGACGGGGATTAGGAAGCTGGTTTTGAATTGACGATTGATTCCTGTCGGCTCTAATATTTGATAAGGGCTAAAGGAAGAAGCTATGACAGAATTTAGTTTAAATATGTAAATTCTCACTTAAAAAATGAGCTTTTGGTCATTGGATCCATTGTGTGACATTTTGATAGTTGCTGTTTTGAGTTTTTCTCAAGCCAGATTACTTTTATTGCTTTTTCTGCTTTAATGTTGTTGGAGCACAAACTTGTGGTATAGAAATGAAGTGGGCTTTATACAACCAGTGAAGGTTTGATTTGCAGAGGAGTGTTCGGAGCTTTTCCATGAGTTTTGGTGCAAAGTGATGGTTGCATTTAATTTTATTGTGCCTGAAATCTGACAGATGTCAGTCATGAGGCTTCCTGTACATGTCCCATGACTGTCATATATGAGATCCTTCGCCTCTGGGTCAGAGGTCATCCTGTTAATGAGCGGCTGTGTATCTTTTCTGAAGAAATGCAAGTACTCTGAATGTTAAGGAAAATGCTAACTTTAAACTAGTTATTTCAATATCAGATTTATTTTTGGTGACTTTGGGTCAACTTTCCCTTTTGTCCTCTGTTAGTGACATGAAGGTGTTGTGGCATCAAGGCAGCTTCTTCAGGTGTCACGTCGCACATTCAGATGAACCGTATCGTCATGATGTTTTCTCTCAGGTTATTAATCCTAATGGGTTCACTGGGAGTTTCCACAACATGGCTTGTGCCCGAATGGAAATGTTTATTCAAATGAGTCGGCCTGTTCTACAAGGTTCTCCTTGATTCCTCTGGAGAGCGAGGAACGTCCCCCCTCAGAACCTGGATGAACTGGGTGGATCTGCTGTCCTGGATACTAATAAATAGGGAGCATTTTCCATTTGTGGTCAACTATGTGTGTTTATTTTAGGATTGACTGTAAAGTGCACAAACATGAATCTTTCTCTTCTGGTCTTTATGAATGTTACCTTGTAAAGTTTAATCCTTCAGAAATGTGGACAACGATATGTGGCTGCTATCTAGTGACATTAATGATCTGATCTCATTAACCAAAAAATGATACCAGCCCATTGGTCATTACCGATACTGTGTAAGCTGGCATATTCCTAAATCTAGGCTCTTGTTTTTTTTTATTTTCAGCATCTCCAAGAGAAGAGAAGCCAAGTGAGAAGGAGCAGAAGGAGAAGGACACGACCCCACCTCCTGGAAGGCCCTCCTTAAGATCTTCTTCACAGGCCAAAGGAAGCACGAAGCCCCCACCGATGAAGCCGGCCAAGGTTTCTCCGAAGGGCAAGAAGCCTCCGCCTCAAGCGGCGCCTTCGAAGGCATCCAAAAAACCTGCTGCAGCTTCGACCGCTGTTGCCACAAAGTCTAAAAAACCAGGCTCGACAGCGGCCCCGTCTCCTTTCCCCCCCGGCCCCATCCACGTCACCGGAGCGCTCCGAGTCACCAAGTCCAACTTCACCATTCCAAAGAAGCAGCCGCAGCCGCAACCGAAAGAGTCCAGCAGCAACAGTCCGTCCGGTTCATCGTCCAGAGTACCGTCATCTCCGGTCTCCTCGACTCCCCCCAGCCACTCCTCCTCCTCCAGACCTCCACATCCAGCGGTTTCCGCGCCTCATGTTCCCCCCATGCCGCCTCCACACAACAAACAGATGAGGACCAACATTCGCCGCTCGCTGACGGACATCCTCTACAAGAGGTAAGAGTTCCGCAAAGCACACTTTACAATACTGTCATGTTTTTTTTTTGACACTTGGAAGTACGTAAACATCTTAATTTGTTGTTGCTTGAAGGGTGAGTGACAGTGATGATCTGAAGATGACAGAGAATGAGGTGGCGAAGCTGGCATTCGCCATTGAGAGGGAGATGTTTAACCTCTGCCTCAGCACAGACAGCAAGTACAAGAACAAATACAGATCCCTCATGTTCAACCTGAAGGATCCCAAAAACAAAGTGAGTCAACACACACATGCACACGCTCCAGCAGCAGTTGTGGTGTTATAAAGTCCGTTTTGTGATATTCATAGATCTCCCCTTGTGTTTTTGTGTAGGGCTTGTTCTACCGGGTTATAGGTGGGGAGGTTACTCCCTTCAGACTGGTGAGACTAAGTGCTGAGGAGTTGCTCTCCAAGGAGATATCTGAATGGAAAAAACCTGAAGCTGCTGAGGTAAATGCTGCTCTTTATTAAATAAGCCTTTTTTTGCAAGTCAGAGTGATGACTGAAGCATTTCTGCATGGTAGCAGCTGTTAACGTCCTTGTTCATATGCAGACTCAGTCTCCTGGCGCTAGAGCCCATTCAGGGCCGTCAAAAGTGGGCAACAGGCACGATTCCAGCTCCCACAGCGTCGATACAGATGATGCGCCGCCGACGTCTGATGCTGATGTATGTATCACTGGCACTGCTTCATCTTCTCACGTGGCTTCTGCTACAGTAAGTTGTGGCAAGCTGCTCTTCCTCACTTTTCTCGTCTTTCTTTTCAACTTGCATGGAGCTCTTTTTTATAGTGTTGCTGAGATGCCAGCTAGCCTGTCCTTTGCTCTTCCCTTTTTAAACTTTAACCTGAAGCTGGAGCTGTTCCACGACTGATCCTTAACCATTCATTTTAGCTAATGTGTAAACTCTGAAATGTTTATGGATTCACAGGACCAGGATGACTCTGGCTCCACGCCTTCAGTTCAGTCCTCCGCTGAGCCCAACAGTGGAAACAGCATGCCCGACGTTTTCAGCAGCATGCTTAAAGACACGACGGCTGAACACAAGGCTCATCTGTTTGACCTGAACTGTAAAATATGCACAGGTATGTAACAAGCTCGCATCAAGTGTCTGACTGAAACACTTAGAGGGAATTTGTTAATTAATTGCTGTATTAATTAATTGTATTATTGTATCTTGCACTTTAGGGCAGAAAATGGAAGATGAACCTGCAGCTAAAAAGTCCAGACTCACTAAAAAGCCTGAATCAAAGCCGCTTCGACAAGATTCACTTTCAAGGCCAGGAGACGTTTCTCCTGTCATCCATTCTCAAACCTCTGCAGCATCCCAGCACCAAGAGCCATCGACGCACCAGGCTTCAGCCTCGGCGGCCTACCAGCCCAGTGTGGAGCCGGCTGTTCCCGAATCGCAGCTCCAGCTTTATCAGGAGGACCTGAACATGATGGCTCCTCCAGCCCAGGCCCCGGCACCCGTGGCCCCCGCCGTCTCCTCCGTCACCATCACTCGCAGAGATCCCCGCATGGCCAGGCACAGCTCCGGGGTGACGGTCAGCTTCCCCACCGCAGAAAAACCCACCACCACTGCAGCCGAGATGCCTCCAGCTCCAGTTATCACTTCGGTTGAGGTTGGACCAAAAGCCCCCCTGCCGCTGCCTCCAGCTCCCCCGCCTCCAGTGGCTACAGCCAAACTAGCAAAATCAAGGTGTTTGATCTCCTCCTACTTCAACCTTCCTAACATTTTTCCTGAATGTTTTTCTGGTCGCTCAACACGAGGGTAAAAAGTCTACTGCATGACAGTTATAGTCGAAAAACAGACTGTTGTACGTGTACATTGAGCATTGATTGTTAGGTTTTAGTGTCAGTACGTGTCTAAAATGAGAATGATTGTGTTTCTCTTAGTTCATCTGAGCCTCCTCCCGAGGGGGAAACGGCAATCTTCCTCCATGGTCAAGACAAAATCTGGAAAGGTTTCATTAACATGCCGTCAGTCGCAAAGTTTGTGACCAAGGCGTACCTCGTCTCTGGAGCCTTTGAACACCTGAAGGAGGTAACTTTTATCAAAGCAGACGTTTCGTTTTTATTCAATCTTCAGAATTTCTAGTCTTTGTCAATAGTGAAACTCAGAAATAGATTGAAGTTTTCTCCTTGTCGTACAGGATTTGCCAGACACGATTCAAGTCGGAGGCAGGATCTCGCCGAACACAGTGTGGGACTACGTTGGGAAGCTTAAAACGTCTCTTTCCAAGGTTTGTTCTTGCAAATGTGAATAGATATTTCAAATTTAAATGTAATATGTTTCTTGAAGACATTTTCCCCCTCCATCTTGCAGGAGCTGTGTTTGATCCGTTTCCACCCAGCGACAGAGGAAGAGGAGGTGGCATACGTCTCTCTCTTCTCTTACTTTAGCAGCAGGAAGCGATTTGGTGTGGTGGAAAAAAACAACCGCCGTATCAAAGACCTCTATCTCATCCCACTGGGCTCAAAGGACCCATTACCCTCCAAATTATTACCATTTGATGGGCCAGGTAAGGATTTAGAGGATTACACAAAACCAAATTGTTACTTGAGTGTAATAGAATTTTTTGCTAAGGTGTTATTTTCTGTCTCTCTACTTGTGGTGAGTATGATTATCATGAGGCTATTCACAGAGTTGAACTGTAGAGGGCGCTGGCGCCCCTTGTTGTGACTTTGTGCATGTAACAGCTTCTGTCTTGTGTATCTGACTTGTATCACACGTTTCCAATAAATAAAGTTTGAATAGAGGGTTGGTGCCATTTCAGGCCGGTCTCAGCCTGTTGTTTCTTCAGACTTGACCCAATATGAACATTATTGAATGCATTGTAGTCAATACATTTCTCTGAAGTAAGCTGTCAGTCACTGAGCCGCTGTTCACATACCTGCTGCACCTCTGGAGTATAAACACCAGATGTTCCGACACCTGTCCTCACACCCGAAGTGTCAAGGATGGACTTTGTAGACTGCAGTGTACCTGCCTCATATGACCAGTGCAGCTGTGGAAGTTAAAAAGGTCATTCATCTGTCAGAATACCATGAGAGGTCTGCCTGAGAAGATCCTGACATCTCTGTGATGATCGACACCAAACTGTTGCTGTCTGTCCTCAATGCATAATTTCTATTATAGATAGTTGACGTTTTGGAGTGGCTTCATTAGCATTTGGTTATGTCATAAAAACACAAGTCAGTGTCAAATTTAACAACTTTATCCCTATTTAAATGAAAACAGGAAGTTGTTGCACTGTTGTCACATTGAATTAAATAATACTGTGGAGAGGTGAAATGGCAGTAAAATCCTGGATGACCTTCATGTACCTGTATTCATTCTCTGTTTACAACTCTGTTTTATGGAAAAAAAATGTATTTCAAAGCTCTTTATCAATATTTTTCTTCTTTTTCATTTACAGGACTTGAACCAGCCCGTCCCAACCTCCTCCTGGGATTGCTGATCTGCCAGAAGGACAGAAAGCGTGCAGGTGCTCCCATAGAAACTGAGGAAAAGCGGTTGAAGATCCAGACAAAAGATGCAGACGACACTGGTCCTCTGAAAGATCCTGCCTCACTCAAAGCAGAAAGAAGCTCAAGGCAGAGTCTTGAAATCCCCTTCAGTACGACTCCTCCAGGGTCACCTCCGCCCAGCTCCGCTGAGATTTCGAGCAGCACTGCTGGCACCGCCTCAGTTCTTTCCCTGTTGTCCTCTATCAAAGCTCCAGCCTCATCCGCTGCCACAGGCAGGGACTCCCCAACATCTTCCAGCTCCATGGCAGCTGCAGCCAATGCCAGCCCCCTTCAGACCATTCTCAAGACTCTTTTTGGGAAGAAAAACTCAGACGCTTCCAACTCTCCGTCCGATCAAGGCGGAGAACAATCTGCTCCGACCTCTACGCTGTTGGATCCTATTGTGAGACAGTTTGCACAGATTTCTAAAGAGACATCAGTGGATGAAGATGAAGATGATAGACCGTACGATCCGGAAGAGGAATATGATCCTGGCCACGGCTATAATGAGCCTAAGAGGTCTACGGAACCAGTAACCAAAGCCGAAGTTTCTCAGCAGCCTGAAGTTGGATCAAGTGAAGCGGATGATGTGGCATATGACCCAGAAGACGACTCTATATTTGAAGAGGTCAAGATGACGGTTCCAGGTCAAGTGAAGGCGACACCTGAATGCATGGCTGATCCACAAAAGATTCTGGAGAGCCTTAAACAGATTGGGGACCAAATCCCCTCCAGCCCACCCACTAAGTCGCTTTTGGTGAACACTCAGCTACTTCAGCTTGGCAAAAAGGTTGAGGAACTAGTTAAATCCTCGTCAGTTGCTCCCTTGATCAGCCAACGACGAGATCCCAGGCAGATGAAGGATCCTCGCCAGGCCGATGACAGCAGGAAGTCATCAGAGGAGAAAGAGCAGACATCTGCTTCGTCGTCAGAGCCCGTCTCTCTGCCACAGCCTGTGGTAGAAGAGCCAAAGTTGCCTGTGACAGCCGAGGTGGCAGAGCCGCCACAAGACAAGGAGACGTCTCAGACTCCAGAGGAAAAGCAAAGCGAGACGTCATTGTTCCTGGACTCGGATAAGACAGAGGTCTCCATTCCTTTATTAGGAGAGGTGGTGGAACCTGATATGGAGGTCAACTATATGGATGAAAAAGAAGTAAAACCTGAGAAAACTGAGCCAATTGAACCTGAAACAGATCTGGACAAGTACAGTATTTGGCCTAATGCTGCCAGTATTTTAAAAGTTGCTGAGGAAACTGAGTATGAGATGAACAGCCAAGACACGCCAGCGAATAGCTATTTTAACGAGCCTACAAATACTTCCACAATAACGTCCGCAATCCCGGTACTTGCTCAAAGCACGATGGCCGATGCCCATTCACATCACATGCCACATCAAATGTCAGTGTCGCGCTTTGACAACGAGTACAGGCCCTCAGCTGACATTCCTTCACAGTCCAACTTCCCACCTTCCCATCCCATGCAAGGACAAAATCTGATCATGAGGCCTCCGCCAGCATCTATGATGCCATCCATGCAGGGTCTTCCCCCAATGTCGGCTCCTGTTTCAATGCACGGTCCTCCCCCACCCATGCGTGTCCCTCTCCCCGGACATGGCCGCCCTCCCATGCATGGTGACAGCAGTCAGCAGTTTGGCCCTCCTCCAACTTCATACACTCCGTATCAGAGTCAGTGGCCAGGACCTCAACCACAGCTGCAGCAGCAGCAGCTGCAGCAGCAGCCTCCTGGACCATCACCTCAAAATATTGTGGCACCCAGAGGACCACCTCCATTCCCTCAAATGGCTCAAAGAGGCCACCCTCCTCAAATGTTTGAACCATCCATCCAACCATCCATTCCTCCACAGCACATTGCACAACAAGGGCCCCCTCCAGGACTCTCCCTACCTCCTAATCTGGCTGGACAGGTCAACTTACCTCCACCAAGATTCAGTAGTCCTCTGCCACAGTTTAATTTTCCTGCCAACAGAGGCCCTCCACCGCCTTTTACAGCACTGCCACCTGGTCCCTTTGACAACAAGCTCCCCCCACCAAACCTTTTCCCTGGTTCCAGAGGTCCCGCTCCATCCCCCTATGGTGACCGTGGGACTCAACCTCCAATGGTTGACCAGCCTCGAGGACCGGGAGACCAATATAACAAAGAGCCTCCGAATATGTCCTTGCAAATGAATATGGACCAGAGTCCTAACACTCCCCATATCTTTAAAGATGGTCAGGGCAATCCACCAGGTCAACCCTACCGGGGACCTTTGCCTAACCAGTATGAAGACAGAAGAGTTGGACCTCGTAGTGGGGACGTCGGTGGACAGCTCTTCAGTCCACATAATCAGTTCGGAGGCTCCAGACTGTCATCCTCACCTCCGCACCGAGGATCATATGAAGAGCACCGAGGTCTTCTACCTCAGGACAGCAGACCTCACTCTTCTCAGCCCTTCAGAGGATCGGAGGGGTATCGCTTTGAGAGACTCTCTGATGAGAATAGACCTGTCCGTCACAGTGGGCCACTGCTGCCAACCCCTGCAGAGGCCCCACTCGTTCCCCCGAGTCGCATCGGTGTCCATAACTCTGACCTACACAGGGAGGACCGCTGGCGTCGCCACTCTCCTGAAATGAGGAGAAGGAGCAGCTCTACCCTTGAGGACTCTGAACCTCGCATTGGAGATCGTTTCAGTCGCTTCGAAGGAGGAAACAGAGAAATGGGTCCTGGCTCCTTGCAGCCGCCTGAAGAGAGACAGAGGGAGTTATCAGAGGACCGCCGTAGAGAAAAAGAGAGAGAAGCCCCTCACGGAGGGAGACCCTCGTGGGACAGAGGGCAGGGGAAGCGCTGGAGCCGAGAGCGAGAGTGGGACAGAGGCAGAGAGCGCGACAGGGAACGGGATCAGGAGCGGAGCCGAGAACGGGACCGCAGCCGAGAGCGAGACCGCAGCCGGGGCCGGGAAGGCGAGCGGCACAGGGAGACCGAGGGAGAGCGACACAGGGATCAGGACCCAGACAAGAGGAGAGACAATCGGGACAGAGACAGGGAAAGAGAAAGGGACAGAACCAGGGACTCGGACAGGAGAGACAGCGACCGTGACAGAGCGAGAAATCGCGACCGAGATCGGGAACGTGATCGCGACAGGAAACGGGACAGATCCAGAAGCAGAGAGCGGGACCGAGACCGGGATCGCGGTAAAGACCGGACCAGGGACAGAGACCGAGACAGGGACCGAGAAAGAGATCGGGACAGAGACCGGGAGAGGGACAGGAACAGAGACAAGGAGAAGGAGCGGGAGAGGGATCGGGACAAAGACAAAGACAAAGATCGACGAGAAAAAAGCAGAAGCAGGGAAAAGAAAGAAGAGAAAAAGGACAGTAAACATGATGCGCGCAAGGAGAGTGATAAACCTGCAGAGAATGTGAAAAAGGACTCATAGCTGCTCTTCTTGGACAACGTGGCTCTAAAACTTTTCGGGAGGTGGGAAAAAAATCATTGTCGATGTTCAGTATTTGGTAAAATTTTCACAGATGTGTTCTTACAAGAACAAAACACATTTGACTGTTTTTTTTGTCACTCGAAGCTTTCAGAGTTTATTACTGTTGAAGCGCAAAGAACTGAGACATTTTAGTTGCTTGTGTACAAAACGTGTAAGTAGGCTATTCAGTCTGTGTCCCTTGCTGAAGCAATTTTTTTTAAGAAAACAATTGATTAACACACTATTTGCAATGTGTACATATGAATGTATTTGTGTATATACTGACGTTTTTAATAATGATTTTCTAAGTAGAGAAAAAAGCCATATATCCGAGATGCGATGGTTAAGGCAACACTGTCAAGACACAAATGTGTGTATGTGTGTGTATCTTCAGTAGCTTTGAATTAAAGGACTTCTTATTTACAGTATACATCCCATAAATGGTTGTTGATGATTGTCCTAATTTTGTTTCAGTTCAAACGATTAAACCTGTTTGATGAAGTTTTTCCTGTTTTGTTTTGAATGGTTCTACATTACTGCGCTTCCCATTCAAAAAAAATCTACGGCGGTTTTCTTTTCAGGAATGGCTACAGGTGGTCCCTTTAATATGAAATATTAATCAGCCGTGGTTTACAGCCACTGCAACCAACGTACGAAGGCAGGAACTTTCAGAACAATATAGCAGCGTCTCAGGTTTGCACTTGATCCTTGTGTCCAGTTTTAATCATTGATGCTCCTCTCAGGGTCCAGATTGGAAACCGATCGTCTAATACTGTGGATTTATACTCTTCTGACCTGGGATCGTCAGGGAAACGGTATTTTATAAACATTTCTTCAAAAAAATGCATATTCCCAACAATTTAAAGGTATGAAATTTAGTTGGCGATCACATTTTCAACCTATAATAGTGTTTTTGATGTTAGTCTTAGAATGACAAATATGTTGCTGATTTTTCTTGATATTTAAACAAAAGGCTTAAAGATGGAGAGCTAAAAAGGTAAATATAAAGTATTTAATAGGATTTCACCCACTTTATTTGATGATCTGATATGTTAATGTCAGATTGCTAGCTATCACAGGAATTTCATTAATTCCCCATAAACCTCTAAGTTCGACACTGCAGTGGGAGGTCACCACTCTAATAACTGACCAGCAGTAACTCACCTGTCCCTAAACGCAATGTAGAACCGTCAGTAGCAACTTTGTTTTTATTCAGTTTGGTGTGCTGGTTTTGAGTCCCCACACTGTAAATCTGTCTTTCATTGTCAAAAAAAACCGTCTGGCTGGTAAAAGTATCCTGTTACTGTCTAAACATAATTTGATTCCTATAATTACAAATAAAAACACAAGTGATCATTTCTAATGTATAAAAAGAAGACAAATTTCACAAACTTTCTTTGAATTTTTTACTTATTGCAGTGATTTTATCTACAATCAATGAGCTCTTCAATGTGACATGTTTCCACTTGTACAAGTTGGATATCTTGACAACCAAAACTGCTGTGGAAATGAATGTAAAGTTAAAAAGTTAAAAACTCAGAAGGAAAACTAACTGTGCTACTTCAAGTGACAGCCTGACAAACCACGGTTGAAACTAAAGGGAAGACTTTGAATGCACTGTTGCGGATGCTTATTGAATTCCCATAAACGAACCACCCCACCACAACCCACAAAAACCAAAACAAAACATAAAGCGTTAAAACAAACAAACAAAAAAAATCATCAAACACTAACACTGAGTAATCAAAATACTTTTTAAAAAAGTTTTTTTTTTTTTTTTAAGGGAAATAAGTCCAAATCCCCCCCAAAAAAACTATGACTAGCTTGAAAAAGCTGACTTCTGGTGACATCTTTATGGTACTTGAAAATTCACAGTAATAGGCTATAAGTAAATAAAAACAAGACATTTTGGGGTGAAAAAAAAAACTTAATTGGTCAAGATTTGATAAAACTCACTCATGAATCTAAAACTGGCTGCAGGCGTCAGTCATCAAGTTACTGAAGTCATCCTCAGATCCTCAGTCATTGCTCCATTGTCATTGTCTCTTCTTCATCCCGGGCTTCGGGGTCTAAAGTTTGTGGATCCACAGAGGAGCTGGAGTCACGTCCTTCAGCATTCATTTACTTTTGCTTCCACGCCTTCTGAATTTTCATTGGGCACCAGACAAACTCATCACTATCATGGTAATTTAAATAGGCAAACTCGATGAGCTTCTTGCGGTTTTCCTTATTAAGGACGGCAAACATAAAGTAGCTGAGGACACTCTCCTTGACCCTGGGAAGTTCTCCATTGATGAGCGTCTCTTCCAGGAAGAACTTGACCAAGGGGACCTGATAGCGTTCGAATCCCAGCGTTCCCAGGCACTTCAGGATGCGAGTGATGCGCAGGTTGTTGTGTGTGTGACTGTCAAACGAAAGAATACTGTGCTTAGGCGACAGCTACTCAAAGTCAAAGAGTGTCAAACACATTTCAAGTCAGGGGATACGTCAGAATTTCAGAGTAGAATTAGCTGTCATTGATTAAATAGCGAGAAATATAGCAATGTAGTTGATCACAGATGCCAGTGCTTGACAACAGAATATTTCAACAGTATCACAGAAAAACCTTCACTATGGACAGTGCAAGTAAAAAAAATAAAATCACCAGTTCAGGTTGTCGAATCGCTCCCTCCAGTTTGCAGCTCTCTTCACTTCTCCGGTTTCCTCGTCACACAACTCAATGCCATAGAAGTCCAACATGAGCTTGTATGAGGTCAGCAGATTATCCTTCGCCTCATCGCTGCCACAAAATTTCTAGAAATAAACAAAATTCCTGTTAGAGAGAGAGAAAAAAACTTTCTTCTGGCCTAGGTAATTTTTCCCCTGGTTTACCTCTACTTCATCTTTTGTCATTGGTTTGGCCTGGTAGTTCATGCCTGGCTCCTGCAGAGGGAACAGCCTGAGACAGACAGGCCTGGTTACTAACAGGGAGGAAATATTTTCCAAAGGTTTTCTGATAACTAAGGACTTACCACTGAATGAAGGTGTGCACATATTCCAGTCTTTCATAATCTTTCATCCATTCAGAATGGAATTTAGTAATGTAAACACCTAGTAAATGAAAAAAAAGTGAGCGATATCAACTTCATTGGAGCTGAACAGTTACAATTAGTACTGTGATTCTTCTCTCAGATACTCATCCACATGTTTCTCTGATCTGACGTTCTTTATCATAACACTGCTACCTCAAGAGCTTGAAAGTTGGCCCACCCTTGTAACTTTAAACGTGAAACAGGTGAGAACACATAGAGCGATCACCTTTTTAAGGTCACATATATCCCAAATTTGAACAACTGATACGTTGATCCTAATAATAAAATCCTCCTGATGAAAAAAAAAAAAGAAACACTGATCTGGCACATTATAGTGTATAAAGCCTACCATCTGGTTTAGATGCCATCTTTCCAAGATAGAAATTCAGATTAGGCATGTCGTCCTATTCCAGAGGAAAAAAAAAAAAAAAAATTTTTATTTTTTGGAGATCACAGTCAAATAAATGGCTCACTGCTGTTTACTCACATCTGCGTTCCTACTCCAGTGCATATGACGGCTTTGATTCTGTTAAGAGAACAAAAAGATGATATGCACAGTTCATGTTGTTCGACGGGGTCAGTGTGGGTGCATGTGTGTGTGTGTGTGTGTGTGTGTGTGTGTGTGTGTATGTGTGTGTGTGTGCTGTTTGTCACTTACAGGGTATCCATGCCGGAAATTCTGCATGTCTGCTGCGGCTCTCTCAAAATTCCTGAATTTGCTCTGAAAAATAAATATAAGACCTTTAAGAATGAGATCACAGGAATTAATTAATGGGAAATCTGCATGGAAACTGGCCCAGGTCGGAACGACCTCAGTACAGGTGTTATGTTGAGTTCTGCCTGACAGCAGAGAAGTTTGTCCTTTATTAGAGAATATTCACAAGGTTTCACGTGAAAATGCATCATTTTTGTGTTTTGATTCTGGAAAATTTTCACTTTTATGATTGAAATATTTCGAAAACGATGTCCATTTCCACAGAAACAGCAGAGACGCTGTGGTGAGCACGCCTGACCACAAGTTGGTGCTGCTGGTTGTTTTTGTAATGTAACGACACAGAGAACAATACACCTTAAACACACTGACATCCCTATGGGCAGACGATGAGGTTGGATTGCTTTTACGATTGACTCTCAACTCTGAGGGGAATAAGAACAGTGGCATGTGCAGAGGAATGTGGTGCACATGCGCAGCAGCAGAAATTCAGAAAAGTTGCATTGTCCCTTATTTATATGACGTGTTTTCGAAAAGTTCCACCTTGGGAGGCATTTTTAAAAAGCTGTGTTTTCATTGGCTGGGTGCTCCACTAGTCTTGTAAACGTGGCCTCAAACAGACCAAAACAACCTGAAGGTAACACTATTTCGCTACCAAGCGTATCCTCAATAAATATTAGGATGAAGACTCTGCTCTGGTGTTTAAAGCTAATATAGTTAATATGCTTCAGACAGTGTCACTCAATCAACTGTTTTTACAAACTTGCCTTGACAGGATGGTCTTGAGGCAAATTCCATAGCAATGAGGCAGCTCGCTCCCACAGTGCATGACTGATATCTCAGCCATGTGTTCACTACACTAATTTTAAAAAAAACAAAACAAAACAACATTTTCTTTGAAATATTTACAATTTGCTTCGAGGGCCGGATTGGAGCCTCTTGAGGGCCACTTTTGGCCCACAGGCCTTACATTTGACACTCCTTTTGCAAATCTCTTGCAAATGCCTTGTTTGATACAATAATTACGTGATTAGTCATGACGTAATTACGTCAGCCTGAGTCGTTTAAAACTTTATAACAGTCCACACGTACGCACACACACACACACACACACACACGCTCAGTCTTGTATTTCTATCCTTGTGGGGACCTTCCATTGACTCCCATTCATGTCTAGCCCCTAACCCTGACCCTTACCCTAACCCTAACCCACACCACAACAAAGCCTAACCCTAAAGAAATGTTTTTGCACTTTTACTTTTTTCAGTAACAACAACATGGTCAAGAAAACACTGTTTCTCCTACTTAGGACCGGAAAAAGGTCCCCACAAGGCACGTCGTTCCACGTTTTGCTATCCTTGTGGGGACATTTGGCCCCAACAAGGATAGAAATACGAGAACGCGCGCACACACGCACACACACACACACACACACACACACACACACACACACACACACACACACACATACACAGGCCTGAAGGTTGTGCTATTCTCGCCCTCGTGCAGAACTCCTCATGACACCAGGTGCTGAGAAGCGAAAGGCTCGTGGCGGAACTCACACTCCGGTAGTTCCTGGACGGTCTGGCCTTCTTGCGGACTTTCTCCTCGCTGTCATCCTCCCACGTTGAGTCATATTCGCAGTCAAACTCATCGGTGCTGTCCACTCCGTACTCCTCTTCAGTCTTGGGCCGCTTACTGGCGCTCTGGCCGGAAAAAGCCGCGGCCCTCTTCAACCCCCCAGCCTCACTTTGACCCCCGCTGTCAGCCGGCCCCGCGTCCTCTTGCCGCTCCGTGACTGCTCCGTCGCTTGGACCGGTATTTTCGCCCTCTTCTGGGTCCGGCAGTGCCGGTCTCCAGGGCCATTCGAGCGTCCTCCAGCAGCTGACGGGGAAGTACAGTATGCGCCAGAGCCAGCCCCAGACCCAGGACCAGGTTTGGGTCCAGGGCCAGGTCCAGAACCCGGCCCACAAGGCGTGCAGTATCGAGCCGATCCGGGCCATCTCTCGCGCGCCCCACCGACACTGCACGCAAACACTTTCCATGAGAGAACAGAGGAAGCGCGAGCTCTCACTGTTTCACTTTCACTTTTATGCAGTTTGTCTGCATTCCCCGTAAACCAAAACTTATCAACACACACACACACACACACGCACGCACGCACGCACAAAACACAACACAACGATGTAAGGTCTGACAGTGGATTTGGATTGCACTGTAGTTCCTACAGCACTATATGTACAGTTTTCCCAAAGGAGATTGTCCTATGTTCACATTTGTACGTTTTTTTCTTTGTGCTCTGCACAGCTGTCTTTTCCACAATGACGTGGTCTGTCAACAAACTATAGTATGAACTGTAGAAGCGTAAAGTGAATCTTATTGCAATCAGTCTCGTACATACACTAAAGTGTGACTTAGAGTTTACAATAATTGCCATCAAAACTTTCGCCATGGTTTACATCAGGGCATCCCTCCAGAGTACAGTTATACTGACAACATGACCAACTGTCTAATCTGTACACAGTGACACAAGGACTTGAGATTCTGACAGCAGTGACATGTTCATTGACACAGATGAGATTGACACAGGTAAACTAAGGATTCTGAGTAAACAAAGTGGCTTTTACAGGTAATCCATTTTGTTTTGCTGAGTGTATGAACTGTTTTGAGAAATGCATTGACTGCTTTTCAAATGTCGAGGATGATTTGAAAAATGTACCAAATTGACTGAGAATAATTGTAAGCACTTTCGTTTCATATTCTGTTTTCTGTGATGTTTTAGAGTGTTTTAAAGCTCCTAGTGCACAATATTTTGTTTAAACCATGTTTATATGAAGGAGGTTTAGATCGTATGGCATGGTATGGTGTGGTATGGTAACAGTTTGTTTGGTGGACTAAATGACTGCAGTCTGAAGAAACAAAAGAGAATCGCACAGTCAAAACAGACTGGTACCAAGATGACCGTTGGCCTGGGTGCACCCTGGACAGGCCGCCAGTCCTTCATCAACATGAGTTTTGACTGTGGAAGAAGACTGGAGGATGCAGAGACGGCCTGTGCATTTGCAGGGAGAAGCTGGGATGCAGGGTGAAACACAGTGATGCAACATGTTGCAGGCATCACATTTCAATCATTCATCAATAGCTGACATGCACTTAGTGTGTGTTTAGCTGATTTGGAAGTCACTGGATTCTTTCATTTGCATTTTTTGGGGTTTCGGTGGCTGTGACACACCCCGATAAGTCAAAACATTTATGGACATTGGTGATCAGGCTCGAGGGAGTTTTCACAAGAGCTACAAAGTTACAGCTACAAAAGTTACACTGTTTACATAAAACTTTCATTTTCAATATTGTAAGCTTTTTTTAATGCACCAATCTGTGGAATCTCTGCAGTGCATGATCAGTATAACCACGCTCCTTATCTCCATTACTGCCACCGGCTCTTATCAGGGTGGCGATAGCATCATATTTGCCGTATATTTCTCGTCCTCATTTTAAAAAGGAATGGCACTTAGACAGATGAGTGTCTCAACTGCATGCAGTCCGTGAACATCCTGCTCTTAATGTCTTCCTGTGGAAGATAAAGGGAGGCCTGAAACGTCCTGCAGGGCAAAGAGATATGAGATGAGTACATCAGATAGGGCAGCGACATTATCTCATTGAGGAGAGTTGTTAAAACCACAGGAGCTTTTACATAAGAGTCACTTCTGCTGCGGTGGCGGCACGCTGGGCTCATAAAGCGATGCATCTGTTCATGACTGTATGGAGTTATTATTTGTTTCCGACAATGCAAAACTTACAGAAAGGAATTGATCTTGAATAGCGGTGATGTAAAGACTGTCTGCACTCACTCGGATGTGTCTGGCAAAGCTCTTATCTCTCAGGGAATCGTTTCAAAAGTAGATAATTGCTCTAAATGCTTGTGCGAGAAATCAAGGCCTCCCTGAATTCTGCTTTGTTAACATCTGCTCGGCGATACATTCACTTGTGCTTGCTAAAGCAGGTTCAAGCCCTGCACTGTCTCTGGAAGATAAAAGAACAGCGTAAAGATAGCCATATGTTCTGCAGGGAAGGAAGGCAGTAAATGTGGGTTTTAATGACAGATTTCAGGCTCTTTACGGCCTCCTTTAGTGCATGAATAGTTTCCACAAATTGGAATGCCCTCGTGAAATGGATGGGAATTTCACGCAGAATATGAAACTGAAATAACCTGCAGCATGGAGCCGTACAGCAGTCAGCCTATTTTCTGGTTGCACTGCCGTGAACCCAATTAGCACGACGCTGAGCGAAAACCCAGCAGATGCCACGGGAAAAACTCAGCCAGGCTCCAGGAGAGTGGCCTCCACACTGTTTGACTGATACGTACACACACACACACACATACACACACACATCATCATCATCATCTCCACATCTCGCTCTCACTCTCCTGTTCGGCGTTGGACTTTTTAGTTAAATGATGATGGCTTGGTGGTGGATCACTCAGCAACTAAGTGTGCTTGATAAAGGTCACTGCAGCCCCCAGCTAATGCCTCACCGCTCTGAGTAATACTTTAGCCGAGCGCCGTGTGAATACTCTGCACATGAACGCTTCACGGGGCAAAACAATCAGGAGAGTAGAGTCTGGAAAGGCCAGCTGTTTCTGCTGTGAGGCCGACGGAGGCACGGCGCTCACGGACGCCTCTCCAAACACAGCGTCAGTGATTAACAGCCACAAATGTCCACAGATAAAATCTTTCACAAACTGAGACAGTGTTTAAAAACCTGGCACATAGTTCTGCAGAAAGTACGTAGCAGCACTAATCTTGATAAATCAGAGTGAGGTAGAGAAAGATTAATCATAATGGAGGCGCGTTCTTTGGTGAGAGGAAACCAAACTTGAGCTCTTTGGCCACAGAGATGCTGCTTTTGAAGAAAAGTTACACAGCTGACGATTAGCATCATCACTGTTCACCCTGGTAGATTTTTGTTTTTGTGAAATAGTTTTGTTTCTGCGTGCAATGTAAAATGATATAAGCAACCAAAACAAACTGAGATATTTGGAAAAGCTGTTTAAATTCAATTTGTTTATTTGGGATTTTTTTTCTTCTAAAATTTAAATTTCATTGGGAGAATATTAATTTTGGCCTCAGCTGTAGGTGTGCTGTAGCTGTGACTGGGTCAGTATTGATTGGACTTTTTGTAAGTGCGTGTTTTTATATGTTTATTGTTTTTCAAGTTGCTCGAGTGTTTCTTTTTAACCCGCGGCTGGTTACATTTAGAGGTTTTTTTGTTTTGTTTTTGCACACATGTATGCAGTGTACTTATTTCCCACAGCCCCTGAAGGCAACAAACAGACTGACCAAACCCAAGCAGCAGTAAATCAATTAACCAACAAGCAGCAGGTGGCAGTCCAGAAGATAAAAGGAGGAAGCAAGAAGCCAGAAACACAGACTCCAAAGAACAGAGGCTGATGAACAGAAGAGCAGGGCAGCGCCAGGGCTGACCGACTGACGCTGAACTCAAGGACTTGGTGGACGTTTTTAGACATCAAGCATTCTTAAACATTTATTGTAAGAAAATTGTGAATGTTTACCTTTGTGTTTTTTTTTTTTTAAACCCTGCTCACCCCTGATGTAACCTACAGCCTTTTAGACACCCCAGGCTCAGTAAATGGTGCTAATTGGTGACTTTAGAGTCCTTGTTGCGAGTGTGTGTACATTGTAGCTTCTCATTGAATATCACTGATTTATTGTTTTCAACAAAAAGAGCATTTTTCTGTCTTTATTTTCACCAGTCTTTAGTGAAGTGCACCATGGGAAAAGTTAGCCTATGTGGGGCAGTGGTGGCCTAGAGGGTGGAGGAGCTTGGGATTAGGAGTGCACAGGTTCAAATCCCACAGAGGATGTGTCACTGCTGAGCATGACAGTCTTGTAATGTGGTTGGATTGGTCAGTGTGGTAGGAAATGATTTTCCCCAGAGGGATTAATGGTGTGATTAGTTAAGTTTGTGTCATGAGTGGATTTCAGAGCAGGTGTGTGAGCATCTTGAAGTTGACTGGACAAATCCGTTGTGGAGAGCGAGGTGGAGCCAGCCGATGCACACAGGTAACTCACTCTGTCTCACACTGCAGGCTTCAATTTCAACCATAATCCAAGCAGGCTGAGGGGCCTTCACACTCAGACAGGATGCTCCTGTGGCCATCTAGAGCCTGTCCCTCTGCTCCTCCTCCTCCTCCTCCTCCTCCTCCCTCCCGCCCCCTGCTCCCTGCGGGCGCCCCTGACTTTAGGATGAAGCTGCAGAACATCAGGACCCTCTCTCTGATCCTCTCCACCCTTTTCTACCTGCTGGTTGGAGCAGCGGTCTTCGACGCGCTGGAGTCTGAGAGCGAGTCCTCCAGGAAGGAGTCGCTGGAGCAGAGGCTGGACGAGCTGAAGAGAAAGTACGGCCTGGAGGATCGGGATTACGCAGAGATCGAGCGGGTGGTCCTGCAGTCCGAGCCGCACCGCGCCGGGACGCAGTGGAAGTTCGCAGGATCTTTTTACTTTGCCATCACTGTTATCACCACCATTGGCAAGTACACACGGTTATGTCACCCTTTCCCACTTGACTTGGTAAAAAAGAACAGTTATTCTTGCGCGTAAAAGTGCGTAAACTGTGCGTAAGAGACAATTGACCCTTCATAAGGGACTTCAGAACATGTTTGAAAACTGAAAGATAACTGTTATGATGGTCATTAAGGTCATACCTGCCAATAATGTCATAATTTTGGCCTTTTCAATGTAATAAAACCCATAATGTAATAACCTGCCGGCTGATCAAATATTTGATCCGTGATTACTTTTTGCCGATAATATAATGAGTTTTTACATAAAAGTATCTTAAAAAAAAACAGCAATTATGTAATAGTACACCGGGGGAATTGTGCAGGGTTTGTGCAGTTATGAAAAAGCATTGTGGATGGGATAGTTGTCATATTCATTATTCGCTCTTTTCAAGTGGAAAAACAAACAAAAAACACGGAGGTGTTTTGACTCTTTTTCCAAAGCATTAAGGCAACATAATAGCTTCCTGCTATAGCGAGTAATATTGATATTTGTATTTAAAATTGCATAAATAACAAATTGCAAATCTTGGAATTCTTTTTTGGGAGTAGTTGTCATATTGCAGCTCACTCTCTCGTTTGGTTTCTTTTTTTATTTCACTTTATTGTAATATTGTCAAGTTATTTCATTCTTCACTTTATTAGATTAAAATGTATTTGTTTTTGGGTAGGTATTGTGGTATTGATCTTTAGTTCACGTCCTGCATCCAGTGAACGCCATCAGATGAAGAAGACAGTATTTTCACAATAACCGGTTCTGTCTCACAGACATTCAAATGTTAATGCAGTATTCTGAACTAAGCGACTCCTTTTCACTCAGTGGGTTACTCTGATGGGGAACTCTTTAGTTTGTGCAAGTGAAACCATAAACGGCTCCAATAAAATAAGATGCTCAGTGAATCTACTGGAAAAAAAACCTTGACTCTGTACTCTTTGTTTGAATATCTGTCTGTGTAGGTTATGGCCATGTGGTTCCTCGCACTGATGCCGGAAAGGCCTTCTGCATGTGTTACGCAGTCCTGGGAATTCCTCTGACACTGGTCATGTTCCAGAGCCTGGGCGAAAGGATCAATACCTTAGTCCGATACCTGCTGCACAGAGCCAAGCAGAGCCTGGGCTTAAGGGAGACGGAGGTGTCCATGGGGAACATGGTCCTCATGGGCCTGCTGTCCTGCATGAGCACCCTCTGCCTCGGCGCTGCAGCCTTCTCCCACTTTGAAGACTGGACCTTCTTCAACGCCTACTACTACTGCTTCATCACGCTCACCACCATTGGCTTCGGGGATTTTGTAGCCCTGCAGAAGAGAGATGCCCTCCAGAGGCGGCCGCCCTACGTGGTCTTCAGCTTCATGTACATTTTGGTGGGTCTGACGGTCATCGGAGCTTTTCTTAACTTGCTGGTGCTGCGTTTTCTGACCGTGAGCTCAGATGAGCCTGATGTGAGGGCTGCGGTGGAGGGAGAGCAGGGAGGACAGCCCGGAGAGGACAGGGAGGCGTCGGACACCGAGGCCGAGAGTAAAGACACCGCTGATGGGCACAGCAGCCGGTGCAATCTCACCCTGCCCATGGAGGGCGGCACCAGCTGCCTCAGCCTTCTCCCTTCTCCGGCAGAGGAACACAGACTCCTCCAGGCTGAGCTCGGTCAGCCCAGCAGACTCAGAGCCTTGCTTTCCTGCATGTGCTGCAGCTTGGACACGTACAGCAGGGCCGACGAGCCTCGCTGCAACCGAACGAACGGCCACAGCAACCCCGTCTTTTACAACTCCATCTCCTACCGGGTGGAGCGGGCGTCCTGCAGCTCCGGCACCGTGTCGTCTCAGGCCTCGCCCAGCAGCACGGCTCCGTGCCTGGGCGCCAGCAGTCTGCACTGCAGGCGGAAATCTCTCTGACTGTGAAGTTACAGCTCCTTTGTAAACGCCACCGAGTGAGATAAAACCCTTCTGATTACATATTTGGATGAACAATTAACCCACTGCTTAATGAGATGTGAATGCAGCACTTAGCAGAGGAAATGTAGCACATATCCATACTGTTATCATAATTTAGTTATATTTCTAAAAACAGCATGGAACGTAAGTTTGACTGTTGCAACAAAGAATACTGAAAATAAGTTTCATGTTAGAAAGTCCTTTTAACTGGGGCTGTATTTGGAACAAACTTGCATGTATGGGATGAGCTGCACTGCTGTCTAAAAATCTAATATCAGCATTGCCAACTTATATAGATAGAATATTGACATATCATTTGCGTGTTTAGCTCTGCTGCTCACCCCACATATGCAAGTTTTTCATCAACTGTCCCAATTCAAAAGAGGGAAAAACACAATTAGGCATAAAGCATCCACAGATAATCATCCAAATACTACTTTCCTTGCTTGTGTGCTATGTTTCAGTAGCATAGAAGTAAGTCAGCCGGCAGCATCTGCAAACCTAAGTATTGTGCAACTTTGCTGCCCATTGTGTGAGAGTTTTGAAAGTGCGTGTGATCAAGCAGCAGAACATGTGCTCCGACGTGTACCTGAAGAAAGATGGGGTCACCCTGCATGAATATTTCAGCCGGCACGCTTTCCACAGCCGTGTCACTCCTGACCTTTGGTTATTTACAGTCGGTAATCATTGCCGTTTTCTATTAGGCCCGCTCGCTCCATCACTCCGGCCCGTTCCCTAGGTAACGTCCCCCACCAGCTTTTACTCAGTGTTGCGGAAACCGGAGACGGACGTGTGCGGCGCAGCTCGGCGGAGATCGTCTGCAGGCAGCAGACAGTCAGCAGACAGTCGGCGGCGTGATTGTCAGACCGCGGCATCTGTGATAAATGACTGTGTCAACAAAGGATGGGAAATGAGCAGTTGCAGTAAAATGCTGGCAAATTAGAAATATCTCCAAATGAGTGTTTAATTGCCTTCATAAATGTGCATTTGTTGTTATGACTCTAATTAGATTTTCATACAAACTGCTGAGACAAAAAGCGCCTTTAATCCCATCTCTTTCAGATCAGGAACAAAAGTGTTTTGTTTGTTCAATAAAAACAAGGCCCTTTCTAAGAGTTATTAACTTAAGTGGCACTCCGCTGATTCTTTTACACTTGCAATTTATTTCATTTGTCTCGAGGAGTAATGATTGTCCTGTATGAGAGGCGATATGAGTCTTCGGTGTCTCTGGAGGAGCTTTCTTTAAAAAAAAAAAAAAAACGGAGGTGTTCTGGTTGAAGATAGGAAGAGTTCAATAAAGTTACGCTTCAAATATGACTGCAAAGAAAAGTAAAACTGCATAAATCCAAAAAAAGAAGGCAAACCAACACAGCAAGGTTGATAAATATATTGACAAATATTTGATAAGTATGTGAAACAATTTATGGCACAAAATGAGACAAACATCCAAGTCGATGAAACTATTAGAAAAAACCAAAATGCACTGCTGGACACATGAAATACTCCTAAATCCCATTTACAGTTGTTGCTCTGTAGGATGAGTGGGCGGCGTTTGACGTGTGTCCTACCAGGGGAGCGCTCCTTCGGTTTTGGTCCATCTGTATCTGTTTTCAGTTTTTCTCTGAACTTTGATTTCACTGTCATGTTTGTTCACGACGGGCGTAAAAAAAAAGAAAGCTTTTTTCTTTAGTTTGATCTGAGATGTGTAAAAATCAAATTAACGGGTTGTCCTGTCATCTGTGGCCTCACATTGATTCTTCCCTCAGTTTGTGATTGAACTCAGCGGGGTGACGCTCTGTTCGGAGTTTTCAAAGGCTTAACCTCAATTACAAGAATCCTGTTGATTTTCATTTGAGCAAATCACTCAGTAATTTGCCCATGAATGCTGAAAGCTGTACTAGAAACACAGGGTTGAGGAACTGCTAACTCAGGAGCGCGAGGAGCCGGAGTGATAATGGCAAACATCTGCCCCATTAAGCACCGAGGAGAAAAGACACCATGGAGCCGAATCAAAACGGCTTTGTCTGAAATTAAAATTTTACATCTCATCCTTGGAATATTCTGATATTCTGTGGTTGAATGGCTCCCTGATGTCTGGTGAGCGACGGCTTGAGTTCAAGTTTCGCTTTCCACTAATGACTGGAGCGCTGAAGGTTTGAATTCAACTTCCTGTTGCTCACACTAGGGAGCAGCATTACTCCACGGAAACACAGACTAGGCAGCGTTGACAAGTGTGTGCTTCACCAGAAACAATGTTCTTGTTAGTGCTGGACTGAAAAGTCGTACTTTAATCGTTGCCGGTTAACACTTAATAAAGTGTTGGTTATTTTAGTGGTAATTATATGAGAAAGTAACTATCGCCATGCCCTCTGTCTCCTCCATATCTGTACACTTTAGTGTTGCATCTTGTCACACATCACCTTTAATACTGATTTACTTATTAAGCCACAGATGTCAAACGTATTTGACAGCCCAGGTTCATCTTGAGTGGGTCAAACTAGTAAACTATAAAGAATTTTCAAGTTTTTCTTTGTGGTGGTGCAGAGCGCACACAAGGAAATGTCTTTATGTTCAGAAAAGCAAACAGTTACCACTGAAAATGACAACATGTTAACATAAAGGCAATTTTGCTGATACCGTCCGGTAGAAAATACAGGGAAGAGTCCAGAAACCTTGTTATACCAAAAATATTTTTCGAAACTCAAGCTGACAAGATGACTTTGAGACTACAACGTGACCATCTTTCATGGCAACATGATCAGTGGCTTGGTGGCTTGGTGCGCCATATCAGAGCCTGTTGGTTAATAGGCCTCATGTCTGAGTTCTGTTACACTTTGACCTTTAGGTTGGAGAAAATTGCTCTAAGTTGTGAATGTCAGTAGTTCTAGAGAGAATGTGATTAAGTCCAGACTGGAGCGCACATGATGCAGACACAGCCTTTCTGCAGTGGGATGTTCTGAGGATTCAGGCTGAAACAAGACTTATATTTGGATGATTTCTATGTCAGGAGAATTGAAGTAGTTCTGCAAGGCAACATAAATAAATCAGTGAGTGAGACAGGAGGAGGCAACAGTTTCTTCATGTATGGCAAACATTCAACAAAACGTCTGCTTTGCTAATTTCTTTCTTCTGTAAACTAATTTCTTGATTGTAATCACTTAACAGTGCGTCACTGCCGAAAGCAGCAGCAATGCAGGAACTCGCTTCTCCCAAAGCTGCCTCTCACCAGCACGCCAATAAAAGAAGGAAAAAGAAAAGTTGTCATCTGACAGTATGAACTATTACACCGACTCCGTCTGTGGGAATAGACTTTTGGACACTTGATAAGTGAGTTTGAGCTTCTCGGTCGAGCGGCGCCGACTTGTTCTCAGCTTCCAGCTTTATCTGACTCTGATTTAGAAAGATATCTGCGAGCCGGCAGAGAGGAGACGTGTGAACGACGGGCCGGGAGGCATAAAGATCAGTTTTTAGCATGTGTGAGGGATGAACGCTGGTGTCTGATCTGCATAATTACACCATCAATATTGCAAATGGTGTTTCACTCCCTCCTTGTTATGATGCCTCGGATGCCTTCACACATCTGTGACTGTCACCGCTGGGAAACTCCTGTCCTGAAACAGTCTTGGAAAGTGTCTGACAGACAGACCACCGGCCTCACGGCAAAGTAATGCAAGAGGCAAATGAGGTGAGAGAGAGAATTGGACACGCAGAGCGGGCGGCCTCACTTCAAAACAAAGACCCTCGGTGTGCATTTTCTGCTATTGTGTCACCCTATGCACGACTGTGAAGAAAACTGTCACCTCCGGCGGTCTTTTTTTATTTTTTTTGTGTGTGTGTGAAAGTACAGAGTAGTGTTTTATGTGCATGTAATGGATTTTACAGGTACCGAGCTGAAGGTGGTGGTAGTGATCTGTTAGAAATACAACTTTTTTTTTCCCTTCCCCAGAGCAGGAGTAGGAGGCTTCAGGTGAGTCCGCGCTCACTCACATTCGCATCTGTTCACACTTTATGAGAGAGAGCGCAGTTCTGTTCTGTGGGAAGTCCATTTGTTTTGGTATTGTTTTTTTTTTTCTTTCTTTCTATTATTGTTATGACTTTTCACAGAGGCGCCTCAATAAACTTTGCTCAGCTCCGCTGGAGAGAAAACGACTGCAAATCTATAAACTTGTAATATGAAATGTTAATATTCGCACCGCGGCGCTTAAGCCCATTAAAAAAATAACAGTACAAAACAATGATAACTTTCTATTAACCTCGCCATCCATTGATTACAGCGCCGAGTTGCAGCGTCGGGCCTGCACACACACTCTCATCCGGAGCTGTAGTGGCTCAGGCCTGGGAGAAAGAGTGGCTGAATAATTCATTACATTGTTAGATATTTCTCTTTGTGAACACACCCTGTTAAGTCATTACAGCTGCATGCTGAAGGGCCTTTCATGTGCAGCCGCATGGCAGGGGACACAAGATTAAATCGGAAACAAGCCGCTGGTTCAAGCTGAGTGCGACTCCACTTTTTTTTTGAAAGGGTAAATAGCTTTAATATTTGAGAAATATGAGCAGGAGATTCATAATAGAGGCTGTATGCAAATGAAATATTTATGAATGTACAAAATATACTGAACCAATAGTGGCTGATGTGTTTTGATTATGGAGAGACACATTCGTCTGAGCGCGCGGCAGACGCCGTCTTTCAGGAGGAGCGGCGAGATTATGAGCTCCTGGATGTGCCGCGCGGGTGCAGAGCGCGTGGCGAAGAAGACAATGAGAGATGAAGGAAGTGAAAACAAGTGTCATATTTATTCACATTAATTAAATAAGTAGGAATTGGGATTCGGTTGGGGAGCATTGAGAAAACAGACATTAATAGGAGTTCATTGGTGGGGTAATTGCTCATTAGTTTTAATTTCCAGTCAATTTGCTGCTTGTGTCGAACAGGGTGAAAAGGCTGTTTTTGCACAGTGGTTGTCTCCTCCAATCAGACACTATGTTTGACACACTGTGTCTCTTCGACATTTCGTGTCAAAGAGATCACACAGCTTGATTAATTGCAGTTTAAATCAAGTCTTAAAGGAGAGCTTGAATCAGCTCTTAATCAGAGGGGATGGAAACCTAAAATAACAACAAATTCATCTGATGACAGACAACATTTCACCCTAACTAGCGCACAGCCAAGATAAGTAACAACCCCATTATTGACTGTGTTTTCCCTCAAGGAGCCATTTTTGTATTTTCAGTGTTTTGCCCTTTGCAGGTCAAACACAATGCTGCTTAACATTCCCTCTTCTTACCATTATGATATAAAATCACCCGCAGCCTTCATGTCCGGCCATGACATAAAAACAAGGTGTTTTCACAGATATGGTTTTCAAACCGTCTCATTTGAACACTGATGTTGACCCTCTCTACGGACGTCGTCAATATTCAACGAACTAACCTAACATTCAATTTAATGGTACAATGCCTTATTCCAGCGGAGGAAAGTTACCCTGTTAGATAAAATTCATGACTGTTTATTCAGTCAATTTTAAAACTGACACAAATCGGGGGAAACACGGACAAGGGCAGAAGACACCTGTATTCCCAAAAACAAGGACAGAGAGAAAAAAAACATTAATCACAGGAGAGACGTTAGTTCACGATATGAAGCGCTGAACAGCGGAGAGAAGCTCAGCGCATTAAACAAGATCTCCCAGCAGTCTAAACCGACAGCAGCTTCACCAGAAAATGGTCCTCGGTGACCCGACGAAACATAAGGAGGCTAATTCTTGAAGGCTTGTATGAAACGCTGGATGGATGAGCTGAAACAATGTTTAAACCACAAGTGAAAGAACCATATATTCTGAACTAAAAGTCTCACCCGAGCATACACACCATCTGACCAAGAAATGAAAAAAATTGGTCAATCCCAGTTCTGTTTGGAAAATTCTTCTGTGTTATCACCCCTTTACTTGTACAAATAAATCTTTACCCAGACATGAAAGCAGACTTCAGGATGAAAATAACTTTTCACCTCATTTTAATTCCATTCCGGAGGGAAATTGCATTTGCTTTTTCCTCCACCAGCGTTTCCACGCGATCATTAAAGATTAAAACCAACCTCTCAGTCTTTTGGTGTTTTACAAAAAGGAAAGGTTAATCGGGTCAGCTTTTAAAAGTCTGAGAGCTGTTAGCAGCTTCATCAAATGCCATTCTCCCCCCTGCAATCCTCATGTGGAGTAATTCTCATCCATGTTCCAATCATCCCAAAATTTAACTGATTTTTGTAAAACAATTTAAAGTTTTGTCTTGACTCTTCCGACAGTCTTGAGCCGAAGCAGTGAGGCCATGAAGAAACACGCCGTCCACACACTGCTGAGTCCCTATTGTCAACCTAATTGATTTTATAATCACATCTTAGATCATTAAATTTACTACTTTAACTCCACTTTTAATGGCCTGGTCATGACTGTTTTCATGTTTCATGTTCATTTGGTGCTTTACTATCTTAATAGCTCTCGGACCTCTCGTAGTGGTTTGTTTATATCTTTGAGGTCCTTCTTGTGGTCATTTATGTTTCAGTTACTTTCTTTTTTCTCATGTTTCAACATTAGTTTAGCAAAAATGATCCCAAGCTGTATGCAGAAAGGAAATAAATATATTTGGTAGATTATTTCTTTGTTGGAATCTCTTACTTAAATCTACTGTTTCACACACATATTGGCATTTTGACAGCAAACATGGTAACTTCTACAGACTGAACGTCGGTAATTTAATATTGTTATTCTTTAGTTGGAATTATGTGTCAGATATCCTACACAGATCCAAATTACAATAGTTTTCTCTCAGTATGTTATCATCTCATAGTACTGCTGTCTCCCAGAGCAGCTGCACTGTCTGTTGACTTGATTTTTGTTTCTTGTTTAATTGTACATTTTGAGATAAATGTGAAATCTATAAAAGTCACCGCAGCAGCGTGAAGCAACAGCTTTCGACGAGAATCCTTCCCAGTGATTCAGTCCTTTGTTGGAGGCTGGGGATGTAAAATTATCAAGGATGGCAGCTTTCCATTTCCTCCACAGTTATACCATCTAACAAGGCAAAACGGCTTCTCCGAGCTCACGGCTTCCTGTCTGAACGGCGGCTCGCAGATGGACCGAGAGCCGATGGGAAATATACAAGTAACAGGCAGTGAAAAGTGTAACTCTGAATCTCTCGGATAATATTTCTGTGGCCGTGAAGCCAATGCCAGAACCAGCGGCAGATGCGTTGCCTTGTGTGAGAGGGTCCTCGTGCAGCCTGAGTGATCTCCTGCTGGAGGACACGTCGGAACAAGTGGAATTCAAAAGCTGATGGCGACGGCATAGTGGCGCGCAGAGGTGGAACAACACAGACGTTGGTCCGTGGCGCGGGTCACACTTATCGGCCGTCCGGCAGTTTTTCACATTACGTGCGGCTCTGCAAGGAACTTGCAGAAAACTGGAGTCCTCCTGTAAGTAGGAGTGATACGAAAGTTGCTGTTGGAGCAGAATTTGAATGAGTGAAGATAAGGCAACAGAGAGAGAGAGAGAGAGAGAAACGCAACACAATGGCCCGCCGTGCCGTTAGATAACAAATGTGTCCTCTTTTTTTTTTTTTCAGATGGACTGTGGAGGGAAGAAAGGAACAGAGGACCCTCGTAAAGAATAGTTCCCACTGGAGATATCAAGCCCAATTTATTCATAGTTCTGTAGCTCAGCAGAGGAAAAGATTGACAACAGAGTGATTTGCCACATCTGTTAATCTTCCTAAATGAGCAAGTAGTCAGATCTTTGCATGGCCCCTGCACTGAATAATTTACAATACTGCACTTCAGTTTTACACCATTTCTGCCTTTTTTTTCTCTCTTTCCTGTCAGAGTTTTGCTATTGTATCAGGAGGCAATGCCACATTTTTCTCTCATATATATATTGTGTCGGCAAACACAACAGAATATTAAGGAAAAGTTATGTTTTCTCATCCTTTTGCATATATTGGTGGCATAAAATTGATGCGTTTTAAGCGTGACAGTAGCACCAGCATATGTTCCTCTGTTGAAGCCCTCATTGAGCCTCACTACTAATTACAGTAACCATCTACTTCAGTAGGGGAAATTCATTGTCCAACAGCAAACAGCTTTCTCTTTCAACCTACACGAGGGAGTATGAGCGATGACCAAAGCAGTGATTGAAAAATCCCAGTCTGGAAAAAAAAAAAAAAAAAAAAGAAGAAGAAAGGTTCCTTTTGAACAATCACTGCTGTTTATCGCAGCACCATTTCCTGCCTGCAAAAAACCCCATTTTTTTTCCCCCTCAATCTCAGATATAATGATTTTAATATTCCATTGACTATGTCTTTGCTGGTCCGCTGAGCAGGAAGCAGACGTTTCCATCAGCCGAGCTGCGCCTGGCATTCATCATCAAAGGTCTGCCCAGGAAACAGACAGCTTTATACTCATCTGCATCTGCTTGGTATGCCAACCGGGTGAACATCCACATCATCCTACCCACACTGTTATTTCTGATTAGCATATAATGCATCAATTACTTCACTTTCGCTAAAGAGAACAGCTACCACAAGTTTTTGTTTCCAAGGCAACTATGAAGAGTGCTGGCGGCAGGAGTAAATTAGTTTGGCAGCTGAAGTTGTGTTTGCGATGGCAAGAGCCGAGCATGGGGCAACAATTGTTGTCCGCCGCTGTCGATCCCAACATATGGGAAGCGATAAGGGAGAGCGCCGCACACGGAGCGGTTTAACCAGACGAAAAGGGAGGTAGATAAACACGCATGCAAGCGCAGCGGCGTGAAGACAATCCACTGATTGCAGCTGGGAAATACGAAAAAAAAAAAAAAAAAAAAAAAACTGTCCTCACTGGTTGGGTAAAAGTCAAACAGTCGCACCTTCGGCAGTCTCAGGTACCATCTTGACATTTCTAAGTTTAAAATGTCAGTGAGTTTATTACATTACATCAGCCCACTTCAACGTTTTTATAATGGATGTGGCTGGCAGACATTTTGTTCCTCTCAGCGTGCATCGCTGCTGCATGCAGCTGCTTCCTTCATGCTTCAGTATGTTGGTTACTCAAAGTACAGTTCTGTAAACTCTCTTTCAGACTATAGATTAGAAATTCACATAGTGTAGAGCTTCTTTAGCATATTCACAATTTATTATGTATTTTTTAAGCACATAAACCATTAAACAAATGTAATACATTAATCTTTCAAATATAGTTCAATATAAACCATAACATTATGACCACTGACAGATGAAGTGAATAGTTTTGGTTTTAAATTTTGTCTCATTTTCTATTTATCATGTTTTGATTTAAGTTGCTCTTTTCTTGTCCCTGTTGTCATTCTGCTTCTTGTCAGTCATGCGTTTCCAGTTATTGTCCAGTGTGGCGTTCATGCACACTTGCGTCTGACTGCTCTGCCCTCTTTGATCATGCTCCTTGATTGTTTCCAGCCGTGTCTTGTTGATCCTCTCCTTGTGACGTTTCAAATGGAAACGCATCGTTTTGCATTTTGGTTTCGTTTCAGAAAATATTTTGCATTTGCACAACAACATTTCAATAACGATGTCCATTTACATGAAAACGCCAGAAATGCTGAAAATTTTGAAAGTTTTCATGTTTGGCCACTAGTGGGTGCTGTTGTTTGTTGGATGCTAGTTGTATGTTCAGCGAGTCCCAGCTCCATTGCGTTGCATTTTAATGCAAACGGGACTAAACTGTTCCAACGTCATGCGTCATTGTACCACATTTGGTTTGTGTTTCAGCGTTTTCCACGTCTGTCAAACGGCTGGCCTGTTTTTGCCTCCTGCCGGTTCTCTGACCTCTGGTGTTGGGAGTGGGCCTTGTTTGTTTCATGTTTGACTGATCACACCTGCAGTGAACCTTGCCCACTTCGACTTGAATCAAGTGTCAAACGCGTCCTCCTCATCCGATTCTGCATTTGGATCTATACGTCCTGACAGACACTGATTCATTCTTTCATTGCACCAGATCGTAAGTGGTTTATTTTAGGCAGCAACTGAATATCTCGTCCACAAAGTGATGAATTGGTGTCGTGTGAGGCCAAGCAAAATCAGAAGAGCTACGGAAGCTCAGATGACTTCCGAAGCATGTCGGTTCTGATAAAAAGCATCAATCAATAACAAGTTGTGTATGGGAAGCCAAGCGGGTGATAGGCACGACGCTGAACAATGTATGTTTCAGAAAAATAATTATCTGTATTGATGCATCCATAGTCAAAAATAAAATGTGTATTGTGGATATGGTGAATCAATAAAGAGCCTAAAAAGAAGAAAACAAAGGCAAACATTATGAAATGAGAAAAAAGGCCATCACAATTCTTATTATTTGACTGATTAGAAAGTAGTCTGAAAAGAAAAACACAGCGTAATCTGTCCTTCAGAAATTTTTAAGCAAATACAAAAAGCTTCACTGGTGCTTTTATGAATTTCATTATTTTTTTTTTTACATTCTTTTCAGTTCCAGAAAAAAATATTTTTGAAGTGATTGCCAATGTGTGACTGGATTTGATTTGCGATCTGAGCAGGAATCAGCTGAACACTGGGAGGAAGAGGCCCGTGTGATCTGCTTCACTCTGTGCTCGCTTTACCTCGGATTCTCCGAGGCAGGCGGTCTCCAGGGGGAACAAAGAGACTCCTGTACATTCAATTAATGGAGGAAACTGTTGCGCTGATAGCACTCCGTTCTTACACTTCCCCCTATCCTCGATGGGATGTATTCGCTCTCTTTTAGTTAAGGGGACACCTGACGGCAGACGCGCTTGACGGCGAGTTGCCGTCCTTGAGCGAGACGTTTAATTTGTGCTACACAGAAGGACGACCGATCCCTGTGATCTACATGCGTGTTGTTCATTTTCCGATGGCCGTCGTCATTGCTTTGGCACATTAGAAACTGATTATGAACTTTGAAACACAATTACGCTGACATTGAGATTTGAGAGCGTCTTCCTCTGACTAATAGATGCTAATGAATCAATCAGCCTCACAGTGCAAACAGCTCAGCTGATGTGTCTTTAATAATATAACAGTGTGGACAATAGCAAGAGATTCCCAACTGGGGGAGGAAAGAAATGAGAGAAACAGTACCTTTGTTGAGTTCTAAGTTACTTTCAGTTTCCAGGAACTAGTCGACTTTTCATTTTTTCCAGCAGAGGAATGGCTGATGAATATCTAACTTCGTCAGTCCACAATGCAAGCACCGGAAAATGTTTTCTCAGCAAGAATGCGTAGACATTTCAAGGTTATATGATACACATGAGTTTTAATTACTTTTGCTGGTATTGCTGCCTTTTTCCTCACCATCACTGTGATATAATTACAACATTGTGTATTAATGACTTTATCACATTTCTACCCCGAGCTTCACTCCATCAGACTAGTTGTTTTAGTGGGACAGAAAGAGGAAAATGTTTCTCGGTGCAGTTTGATTAATAGTGGAAGCTTTCAGACTGAAGCTTCTTGTCAGTGCAATATCAGTGAGAGAGGAGGAGAATACGTTTTTACAGTGAACAACCTCTGTGCTTGTTTCTGCTCCCCAGAAATGGGTTGGAATGGAGCGCAAATTAAAAACGGGGTTATGCATTTCGGTCATTTTTGCTCGAATTACTTGCTGGCACCGAGCCCGGCAGGTTGATTTCCATTTTGAAAATGTGTGCAGAATGTTTTAATTGCAGTTACGGCTTCTTGAGGCATCTTCCTCATTCATGGATATTCATGGCGTCGGGCAGTGTTCGGACGCTGGGTAATATCAGAGCTCCTTGACCCCTGATGTGACTGTTAGAAAGCTGCAGTGTTACACTGGAAATAGTTTTGATGGTGTTTATGTGTAACCCCGATGCGGTACAAGGTACCACACCGCAGACTATCCAATTAAAAGTGACAGTGGGATTTAATGCAGGTTTGCTTTGATATACTCTCGGTGTTTGCCCTTGAAACGCTGCTGTTGTTGACTTTGACTCCTCTTCAATATGCATTAAAATGCCAGCAGTATAATTTGCAATATTCCTCGAGCCAAAAATTATAAATTTAGCAGTTCAGCTGTAAAACATGACGGGGTTCAGCCTTGGTATAATCGACAGTATATTATGAATTTCATCCAACAATATCACATTGTGGTGTGGGACATATGGAGGTATAGGCCTCCGTGCTTTTCGGTCCTTTGTCGTAATAATTCATTATCTGCCAGTAGAATACAGTAATACTGAACAGAGTGAGGTGGGCGACTTCATCTCAGATCTTTGAAGGTGATACGATGCACTAAAGAGGCAGGGTCAGTGGGGGCTCATAGATCAGCTTTGCCTCGGGCCCCTCTCAATGCATTTTTCCTACCATGTTTATTTATTTATTTATTTTCTTTATTCAAGGCGTCCTTCACACGGCAAACTCAGAAATACTTGTTTCAGCATCTTCTGTTCACATTTCAGGATTAATTCAGTTCAGCTGCGCTCATGGGAGGTCCTCCGCCGTGATTTATGAATGCAACAAGATAATCAGACAGCCTAATCGATAGATATGGCTTGACATGTCAACCGCAAATCTACTGCTTGCTTTGGTGTATGAAGCCTCGGCTGTGTGACTCACGCTGGCGGTGCACGCCTCCCACTTGAGCATTAATCTTGTATCTTAAGTCTCTTGTTTTTCCTCCGCCAGATAGGCATGAAGCGTCTGAATTAAAGATGGGTTTCAGACACACCATCGCTCATCGTCCTTAAACAGCTTTGCCACCTGCAGAGATTCTCTAACTCATTCGCTCTGGCTAACAAGAACACACACAGACACACACACACACACACACACACACACACACACACACACACACACACACACACCTTACAAGCGATGGAACAAATGATATCCTGAGAATTTTAAGCAGTGTCAGAGTTCAATCATGAGACCTTGTCCTCCACCTGACTGGATCAATCATTTCTAAACACTGATCATCCTCTTCAGAACATGTCGATGGAGGCTCCTCTCTCTTCACGGCAGGGCGGAGACATCCAGAGGATCTCTGATCAGTCGTTAGGCTTTAGAATTCTATAGCAAATGGCAGATGAGCTGACAGAAACATTAATTTCCCTTTTAGGATGAATAAAGGAATCTGGATCTGACTGAATATTAATCTTTATTAAAATTCAACAAAGCACTGAACAAAAAGTTCAAACAAATTGAAACAGCAAGTGTCTCTGACAGTGACAAGTGCGTTTCGAACAGAGTGGCTATTGAAACACGATCAGCAAATGTCTCTCAGTTTGCCTTACAGTTTTGTAGCCCGCATTTGTTGAAGGCTTTCTTTTAATTTTCTGTAATTTATATTAATTACAACGGAAGCAGTCGATGTATCTGAACTGAATCCATACTGGCTCTCATTCAGCAACTGCTTCTTTTCAATAACCTCATCTAGTTTTTGTTCAAATATTTTTTCAAGCACTTTAGAGATTGAGCTAATGACTCTGTCAATATCCCCATCTTTTTTTATAGTGGCACAAACTTAGGTCTTCAGCCTATTTGGGAAGGTCCCTGTTTGAAAAAAAAAAAAGACTAAAAATGTTATTTAGAGGTTTGACAATGCAGTCAATGTTTTTTTTTTCCACAATGATCATGACTAACCCATCATATCTGTACATGATTTATTTTTTAATGTATTTACTATTAGATAGAATTTCATTTTCACTGATGTCTCCCAAAAACATTGACTGGAGTACTCTCCATTCTGGACTGGCCCCATGTCCTGTTTTCCAATGGTCTCCACTAGCTTAGGTCCTGCATTTACAAAAAAACAATTAAATTAATTGACGAGTTCATTTCTGTTTTTAATTGTCCTATTATAAAAAGTGTCTTGGTGGGCTGGTTTGACCCCATTAACTTATTCAAAATATTTCATGTTCCTTTAATATCAATTTTGTTTTTTTTCTCACAGGTTACTAAAATAATCTTTTTTTTTTTGCTTATCTCATTTTTGTTGATGACGAGATTCATGTTGATGTCTCAGAGACAGAACCGTTCCAGAGAAACTTCCCTCCGCAGGGTTCTCACTGCTTCTGACTTCTGATGTTTAATTGTCTTTAAAGGCTCACTTGATTTCTTCATTTGCAGATATTTTGCGTAGATGTAATTTTGTCAATGGTATCTGTATGCACATTTTACCGTTGGCAATTTATTTGCACTGTGACTGAAAGAGTACAATATCATTTCATTGTACAACACTTTTCTAATAAACATAAGAGAATCAAGAAGTGATCAGACTTTATTATCTTATGAGAAAACTGAAATGTATCCAGTGAACTATCAATGAATTCTAAAGATATATGATAGAAAATCAGCAGAGGAAGATTGAAGGTGGTGACTTTTTTAATTAAAAGCAACTGAAACTGAAAACACAAGAACAAGAAAAACCAAGAAGCAACTGTGGGATGAATTTACACTACTTTTACCATAAGTAGCAACAAAGATGTGTTGAGTCCAGTGGCGCCAATCATTTCAAGGCTTTCAGCACTGCTCCATCTGTTTCAGTCCAGCCCTCAATAACTGATTGAAAAGCCGTCAAGCAGTATAAAGAGCTGTTGCATCACAGGTACATAACCTGTGTGGCCAAAATAAATGTTTTTACTGAAGAAATAAGCCCAGAGTGCACAAGTCTCCTTCTGCAGTAGGTGTAGCTGAGTCATACATAAAAAGCCTCAATAATAACTTAATAAAATTGCAATATTATTTATGAAAATAGCAATATCTTAGTCGCAAAAAAAATCCTGATTTTTTTCAGATAAAATCCATCCTCCTTTCTTTCTTCAAAAAGAATTCAATTAATCTGTTCAGTTCTCTTCAGTTCCTTTTATGTCCATCAAAGCTCTGAAAGTCCAACTTGCTCTGACAGCTTTTCTTGAAAAGTCCATCCTGAAAATGGCTTTAACAATAAACCAGAAACAAAATCCATTTCTCCTCCATCGGCCTCCAGCTCACGAGAAGCACAGGAACTCTGGAGGTCTGGCAGTTTCCAGCACAGGATGCTGACTTAGAGTTTTTAAATTTATGGGAGCTTGACTTGAATTTAACATTTAGACATGCGGTGCAGAGGAGAAGGTCAGCGTCAGAATGAGATTCAGGTCTTTAGCACAGCGGTTAGTGCGCACCTGTCAGGGGAAGACTGTATGTAGACGTCGGCTTTAATGGGGAGATTTCTTCATGTGAACTGCTGCCGCTGACGCTCCTCATGACTGCTTTTCAGGACCTTTGCATTGAAATTCACTAAATGCTGCTAATATGGCGAGAAAAGGACTTTCAGTGTACCATTCGTACATCAGAGTTAGATGATTGTGCGGACTTTAGCGTCTCACTAATAGAGGGTTCATGCAGGTCACAAACAATATCTTTCATTATTATCGTTGAATTTTTTTTCCAAATAACAGAGACTGCTGATTTTAAGTTGTTAATTGGGGACTGCACTGTTTCCGTGAGAGTAGCAGAAATCACACAACACTGAGCTGTGAGCTGACAGATCAACGATACAGCAGTGAAAGCAAGTTTCCTTATTTATGAATTAATAAAACATGCACGCTGAAGGCTGCAAAATGCTGCTGTAGAGGATAAAAAAAACCCCAAACTTTTTTATTACTTTTTACAATAGTGAGCGTAGAAACTGCGCTTATTTTCTGAAGAAAAGTTCTTCTTTTATGATAAAATATTAAACTTGATGTAAACTTTTTCCAGAAAGTTTATGCTCCTTTGCACTAAGACAAGAGTTAATTCTGTTGCTGTTTCACTGGTTCAACCTACACAGTGCCAGCTGAGTTTGATATTCCAGATTTAGACCTGAAGAGATGTTTATTGAGGGATACAGAGCCGAGCAGTGGTACGTCTTTCCAATACATCCCAGACCGTCATACCACAGGTACAAGACGCTGAAACTGTTTTACCTTCATCAGTCAGTTAATCCAAAAACATGGTACAAAACTGTAAAACACCAAAAAATTGCAAGCCGGATGTGTGTTTGCGTGTGTGTGTGTGTGTGTGTGTGTGTGTGTGTGTCATGCCTGCAGCTAACCTGGCTCAGAGCTGTGTATTCCCCAGAGAGGTGATTAAACACAGAGGTGAGAGCCAGAGGTCTCCCTCTGTTGGAATCCGGCGCCATACTTTGAATACTCCGTTCTGATTAGTATCAGCCTCACGTCCTACGAGCAGGCTCACCTTCCACACTAAAATACCGTGCTTATTACCAGCCGCACAGCGAAATTAGACAAAATCTGCCTCACTGAGGTCATTTATTCCTGCACTTGAGGAGAAGATGGTGACTCATGCTGGTATTCCATCCTGTTCAAACTACTGCAGCTGTTTACCCAGAAAGCCTTCAGCTGAGTGATTAAAAGTAGGCTACTGCACGCTGATGATACTAATATCCCCACATTTTACCAATTATTTCAAGAAGTATTGGCATTCTGTTTGATGAGACTGTAAAATCTGCATGTTTATGTGATTATCCTGGTTATGTGAAGTGGGGAAATGGTTGCTCGTGTGTCCTTTTTCCTGTCTGCAGGCAACAAAGGATTTGTTACAGCAGTGCAGTGTGAAAAAAACAAAAGCATGACCTTATTAGTTCATTTGAAATAATCAGATTTGCTTAACTGAAGCAGATTTTGGTCCACAGGGAGAGTAGTGAAGGGGCCGAGGGCGTGGAGCACGGGGTCAGGGAGAATGGACAGAAAACCCAAACGCACAACCGAGTACAAACCAAAACTGATCTTTTATTTAAGGCGAAGTGCAAGAAAAACTTCAGGGATCCAAAGTCCATGTGAACAAAGCAGGACGACGCAACAATGCCACAAGGACACACGGAGTGTGGGCACAGCAGGAGGCAGGGCCTGAGCAGACACAGGTGGAAACAATCAGAGGCAGTCAGAGAGAGGAGGAGAGCACGAGGAGGCAGACACAAGACAAAAAAAAAAAAAGATGAGGGGAGGCATGATCATGCAGGTGAACATGCAACCTACAACCAGGCCTCAGTGTGATAAAATGTGCAGAAACAAAACTATCAATAAGACAGAAACATGACCGGAAACAAAAACATACTGAACCTTAAACAATGAATGCAACAAACCAATGAAAAACCCAAGAAGGTCAAGACAGGACCAAAAAACAAATATCAGTATTTACACAAGAATTTTCTTTCGGACGTCCCGTTTACACGATAATGTTTTCAGCTGAAACGGAAAACCTCTGTTTTACATCTCAATGCTAACCAGAGCCACTGAAAAAAACACTTTTTGAAAACAGTGGAACTTTTCCGTTTCTGTGTAAACGGGAGAAAAAGCAACTTTTCTGAAAGGCAGGGGTTCAGTCTTCATGTCGATGGTGGAAATGCTTGCAGTAAATAGATCTTCTGTTCAATAACACCAGTGTCGGCCTGCAGCGCCACGACTCCCAGTCCTCGTTCTCCTGTCACTTGGTAGTTTAATACTAATAATAGTTGATGGTAGGATATTTGAGCCATTTTGTTTCTTCTTGTTTTTTTTGTGCGTTTGTGTTATTAGGTCATGAATCTGTCATCCAGATTATCGAGCGTCTTCCTACAGCTAACTGATGTAAGTTGTGGTAATGAATCAGTCATTATTAGACTGACCCACACAGCGCTGACAGCCCAGCTAATGAGTCACAGCAAGGCTGCGTTCATATAATCATGTGTTCGTTATGACGGCAGGAAGGAATTAAAGGAGACAATAACGCAAGAATAACCTTTTAAAATAACTGGCAAGTTAATTTCCTTTCCAGGTGGCCTCAGTATCTGGAACTGGGAGAACTTTCAGTGTATGCCTCTGAGACGGAACACACACACACACACACACACACACACATCCCAAATCAACACATCATTGACATTTATGTATTTTCTTTGTTTTCAAAATGTACCAAAGCTTTATTTTTTTCTTCTAAATTCAGTTTGCTTGTAGGAAAGATAACTTTCACAACGGCAGTGTTGTTTTATCCGACTCTCCTTTCCACACAAATCAAGTGCCGTCTGCACACACATCGCAGACAGGTGGAAATGTCATGTTTCGAAATGTGATTTTCTCTCAGCAAATTGCAGATACATTTACAATCAGACATTTCACAAAGGCTCCCCTTTCCATTCTGAAATTCATTTAAAATTCTTGCGTTTGCTTTTAGCCCTGATACTTGCTGTGTCTCCTTCGGCATGTCTCTGAGGCCATCGTAACTCACACTGCTTCGATAAAACACACTTGCTGCGCTCAGCTCACCTTTGTATTAATTAGATGCTGTAAATACATTCAGCTGGCTGCAGTAGTTTTGTTCTTCACACCTGGTAAATTGCTTATATAAAGTGATATTGACTCTTGACAGGAGCGTTGACAGTGGCTGTAGTAGGTTTCTCGTCACAAAACTCACCTTTTAATATAATTGCCGAGTTCCGCTGTACAACTGCTGCTTGTTTATATAGATATAAACGTTAATATAAAGAGTCTGTCTGCTTCATCCTCACAACAGCTGTCAGATGTTGCCCACTTATTGCTAATTTAATCTCTTACTTTATGCAATCAAATCTAATTTCGGAAGTAAAATAGATATGCACTCAAATATAGTTTGATTTAAAAACTTTTTTTTTTATCTGCACCTCTGCAGTAAAGTTTGTCTTTCAAGACAACTGAATACTTGTTTATCTCTGCGTGCGTTACCGGGGATATTTTCTCCACAGCTCGGCTGAGGAGAACATTAATTGCAGGGACAATATGCTGACGCAAACAACTGGCAAATTATACCGAATGTAAATATAAATGACCTTTGAGGCTGAAAGTTATATGACACTCGCTCCGCTCCGACAGAACAAGCTTTGGGGTGTTATGGTTGGACTTCACTTCACATTAAAATGCAGAACGCATCAATTTCAACACTGTGAATGGAAACAAACGCAGGATTTTTAAAGAGGTAATCTCTCTGCAAATTGAACTGGTCATAGAAATTCAGGGTGAACCGTAAAGCAGGTTTTATGGACAGTTTCTGATTCAGACAGATTTTTTTTTTTCTTTCGCTTCACTTAGTGTTTGCTGTGCGTCTGATAAAAGATGAAATTTTAATGGAAAGAGATGCTTATGCTTCGTGATCGTGATTCTTCCTTCTCACCAGAGCCAGTTGAGCCTTGAGATGAGTTTTCTTTGAGAAAGATTCTTGTTGGCTGTATTCATATACATTCATACATGTTTTAATAAGGCGTCTGCGTTTGGATTCTACATCCTCACTGTCAGTGTTGAACATTTTATAAGACAAATTATAGTCGGCTTGGGAAAAGTTTTGGCAGTTAAACATATGCGCGAATAAGCAAACTATCAACACTCCGTCAAAGTATAGTGTCTTCAGGCATTAAGGCTTTTAGAATAAACATTATTTCTCTTACTTTCCTCGGCTTGACGTTTGGAGAGAGAACGGAGAAATCAAACAAAGGCCTTGGCTCCCGGATCACACTGAGCCTCACAAATTGGATAATCAGACCGGGGAAATGGTCGTGCCAGGAACTTGTCTTTTTGAAACAAACAGAAAGAATTCGCCACTTCTCCATTTCAAGAGGAGACAATTTGCCAGCGACGCAGAACAGCGACGATCACAAACACAATGTCAGGCTTTTAAAACCAACATTTTTTTTTTTTCTTTTTTTAGCTGGAAACTATGGAAACTATTTTGCTCTGCTTTGTTGTTCAGAGCACTTAAACTTTAAATTCAAAGGACTTTGAATCAGAGCCTCCACAATCGTAACTTGTCCTTCGTTTCTTTAAGTAAATCCAGTGTTCACTTTGTCATTGAAGTTTACTCTGTCGGCAAGCTGAGATCTGAAGGATTGTCTGTGGCCGTCAGGAAAAAAACAAACCAAAAAAAAACCAACAACAACAACAACAACTTGTAAAAGCAGTTGAATCTGGCAAAGGATTTAAAATCATCTCCAAACTGTTTGAAATCAATCGTTCTGCTCTGAAGGAAATTATTGGATGTGGTGCACATTTCACAGAACTGCCAATTAGTCGGCAATTGGACGTTCACACGAAATCGTGCCATTGATCTGTTACTATTGGTGAAACAGCGCTTTCGACTACAGGCAGGAAGAGACCTCTCCAGTGTGTCCTTCAATAAAAAAAAATGCTTTGCTCTCTGTGAAACTAAATTTCCAGTAAACATTCAAGCAAAGATCAGACCTTTTGCAGACCTTTTCTTTGATCCGCCGCTGCAGAGGTGGATCAAAGAAAAAAAAAAAAAAAAAAAAAAAGAGAGAAGCTGTTTGACCATGTTAATGGTAACAACCATTAACCACATTCTCCAGTCACTGCCGGGCCTCACTTTACCACCGCACTGGAATTATAATGAAGGCAACCAAATATGATCGACTGTTTAACCCTTTATAAGCACAATCACACTGGGAAGTGGATGTTTGTACTTTAGGAGAACATTCTAAAATGTTCCTTTTCACGACACTTAAATAAACACAACTAAACGACATGTTACAAAGTGAGAAACTGATCAATTTTAAACATGATTCACCATTTGTATACCAAATTTGTCTTTAAATTAGATCCATTTCTCACTACAACTGTAAAATAAAAGGTTTTTCAAACTTGTTGCTACATTGAATGTACTGATTCCAACTGTACCTCAACACAATAAAATGAATGTGCTGACATTTTCACCAGTTTTATATAGTGCAAATGATCAAATTTAATTTTTTTTCCCATTTGTCCTGATTGAAATTAGAATTTGGCACACTGACTGGGAGTCAGAGATTGTTTTACACAGCAAAGCATCCATGTTTTTGTTGTTTTGGGAAGTGTATAAAGCTGAACATCTCTGTTTTTTCAAGATTCCCACATATCCTTTTACCATTTTACTGATTTCATTGACTGTTTCATATTGACTGGTTTGGGAGAAAGAGGAAGAAAGGTGGAAGTCAGGAAATGTGAAATTGTGCCAAAAAAGGGTTAAAACATTTAGCGGGGCGTCCTCTGAACTGGGATGGATGAAACGCAGTTTGGTTTCAATAAATCTGTCAGCGGAGCGCCTGCATTACTGTGTTTTGACACAGTCCGTATACCGTCACATCATTTAATTTACGGCTCGTGCAGTGTGTAGAATGTCAAGGATATATTCAGAAACGAAAATTCAGGTTGGCAGTTTCACTCCATCCGAGACTACTCAGTTCATGTAAAACTGCTCACTTCATAAAATTAACATTTTTATTGGCTTGACATAAAAGAGAATGATTTTAAATGTGAGCAGTGCGATCACCTGGAGGAAAGCTTACCAGCAAAGCGTCTCATCTCACTCGGCATGGATAAGTCAGACATGATCTGTGCGACCCAATAGCCGATGTGAAAAATAAATAAATAGAATAAAAAATCATTTGGAATTCTTACCTAGAAAGAAAAAAATAACATGAAGGTGAAGAGAGCAAAACAAAATCCCAAGAATAACCTCTACAACAGAAAAACACTACAACCAGCCGGCAGCTGAACGGAGCAGGTTGGGTAAAACAGAGTTACAGAAACAAAGGGCAAACACCACCGACTGAGAAGACGAGGCACTGGAGAACAGCTGTAGCACATCAGGGCCGGGGAAGCGCCGAACAGAAAAACACCATCAACAGAAATCCAGACAAGATGTGACAAAAAAGATGCTTCAAACTCAGACGGGGAACTACAAGACACAGAGGGAAGAAAGCAAAAAAAAAAAACACGAACCAGGTCACATAGACCCTGACAAAAATAAGCTCATATAAATACTTTAGTAGTTAGTATGTGTTGTATCTAGTCAGCATTTGTTTTTATGTGGTTTTTTCAGTCAAAAAAAGTCAAGTTAACATTGTTCTTAGGAAAACAACCTGATTATTACAGCTTCACTTTACAGGTAATTTTTCTGTTATCACCCATTTACTAAGCTGTGCGCGAAACAGTGTTAATGCTCTTGAAGAGTCTTGTACCAATATCGGTGTTTTAGCATGTACTGAAGAATTTTCCTTGTAGAGTTACCTCGCCTTGTTGGAGACCGAAGCATGTTGTGAAAACATATCATCTCAGGACAAACTTTACCCAGAAGTTATTGTTGAGATGAAGGAACAGAGTTTTCAGCAGTAGGAAGTAGCCCAGTGGTCAAATACCAAACACACAGTCACTGTAACAGGAAAAAAAAAAAAAAAGGTTCAAAACTGTTGGCCTTTTAATGTGTGGGAAATGCATGCTTTTCCTCTTTGTGCCTGTGTGAGCTCTCCTCAGATATTTCAACCACCTCCCACAATCACAATGGCCTCCTGAGAGAGTGTGTTGAATCTCTGTGCCGGACGGATGAGCTGTTCGGGATGTTCGCTGCCTCTCTCTCAGACCGACTCCTGCTTCTTCTCCAGTCCTACCAGGCATCCAGTGATTATAGAAAATGGAAAGATTAACAATCGCTGAAATGAGTACAGATGGCTGGGTCAGGTCTTGTTGCGAACAGCTCAAAAGATACTTCTCAGGGTAACTTCATCTGTGGCATATTTTCAGCTGGAGTCTGCTCCAGCCCACCGTTTCCTTATGCTGAATGAAGAACCCAGCAAAAAAATGGTTCAATCAAGGCGGGATACATCCAAAATGTGCAGAGTTGGGGTCCCATGAGCAACACTAGCAAAGGAGATGATTAGCATTACTGCTTCAGTACTCAGAAATCCAGCTATGCATTGAAATGGCCTGCATAAATAAGTAATTAAAAAAAAAAAGCTTGAGGTATTTGCAAGTATATTGTTGATAACATAATTAAACAAATTAACACCTAGTAGTGTTTTTGTACTAATTCACATCGGCCAGCCTGCTGTTTTTAATGAGTGTGTGTAGTTCCCAAGCACTTGCTAACACACTGTGCGCACTGATTAGGACAATGGTAAACATTTGCTGGAGGCCGGAAAGTTATTTTATTTTTCCTGATGAAATAAACGTATCATCTCATGTAATTCTGATGTGTTTTGGAAAAATGTCATCGCTGTGTAAACCGCCGCTCATCAATATTGACCGTGAGTCGGCCGTGTTTGTTGTTTTGTTCATTTATTTATCAGACTTTAGCTTGAAAAGTGCTCCTTTATGACCTGGAGAAGAGCTTGTTTGGGGCCCAGCTTTTGTCAGGTTTTGCAGTTTATGCAAGGCTACTTTCATCTGGAAGACACTGATCATCTGATCAATGATTAATAAGATCTACTATCTCTCTTTCATACGCATGCCCTCAGTTGTTGTTTTTTAAAGCATTCATCCAAGAAGTTCACAGGCATCCTTTTGACTTAGTGAGTTTACAATTTATTCAGCGCTGCTTTGTCTGAAAAACACAGAACATTTGATCAATCATTCATCAAGTCTACTTTCTCTGCCTCTCTTCCTCTCTCTTTCGCACACAGGATGCCATCTCTTATTTTGGGATTCATTGAAGCGAGGAATCCATGTTTTTCCCAGTGCACCTCTTAGAGAGATTTTTCACGCTTACCTTTCGTGCTTTATTGTATCATCATTACAGCTGCTGTGTTTTTGGGAAAGTGGTGAAACGCTGTCGAGGTGAAAGCGGGCAGCAGCCGATGATGTTTTTCCGCCTCTGTTTTCCCGGTTGATGAACCAATCAGGGTTCACGCTTTGGGGTCGGCTTCCATGTTGTGTGGCCCGCTCAGAAACATGTGAAAACCCCAATTAGCGAGCAGCCCAAGGTCATCTGTTGCCAAATGCTCAGCGTTCCACATACACTGCAATTTGTGTTAAATTTCTTTAAGCAGCCTTTCTTCTTGCGATAATTGGAAGAAGACTGCCACTGGAAATATGGCATTATATACTTGTTGATGTGGTTAGTTGGCAAACTGCTGCGGCTGGCAGGCCAACTGCTAATGAGCAAGCAACTTCATGCACAAATTACTGTACGAGCAACACTTCTGCCGCTGACTTCCACTGATGGTCACAGAGATTGCGGTGGAATAAAATTCAAGTCACTTCTGTGTCCCAGACCATGTGTGAAAGATGTAAGTTTATTTTTGAAAGGTTAACAACTCTGATTAATACACGGAAGAAGCTGCCCAGCCCTATTATGACTTAAACTTTAAGCAATGTACTACTGCTATAATTTAGATTTCACACAATATAGATAAACCATTACTTCCCATGTCTAAGAGATCCCTGCATCGCAGCGTTCAATTCCAAATTCCTGTTGTCTATACTGCTACAGAGTGCCGGGGTGCAAACTAAAAATGGAGGCGTCACCGGGATTGATTTGTTAACCTTTGTTTCTGACCCAGGCAACTGCAGCAAGGGGATGCGGCAACTTCACTCAATTTTTGACCTGCACAATCCAGTTCATAAGTTCAAAAAGTGAAAAAAAAAAAAAAAAAAAAAGTTCATTTGTAACCCAAAGTTGTTGCTTCTGTAACCTTGAAATGCAAAAGTAAAAGAGTATCTGCATGCTCAAAACTTACGCATCCTAAAACCAAAGTTGCATAAGTTTTGAGATCTTTCACAGTGCTGTTAGAGAAGAAGGGGCACCATGGTGCAGTTCCCACGATGGTGCAAAGGAGAAGGCATCAATCCCTCATATTGGTCAAAGGAGAAGAAACCCGAGAGTCCATTAAAGCTCTTGGTCTCTTGGACTTGGGTGTGCTTGCTCTAAAGCGCTCATGAACACAGAGATTGTCAACCCAAAAGCTATCCCGATGGATGTATTTCCAGAAAGCAGTCATTTATGGTGCTTCTGAGGAGGGAAACAAACGCAGTGATGAACAATTGAGTGACGCTGCACAGGAAGCGCAACAAACACTGCTTTCACTCTCCAGACACTTGAAGCAATCATTGGAGCAGTGGGAGACAGAATGCATAATACATCCAAGTCGACTGGTGACAGCAGCTACAGGAGGTTGCAAACTTTCTCCGGTGTCATCCTCGCACCTCCCGGGGAAGAACAGCTGGAATGAGCTAGATTGAGCAAGCTTGACTAATGCTGGAGTAGTGTGAGCAAACAGAGAAATAAAAGCAAATGAAAATAATGGGAAGTGTGAAGGGTCTTGCAGTTAAGATCTTGTAACCGTAATAAATAGACTGATTTGATGGAAAACACTTTTGGTATGCCAGAAACTGCTGAACAGATTTACTTTACCTTCAGAAGTTTGTTTCAGTATTCAAGCGAGAAGCTCGCAACATTCCTGAGGAGACTGGAGAACATTTTGAGCAAAACAGTCCAAAAGGGAAACTTGTTACCTGACTCCAGACAAAGCACATCTCGACCATCCCTCATCTGATGTGATCTTCCTGAGCCTGAGGCTTAGGATATGTGAAGGATTTTACCGTTAACAACAGTATGCTTAAAACTACCAGTAATATGAAAGTAATTCATGCTTAACAAAAGTTGACATGTCAGAAATGAAGCCTCTGAATCTCTAGAGGACACCCAAAATGTCAGTGTAAAATGAAATGAGGCTGACACCCAGAATAGATGTCCTACAGCACGGCTAATTGGGCTTGTTTAAAATCTGCTCCAGCATGTTCTCAGCTGAGATATGGAAAGATGGATTGTCAAAAGGAGTGAATCACCACACATGGCTAAATGACACAGCCACATGCAGAGATTGGTCGTGTAACCTGCTCAACCAGACAACCTTTGATGCCACCTTGAAGGTATTTTGTGTCACAGATCACAGGTGAACCCAAAAGCAGAATGAAGCGATTCAGTTTTCAGAGCAGGCTTTATTAAGACAGGCAGACACAGAAGGAGCTGGATCTCCAAATACACAGAACAGACATACGGCAAACATCAGGAACACACTGATCAGATCAGACAGGACGATTCAGACAAAAAGAGGAGACAGGAGTAAATACAGGAGGGAAGGAGCTGGAAGAGGACTGGATAATGATAGGCTAACAAGGTGAGGCAGACACAGACAACAGGTGGCACTGATGAAGCACACAGGAGAGACAGAGGGAAGTAGGGAGGGACACTGACAGACAGAGGCAGGGAACAGGACCCACAGGTTCCTGACATTTTGGCAACAGGGATCCTCCAGACAGCCATGCAGGAGCTCAGAGCTCAGACTGACTGGAGCACACGGCACAGGGACACACAGGGACAACGTGGCACAGAGACATGCGCAGGAGACAAGGCCCAAAGACAAGACGTTCCGAGTAACAAAACACAAACAGGCAGCTCGGTATGAAGCCCGAGCACCAAGTGACTGCAGTGACTCATCAGGCACAGGTGAGTGACGTCCGGGCAGGAGAACGGCAATCAGACATGAGGAGGGGAAGCCGCAGAGCCTGAAACCAGAGACAACGCTAGAAACACCACAAACGCAGACCGAACAAAACATGAACGGTGACAGTGCTCCCTAACCGAGTGAGGTGAGAAAACACAGCGGTGGAGTTTCTGAATAATGCGGCGTCACTCGGTGTGCAGAATTCCAGAGACACGCTTCTACACAAAGCAGTCAACTGGTTAGTGGTCACTGATGAACCGTCAGGACTGTTCTCAGATCCCTCTGATGAGTCTAGTCTTGTACGATTGACAAAATAAAATCTTGACCTATTCGAGATTGATTTTACAGGTCCAGAAGGACAGAAAATGTTGTAGATTCATTGCAAGAAAGACACTTAAGACAGAGGGCAGCACTTCTGAAACAGACAAGCAGTGAAAGTTGACACACTCTGGTGATCAATCTCTAGCCTTCAAACCTGACATCCAAGGTTTGCTCATTGAGACAGATTATTTTAACAGATTTGCTTTTGCTTTTCCAGTAAAGACCAGAAAGCTTTCATGTTTGCCAAGATCTTTGTTGCGAATGCTGCTTTGTGCTTTATGGACTTCCTGTTTGATTCAGGACCAAGATTTTAAGAATAAATTTATCTGAGACCTTGTGAAGATGCAGGAGATTTGGGAATCCAGATTGTAACCTTACAAACCCCAGGAGGACCCACAACCTGTATTTTCCGTAATTACAGGATTTCATTATAATAGGGTCAAGGAAACTTTATTTCAACCAATCGTCAATGAAACTCTGTTATTCTACATTAAAAAAAGTTGCAAATTTCAATCCATTTAAAAACAGAATAGTTAAACTTTCAGATAAGCAGGGTCATTTCAGTATTACCCGCTGCAGATAAACCTTTGTGATCCCGACCAAACGGGACCCTGAAGTTCCAACTTTCAACTTTTAGTTCTACACTACCGGAGTGCTGAAATACGAAATCAAGATGATACTTCTTGTGAAAAATACGCTTGATTGAAGTTAATTTCAGTTAATTTTGAAAGTTTTTGAACATCATCTTGACCTTGTTATGAGGACAAGGAGTTTCATTGTACTCGTATTTTTCGTATTACTCGTATTTTTAGGTTTTCTCAGCGTCTCTTCTCCATTAGAGCCCAAAGTTGTGCAGGTTGACTTTACACCTCTAGAAAGGAGTTGTTATTTTAATAGGAGAATGCCTTTTTCGAAAACAGTGTACAGTTGTGACCTGGCGGACTAGTAATAGTTTCTGGTTCAGTTTTTTTGCAGATCAGGTGCTCTGGGCAGTTTAAGTTTGAGGAACTTTGGTGTGGAGTCACACTCTGAGTTGTGGCAGTCGCAGTGTTGGTGGCAATGGAATAAATTATGCCACGGTCGTCTGCCCAACAACAGCCATGCTCTCACTGGGATGTAACTACTCCTATTCCTTCCGGCCATAAGCCACTATAGATCGCAAATGTGTCACCCAGCCGGGGTCCATATCACTAAGTTCATGACTGCAATATGAAATTAGCTAATATTCTTGCCAGGCATTGCGGTAATCAATGGGATTGGTTCATTTTACTTTCTGAGTCATAACAACTTCACCATTACACTTGTGAAAAGAGGGCTGAATGTAGCATAGACACAGATACTGTAAGACAATTTTAAAAGTCAAAATTGTTGTCACTTTGGTATGAAATAGCACTTTAGCACTCAATAACGCTCACAGCGTTCCCCAGGCAGCTTATTCTTAGCCTATGTGCTAAAATGTGGCTCATGGGATCAGCTGATGACTCAAACCTGTTAAGAAATGCATGACTATATTTGTCCAGTAAGTGGCCTGCTGCTCTCAGACATTCACTCAGGAGCTGGTCTCTTCATACCATTAGCACATAGTGTGCTGTGCATTTTAAAGATCAGTTTAACTCCAGAAAGGCAAAACTGGATGTTTTTCTCTGCCAGCAAACGCCACATATCAGTAAGTTAGTGTTTCTGAGCAGAACACTCTTGAGGCATTAAAACCTGGGGGTGAACATCAGGTCAGATATACTGAATGCAATGAATGTGTTGTAATCTGATTTTCAATAGTTATCCAAAACATAAAAAAAATAAAAAATAACATGATTGCACTGTAACTTTGATTTTCATTGATTAATCTGGATTGGGGTCTATGAACATACTTCCAAAGTGACAAAATACCAGAAACAGGAATTAAGAAGCAAAATGTATTCAGACATCAACAAAAGCAGACATCAGAACACATCACATACACACCAACAGATACAACTGGGCAGACTTAGGCCCTGTTTACACATAATTTTCAAGTGAACACGATTAAACTTCTCCAGGTTAGTGCATGTGCACCGCAGTAAGCACTGCTTCTGCACATGTTGATGCTAATTGTCGAGCCTATAGATGCTGCTAACATAGAGCCACGCACGGAAAGGAAAACATGACACATTCATGTCAACAGGCGGCCAAAGAATATCCTGAAAAGTTAAACATCAAGTATAGGTCACAACATGCTCAAAATAAAAAAACATGAAACACAAAAAGCATGAGGCAACAACACGAGAAATCGAAGGAATCTGACACTTTGAAAGACACCATGAAGAAACACAGAAAAACAATGAAATCCAAGGCTGAACACCATAGGCTACGGCAACATGTCAGCCTCACGGATCAACTCATCGGGTCCACACCTGACGGGTGTTGCGTTGCTGTGTTCGTGTGGGCGGCTCTGTCAGTCCAACAGCTCTCACAGTTCACGGTGTGCATGTACACTGTTATGAGTCGTGATCACGGGAAGCAAAGCAGCAACAGCATCACAGGCAGTGATGAGGGTAGTGTATGAGCGCCATATGATAAATATGAGAAACGGGGCTGCCGTCTCTCACCGGCGATGGTGAAGCTCACTCGATTCGCCACATATGATTTGTCTCATGTTGTGTTGTCTTATTTGGCAGAATGCTGGAATCTCTACTTTCACAATTCAAGATATTCTCAATTAACTTGCATATTTTTCAATGAAATAATTGAGCTGTATAGTCCGTCATGGCTACTCTGTTGATGTTTAAAAATTAAAAGTAAAAGGCAGAAAGCAGAAGTCCATAAATGTCCGTGACATCTCATCCACAATTATGCAGCCCTTTTTTCAACAACGCTGATGAGAGTTCATTCATCACGGGCCAGCAGTTTGACAGTATTCACACCAGATGTCATGAATAAAATGAGAAAATTCATCAATGCTGCATTTTTGTCCCTGCAACCGTCCAACTCAGTGACTGTGACCCTCATTTAGGAATCATTTACATGACGTTTTCAACTGAAAACGCAAAACTCTCGTAGCATGTTGGGTGTCTGTTTACACTTCAATGTTTCTCAGAGCCACTGAAAATGTAAATTTTAACTACATAGTTTTCAGCATTTCTGCTCTTGCCATGGAGATGGACATCATTTTCAAAACGTTGCTGTGTAAACAAGAAACTTTTCGAAAACGAAAATGCAAATATGGTGCTTTTCCACTTCAGACCTTCTCGTGTAAATGAGGCCTGAGCTGTTTAACCCACTGACGTCTGATTCACACTCAGGAGTAGTTTAGGGTCAGGGGAAAGCTCAATTTTCAATGAAAACACCAGTTCAAGAATAAGTGCATAATTTTTGGATTAATACCAAGCTCTTCTACAAAATTAATACTGAAAACATTTTTATGTTCTTATAGTAAATGACCTCCTGCAGTCAGACCTGCCTCTGGTAATCACAGGAATATATATTAGTTTTAAACAACATGGAGTTCACTTTTTCATAGTTTCCTCTCCCCTCTTTCTCCCTTTGACTGGAAGCAGCAGAGCACACTTTGAACGACCTCTCTGAAAAGCCAGCATCACTTTCATTAAGTCAGGTTTTTGCCACTTTCTCTCGGCAAACATCCACCTTTTCTTTTCCACCGCAGGTAGAAACTGGCAGTGCGGCGGCAGCACTTTGGAATCACTTCAAGTCGAGTCCATTAATTTCACAGACAATAACGCTGTGCTGAAAAGCCACTTGAAGATGTTTTTCGGAAATCAGAGTTCAGACGTGCCCGAGAAATGCTGAGTTCAGCGATGCCCTTTACACCGAGGGCGATGCTTCTCAGTGAAAGAAGATCCAAAGTCGGCCTTAAATTAGCGGCGAACAATGATGTGCTCCTTGTGCGAGCAGCTTGCTCTCCAGTTTGCTCGCAGTCACGGTGTGAAGAGTCGACAGGTGTGGATTTTAGATGCGCCGCTGAAAAGGAAAGCTGCAAAGCAAACAGCCTGTGAGTCAAGTGCAAACAAACCAGCTAAAACAGCTAACAGCAGGTGGTAATTAGGAAAAAAAAAAACCTTTAGTTTTCTAGTTTTCCAATTTGCCAAGCTTGAATTTGGTTGTACAGACTGTGGACTTCCCTCAGCCTGACGTGTCGAGAACAACGCTCAGAAACAGCAAGACGTTCCAGTTTTCAAATCCCAGTTTCTGTGTGGGTGATTTATTTATTTATTTTTTTTTTTTTTTAACCATTTCACCGGATCTCCGGTGGCACATCTTTTAGTGGAAATACCAAACAGATGCAGACTACATAGTGTTTAAAATAGCTGCTGCGCCGTGTCTCTGCCGTCTCAGATGTATGTGAAATGTGGATGTACTGCTGCCTCAGTGGCCCGGCGCAGAGCAAGGCATCGTGAGGCTGCAGACAGCAATTCTCCCCCGTAACCCCATTGTGAGTGGCGACACACGGGGACGCCGCTGCTCCCCGCTGGCAGCACGCCGATGATGAATGACGCCACGCTGAACTAGTTTAAGAGGAGCATCACACAATCGCTCATTTGAAAAGGCAGCGCTTCACACGGCGGCCCGGGGAACGCCATGGAGAGTAATATCCATCAACAGCCAGCCAAGCAGGAGCGCTATCAGCAAACACAATTTAGAGCTCAGCAACGTTATTGTTTTTCTCTCCGTCCTCTCCCTCCATCACCACACCGATGAACTGGCTGATGTGATGCTCGTTTGATGAATATGATACGGCTGTCGTGGTAATATGAACTTGGTCATTATTGGGACAAATTGAGTTTGGATGAAAAGACATTCTGTAAAAATGGAAAAGTTTGTTTTTTTTGTTTGCTGTTATCACAATGAAGACAAACTCTGTGGTTCAGAAAGCTCACCTGATGTGTTGCCCTCAGATTATTCAGACCCTCTTCACACGTGAGTGTTGAAAAGGCGTTTTGACTGTTTAAATGACAACAGCGTTTTGAATTCATAGTGATAACTATGGACAGCCTCCCTGTGAGATGAGGGTGTCACACCCATTAGAGAAGAAATGACAGAGTATCAAAATGTACAGTAAAACCCTACACAAAGATAAGTTGGTTAAATTCAAACAATAACATTAATTTTCTTAAAATAGTGCCATAATAACCTTAACAATGTATGCATGAAAAACCCAAATGTTTCGTTTCTTTGTTGTGACACAAACTATATGATGTACAAAAGTCATACCTTTCTAAAATAAAGTTGTATTAAAATTCAGTGAATTCTCAGCAGTTTTTGGAGTTTGCTCGGTCCCTTGGCAGGCCATATTGGGAAGAAAAAAAAAAAAATTCCAGCCAATAAGCCATAACATTATGACCGCCTGTCTGACACATGTCGTTGGACATGCGTGAACTCAACTAGACCTCGGAGGTAGGAAGTAAGTTTCAAGGTGTGACCTAAATGTAAAGTGCATCGACGAGCCTTGTCTGCCCTTTAGCCTGTCACCAGGTCACGTCTTTTCCTTCCTTCGACCATTCTTGGAAGATACTGAGCCCTGCAGAGCAGGAACGCTCCACAGGAGCTGACCCAGCCGTCTATCCGTCACAGTTTGTCCGCTGTCAGACTCACTCAAATCCTCACAATCACCTAATTTTCCTGCTTTTTTTTTTTTTTTTTTTTTTTTACAACTTTAAGGACAAGCTGTTTGCTTGCCGAGTGAAGTTTCTCATCCACTGACAGGTGCTTCAATAAAGATACCATCAGTTATTCACTTTACTGGTCTTATTCTTATGTCTGGTTTTTATATATTTCAACAAGATAAACAGTGCATAACTTCAGAGGTGCATGAAGGCAGATTTTATCTTTGAACAGAACCAGGCGAGTCACTTTCTCCTCCACCATCTTCATATAAAATGTTTATAAACTGACATCAGAATTTTTCTCGAAGTTCTCAGCACGACAGATAAAGTGTATTTCCCTAAATGTCAAACCATGTCTTTAACATTTATCAAACTCAACCAGTAAGATGTATATTTTTAATCTGATGGATCTTGGTTTGTGGTTGGCGGGGAGTGAGGTGATTACTGTGGAGAAGCGCCGTGGCTGCAGCTCAGTACAATGGGGGAAATGTTCTATTCTTCACATATATTGGAGATATTAAGATGCTTTACAGTTCTATTTCACACTGAGATTTCCCCTCTAATGGGACTATTTAAACTTCATTTATCTCCTTATCTCCACTGGAAATTAGCATCTATATACTCTCTTTAATCAGGTTGAACTCATTCTGCTCTCTATCAGGCAGCGCTCTCTATTTCTCATCCAGCTCCTCACTAATCACCATGTGATTGACAACTAGCAGGAATCTTCTACTTCGACCAGACAAAGGCTCTCCCTGAGATTAAAACTGTCTCCCCGTATCACGTCTTTGGAAGTTTTAGTCTCTTACTGACTTGAAAAGATTGTTTATATTCTAGGAGAGCAGAAATCTACCAGCTGTAACCCCACCACGAAACACCATGTGAGCACAGAACACCACCCAGTGGGTTTGTTTCCAGGAGGCAGTGAGTGGGAACTGAAGCCACTCCAGCTCTGATCTGCTCAAAGATTCTGAGTATTTACGTGTACAGAAACAGGAACAATGATGATAATGTGACACGACAGACTCACAAAAATAACACAAACTATCAATTTAGCACTTTTCTCTTCATGAAAATGGGAAATCAGACCAGTGTTCCAGATCGCAGAAACTACTTGAATGAGTTCCCACTAATAGATTATTGCACAAGGCTCAGTATGATTTACAACGTGCCAAAATCGCCTGCATTGTTCATAACGGTGTCTGGTTCTAAGACATTGGAGAAGGGGGTGCAGATCAGCTCAGCCTTCAGCGGAGATACTGCGTCTACTGTAGAAACACTTCCTCAGCTGGCTCCACACAACGTTTATCTGCAGAATTCATCACATGCTGTGCTGCTCTTTTTAGCTTCTGCAATAGGTTTTTTTAATTTCTTCTGTTTTCACAGTGTGACTGATCACCAACAAATCCAACTCCATGGCGTCGCATTTCATTTTGTGGGGAATCAGCGCTGCCATGGCGAAGTAAAGCAAATAAACACAGAAAATATACCATTTTCAGCCGATGGCTGTCATGTAAATAGAGCTAATGCATGCAAAACCCTCATTTGAGTAGTTTTGTGCACGATGTGGCTGGTGTTATTCTTAGTCAATCACTTATGGAATGCACAAAGATAAATGTATGCAATTTATCACGCTTCACACAAGGTCTTAGTGGCTCAGGCCCTTTGTGTTTTGATGGAAATTGACACGCTTAGCTCCCTCAGTGAAACGAGATACATTTTCTCCAAGCAAAATGTACGTGGTGTTGATGATTACTGAGTCTGCATTATCTCCTTTTCGGGTTGGGTTTATGGGTTTGATGTTATAATGTAGGTGGTTATGTCAAGATGTTTCGAGGTTCAGACTGCATGATCGACTCTAAAACCTCTCAGACCCTCCACATCCTTCATCGCAGCATATCAGGTGCTTCCTGAAGGAGACGAAGACGTCCGGCTCTGCCCCAACCGAGCGATGGTGCAGAGCCACCATGACAGAGTCCATCCTCACCTCCTCCGTCACCATCTGGTCCCGACAGCAGTGCATCAGTGGTCCTGCTGAGCGGTAAACTGGATGCAACCTGCTGTTCCTCCAGGACCTGCACCGTCTCCACAACAGTGGGGAGAGGAGGAAGGATAGAGGCTCGACTTAGGGACGCACTGAGGACTGATTTAACTTGTTTGGTTTCATGAATGTGGAAAAACTGAGCCTGTGTTCCAGATCGGCAGAACACGAGGGGGAGTTTATGTTCATAGAGTCTGCTTGATTGTGTCTAACTTCACCTCTTTGGTACTTTCTGTATTCACTAGGTGATGGATGTGGGGTTGGTTATAGTCCTCGTGTCCTCTGAATGTCCGTTATTGATGTTTTCTTTGCTGATCTCCTGGACTTTCTCTTCTGTCAAACTACATCTTCAATAAATGCATCTTTAAAACTGTGAACCTTGAATCCTGCTTCAAGAAGTATATATTTTTTTAACATCGCTCTTCAAAAAATGGAGAGAAAAAAAAAAAGCTGAAATTTGTTGCCAAAGATAGAAAAATATCAGATTTAGATGATCTGTCTCCTTAACATGATTTAGGTCAAGAACAAAACTCTCAGAAGTGTGTTTGTTTGAGCTTTTCCTCATTGCGGCTCGTGGCCTCAGCCTATTACCTCGTAAACAGCATCTGCAGACAAACAGTCATAAATTCTGACACTACTTCTTCTTTTCCCAGCACTTTTTTTTTTTTTTTTTAACAGATTTGTACGCAGGAGCTACAACACGGCATGCACCCTGGGGGAGTTTGCAAGGTGCCATTTATCTCTGGGCCTTTTGAAGGGAAGGAGACGTGACTCATGCTATTTCCTCTATTCCGCACAGTTTGATTTCTCTCAAGTTTCAACCTCTTAATGGCGAATACGCGGCAAAACCGAACGACTCCGTCCCCCCGCTGCGACAGGATCCAGTCAACAAGTTGCTGCGTGCGGATCTGCGGCTCACATCCTGATAACGGGCGCTCTGCGAGGGAAAGCGCTTTTTGAGGTTTATTCATTAACCGTCTGCATTACTCATGTCGGCCGTTACGGCGAGGCTGCGCTCAGTTAAAAAATAATTAACTGGGACTTAATTAAAGCTGCTCCCACCCCCTCCTTTGCCTCCCCCTCTCCCTGAAAGGTGCTGAGATGTCGTCCACTTGGCTTCATAATTGCTGATTTATCTTATGGAATGTAAATTACATGTAAAAACACTGCGTCGCTAAAAACAAAAGAAAAGCTTGTAGAAAAAACAGACTGCATTGTGGTATCTTACACTCCGGTACACACAGAGTATATTGATGGGTTTTGCATTAATAACCTATTTACCCTTGGGCAAAAAATATAATAACTTCACATGTAGGTGTGATGATTCTTATTATTAGCTCTCTAAGAGAGCTGTTAATTTCAGCCTCACATTAATCAGATGTTGATGTCCTGAAGCTGTGCCTCAGTCGAATGATGCACAACTCACGGCTGCTTTTAATGCCTGTCGATGACTTATTGAAGCGGTTTTGGAAACAGAAATTTCCTTTTTCTTGTCCCCTCTCACTGCTGCATTAATCACTGAATCCACCCACTCCCTGTACCCTCAGTACTTCAAGAGTTGCTTTAAATATAATATTACGCTTCGGTATTCATCCTCAGCACAGCTCAGCCCCAGTTGTGGGCTGAAAATATGCTGTTAAAAAAAAACAAAAAAAAAAACTTTTGGTATTTGTTTTCTTTATGCTGTCAGAAAGTCGAAATGCAACACTTTTCTGTGGCCTTATTGCCTAATTAAACTGTCTGAAAACCTTGGTCAGAAGTACAAATTTGCCTTTTTGCAAACAAAATATCATCAATTTTTTTTCTCGCACGGGTTGAAAACGATCACATCTTCACCTCACGGCTCGTTTTACAGATTAAGTTTTGAGGGTGCACGAGTGCTGTTGTGGACATCTGCTCAAAATACGGATGCTGCATCGACTGTGCATGCTCCAGCAAAACCAAATGGAGGCTGGGGAAGAATACATATCTTGTGCTTCCCGAATTTGCTTCAGTGGTTCATCTCTGGATGTCGGAGGTAGAAAAACAATGGAGGCATGAGTTTGGAACAGATTTTTGGCAAAAAGCCACTGAGGCAAACATTTCCTTGAGTCAAGTTTCACAGGCTCTGCAGTGCCAGTGCTGTTTACCTTTATGTAGGATGGAAAACTCGGCATCCTTGTTTCATTTGTTAAAACAAAGTTTCTTCATGTGCAAACTCACATAATACCTCAAACTTTTCTGTTGGATTTGTGTTTACAGAAAGATCGGCCTGCTAAATTTAACTTCTTGAATCATCAAGTGAAATCTTTTGAATTTTATATATTTTTCTGCGTTTCAAAACAATGAAACTGACAGGCGCTATAACTGAAGTGGCACAAAAAAAAAAGGCTATGAATACAATATCAAAGCCTGTTAAAATTAATCACCTTATTGCAGTTTGGAATATGTTCATACATATGGCTTGCTAAGGTATGTTTCTGAGTGATGTTTGAAGGTCCTGGTCCATGATCCCCGTTTTAACCTTCTACAGTAGCCCAAAATGGACAAACCAAATAATGGCTCTGAAGAGAGGCTGTCATTTTTCTTTTGGGGGTATATATGTATATGATTGGAAGGATACAGTGAGCGACATTCTGCAGAATCATCACTGAAGGAATTCAATGATACACAGTTTACCTTAGAGTTCAGCATTCAGATGCAAATGCAGAGGATTTTTGCATGAATTTTAAAAATGTATGCATGAATACTTTCTGTTATGGGCCTCATTTAAATGTGCTGATGTGTGAAAACATCCACCCTGAGTTCATGGGGTTTTATTTGAGTTCTGCGTCTGTGTAACTTCCATTTTCTCGCTGATTTCTGCCAGAATGGTATCAAGTACTCGTTTTCGCTCTGTAACAGTGATCATATCACATGTCAGTTGTATTCCTTTATAGCCTGAGAAACAGTGGCATGATTTTACGAGATGAATATTTCTGCGAGAAGCGCCGTGCATGATCAGATCTGGGAGGGAAAAAAAAAGCAGTTTTTGTGTGATGATTTGCTGTGTTATTGGGCCCTGTGCTGTACAGACATTCCTCACAAAGCTTTTGTACCCTTGTGTTTTTTAAAAATGCAATGATATGAGGGAGATGAGGAGAGATAGCTGGAGCGAGTGCATGAAAGGGTGGGAGATGGAGTGAGACGAGAAGCGGGGAGCGAATGCCTGCGCTCTAATCCTTGTCGTCTTGGTGGGGAAGTTCTGTTTGAACAGAGAGTGACGAGGCAGGGCACAAACCTCCAGGATGGATCTCTGAGATTAAAGTGCCCCAATCGCTGCTCTCACATCGCATCCCCTACCATCAGGGGGGAATTCATTTACTCACACAGAAAGTCGGGGCAACTGAGAGCGCGGAGGAGAACTGACAGAAAATGGAAAGCAAAGCCTGTCTGGAGGCTTTGTAGGAATTGAAAGCGGTTGAACTCTCTGAGGGCCTGTGGTTCGGCTTAGAGACAACACACTGGAGGGAGACACACAGCAGTGAATATATCGAATGTGCCATGATTTGTATGTCGTCGGTTTTCTTACCTCTTCATACGAAATGACATTACTATATAATACAATCAGGTCGACAGTGGAAAAACCCCGCAAAGCTCGTCTTGAGGTAGGACTCCTCCCAGAGCTCCGTATTCGCCGACACTGTAACCGAGGCTCAAAGATGCGTGTAGGAAAACTCACAAATAAACTACTCTGTTGGGTCAAACCAAGATTCTAACAAGCAACTGTCGCAACAGAACCACAGATGAAGCCGTCTGTCCATCTTAACCTGAACCCCGTGGGAAAAGCTGATGTACCAGTTACCCCCAAACTGCACATATGTATCTATAACAGTCTACTGATGTCTTTATTCATGGTGCAGCAGGCACTTACTATCTTTTTATTTGATTTTCCTGTGTGTTTCACCATGCGTAGGTATTCTCTGGGTTTGATATGAGCATCACCTGCGGCTTCATTCAGCTGAGGGATACAAATGTGAAGTGATAATTTCCCTTTTTATTTAGAAACCAGGGTTTGAAAATATCCTACATGATTTGTTTATTCCTGTTTCCTGCTGCTTTCACTCCTCGGGCATCTGCCCAGGTCTGTTTGTCGGTGATAAAGCAAGTCTCTCTTCAAACTGTGAAAATAAGTCGATATAGGTGTTTTTTTCTTTTCCTCATCTGGCTTATCAACGCTGCACTCTTCATGGAGGTATAGAGGTAAAAGTTCACTGCACGAATGAGCCTGAATTATCTCCAGCCTTTGCGTTTATGCTGCAACTTCCTGCAATCTGCTGACCTTTCATCTCAGACCTCCCAGTTTTGGTGCACAATATGCTCTCCACACCACAAATCCCTGAGTGTGCTCCCTTTGGGCCTGTTTCTGAAGCCAGCCGGGGAGAGGACACACACACACACACACACACACACACACACACACACATATACACACACGCTTCCTCAGACATGCTTTTGAATTCAAGCTGATTTATCGAAAGAAAGACAGCCACAGAGTCTGTCAACTTCACTGTGCTTCACTTCTCCTGTGTTCTTTTGTTTCCCTGATTACAAATGCGATTTTTGCTGCTTGATTTTTTTTCTTTAAAATGATGCATAACAGCGATTGAGTGCAATACAAAATAATGACATTACTTTTGCTATTTAACCAACATGTGTGTTCTGTTGGATTTGAAGCAAAACATGAGGCACTAACATGAGCAGGAGCCAGTGAAAGATCTTTTATATTCTCTCAGCAAAGCAGCCAAAACAACACAAAAGGGATCACCCAGCCGGCATCATTTCCTCTTTGCAGAGATAAGAGAGTGAATCCTGAGCTGCCCGCATCAGCCTTTGTGTCTGAGAAGCCTGAAGAACTTTGCAGGTTTGCAATGCAAACTTTTATATTTGAAATTCACACATGCATGACCTTTTTTCCTTGCCGTTGATACGCAGCGCTGGTTGTGCTGCACAACAATGAAGAAAAAGACGGCAAGGATACTGTAGAAACGAACAAACAAAGAAATCAACTTAAATCATCCAAGGATTCATTTTGATGGAATGCACTGCACTATAGAAGGTCAAGGTCAAAGTAAGGCAAAGAAAATACGCGCAGGCTCATGTCCCTGCTGGAAATACCACATGCACACCAGCATATTGCTTTTGTTTGCTCCATTTGCACAGCGTGAAACTGAGATAGTACCAGTTCCGATGGTTCCACAATTCTCACAATTAATAAAAAATACAACATGGACATGTTGAGTTGTGTGTCTTTGTTGATTTTGTCCAGGGTCCAGAAGAAAAGTTCATCGTCACATGCACTGGTGCATGACTCTTAACGTTTGAGTTGCAACCCAAAAAGGTCTACAGGTGGTTTTGGTACAAGTTGACAACCACAGTCTTTCTATTGATGTCGAGCCTGATTCTGGAAACAAGCCACTTTCCCAGCTGGAATCTTCCAGTTTGACAGGAATCAGTTTTCCAGTGATGAAGGAGTCACCGACATTTATTCAGTAGGTGCCAAATGGTTTTGCTTTGTTGAAGTTTAAATTTACTTTGCATCAACATTTTTTCTTTCCTCTAAGATGCAAATATGCCCAGATAGATAATACCAAAGCTGTTGGATCGTGATGATCTTATCTATTCATTGTAAACAGTATTCCTCATTCCTATTTTTTTTCCCTTTTTTGACTGAAGTGTAATTTCCCCTTAAGAGGACAATCAAACCTGCGTTGCTCTTATTCATGTCATTCATGTTTGTTAGTGCTCATTTTAGGACATTGTTGTCTCTAGAGTAGAATAAAAAGCCTGGCTGTGACTGCTCCCTGTACTTGTAGCATTTCAGAAACCACAGCAAATGTGAAGTTACTGGATTACTCTCAGGAGGATGTTGAGGTGGATGGATGGTTAGATGCATTTTCCATTAACTAGATTAATAAATACTTAAGTTTTCTGAGGGCAAATTCTAAGAATATAATCATATAGTTGTAATTATTTCAAAACATTAATTACAAGAAAGTCCTTCTTCCACCAGTCTTTTTTCACAGGAAACTTTGTACACATCTCAATACGAGGATAAAATTAAACTGTGAAGGTAAGTATCAATATTATTTCAGTGAATTTGTGCACATTTTAATCTACTGCTCAAATAATGTATGCCAGGCATTTGGAGTGAGGCTATAAACAGCAATAAAGTGGATTTATTAATAAATGCATTACCACGGTAAACATTTTACTCATGTAGACTCACAAACGTCAAGTCTGCCTCTCGGGGCTTTTCCACTGGGAAAGTGGGAAGTTTTGCACACAGCTTTCAGATGTGACACTCGTACACACGGATCAGCGGAGCTGCATGGAGATCTAATCTTTTGGTTGCAAGTTGACTCGGTCGACCGCCTGAACCACCGCTGAGCAAAACGCTCGCGATTTTCAGTTCCATTTCTGAAAGCGGGCGGTCCGTTTCAACTAGCTGCCCGTAGCTGAGTTGTGTCGGCGCTGTGATTTATGCTTCCACGGGCCATATCAAAGACGTGACACAAACAATTTCCAGACTGGAGGACTTGGTTTTGATCTAATTGATGAAAGTCCCAACGGGCCACAGTTTCTTCACCGCTGTTCCGCTGCCGTTAATGATGTTGATGGCTTCAGTCAGCTGGTCCAACACTTCAGCTCGCTGACATTTGCCAATTAGCATTAAGCACAATAAAGAACTACTTGACCCTCATTAGTTTGAGTTTTGATTGGAAGAGAAATGAAGTCATTATCATTCACTCACGCTCGAATGCCATGACAATCGATCTAAGAGACACAACAGAGATGTTTCTCTTTGAATCGCGGTGATAAACGACGACCAGGCCGATTGATGTCTTGATCCCTGAGGCCATATACCACCAGCAGCGTATGCAAAAACAGCACAAATGCAATTAAGAATCCTATTTCCGGCATTTGCTTGCTTTTCGAGTCATCTTGCTCTACAGCTGCTTGGTCTGTGTCACATGCACTTGGCATAAGTCTCTGTTTGTCTTAAGCACATAAATCAGCTGGTTACTGCCAACGAGGCTGCCTGGTAATGATACAGTCTCTTAATTAGATAAAGCCACTACTTCCAATTTGCAGTGCGCCTAAGCAGAGGACGAGGCGCGCCGCACACACACCCGGGCTGGCAGAGCCGATGCAAAGTTGGACATGACACAGTCAGTGCCCTGGCAGATTATGTGTGATGTGTGGCGCCGCTGCAGGATCTTCCTCCGCTCAGCAGTAGGCAGACTGACGAGCAGCGTCTTGTTCCAGCGCCTGGGCAGGAGCACATGATGGCAGCTCGGTTTTTCTAATTTTCATGTTTTTGCATCACCTCGGATGCAGTGTTTTGTTTTCGCGAAGGAAGCAGCCGTTGTGAAGGATGAAAATGCAATAATGAGATGCGGTTGCGTCGGGACTATTTTTAGTGGAGAGATTGCGTTGATGCTGTAGATAAACTGAACTGTGAAACTCCGTCTTCTCTGTTTCAGCGTAATGCCCCCAGAACCATAAATAATTGCCCCCACTCATTGTTTAGCTCTGTTAAAAACAAGAATGAGTGAAAATATCAGAAATGAACCACATCCTCATGTTGGTGATTTTTTTTGAAAAGAAAGACAGGTGTAAAGCAAACTGCAATCGCACTGAAACAGTACATCAACGTAGTTAATTGAAGTCCAATTTAAAAAGAGTAAGTACAGATTGGTCATCGATTGCTTCGTCTCTCCTGCCCCTCTATCTGAAGTACAGCTGTAGAGCTGGAGATTAGTCTGAAGCTCTTTATTCAGCAACTGCTCAAATGGCTTTCGTGAACAATCCACATATTTCGTTGGTAGCATACTCTCGCCTTCACATTTCTTCCAAGAACCCCCCTTCCTCTGAGAAGATTGAGTGCCGCGGCCCCCAGAACGCCACACTGACTCTGGTTTTCTGGAGCGCGGCCATGCCACGGCGCTGAAGGGCGCATTTCTGCCTGCTTAATCAATCTCTTGTATATTTTCTTTTGAACTTAATTGACTGATTTTCTCCAGACAGCCAATTTCGAGAGGGTGAAGTGGGTACAGTTTCGCTGGTCCTCATGAATCGCAATCTATTGATCATGCTGCTCCACGAACAAGCCAAATGTGGGGCAGCTGCTGTGTCAGCAGTCTCTCTGCTGGCTCTCAGAGGGGGAACGACTGAAGACGGAAAACCAAGAAACATCTGTGGGAAAAAAAAAAAACAGAAAACAAACAAATTTACTGCAGAATGGTGAACATAAGTTAAGCTCCTCAGATATTAATAAATTGGTTATCCCAGTGAAGCGAGAGAGAATCTATTTTTTTTAATGAATGGAGAATCCTCAAAGCAAGTGAAGACCCTCACAAAGATAACTTGACAGGAAAATGTCACCGTACGGACCCGGTTCAGTTTGTTCTTCATCGTCTTTTAAAGCAGTAAATCTGAAGTGAAGTCATACATCTGTATGCTGAGCAGCTCCACACCATTCAGCTGTTTCTATCCAGTTTTCCCTCACAACCCGTCCCCAATGTGCTATAAAGAAAGGTCAGGTGTTTCGCACTTACAGATGCTCCAGAGTCTGATTCCCACAAAGCAAATATATTTTCATTCATCAACTGTTTACATTTTCTAAAGTTTTTCATTATACATTTCTGAGTGATAAAATAGATGTTTTCATAGTTTTCTAATTCAGTCTCAGATTCTATAAAGTGTCTGATTGTGAAGAAGAAGGGAGATAAATCCCTTACAGCCCATCATCATCATCCGGGGGCGGACTACGACAACCACAGTCTTGAGGACAAGCAGGTCAAAGGTCACTGCCCAGCTGAAGAGAATCAGAAGAGAGAGACTGGAGTGAGCAGTGGAGTCGAGAGGGGAAGAGACAGCTCAGAGACACACAGGGAAAGGCAGCATTTCTGGTTTTATTGGAATGTAAAGACAAAAATTAAAGTAAGGTAAAGACAAATTGTACTTGAATACCTGTTTTGGAATCGTGCGTTTTGTTTAAATAAATTGTCCTGTACTTAGACGACTGAATACAGTGAATTTAATTTGCGAGACAAATCCAGTCTGTCTCCATTTCTTCATTCCTCACATCTGCAACCTCCGAAGCGCACGGAAAACATCCCGACCTCTCAAGACGTCACGATACATTTATATTATTAGAAATGCCTTTCCAGAGCCGAGCTGGACTCTCTCCCTCATGACATGGAGTCGACAGAATGCTGAAAACAAACAGATATTTTGCTTCATATCGACGCGATAACGTTGCGCAGTAGCTGAAGATGTTTCATTGATTATTGTGTTTTATTATATGAATCTCCGGTTGCAGCTCTTCCCTACGCTGCTCTGCGGGGTCTGTTGGCCGTTCGAGTCCAGTGGCCTCGTGCACACAGTCCTGTTCCACAAATTGATTTGATCTCTGTGTCATGGTGTTTAATTCTGTTGCAGTCAACCATGGGAGGAGGGACACAACGTATCGGGTCAAAAAGTGATGGACATAAGAAAAAAGCGGAGATGGTTAATTAACCTTTACTGCCCATTTTGAGGCTCAGATGTCTTGAAAATGTTCTTCATTGAAAGTGTCTGATTGCTGAAATGTAATAAACGGTTTGAATCTCTATCTGTCGCCACTATGAGTGAACAGGTTGCATTAGATGTAGTCTTGTTGAACTCGTTTAGGAGAGAAAAAAAAAATCCTTATTAGAGTGAAAACTGCACAAACTTTGACAACTGTCACACAATCGGGAACACTGTACTGATGGAAATATCATAAATATTCACATTTCTACCATAAGAGGTCAACACTCAGTCACATAACACAAACTACTACAATAACTGAAGGAGAAGTTAGTTGCAGGAAGCCTTTCTGTCTGTTGCCCTTGAAAACGTGTTTCCTGCTTCGGCAGCAAGTTGTTTTCTTTTTTCTTGTCTTTTACTCACAGAGCAGATGTTGCTCCTCCCTCGCCTCTCCTCCCCTGAGCGGACTTCTTTTGGGACTTGTTAATCTGGCCCGGGTTCAGCTGGCTGCTCCGTCCTCACCTGGCTGAGCGAGGGGAGGCGGCCTCGGGGGCTTTCCTGAGCTCCTCCAAAACGGGCCTCCCCCCACCCGGATCCCTGTGGCTCGCCCTTCGGATAAGGGTCAGCTCACTTCATACGACGAAGGCATCGGAGGCCGATGAGTCGGTGACCTTGCTGCGGAGGCCAGGAGACCAGCAGCTGCTGTTTTAGCTTCATGTTACTGCTGCTTTGTCAAAGATGATGGCTGATTATCTGTCCTCTTGTGCACTGCAACCTCCAAAAGTTGTTGTTCATTCTTATTCTTGTCTACTTCCGCATCGACATGGTGATCACGGAGGGAAAACGCTCTAAAAAGACAGGATGTCTGCCCCTCCTCTTCGGCAGGCAGAGCAGGTGGCAGCTCGAGCTCGCTCTGTCTCGCACCGTTGTGGTTTTCTCCTCCAGGACTCCCCGAACAAGCTCGTAATGTGTGTGGAAGGTGTTAGTTATGCTCTACACCTGTCGTGTATTTTCATGAGCTGCCATAATATCAGAAACTTCTCATCTCAGCGCCACGACCAATAACCTCAAACAGGAACATGTTCAGCTACTGGATTTCGGTGATTATAGGTCAAATTAAAAAAGTACCAAAATCAATTCTTTTTAAGGGTTAGGTAATTCTTTTTATTACAAAGAACTATTTCAGTCAGTTCTTCTAGTTATTGAAAAATGACATTATTTACAGCTATATGTTGAAAAGCAGCAGCGCTACCTGAGTCACTGCAGAAGAAGTTGCTCTTTTTAAAAATGGCCATGTTGTGTTTTATGGCTCCTTCATACCTGTGCAGTCTGAGGAGTCGGCTCCACTGGGTCTATTTGGCGCAGTTTACTTCCTCACTGCATATTTAGAAGCGGACTAAATCATGGTGACAAGGTCTTACAGTTACAGCAGGCCATTATTTGTTTCCCTTTTGTGCCCAATTCTTAATTCTCAGTGACTTGGAGTTAAAAAGAAAAAGGGAAATCCAATTCACTTAGTGTCCAGGACATGAAAAAAAGTCTGCCTCACACAAAACACTGGAGCAATTTAAAAACATCTCTGTTCTTGCAGGTAGCCAAAAGCGACATCTATATTCATTTGATCAATAAGTAGCTGCACTTCCTGATTACTCCATATCTGCTTATTCCACCTTCCTCTAAGTTTTTTGTAGTTTTCCTCAACTTCCTAGAGCCATCATTGTTTGTTTTCTACTGAAAATACACCACAAGACTTAAGGTCTCATTTACATTTGCATGAAAAATCTTTCATTGCATTTTGAATGTCTCTTCACACGACAACGGTTCTAAGAGCCACTTAAAAAGCAGCTTTTTCAAAATAACTGTTAAGTTGGAACTTTTGGAAAACGCTCCGACTCCACCTCCGTGCAAACCGGAGAAAATTCAACTTTTCCAAAACACTGCTACTGCGAATGTGCATGTCTGCTCCGTCTTTAGCGCCTGTCTCCCCTGAGCCGCTCGAAATGCTAAAACGTGTTTTGACTTGAACCGATGAAGTGTAAACAGGGCCTATATCACCCTTTTTGGTTCACTTCCTGTATTTGAGGCATTTCCCACTGTGAGCGAACCGCACCACAGGCCACTTGCAAATGAGCCAAGACTCATGTTTTTAAGAACGCCAGAGTCTCCAGCCTTCGATCAGCTTTTCCTCTGGCGCAAATGAAGCAATCTGTCCAGTGAACTCTGGTTCACTCAGTGTTACTATGAAAGCATCTTTACTTTTTTTCCCCATTCAATAATGCTTTTTTTTTTCTTAATAACTGTACTTTAGAGCTGCTGTGACACAACAGCTGTCAGCACCATGTTGGAAACTCTCGAGACTGATTCAGTCAATAAGTTTAGCTGGAGTTACATAAAGAGCGATTGTAAAGCACAACAGCAATCAGCTACAACACATGAGGACTGTGCGCTCCTATTTTGTAAGTTTCTCTTCCTCTGTCTCTGTTCTCTCTCCATCCATTTTTAGCCATTCTTCCTTCTTTTTCTTTTTGCTGTTGTTGTTGTTGTTGGAGTGTTCAGGGAGCTGCCGCATTCAAAACCTTGCATGTGTGAAAGAGCAAACAAAACTCCAACATTTGATCTTCTTTTCAACTTGAAGGTTATAAACACAATGATTCATTGTGCTGACACTTTGGCTGACAGAAAGCAGCTGGTTCGTAGGTGTGTGGCTTGTGCTAACATATCAGTCCTGATGATCGATTGCTATTAAAGGCTACCATAACCGCGCTGAAATGTCAGCACGGCCATTTCACAAACATGCATTCATTAACAGTGATTTGCAGCGTATCACTCGTGAGCCTCGCTTGTAGCTCAGTAATTCAGTCATATTTATTTAGAAGCCGCACAAAACTGTCAGCGCAAGAAATGTGTGAAAATTCTGTGCAAAAGAGGCCAACCACTTGCATCATACCAGTCATTAATTTAGCTCAGAAGAGTGTTGATGGAAAGAAAAAAAAAAAAAAAAAAAAAGGAGAGATGTTTTTATGTTTGAGTGATGACGCTTCAGTACTGTCGGTGGTTGGGGGATTAAATAAACAGCCTAAAATATGTGGTCAATATACTTAAAAGAGGCTGAAGCTATGAAAGTTTGTTTGAAGAAAAATCTATCAGTCGTGTTTGTGTGTTATTTTAGTGTGTGTGTGTGTGTGTGTGTGTGTGTGTGTGTGTGTGTGTGTGTGTGTGTTTGCTCCTCGTGGGTAAATGTGCTGATGACAGCTACATTTTCTGCAGCTGAAGTCATTTCCATCCTCTCCGGAGATGTTAACTCATAAGCAGTCTGCAGTCTTCCTCAATAGAAAATTAATGGCCATGATTTATTGAGGCAACAACAGAAATCCATGTAAGACGATTTCCAACTTCAAATTTAATATTTCATCAACATCAAATTGTAATGACACAGAGGCGCTTTGCTTACAAAGGGTGGTGGTTAAACTGTCACATTAACACACGAGTACAAGGCTGATCAGTTCAAGGTTTGAGACGATCAGGCATCAAAGATGTGAGATGAAATCGATTCGAGCAAATATTGCCCGTCTTAACTCCAGGTTTGTATTCCGAACTCGCCCATCCAGTCGTTTTCTGTCTTTTGCACTTGTCAGAGCCCATCAGGACGTTTAATCCCATGTGTATCGAGCCTGCCGTTATCAAAGTGACGAGTGCTGATGTGATTCATGTCTGATTAACTGAAGATCACAGGTTGCATGAGTCATTTTCAGAAAAACTTTTTGATACAAAGTCGCAGCGCTGAACTTCAAATAGCAGTGTGAAATTAGAATAAAACCAGCAGCACGTCTGTGGATGCTCCATATTATTTTTCTCGTTAATTGCAGAAAAAAGGCACAACAAGCTAATGATCATGAATTTATATCTGTCAGATATTGTAGACTTCTCATTATCTATGTAATGTCAATTGGAGGACGATCATGTAGGCAATAAGCTTTATGAATGAAGTCTACATGTTGCACTATAATTGCTCGCTTTCACTTGCAGTTAAAAACTTAATTTATAGTAAATTTTAAGTTTCCACAGAGGCTTACAGGGGGAAAACAAGCCAAAAAGTTGGTCTATTGATTGAGGGTGGATGGCACTGCGGGCGGGGCAGAGAAGTTTGCTGGCCACAGGCTGCGGCGGCTGCTCACGGCGCCTGGCGGTGCATCTCCGCGCGGCTGGAATCGCAGTAAACAGCTTCCTGTGCTTGAACAGCACGTCATGGAGTGGGAGGCAGACGCCGTCCAAGGCGAGAGTATGACTTGAACCGCTTCCTCCTATATCTGACCCCGCCACCACCAACACCGGGTCCACCCCCACCATGCCACTGACCCGGTGGGTTACTCTGCATGGCTCCGTCCACTACCCTCAACCTGCAGCTCCGCAGAGCGCCGGCCACTACGCGCTCTTAAAACATCCTCGCCATTACTGTGCGAGTAACGCTGGACCTCAGCCTCCTCAGATGGCCCTGGCCCTTTTAGTCCCTTGCCTGATCCAGTTAGTTGTTAAACTACTTATCAAAGCGTCCTCCCACCACCGACAGCGAGCAGGCTTCACTCTTCGCATGGAGACAGGGTTCAGCTATCCCTTTGTTTTCCGGAGATTCACACTCTGCTCCGTCGTCTTCGTCGTCTCACGCTGCAGGTGGCTCTGTCTCTCATCACACTCCCAACTTAACTTCGTCGACCTTCTCAGCACCTGAATCTACAGCAGAAGTCTTAAAGTTGTGGATGCAGTTTGACTGGCAGTTGAAAATGAAAAACTTAAATTTCAACATGATGTTGCATACGACTTGAAACAGATCCACTGATGGGAGCCACCGAGTGTGTCTGACAATGTTCATTTAGCCCATTTCTCTTCATGAGTATGGATTATTGAATGTGTCTTCCAGATCACAAGACATATTGGGATGTGTGCGTACATCGTACAATCTGATTCTCCACCTATGAGAACACTTGTGTTTTTTATTATTATATCTATTTATCTTGTGTGAAAAGGTGGTGCTGCTGATTTTTGTTTCAGGACCTGATTATAAGTTGAATCCTAACTTCCTCCACTGCTTGTTCCAGTGAGGACTCAGCTCTGCAGCCGATCACTCTGAGTACTGCAGGCAGACATGGATGCATGGAAGATATTTTCCCAGCACATAATTGTAGTGTAAACAGGACTGGCCACACATAAAGCAGTTATTTAAACCCTGACCATGATGTTATTGGTAGTGAATCATCTGCAAAATGCACAAAAACTGAAAGTGTTTTCTATTTAAGTGAGCAGGCAACATGGACGGGCTTGATGAGACAGGATCTGAGGAAGTCGGGTCCAGAAATGTGGTTTCTTGATTTTGTTTCTCACTCTGTGCAAGACATGCACAATAATGTGCAGGTTTATGCAGTCAAAGGGGGATAAATGACATGGTGGCTTTTGACTTCTCAGCCAATGCAACTGACTAAATGTTGGCCTCGCAGCTCCTGTGCTGCATGTGTACTCCAGCATCAGCTGCCTTGCAAGAGGAGAATCCGTTTTCCTCTGTCCTTACGCCTTCCTCGTGGCTAAATGAGACAGCTGACGATGTATCCCAATTACCACGGGATGCACAGTATGTAATTACAGTGCTAATATAAAATGCATGCCAATCAAAGAACAATAAATCAGTATACTGACCACACAATTATTTGCATATACTTCCTGATACACTCCTCCCCTCGACCCAAGCAGCAGTGTGAGTGTTTTCTCAAGCCTCCACATACAGAGAAGTGGTCAGGCTAAGTGTGGGAGAGAATGTCATGTCAAAGAAAGTTATCTATTTGTGATGCTGTCGGTCCTGACAGTCTGTATCTGTGGTGAACTTTTCTTCCTCCAACACACAATCTACTCTGGCGGCCTTGATTGAGACAGTATGACTGCGATTTCTGCTGCAAATTCCAGGAGAGGTTTAAATTGGGGAAGCAGAGAGATTTGTTGGATAATTAAGGGATTGAATAATAAGTTACAGTAATAATAAACCCACTAGTCGGCCACACCGATGTCGTCAGCTTCCTGTTCTCTAAGTGTTGAACCACATACCAGAGAAACATGAATATTAAAAAAAAGTCATTAAGGCAGATCACTCTGAGTGTCCTGAATGAATTTTGCATACAAAAGAAATTTCCAGCAACAAAAACATAATAGAAAATTGACCTATAAATGCTCTTGTGCGACCTGCAGGCTCTCTCTGTTCGGCTGCAGGCGACAACACTCTTAAATCCGCTCATCCTCTTCTGATCTGTCCGGATAGTCTTGAGCACAAACATTTTTATCTGATTTCCTCTCGGACTGCACTCAATAAAAGTTGCTCGGTTTTATGTTCACAAGGGGTCAGTCAGAACCTGACTGAAGTCTGCTGCTCGTGGCAGAGGGAGGATTTGCATATCGCCTCACAGATGAAGACCGCAGCGTTTGTTGTTGGTTGTATCCTTGAGCTGGAGCGTACTATATCTGTAGTCTTTAATTTTATTTGCATTAAAATGAGACGCCCACGCCTCCATCCAGATTTCACAATAAGCGACGATGTTGATCTCTGACATGTACTATTTAGATCAGGAAAGGGCACAAATGTGTTTCCTGTGAGTACGCTGTGTTTTATAACTCTTTGTACATTAGTGGACTCTCACCTGCTGCGGCTGCTTTGTGTTGAGATCAATTTCCATTCCAGCTTTGTGTGCCACTGGCCTGACAGCGGCTCTCTCTGGTCCTTCACTGGGAAACAAATCTGCCGCACTGTCAGCTTGACAGCAGCCTATGTCAGAGAAAGGCAAAGTGAAAGGTCTGTCAGGGCCAGTCAAATTATTTTTCCTGTCCTGGTGCACTTTCAGACAGATAAGCTGTCCTTAGCGCTCTCACTCCTCCTCCTCGGCTCACCTCTGTTGTCCCCGGTCTCGCTGGAAACACTTGGAAAATGTGATTGATAGGAAAGCGCAGGCAGAAGAATAATGTCAGCACTTGTTGCCTGGCAGAGGTCTCCATCAGTGGCACGGTTAACGCAGGTCCTCCATCCATCGCGCAGAGACTCCAGACATCACACAGGTCTCCAAACAAATGTCACACGAGTCAGTCTTCCCTCTGTTGTCACTGTATGGCGTCGGTGCAATTGCTGGCAGTCATCGAGGACGCGGAGGAAGGCTCCTGTGAACGTCGAGGAGTTAAGCCGCCGCCGCCGTGACATTTTGAAAACGCTTGTTTTTGTTGTTAGCCCACGGTTCTGAATTGTGGCTCATCCAGCCTTTAAGACCTCTGCGCTGTGTCTGCAGAGATGTCAGCGCCGTTAACAATGTGTCGAGCTCACAGGCTGCAGCTAAAGAAAACATATCCGGCTTCATTAGCTCTGCCGAGTGGGAATATAATTGGTAATATCTGTAAGGAAGTTGGCAGCACTGATGTCGAGCTCTCAGACTTCAAACAGGCTCGTAAATGTAATCAGTGTTTACAGTTTTGTGGTAAAAGTGCTCCTCCAGGATCCATTTGCTCTGAGTGAAGTTAACATGCCGCTGCCACTTGAAAACCATAATTCACCTTTACTCAGGCTATGAAAAGAGGAGTCGTTTGTCATTTATTTATCATGTGACACACATGTAAATGGATTACATTGCTGAGGTTTAGAGTCCATTCTCTCCCGCTCCCGCTCCTCCATCGCTCATCCCGCACTCCCACCGTCTTCTCTCCTGTCACCACAGCTCCGCTCATATCCATTACGCCGCTCCACTCCCGTGATAAATCTGTCTGTCAGCAAGACATCATAATCAAATTGTTCCAGAGGTCATTTAACATTGCAGAGGAGGGACTTCACTTTAGCCTCTGGAAGATCCGGCTCAAATACAATTTATGTGTCAGAGATGAATTGTGGAATGAAACATTTACGGAGAAAATGAACTGTCTTGCAGACTGAAATAGCCTTGTTATGGCCAACTGTGTCACTTTATCCACTAACTTTCATCTCTGCTATTTAGGTGCGATCCCTCCTTACGCTTTGACAGTGATTTAGACATTAATAAATAATAAATAAGACAGTTACTAAGGACAAAATTGAGCTGGATGGATCCCTTTCTTTTGGTTCTGTCGGAAATGTAGATCTCTAATGATGTACTGACTTCAGCAGAGAAAAGCTGCGCCTTAATTACTGCACCCAAAAACAAGTTAGATCCACAGTGTAATTGCAGCTCTGTGTACGTCGCTGTAGATTCCTAATGATGCCAATTGCATTCTCGTTTATTTTTTTTCCCTCCAGAATTAGCTTTAAATAAGTAAATGTGCGGCATCCATTACTGTCTATCACTGTCTGACACAACTCCAGACTTGTGCCGCTGCCTGGAAACACTCAGATATTCAAGTGACTGAGTAGACAGACACAGACTGGAATCACCTCCGTGAGCTCAGGAAGTGTTGCTGAGTTCCTCGTATCTACAATAACAGGGAGCGTCGACACAGATCATGCTGGAATGGCTTTGTGTACTGAAAACTTTGAAGAGTAAGATGTTTTTGTGATATTTAGTTAATCCAAAGATGTAACCAAGGTTATATCAACTGCAAATTTAATGTTGAATCTTATTTGGTAAAATGCATGAAGGCAAAATAATTAAAGAAAAAAAAAAACACCCAGCAAGCTTTTTTTTTTTTTTCCCTTTCCAGATTATACTGGACACAGTTGATTTAAAATAGCTGGTTGGACAAACATAAAACATTCACACAAATTGTTTTGGGTTGATCTGACTTTAAAAAAAAAAAAAATCAACTGATGTTCTGCTTCTGTCTCTACTTCCTTCATTTCAAATGATTCCACTGCAACGCAGTCTAAAAATACACCAATCAGCCGCAGTATTATGACCGCCTGTCCGATCCTTTTAGCTCCCTGTTTTGCTGCCCTGACCTGTCAGTGAATGAACCCCTCCATAGCATCAGTCGCAGTATCCAGCGTCGCAGCGTTAGCGGCAGATCCTTTAAATCCAGGAAGTCAGGAGCCTTCATGGGACTACGTGCATCAGTGAGCCTCGGCAACCCACGACCTTTTCTGCGGGTCAACAGTTTTCCTTCCTCGGACCACTTCTGTTAGATACTTACAACTGCTCTGCTCTGACTGCTTTGCTTCTTTGACCCGGTTTTCTAACCTTCGCAGTTTGCCCCTGGTTAACTCGCTTTCCACGGGCTTCTCTCGTCTCACACACGAACTTCGACGGAAAATACCCCTTCTGCTTCATAAATAACGTTATTCATAAAGTTGTGGCTTTAGCTTAGAACACAAACTGCGACAAGTTGACTCCTGTTACTCAGATGTGAAGTATTTCTTATTTAGAAAGTTGATACCGAATATTTTTATGACTCAATTACAATGAAACTTTCTAAATATGATACTTAATTGCTGTTGATAAAAACACAGTATATACTATGCTGTTTGTTTTCTTGGCTTGCTAGAGCTCTGTGAGACACAAACAGTTCCTGTTCAGAAGACTGAGAGGAAATATAACTGGGAGTTTTTGAAGACTGATATTTTCTTCATATCGTAATACTAATTTCAGTCACTCAGAGAAAGTGGATTCCGACTGTGGTCAGATTGATTCAGGAACTTTCAGGAATATGCAGGGCGAAAAATGACACAGCTTGACAGCAAAACACTAGAATATTGCTGCGAAACCAATCCTTTTGTAGTTTTCAGCACAGATATTGGCCCCTACGGTGACTCTTCAGTCTATCATAAACTAACAAGAATATGCATTTTTTTTTTTTTTTTTTTTTACAACTGGACACATCTGCTGTGGTGAGGATTGAGCATATTTATGAGCTTTAGCTGCAGAATTCTCCTCTCTTTCTCTCCTCAGTTCTGAAAATTACAAATTAAAAACCTCTCTAATCAGGAAGCTGCGCAGAGCCAAGAGCGTCCAGAATAATAAAAATGTAACTGCAGACCGCATTAGGACTTTCAGCCCCAATTCCAACCGGCGATATTCCCTTCTATCTCGGGGAGCCATCAGGACCTCATCAACTGCTTCATTGTTGGTTGTTGTTAAATGAATTAGCGCAGAGAGTCCGCAGCCAGTTTCACAGGAACCACCTGAATTTTAGAGTGTTTGGGGTTTGAGATGAATAATGAGGATGTTTTTCATTTTAATTAGACTGAAGTGTTCAATATTGAGCCTGTTCTCTGGTTTGTACACTGATCCAGAGTCCATGCGCGTCTGAATTTTTCATCTAATTTTTCCTTTAAAGTAAAAGCTTGATAAGATTAACACTGTTAAAAACATACCGACAATATGTACTTATGGATATTTTCTGTTCATTAAATTCATCCTTTAGCACTGTTCTGTGAAACTTCAAAATACAAACAAACTTCCAGCGAGGGCATTGTGAGCCTGGATTATTGCAGCAGCAGTTTTCCCAACATCAAGGCCCATGTCATGCTTGTTTTTGAAGTGAAATAAACATTTACAAATGAATAATTGATTATATCTGTATTATTTGGGGGGTAAAGGAGTATGGAAATATGCGTATTTTGGGTTCTTCAAAGACATACCTAATGCATAAGTAATGCTCTCCACTTTAAAGTGTAAAGTCCCACTTTTGCCTCAGGTATTTCATTTCACTGTGTTTGCATCTCTCTCTCCATTCTCCATAAACACAAATCAGAATGAAATGAGCAGAGGGAAGACAAGGCAATGCACATCAAAGACGCGATCGGATGACACATTAAGAATCAAACAGAACTGAGGCGCTTCTTCTCATTAAAACGTGGCAGACGTCTCTGTCTGCTCAGCCATCAGCCTGGCAGAGCGACAATGTGATGAGCTGAAAACATCGCTAACTCTTTTTTAGAAGTAAGAAATGATTGTGATGATTAACAATTTCTATGCCTGCGGGATTTATATTGTTCAAGTTATGAGGAATAACTGAAAAAATTTATTTTACAGGTTGAAATATGTTAATATGTTTTGGGAAAATCGTCTAACATGATTTGCAATTCTGCAAATAGGACTGTGTTTATCTGAATCTCATATCTTCACAGTGACACTGTCTTCTTAGATCAGTTTTTGAAATCTCCTCCTATTCCACGGGTTTTAACTTCCTTTCTGTAGCGATGTGTGATACCAAGTTTATTCAAGCAGAAGTAAAACTTTGTTAAAAAAATATTAAACATATATCATTTCAAATTATAGCCGTGGATTGGATGCATCGGGACCTGCTTCTTGTATGAAAATCATCTGCTAGACGCTGCGTTGCGTCTGTGATTAGATGAAATGTAAAACCATGGAGTTGGTGGAGGAAGTTTTCACACATATTGGCGTGGTAAAAAAGGAATAAATTAATTAATGAAGAACAATGCAATATGGGTGAAGGCAAAAAAAAAAAAAAGCAGCAGAGGGGATTTCAGGACATAAGGTACAATACAGGTAAAAGTAATAATAATGTCATCTTGGCTGAGGCAGTTTAGTAGGATTAACTTTTCAGTATTTTCTGAGACATGTTCCTATAATATCATGATTAAATCACATTTTATACAAACACACCTGTTAGTTTGGAGTAGGAGTCGTTGCTTAAATGTCACACAACCGGCCTGTGGACAGCGTTTCTCTGGGGTGAGAATGGTGTCTGAAGGATTGTTGATCTTTTAATCTATAGAAAGAAAACAGGGTAGCAGGTCCGCTGTGAGGAAACTGGGATATACTCCTGTCGTGTAAACAGACCCTCAAAATGCAGCTGAAGTTTTCTGTTTCTGCATCAATGCTTCCATTTAACACTGTTGAGCACTTTGCTTTATTAGATTACTTTTGTAATCCTCATCAAACTGCACCCAGCAGGGCTGTGGTGGCCGACAGATCAGAGAAGTGAACTTGTTCACTATATACAATGGTTTCAGCTGATTTCTAACATTTTTTTGAGTTTGCATTAGTTACATAACCTTACCTGCAGTACATGAAGTGTAGCGTCAAGAAAATGATTGCATGAAACCCTCGTCGGTCGTCTTTTCCATTCATTTTCAGAGGAGTACCAGAGGTTTCACTGGAAGACTGCATGGTCCTCCTCTTGGCTCAGGGTCATGGCTCAAGTTATTTCCACCAACAATGGTAACATGTGATTACCCAAACGCTGTCAGCTCTCCTTGTGGCCCCAGAGTGGGTCAGCAGGTACGGGGCCATGATGGCGGAAATGTAATTCTGTCGAGGAGATTGGATTCAGGCTGCTTGACCCTGCGGCAAAGCTTAGCTCTCAGCGTTGCACATCTGTTTAGACATTAATTGGCTCCAGTGGTTCAGGAGTGAGTCTTGGAGCAGGGCATGGTGGGGGAGGGGGGGGGGGGGGGGGGGAGACGCATAATAATAAATTGAGTGTGGTCCTTTCCTAATCGATGCTATCCTTAAGGCCAAACTCAGAGGTACAAGAAGCAATCATGAAAACATTGGCAGGTACAGGAGCGATTTTGTGGAATAGCAGCTCTACAAATGGGCGGCCACGACGGCGGCGGCGGCGGGGGGGGGGAGTGTGACCACGATAAGGGCAGAAGCATTAAATGTGTGAACAGTGGAGGCAAGCTTCACACAAACTATAATATGACAGAAAATGTGAGTTTACACCAACAAATATATACTTTTTTTGTATTTGACCACCATTAAAATGAGATCAGGGCTTCTCTTCACCTCTGAATTACAGTGTGACATGTACATAGAAGAAGCAAGCCGTCGTCTCAGCTCTCACAAATCATCGTGACTTTCCAGCAGGTTATCCTGCATCTTGGTTTCTATAATTTAGTTTCCATAGAGACTCCTCGTGGCCGTGAAAATCATTATAGGGGCCCTCTTACAAATTTGCCTGCAGAGTGGATGTTTGTCGTGCTGCAGAAAACACATTACTGGAGGAAAATGTAAATAGAATTGCGATCAAAATGGATTCATAACTTTTTCTGTTTCAGTGAGCCGAAGTGAAAGAGTGTCAATGTCTGTGCATGAAAACCTGGAAAATGCTGCAGGGACCTTAGAGAAGAGCCACGATGAGGGGAGCAGAGTTCTATAAATTGTGGAGAATATTGAAGTTGAAATTGTTTATAGCAACTTTGTTCACAATTTACTGGCCAATTTGTTAGACTTTTGCCATGCTGATTAATGATCAACTAAGATAAATCAAATAAAATCAGACATGTTTTAGCGTAGGCTCACTTCTTTTGTTTGGAGATCTACTCTTTTCTTTCATGCAAAATAAGTTTTTTTGTTAATGTAACTCTAAAAGTCTGGACTCCTTGTTCTGTGAGCCTGCAGTGCTCACTGATGGACTCAGGTTCAACATGGACTCCGGCGTCCTCCCGGGTTTAAAGACCAAGCACTCATTGACTGGCTCGATGCTGCTCGGCTCATTATCATGCAGCCCAAACACTAAAAAAAAAAAAGCTCTCCATCGGCTTGCTGAAGAATTGTAATCGTAAAGTAGCTTGCTTAAGGGTTCAGGCCTGTGACCCACCGGCTCTCCAACCATTCGGCCACTCAGTATTAACTTGGGCTTGAGATATAGTCAAATATCTTCCAATTATTGACTGTCACACCTATACCTTTCCCTACAAATGTAAAATATTAATTGTATATCAATAAATTATCTTGTGGTGGTCATAGTAGTTTCATTCTAAAGGTCCAAACACCAAGTTATGGGAAATCTAGAGATTATTATATCATATCTAACCATCCATCTTCCATATCGCTTTATTCAGTGCGGGGTCATATTGGAATCAATCCCAGGAAACTATGAGCGAGGGCAGGGTGCACCCTGAACAGGTCTCCAGTCCATCACAGAGAGACAGACAACCACACACCCAGAGTCATAACTTAAGCTCACATGCATGTTTTTTGGAGTGTGGGAGGAAATCCAGTGTGGTATCTGAACACAGACCTTCTTGCTGTGAGGCAAGAATGCTTGTAATATATATATCTATACATCGTATTTCCCAGACCAGGGGTGTCAAACTCATTTTCAGTTCATTTCCATGTTTCAGGGGCAACATGCAGCCAATTTTCAAGACAAGTCGGCCAAACCAGTAACATAATAACGCCTGTAACTACCAAGCCAGTTACAATATGACTACTTTCTGAAAATAGTTCACATTCAACACCCTTCTGAAAAACACAATTTTAATAATATGTTGTTATTTGCTGGTGCCTCTTGATGTGAACTGTTATTAACATGCTTCATTTTTCGAGCTTCAAATAGATCTGAGATCCTGTCTGCCACAGCATTTCTCTTCATCTTTAAACATTGCAGTGATGTGGGAGGAACTGGACCCTCTAACAGGGTTGGACCCACAGATTTTATATTAGATGCCCCTGTCATCAGGTGTAAACAAAGTATGAATGACTAGTACAGAGGGGCAGGAAATGAAGCTGTAAATATTTAAATTCAATATACACAATCTAAGTAATTAAGAAAAATGTTATTTTTTCCATTTATTGTATTATTATTATTTTTTTAGCTTTTCATAAGATTGAGTACTGCTGGTTTTGGCCCTGATGCCTTACATTGAATTTTAAATCAGGAAACAAACACTCCCCTTTCCCACTGCAACTAGCGGGTCGACCCGTGTTTGCAACCCACTAACAATTGGCTTCTAGACTCTTTTCCCACTGCCTGCTGGCGAGCCGCGTCACTGTGTTTTCCCATGCTGATGGTGTCCCACATTGATGACATCATAAGCACGACGGAGCACAACAAAAGTAAACAATGCAGCGAAACACAGTCCCCGTTACCTGTAGACGAATCTCCTCTTCCCCACGGATCAAGAGAAGCTCTTTAGTCTCGCTATCTTGCCAGTGCTGGGTCATCTTGATGAAGGAAATCTCACGCTGTGTCCAGAAACCTCCACTGGTGTGTGAATGTGTGTGTGAATGGGTGAATGTGTTAATGCAGTGTAAAGCGCTTTGGGCTCTGTCAATGCAGTGTAAAAGCGCTATATAAGTGTAGACCATTTGCCATTTTTATAGAAACAACAACTAGCGCGCTAACGTAGCTGCGCTGCGTCGACGTCATCGCGTAAGTCCCCGGATGTATCCCTCCAGCAAAAAGCTGGTAGAAAGCTGACCTGGGGAATTCCCGGGTCGAAGGCAGGATTGAACGACCCGGGTCGAAATGCCGGTTAAACCCTTTCCCACTGCCATGAGGAGCCGCTTGTTAGCGGGTTTAAACGGGTTTTTTGGCCAGTGGGAAAGGGTTACTTGATGAGGATACGGAAAGAGAGAAAATAAATGGTTTCACTGCACACTTGAGTTGACGTGTGATTCTTTCAGACAGAAAACAAATCATCTCACCCTGCACTGTGAGGCCAGTGATTGGGTGAAGATTGATGTGAGAAACTGGTTTGTGTTAAGGTTAGGGTAAGTGTTACACTATATTAGGCCTGATGAGGGAATCAATGGAGAGTCCCTGCGAGCATAACATGGTGTGTTTGTGCTTGTGTGTAAAGTGTGTGTGTGTGTGTGTGTGTGTCTTTGTTGGTGCTTTTAAACAGACTATTGGAAGTATGCCGTTGACTGGACAGTACATGTCAACAGTGAGCACCTGCATTGACTTCTGTCACATCGGGATTGGCTGTGGTCCTGTGGGAGAGCGCCGAGATCCACTCGGCCGATCATTTAGCTTACACAGCACAGTGTCCGTCTTGCCAACGGGAGCGCTCAGGGAGAATTTATATGGGCCGAAAGTCTCAGAGCAAGTGACCAGGAGCCAAAGAATACTGCTCACTGTCAATCACGGCGCCCACTTTATTAATGACAGCTCGGTCCAAAGGCTGTTAGCTAAGAATTGCAAAATGTGAGAAGGCCACACTTTCTCAGATTTATGAAATTTTTATATGCACAGGGGGATATTTAATTAGGAACTCCATGAACTAGGAGTCAGAGGCAGCCACTGTCAGGACTATACAGCCTGACTTGATTTGTTACAAGCAGACAGCTGTCTTAACTGTGATACAGCAAATCAGGCAGCTGTAGCCTTCATCACTTCAGCACCATGGACAGATCCTGAAAAGTCAGCTCTGGCTTTCCAGTCTGAGACTGATCACATCCTTAAATCTGAAGCCTCAGCCTCTAGGCATCGCTTGATTCATGATTTTTTTCTAAATTAAACAGTTCTGAATCCTTTTTGGGGCGTATTATTGAGCAGAATGTATCTTTAATTACCACAAATATAATAAAACTTCAGCCCACCCTTGATTTTCTATCAGCTTTTTGGTAAAACTGCCACATTCAATATTTCATCAATATATTCAGCCATCCATTTTCCATGCCCACTTACTTAGGCATCATAGGATCTGCAGACCATCCCTGTTAAACTCACAACACAGGAGAAACACAGAGTGACAATCACATCACACATCACACACACACCACAACAGCGGCCAGCAAACCCAGAAAGGCTCCAAACACAGAATGGAAATTGGGGTCTTCTGACTGTGATAAGCAAATTCTAACCACTGTGCAGCCTTACATTTGACCTTTTCTCATAAAATGATGGATTTATTCATTCATCTGGGTTTCATGACATTCTTTTCTCGTCCGCTGCTCGTATGTGGAATAAGTGAACTCATCATGTCTCTCTCTCTTGTCCTGGTCGAGGCAGTGTCAGGACCGCTGCTCGGGTGGATTTGTTTTAAGTACTGGTGGTCTTGTTTTCAGTTTCTATTTCTCTATGTTCAGAGTTTGCTTTAAAACTTGCATAATGTGCAGTATATTTCTTAATCTGACTGAATTATCAGAGGGTGAGTTGATTGGTTCGGGCTGACGCCATTATTCTATTGGTTTGGCCACTTTCCAATCATCTTTTTGGTTTCTTTGTGTTTGTAAATAAATTAATGAGTTCTTTGTATTTTTTTGGGAAAGCTAAACATAAGACTAAACTGACATCCTGCTCAGAGTGTAACCTACCTCCACCCACAGTTGAAATAAAAGATACTGAAACCTTGATTGTGTTATAAATGTGTTGCTTCCTTTTGTTTAACCCTAACTTTTTGCATTTCATTTCCCATGTTACGTCCTTTTTGGGGGGTTACAGCACACCCGATTGCAATAAGAGTTCGTTATTCGGCTATTTTACAAGCCTGGTGATGAGATCAACATTAGATTGAGGTATGCTGAAGCAGGGAGGTACCCAAACATGCAGGACTGCAGCCCAAAAAGCCTGGAGTTGAGTAGCTCTGATCCAGGCTGCTCTGCACAATGCTGGCGCCCGCACCGTGCAGTCTTGTTGATTGAGATACGTCGGTGCTCTCACACAGATAAATGTGTCCACAGAGGGCTCTATGATTGTATTCATGGCGGTGATTTTCTTGCTTTTTCAATATTCAAGGTCATTTTGCTGCAGAATTACGTTACAGAACATTAAATGAATTGGCTTTTGTCGCAAAATGAAGTCTCTGAATGGCAGCGATTTTCTTGAGTAGTGAGTGCTTGAGGAAAATAATTGTTTTCTGAAAATCATAAAATGGGCACTCCACTTCTTTCTGTTTGCAAGTCAGGAACTGGCGTTTTCAGATTTTATTTAAATGTAATCATCCGGACAATAGAAGTGTGAACACATGGTCAAACTTGAAAGTGGCCGCTAATAAACGGACGGAGCCGGGGAACCAGGTCTTACAGAAAACCATCATCCTTCCTTTTGTTATTACTCATGGACATGATGGATTAGTATTCAAATTAATTCAGAATGTGCACACACACACACACACACGCATACTGTGAATCATGTAGCATGTGGCGTTCCACCTGCTTTTCTAATACATACCTGTTACATTTTCAAAAAAAAAGTTGCTTGAGCTGAGAAATGGTGTCTAACACACACCGGAGGGGATATAAGTAAAGCAGTTCATTTAATTTAGACGCTGTTGGCTGGAGAACAAAGGCTTCTGGGTAGCAGTGAGACAATCTGAAAGCAGAAGAGTCGTGCGCAGTGTAAGACGCCCAGGGTGATGACCCCCGACGAGTATTCCAGCTTTAGACCTAATGAGGCCTGGTTCACTGGTGTCTTATCCTTATTACTTTTGGTTATAATGAGGGTCAGGCTGTTAGGCCATTCAGCTCTGATCACCCTTATTAGGAACCAACAGTGGGAGAGACGGAGGAAGCAGAAAAGTAGAGTTTGTTCACAGGGAAATTCAAGTGTTATTTTCTGCCCAGCTTGGGGACATGTGTTTCTGTCTGCATATCATATAACCCAAATGCTTGTTGTGGATTCTCTTTGATTTTGTTTTGTTTCAGCAGCTAATAGAGGGAAGCAACCAATACTTAAGAAGGCTTTGATCATACTTCTCCTCACACACACACACAGTCACATGAAGACACGCATGCAAACCAACATCTGCTGTCTGTTTCAGGGTTCAGTTCGAATCAGATTAAAAAGCAAAGTCTGCAGGAGAGTAGAGTTCTGCTCTGGAAAATCTCCCCTGGGCTGTACCATCAAAAACACACAAAGTAATTGAATTAGTGTATTTAACGACATAAATTGTTTGAGCTAAATTCTGAACAGGTATTTTCACTATATGACTGAAAAGGAGCTTTATCAAAATAAAGAGGCTTTTTTTTTTTGGAGAAAACATACATCAATACCATCAGACAGTTACTTTTGAAGGTTAAATATATTATAGAATTTTTTTCAGCCATTGCTTTCCTGACAATCCTCTTTAAATATTGCTAACATGTTTTGGGCCAAATCTCCAAAGTCTGGACACAGGAGATCATCTTCAAGCTGACTCGTGTAATTGGTTGTCTTTTTCAATATGAATTAGCGCACTCCTCCTTTGGTGGTTATAGTGACATGAGGAAAAGCTGCTGTCTCCATGGTGATTGACATGTTTCCATGAGAAAATATTTCTAGAAGTTCATGTTAGACCCATTCTTATTCTCATGTATGCTTTTGGAGGAAACACTTACACAAACTCCACAAAAATGGAGTTGAACCCACAGCTGTGAGGTGAGAGCACAATTCCTCCACCATGTACATATAAAAAAAAAAAAAAAAAAAAAAAACTAATTGTGAACATATTCACTGATGATTTTCTTAATCCACAAAGTATCATTGTATAAAATATAAAGTATAATAACAGAAAGCTAGTTCCCAAACATGGATTGTGCCTTGGCAGCTGCCACAGTTAGATTATAAAATATCATTTTCCGTTCAGATCAAGTTTGCATTAGAATATTTGAGTCATGTTTTTTTTTTCTTCTTTTTTTTTGTCACTTGGTTCGTGCAAACAAAGTTTGTGCTGCAAAGCCTGTTTTTCAAGTCGAAGCTCGGACTTCATATAGTCTAGGACAAAACTTGTCAACCTTTTCTCCCCCCCGAGAGTCGCCCGAATAACCTCTAACAAAAGGCAACAGACCCCCTCTCCAATCTGACTTGCAAAAATATTAACATGACACCAAACACAGATGGACACACACCCGACAACATGCAAAGGCAGAAACCTTCTAAATAAACAGGCAATTTCCTCGGTTTGTTGTTGACTGCTATTATTCCACGAAAAAAGAAAACTCAAAATCGTAATAACAGAACGACTTGTTCCAGGTTAGTAAAAGAGGTCAACTCATCAAAATGCAACTGAGCACTCACAATCGACCTGCCAGGCAGAAAACAGCAGGATGCATCCCGACCAAACCATTGTCACATATGACTGGAAAACACATTAACACACACAGACACACACACACACACACACACGAAAACACACAGAGGTTTTTGATTTTAGAAATTTACCATAGAACAGAAGTGCTACAACAAAATTACAGGGAGATTTTTTTTAAATTGCTGATTTCCGTTTGATGGAGACACCGGCCAGTTGGTAGCTTCCTGTATTTAAGGCTAATGCACCCAGTGGGCCTCTTTTCATCAGGCCTGAGTGAATCTCTGAATCTCTGAATTAAGAAGTGGCGCCCAGCAACAGACTCCCAACACAAAAAAGAGTGTCATTAAATTATTCATGATATTTGAATTAAATCATGAATTCTGTGTAAGTGAAATGAATGCTGACTGTAAAACATGGGCATTAACAAGTAAATTATCCCCATTGAAGTTCCATATCAAACATAACCCACGTGTCTTGTTTTTCAATTCAGTCAAGCCAAATAAATCAAATTATTAATAAGCAAATGGAATTGCACTAAGGCTGCTGGCTAGATCATGCGGCGATCGTAAGAGGAAGGCTGGAAATTGTAAAGCGTGCCAATAGTCTGAATGCGAAGCATATGGGGAGCATAAATCGCAGCACGTATGTTCATGACACATCTGAAAATTGCATTATTTACCACGCGGGCTTTTATGTGAGGCATTTTGAGATACTTGAAAGTGTTATGTTTATGAATAGCTGCATTCAAAGAACATCGCCTCGTCGCAATGCAGATAGTCTAAACATGAAAGGTTCAGGAGCATCTGTTGATTATGGCATTTGCTGATGGACAGCGTGTGAAACAAAAAGGATATCTATAAATTGTAGTTTGACAAAATAATGTCGGTTACATTCACCCCCTGCAGAGTGTGCAGCTGAATTGTTGACTGGTAAATCTGAATCAGGCCAAAAGACCAGTGAGACCAAACACTGGACTGACGTTGAAACGTTCTATGTCACAGCGCTCATGTTTGCTAATGACTGGGATGCATATTTGCTGGTGTAAAAGGTGTTTGCCTTCAGGTGAAGTGACCTTGAGGTCCGGCTATCATCGACACCATGCATTCAAAGGTCTCACTGCACATTAGCAGAGCATCAGCCCACATATTGACAGACCTTCTCTGAAAGCTTTTATGTGTCACTTGATCCTGAGGATGGAGAAAGTAGCATTGGTTGGAGAGGGTCTCTGTGGTTTTCAAATGAAGGGGGGGGGGGGGGGGGGGGGGGGCTCTTGAACCAGTTGTGAGAACTGGAGATGGAACAGATTCTATAGTAGCCCACTTTCGCGAGCAAGATGTTACGTGTCAGCTGTTGAATTGGAGGCATAGTTCACTTCTGAGCATATACAGAAATGACTGCATCACGATCTGAAATAGCAATCAAACCATCATCATGCTTTTCTTGGGTTGAAATTATGAGAATAGCTTCAAATGGACGGCTGACAAAGAGCATGCAGGGAAAATGTGCACTTTACACTGGTGATACAGAAAAGGACAGAGTGGTCGAGGAGCACGAAGTTTCTTTGCTTTCAAATTACCGAGGGCCTTAAAGTATACACAGCAGCGCTGGCTGGGGAGTGATGCTGCTTCATTCGTCTTTGGAGGGAGAGGAAAAGGCATATGGCAAGGCAGCTGGCTGCCTCGGCTAACATGTGGGGGTGTTGTGGAGCTCGGGGTGACAGGGTGAATTTACAGAGGACTGCTCTGGATCTTTGTCATGATGAGGTAATTACACTCTAATTACAACGTATAAATGTTAAATGTCTCATGAACGACTGAAATAGCTTTCTTTAAACCTGCATGAGGAGACTCTTCATGCGACTGCTTCAGGACTGCTTCACTGCTCCCAAAGTCTGGAGGTAGCCTCTGATCAACGTATCTCATCACAGAGGATATTCCCGGACAGGAGAAATGGTATTTCTGGTTTTTTTCTTGTGAAAAAGAGGCAGCTCCACACCATCACACTGCTTCCACCAAAAGCTGTTAAACAGTGGGTGTAACAAAGCTCTCCACTCATCTTCACAACACTTGGACCCTACGATTCAAGTGGCGGAGGCGGAATCTGGACTCACGACTGATCCTATTGACCCCCCACATGTTCATGTTCCACTGCATTATGGGTGTCTCCTGAGTGTTTTATGAGACATTCATGTAATTTGAGTGGGTGTTACCATTTTGTATGTAGTCTAACATTGATCTGATGAATAACATTTAATTTAAATCTCAGGAACATTGTAATCAGTTATGTATTTGATCCGGTATGGATCGATTGAGAGGGGTTTGATTGTTGGTCAGCTTCATTTATTTACCTCATAATGGCACTTTTAAAGTACGTAGAAAAACAAGGCACGGGATATATTTTTCACCATCTAGTTTTCCACCTCAGGTTTTAGAGAAGAACAACTTCCATGTTTCAGAGTTCACACTGTCCTGATTGGACTAGCAGCACGTCCAGCATGAACACCGGTTTCGCTGTTAGTTAGCTGCGATTGGCTCCAAACCCCCACAACCCCGAACAGGATGAAGCAGCTTAGAGGAGCGAGGGACGGATTGTTACAATCACAGAGTTGGTAGGAGCCGTCAGAGATGGAGGGATCTGTAACTGAGCTCAGCTGACAATGGACGGAGTGTGAGAAATGCCTTACACAGGTCTCTAGTCCATCACAGAAAACACATCATCAAATTCTGACCAAGAGATAATACAGACCCAGCAGTACCAATTTTCTGTTTTCTTTTTTGTTTGTTTTTGTCTTCCCTCTGATGATAACACTAGTCAGATATTCTAATTTCAAAATCACTCTGTTACATCTTCACTGGACCTGTTTAAAACTTTCCAGGATTCTTGTTCTCCATCCTGCCATCAGTTTTTTTTCCCACTTAGCATAATAACATGATTCCCTCCACCTGCCCACACGCCAAACGTACGTCTCTGCATTTTCTCTGCTTCTTTTTCCATTGTTCCAGTTCCTCAAAGTTCTCTCTGACCACTGCAGTCCCGTCGCTACCCGCTTCCACCTGCCACATGCATCATTACCCATCCGTCATTAAAATTACTCCACTGTTGCCGCCAGTCTTCACAGTGTCAGCGTTTGGTGGCTCTGTAGGCCTACACACTAGTCGTGACACACACTCGTCACTGGAAGTGGTGAAACAACTTTTCTCGTTGCTCATGTTTACTCGTTATTACCGAGCTGGCTGGTGTCCTGCTGAGTTTCTCTTTTACATCCCTGGTCAAAGGATTTATCCGGACTAAAGGAGCACACAGGCCCCAAACAGGTCCGGGTTCGGAACGTTTTACTGCTCTACTAATTTGTGTTGCTCAGACTGTTTTACATTATGCAGCAGTAATTTTGGATTCATTTCTCCACCTATATTTTCAGTGGTTGCCAAGAGCGTCTATTGTTTTCACAACTTGATATGTACATTTTTTTTGCAAATAATTGCAAAAGTAGTTCCGGGGAATACAATCTGGAGAAACCACGAATCAGCCATAGCATGATGGCCAATGGGAAGATAAGGTGTAGGCCTCACTTCTTTGTTAAAACAACCTTGAAAGCCTGGAGGCGTCCCCTAACCCTCCGGCCTGACAGTGCGCTGGGGTGTCTGGCTTCGAGATGTCAGAAGCAGGTCCTTTAAATCCAGTTTGATTGTGAGAGTCCGTCTCCATGGGAACACTCCACCAAAGCTGTAGTTTCGGAGATGCTCTGACCTTGTCGTCTAACCCAAACAATGTTGACGTGCAGCGAAACCACTGGTCACAATGTTGTGGCCGATCCTTGTTTCTTCCTTTTCTGCTAAATATATCTGGATCTTGGCTCATTTCCAGGAGATCCACTGATCTACATGTTTCTGTACGATGGCGTTTTCATGTTCAACATGCAGCTCATTAACAATACATGCCGAGTAAATGCCACAGTGGGAGATTTCCAAGAAAGTCCGCAGCACTTCAGCATGAGGCTAACTTGAAAAAGTGCTTGGATTGCCTCCTGGTATGGTTTGAACTGCGGATTGCCTTATTGATTGGGTTTTCATTAGTGGCCTGTGACTCACAGCTGTTGAAGGTATGTGAGCGAGAGAAAAAAAAAGAGCGAATGAGTGTATTTGCTCATATAAACTGTGTGATTTCTGAGCAGCCACCATCTTTTTGTGCCGTGGAGAGCCATGTTTAATATTGACTAAATCGTGGGAGCAGAGTGGAGATAGCAGCCCGAGGCCACCGCATCCTGATGTCTCCTCTTAAAAGCGGGGAAATGAAATGGGAGAAGTGATGGAGGAAAGATGCCACTCATCAAGCCCGGCTCCGCCATCTTCTTATCACCAAAAGCAGCCTGTGGCTGGAGGGGTCCCACACAGATGAGAACTTCGGTGGTGCTGAGGCCACGGGGCGTCCGCCAAAGCTCGCTCGGGCTATGAATGATGTATGATGCTTCGGAGCTTACTCAGCTTGAAACAGGCTCAAAGTGCTGCAAATCAAGGTTTTGGGAGGTTAAAAGTTTTAGGCTAGCTCGACTAAGGCGGCGTATGGCAAGTGTTTCAGAGAGGTCGAAGGTTAATTGCCTCTCCAGCAGTCTCTGGGGTGGAGGGATTGTATTTTATTAAGATTGTACAGTAATCTTTCTCTCTCTCCAGACCTCTGCATTGCAGACCATCGCAGTGTGGGAGGATATTACCAGTGGCATTGCAATGGTGAGCTGACCAATTTCAAAACACATCTGTTCAATTATACCTGAGAACCTCCAGATAATTAACTCTCTTCCCTCTGGCTTCTGCTGAATTACTATTGATTCCAGCAACTTAGGAACCAGCCTAAGCTCTTCTCCACAGGATCGTGTATGCAGAGAGATTATAAAGTCATAAACCCCTCGTTTGTGCTTTTTTAGCCTCACAATCGGCAGACTTTGAGAGCTTAATGAGTTCATAAAACTATTCATGGAGAACTTTACAGATCGAAAAGAGGATGAATGAGACAAGATTATGCAGCTCTTTCATAAGACAAACAGATGGATAGATGGGTAGAGCATGCATTCATGGGCTAAAACCTTGTTTGTCATAGGTTGCATTTTGAGGTAAAATTGATGGATGTTTTTCTTGATATTTTTAAAAAAAAATAAGTAGTCATGTTTTAAAAAAAATGGAGTTGATAGGCTTTAAAACTGATTTCCATTTCCAAAGTGAATACCATGCAAATGTACCGAAGATGAGCTGTAATTATAGAGAATCATAATTACAACATGTGAAATGGATGTGGGCTTCACATCGCTTTGTGTGTGATTCACACGGTCCTTTTGAGTGATGTAGTGGTTAATACTCTCACCTCGTACCAAGACGGTCATAAGTTCAAATTCATGCCAGGCCTTCCCGTGTGGCGTTTTCGTGGTCTTGTTGTGTGTAGGTGGGTTTTTTCCATGTAGCGCATTTCCTTAAAAAAACCAACAACATGCATTTGAGGTTAATTGATTTGGTGAACCTGAATTGCCTGTAGATGTATAGATGTAGGTGTGAGTGTGTTTGGTTGTGAGTCTCTGTGTGTGAGTGCCCTGTAACAGACCTGTAACCTCCCCAGCACCCTGAACCGGATGAAAACAGTGCAGAAGGTGGATTGATCCCAACAGCAGTCAGGACATTTTTCATTGTAAAAACTATCGGAAGCCCTGTATTCACCCCCCCCCCCCCGCAAAAAAAAAACAAAAAAAGAAAAACCATCTGTGGTGTCTGCAGTGTGTGAGTGTAAATTTGCTATGTGGGGGGTGAGATACGTTTTCACACAAGGGGATATACAGTACATCCTCCGTCCCCCAGTCATCACTGAAACTGAGATTCAAGTTTACCCAACCAGAAATGTTCAAAGCAACCGGTTTCTTCAAACGAACTGAGAGGTCAGAACATCGGTGGGAAGATGTCATGACCAGAATATAAAAATGTGCTTTCATGGAAATAACTTAAGTTCATTAATGTAAGATTGAACTATTTCACTATATTGAGGCAATTTCCATTTATGCATATCAATAAGTTTGGAGAAAAGCTCCTTATGAGTTTGAAGGACTTCATAGATTTAATCTTAAATGGCTTGATAGAATTGAGGTTGATGATGTTAGATAACCAACTTATCTCATTAAAGATATATATCTCTATGCAAGAAGGGGTTTGCATTTGATCTGGACCACAATGTACATTAATAATTTGCAGTCCATGCAGTCACAGTTAGGCCTGCCGCTGTAGCAGTGGTCTCATGTTTGAATACAACTGAACATGATGACAGAGAGATTTCACTTTCATCCTCATTGTATTGTTTTCACTTTTCTTGTTCCACAGAGCGACTGAAACACCTTTTCATGAGTGCTGACTAAACCCAGCACAGCCACCTCTCCTCGCTGTGTGTGTGCTCATGATGTTATCGCACCAAATATCAACGGGGCATCAAAGTTTGACTCCGTGGTTTGATGCGGGCGTTGGCTTTTTCTATCACCATATTTGATCGTTTCAAACGGGCCCATGCTCTTTTCAGATCAGACTAGTGGGGTATGCAAAGCAGTGGGTTGATGTGCACCCCGGGGCAGTTTTCACTCCACACTCGCGCGACACCACTGCATGATGGGAAGTCTCTCCAGGACCACCTCTTCAGGCTGGTCTCGGTTTTATTCATATCTATCATCGACTGAATGTGCTGTACTGCCTTCAGTCCCAAAACACCGCTGGGTTGACATAAAAAGCTGCAGGTGTGAGAGCACAATTAAACAACTAAAGTATGGAAAAATGTTTTATTTGAGGTAATGAAGTTAATTGTTTTGGAAGAAGAGGGAGAAGCGGAATGAAACTGTATTCGCATAACATTTTTCACAGACAAGAATTACTATAGCGCTTCACACAAACTTCTAAAATTGAAAAATAACCATATCACCATCGAACCTTGAGGTGAGTCACGAGGCTGAAAGCAAACTTAGGTTATTGGACCTATGAGGCGAAACAGAAGAAAAGAGGTGGATAAGTTCAGCAAAATAAAACGGTGCTTATGCAATTGAGTTTCTCAAATGGTTTGAATTAAGCAGATTCACAGCAGTTTTTCGTTCTAATCTGGGACTGTATTATACGCTCTCCTCATTCTATGGGTAACCATAGATACAAAGTGCACTGAATCTTGTAATTAAGATCGAATAAAGCCTGTACCTCACTTTTTACCCCTGAACAAAGAACCGGCTTGCTCATAAAGCAGTATGAAGCCCAATCCTATTGTGAGGACTGAAGTGGATTTTCACTGAACTTGTTGTCATAGCAGCTCTTTCATGATATGAAAAAAAAAAGATTGATAAACTAGAAATGAAATGTGTCTTCATATAGTTATTGATATCAGAGGAAGTGAAGTGAACCAAAAGGTAGCCTTTCAGTGGATGGTGGAGTTTTCAATGACAGGTTCTTGAGACCGCTCACAAAGCAGATTTTTAATATTTCCAACACACAGACTCACGCAGCTATTCTAATAGATTTGGTTTTTTGCATGGAGTCTTTTCAGCCACAGAGTGTTTGATTCATTCATATTGATTTGTTCACTGCAGGTAAAAAAGAATCTTGGGTCCAACTATGAAAACAAATACGGTTATTGAGGAGAAAGAGAACAGATTATTTTTCAGTGGCACTTCTACTTCATTAATGTGAGACCACAGTCAGAATCAGAAGTAAAATAAATGCTGTGTCACAACTGCAGGCAGCATGGCTGGATCTGAAACTTTTCCACTCTTTCAACTTATGGGAAAGTTCATTCAGAAGAGAGCATTCATCCATTTCTTTGAAGAAGTGAAATTTTCCACAGTTCTCTAATGTAAGCTGTCTTATGAAGAAATAACTCTGGTGGAGGTTTTCATCTCTGGTGTGTCTCTGTGCTGCACAAACCGCTCTCTCCACACCCGGCTCGGCGAAAAATCAATTTGCACCCTTCAGAATTAACTGTGTCCAATTCCCACGGATATGTTTATTTCATTCACTCCAAATGAGATTATGGACCAACAGAGTGACCCTGAAAATATCCATGGCGAATCCATTTATTGATGCAGAACGGAGTCCGAGCATTTCTCATAAGGTGTAGCAGAAAAGTGGTCTGTTTACCGTATATCTCTGCTGTTTGATGAAAATGCTTCACAGATTAGAGATCTGATGCTATACCATGGAATGACCTTACGCCTCTCTTTACATGACATTTCTTCTTTTGCGTTGGATTTGCTCTGCTTCAGTTTCATCCTCATAGATTGGGATCACACATAGTGAGGCTCCACACGGCCTCGACTTAATATTGATATCCCATTGGAAAGCGATAGAGTCAGCCTTGCATGTGCAAACTGGCTGCAGGTGCTGATTTTCAGTAACAACTCCTCACCCTGCAAAATTACATCAACTAATGTATACTACAGGCACCCACACGGATGCAATGGTAAATTTACGTGTGAAGTTCCGGCATTAAAGTTCATGTTTAATGCATGATGCCCTGCTAAAATATAATTCAGCATAATGTGTTATTATGCTAAGAAATACTTATTGTTTTTTTTTTTGGGTTTTTTTTTTTTGCACACCATGAAAGTGCACAGAACTGCTGAGAGGTAATAACAGACAATTTTATTTTGGGGGGTGACAGACTCGCTGCCAAAGCTGCTTTCATTTACTGACTGGCAGACAGAATGAGTGTGACTGCGCCTCTGGCGATTCACGGAGTGAAAAACACTCCCACCGCAGCGGCGGCGGCAGCAGCAGTGCAAACTGAAGTCCCACTGATACCTCTGCAACTTAAGTGCCAGAGAGTAGTGCCAAGACCCCGAGCTTCTACTCCAGCTCTCAAACATGGTGATCATCTGAGTGTATACTCTGGTTGAGTTAAAACGAACACTCAGAACTAAACTTGCTGAAAAAGTCCAACCTTAGATGTGTCTTGTCCGCATCCAAAACAGCGTAAAAAGCTTTAAACTCACATCTCTAAATAAAGAGTCAACTATTTTTTTTTTCCCCCATTACCTTCAGATTAGAAAATGAGTTTGCCTGTAAACCCACACCGCAAATCCATCAAACCGCAGCTTCTGAAGATTAAAGTCCAAAACCGCCCCGGAGAACCAGAACAGGGCCAAGGATCAATTCCTACTTCGTTGGACACCAATTTAAAGTCACTCAGACTGATTCACTTGGCTGCAGGGGCAGGTCCAGGGGCCCTTGTAATGAGATTCATGCTGCCTTTCCCCATCTTAAGCCAGGAACCGACATCCTGGCCACATTTATCCTCCACCCTCCCTCATGCATCCTATTTTCCGTTTCCCCAAAACTGTGGTTTGTGTTGCCAACTGGAATGCTGAGAAATATCTTGTTCGATCATGTCAGTACTTTCCGGAGAAGAATGGCTGCGCAGTTTAACAGGAGAGCGAGCGGCGCTGCGACACGAGCCGGCTCACTTCACCGAGCAAAATCAGTCTGAGAGAAAAAAAAGTGTGCTTAAAGAAAAATAATGAGTTGTTGATGGGAAGTTGTGAAGGTGACTCATATGATGCAGAGACACCGGGTGCGTGTGTGAAACTCGGATCTGGAAAACAGAATTTCTGAAACCACCGCAAGTTGTGAAACGACTGGGATCGCTACTACGTATGTGTGTGTGCGTGTGTGTGTGTGTATATGATTACTGAGACCCGCTGAGAGCACCCCAGTCCACCCAGAGGGGTGGCAGGGGACAGATGGCAGGGAGGGACGAGAGTGGAAGCTGCCAGGCTGCATTAGTCACACCCATTACTCACAGACTCGGCGCTGGCAGACAACAAGTGACTGCGCCCCTGACGTCTGCATAGCAGGAAATTCTCATTAACAATTTGCTCAGGAAGGAACAATGGGGGAGCAATTAGAGAGAGGCAAAGAGGCATTAGAGGAAGGATGAGGAGCGAGGCCACCTCGCTGGTGGCGCTGGAGGAGTCCCCGTCTCCACCTTTGACATCGCCATCCGCATCGTCACCACCACCGTCATCACGGTCATTAAGGCTCCTTCAGGTGGTACACGCACGACAGCGACCCACCTGAGTGGGCTTGTTTGCAGGCCAAACCACACGCGTATACACACAGATGATCGTATGGTGGAAACATTCAAGCGCCTGTCAAACGTCTTTCTTCGTCACATACAGGCTCAGGCCCCGTTTCCACTCTGGATTGGGCCGATTTGGTCGAGTTTACTCTCTCATTTCATGTTTTGGAAGTGGAATTAAATGCTGCAACAAGGTCATTCAGTTACAGCAAGTGTTCAATTGGTGCTCTTTTGAACCAAATTCACAGTGACTTGGAATTTAAAAAAAAAGAGAGATTACAGTTCACTGAGTGGTCAGATCCAAAAAATTAAAGCTCAGCTCACTTCACATCCTGCAAGGACAGACATGAACCACTGGAACAACTGAGAAACATCACCGTTCATGTGGTTGGTTAAAAACAACATCTATAGTCGTCTGATCAGGTATCAGGTATCAGTGCCTGCACCTCCATATTATTCTCTATCTGCCAACAGCATCTTTTCTTCACTTTCCTCAGCTTCCTCAAGCAAGCACCTAAAGTTTGCTTTCTGATAAAAAAATACACGAAATTCTTTGACCCAATTTATCGGAGAATGTTTTCAACTGAAAATGCAAAACCTTTGTCACATTTTGGGTGAAAATGCAACTTTGGAAAATGGCTCCCAAGGTGTAATTTTTTGAAAATGTCTCTGTCGAAATGTGAAAAAACACAACTTTTCTGAAATGCTGCCGCTGTTCATCACAGTCGTAGTAAATAGTTCTTCTGCTCTAGCATGGACAACAGCAGCAAAGGCGTCCTCCAGAGCAGCAGGACTTCCTGTCCATATTCTCAAGACACCTGGAATAACAGTCCAACCTTGTACTCACCATTGTTAATGTTTCTAAAAATGTTTGTAAAAATTGAAGAGATGCTGTTAAATTTCAAAATGTGAGCAGCAAAAACACAATCCTCCGTTGTTACTGTTGTGAATCTATTTGCTCATGTGCAGAAAACCATCGACTGTGACTGTGTAGCGCTGTGTGTTGGCGAAGCGTGCACACTGCCGCCATTCTGCGCAAACGTGACTGACCTGAGTGGACAATAAGAGCGTCTGTTAAATGCTCCTGCGCGCTTTCTTTCATTCCCGAACACCCAAAGACAAATACAACCCACGCACGGTTGATCCCTGCGCACAGGGCTGCAATCTAGGCCGCGCGTTCATCTTCCCCTTTTAGAAGCCCGTTAATGAAGTCACAAACAGGCCGACCCGGTGGGACGTGCCCAGCCTCCTCTGCTAAGATGGAGGGAGACTTGAGGACTAATTGGCAGCACCCTTGTTTCCAGTGTAATTGCACTTATCTAGCGAGTCACCTTCGAGGGTCATTAAGAGGCTCTGGATTAATTGAGCAGAGCGTTGCGGCGTGCAGGAGGAAGAGGAGCCAAGCGGAGCAGATATTTGGCCCATTACGCCCATCGCCAAACTTTTCCCCGAGTCTGACACGTCCGCTCGCATGGGACACTTTCAATCAGTCCGCCTTAATCGCTCCTCTGCTGTGACTAACAAATGCACGCCGCAGCTTTCTTTTTATAGAATTCTTAGCGATCATTTTTTTCACAGCCCTACTCCCACCAGTGCACTCTAATGGGTCAGATACGCCGCTTTAAGAGCGTGATGGAGTAATGACAGTGCTTTTAGCCTGCTCATGTGTAAGGGAGTGCGTGGAAAAAAGAAAGAAAAAAAAAAAAGAAAACAACCTGCCGAGAGGACGGACGGAGAGAAATGTTTCAAGTGGGATGTAAATTATGACGATGAGTCGGTGCGTCTGAGCGGGCAGCGCGGCGCCGGGCGCCATACAGAAACTCACATTTCTCATCATATCAAGGGCACACGCAGACGCAGCGGCTGCCAAAATAGAACCGAGGAAGGCGAAGTGTAATGAAAGTCAGAGCTTGGGGAAATGGCTGTTGGGTGTGTTTTGGCTTGCTTTAATGATAGAACCACAAACAGCTGAGATTCATTTTCAAGGTCACTTGTGTTGGAACCGCTCTGTGGAGGCAACACTATGGATGTCTCAGATATACACAGATGTGGCTGCAAAGTTTAGTGTCTTTTGAATTATATATCGCGCGTCTCTGTCGTTGGCACTGTTTGATCCTTTTGGAGTTGTTTGGGGTCTTTTTTATTTTACAGCCGGTTGGTGCATTGTTTTTTGTTTTGCTCATGTTTTGGTCATTTTGAGCCTCCTATGCATGTCATCCTGAAATTTCTTTTGCTGATAAATTTTACTCTCAGATGCGACTTTTGGCTACGAAAAGTGCAGCTTTACTCAAGCCCAAGCTTTCTGAGATAACACTGGGCTACACTAACATGAGTATAAGACATTGAGGAACATTGTGAATCACTTCTGTGCATTTCATCTCTTCCCTTTCACTCTTTTTCTTTCTGTTAGAAACTGGCAAACATGTTGGATTCTTGTAATGCAAATGTTGCTCCATGCAAACTGAGTCAATAATAAGCAAAAAGATTTAGAAGCTGATGTTGTTCCAAATACAGCTGCGGAATATTTGCGGAGCCTGTCAGTGTTACAGGGTCTTTTAGCAGTTATCGTAGCCTTTGCTGAGGAGCTGCACTATGAGGCGAGACCAAAAACAAATATTGGATTGAATTTGGCTGGCACATATTCAATATTAAAATGCTCCAGTATTTATTTGAAGGCAAAAACACTCTTTTTATCTGCATCCCAATGAGAATTATTCACTTCAAACAGAGGCTCAGACCTGAGGCCCAAAAGCTCAAGGGTCTGTGGAGCTCGGTAGGAAGTAGACTAATGAATTAATAGGCTCCGTCTTTTGTTTATGGCTGGCTATACTCAAGGTTCACCGGTCCGGTTGAAAGCTCCGGCCTGGTGTTTAGTCAATGTCAAAGGTTTGGTGGGATCAGCTTTTCGCTTTTGATGGCTCAGCAGGTCAGCGTGCGCTCCCATAAGGTTACCGCCACAGCAGCAGCAGCTGGTGTTTCACAGAGTCAGTGCTGCTCTGTGAAGGCAGCCTCGCTGATAACGTCTTCCTTTGTTCATTTGCATGCATTTGAGCCGGCGGAGCATCGCCGCTGTCGAGCGCTTGCCGAACAAACCGAGGGGCTTAACCTTCTCTAATGCTTTCAGATTGATGCATCTACTGGAGTTCTTTCTTTCTTGCGTCTTTGTTGTTTGTTCGTACGGCTGGATTAGGCGGGCGTCTCCGCTGTTTGAGGAGGAGATGGATGTTGATGGGTCTGACCTTTCATTTGCGTGCTCTCCCATGCATGGCGCACCAGTGGAGGGAACGCATGTCAACAGCCGGTGTGTGAGAGCAATATGTTTGTGCGCGCGCTGTAATCTCTTCCTAAAACATCCGTAGCTTTCTCATTGAGAAAGAGGCAGAAGACAGACGAAAAGGGCATATTTGTGTTCTGCCACTTTGTGCGGCGGGGAAAAAAAACTGTAGGGCAGAGCTTTGAACAACTGCAGAGGGAGAGAGAGAGAGAGAGAAGGAGAGAGAGAGAGAGAGAATGAGAGAGAGAGAGAGAGAGAGAGAGAGAGAGAGAGAGAGAGAGGGAGGGAGAGAGAATTGGCTGTAGCAAAATGTCAACATGATAAATCCAACCTTTACAAGCAGTCTCTGCTCTAAGCGAGTTTGTGTCCCAGAATTAATAATCAGATATATCAAATTGTTCCGGAATAATTAATTCACCATGGTGTGTCATATATCCCCGCAGTGGGGTCTGTAAATCCTGCTTTTAAAAAACATTATGGCTAATATATACGCCAGGAGCTGCCCTGCGAGATGCCTTCAGGGGGAAAAAGGTGCTTTTTATTGGCAGAGAGGATGGCGCTTGTTAAACAAGCGTCGCCAAAGCTCGTCGAGTGCCTTGCCCATGTGAAAGAGAGATCAATCTCTCCGACCTGTGTCAAGCGTCTGATGGATGAAGCTGGGGAAGTGGGGCGGAGGGGGGGGGGGGGGGGGGGGGGGGGGGGGGGGTCGTCATTGTTTCAGATGGTTTTGCCGACTCAGAATCTGCCGCTCCTGTCTGAAACGCAGTGAGAAAGGATGCAGGGAACCAACTCCAACTGACCACTTCCACCTTTTCGTTGGTCTTCAACATCCGCAGGATTATGAAACATATTTCCTAAACGCTTACATCAGAGGGAACACAGCGCTGCGATTCTCCGTGCAGGTTAAAGAACACGGTGACGCAGCCTGTGAGTATATTTATGGTAATCAGAATCTAAATCACACAGATGATTTGGTAGGGGCTGAGTCAGCAGAGGCTGAAATATATGGCTCGCAGAAAACACTGGCTTTATGATGGCATGTCTTTTGATCAAGCTGAATTGTTGTATTGACTGGGCCTGTAAAGCTTCTCTCTCCTGCAGTACATCACCCAGCAGGCATCGCGCTCCTATAGAAGCTCCCACGACTTACTCTGATCAAACTGCTGCTAGGAAATTATAACGGGGAATTTACAGCTCTGAAATGTTTATGCACGCTCATGAAAGTGTTACTCTAACAAGAATTTTTTTTTTCTTGTACAATCAAATGTGCAAAACAGTTTTTCCCTACTGAATTAAAAGTTGTGACACAGTTCACTGAAAATGCATAGCGCTCTATAAAAGAGTCTTTTCATAACCTATATTAATCAGATATGATATGTGCAGTCAGGCACATGTATTTTTTAATTTGTTAATTGACATTTGAGTTCATAAAACATAATGACTTCATGTCTATTCAATGGAAATGGTCATTTATCAGAAACCGGAAATGGAAAATAATATTTATGTGAATGGGTGAGTGTGATTAACCACAGAGCACTGGAACTACTCAAGCTGTAAAATGTATTTTTTAACTTTTACATGCAATGCAACCTCAATCAAACAGAACATGTCGCTTATAAACTGGCTCTGATACCGGCGTAACTGATCCTGACAGAACCAGCAAAAGAACCTTCGGCTGCCATATTGAACCATACTATTAGGATAATACTGAGATTTAAACCTGTTTGACACGATGCACGTTCAGCTTTGTTTTGTAGAATATTGCAGTTCGGCTCTAAACAAGTGTTTGTCTCTGAATATTCCGTGTTGACTTTCGCCTCCACGTGGGAGCTGACCCCGTTTTCTTGGATGAACATCATGTGCCTGATCCCTCCAGCAAGCCCCACACAACTCCATTTGCACTCTTCTCACTCTTTTTTAGACTGCAGCGTTTCTGTGGCGCGATTACTACCAGCATAAGAACATGCAGTCAAGATAGTGATTTAATCGATCTGCTTGCACAATCAATACACACAATCATCTTCCAGGGCAGAATGACCTGCATGTGGTATTAATATGGTAGTGAATAATAGATCACTATAATGGTGTTTGGAGTCATGACTGAAACACCAAACTGCTTTTATTTGCTTTATACTGCTCAAGTTAAATTTAGTTGTACAGTCACAAAGACTGAAATGTCCGTAGGCTTGTTGATTTTTCCATAATTACTAATAGTCCTGAAGCTCCAGAGCAGCTGTTTGTGTTCGACCTGCTCACTGGACTCCTGTTCACTGGTGTACAACCACCATCATTAGTCCTAAATTATACATGCACTTTCTGACATCCAAAATAATTGGAAGGTAACAAAGATTCCACTTCCAAAGAGGAAAAAAAACACATTTATGCAGTTAAAAATCTGAATTTCCCATGTGAAAAATGGTTCCTTTAAACTCAGAGAAGCTAATCTGATCTAACTCAAAAGCATTTTGGATTATTTATGTTTTGTTTTATAAGCATTTATAGCCTTCTGTCATAAACCAGCCTGTTCACAGTAAAAGTAGAAAAAAACCCCCATCATTAGTCTGGCATAAGTATTAAGCTGGCCATCAAAAACAACAATTTTACACATGAAGAAGTGACGTCTATCAAATATAAGTAACTTAACAAGCATCACTGTATGTTTATTGAGTTACGGATCGTGACATTTTTCTGAGATTGTTTTTCATCCTCATGAAAACACTCTGAACTGGGAGATCGTGGCTTTCAGAGATCCAGCTTATATGAACGAACCACATGTACCGTTTTATTGTTCATTCTGCACAGCATTACATTAACATTTAAAACAAACGAGAGGATTTTTTTTTTTTGTTTTTCTGTCTTCTTTGTCGTCATGACGCTATTTTTTTTTTTTCTTTTCAGAGTTGGTTGGAGCATCTTTCCCACATCGGCTGAATTTATAGACCTGAAAAGCCAAAAGGCTGTTTAAACAACAATAATCTACCAGAAACTGCATCTTTTTTGTGTTTTTGTTGGAGAAAAGATCCCCGTTCAGACAGTGAAACACTCGAAATGCCGTGCACTGTTGTGCTATTTTTCCAATACAACCAAGTATTTATGCAGAGAGAAAAGAGCTTGTTTAAAGTGTCTCTATTCGTCATCTACTCTTGGCTGGAGAAGCACAAACACTCTGGAATTCTCCACTGCTGCCGTTGATGTTGATCCACTCTCACTTGTGTGGGAAAACTATTGACTGCGACCTTGTAATGTACATGTGCAACTCCTGCATTTTTCTGCAGAATTGGAGAGTCAAGCGTTTAGAGAATGTTGCATTGCTCGGGAAGCTATCTTTCAAAAGCGATGTTTTTGGTACAAAAGAGCAGCAGTCAGGGTTTCCCGTTTTCAGCGAGACCTGAGCGCTGGAGCAAAGTGCCACAGCAAACACGGAATTTACTACATTCAGTACTCTTATTAATTAGAAGAAAAGAAGGAAAGGTTTGAAAGTATTCAAGCGTAGACACGACTGTGAATTTGATGTATATTTGGTTGAGGATTTTTCATGCACTTTCTTTTGCATCACTCATTGCACTTTCCATTTGGACTGGACTAAATTACCTGCTCTGTATTAATGCAGGTTTCAGGCTCAGGCTAGTTTGAAAGAACAAGATCTATATGCGGCCTAATGAGTGTTCACGGGGCTGCACAGCAGGGGGGCAGAGATTGATGGCTTTCATTGAGATAAAGGTAATCTTATTACATGGCCATTAATAAAACATCATTCATTAAGTGGAGTAATAAAGCTCCCATCAGTATTGTTGACTTCAGCTGACACCTAATCAATACAGTCGAGGGAATTCAAATTTCAGAGAACGTTCGTTGTTAATTGTAACCTTTTTTTCTACAGAATATCATATAGAGCCGTGGAGGCTTTCTGCCAGTGAATGAGTCTGGGAGCTGAACTTCACAAGGTTGTGATTGAGCCTGCAGAAGAAGGAGGGAAAGTCACTTCAGGTGCTGTTGCACAGAGGACCCGTGCTCTTGGTTTTCTTTGTCTTTTATTTTAAGAACAGGAGCTTAGTTTGACGGCGAAGCTTAAGAAGTGTATCTCCGCTCCGTCTCGTTGGGGAAACTCTCGGAGGTGATAATTTCCTGCAGCAGATGAAGTGGTAAATGCAGCTTACCTAGCTGTTCGAGAGTATGTGGGAGTGATGGAGGTTACCAGGAGTCAGGAGGGAACAGTTCAGAAAAACATCATGGGTGGAGAAGGAGACAGATTAAGAGATTACCCGTTTTACAGTGGAACACTTTCGTCGGGCTTCAAACCGTCAGTTGTTTCTCCGTCTCAGAGGGAGGAGGGGATGAAAGAGAGAATATAGAATTTAGTTCAATCACTGAGATGCATTTGTGCTCGATGGAATCGAATTCCCAAGCAGCTGAAGGGAATTTAAATTGAAGGTAATTTTATGGTTGACATAGCAATCTTTTGGCTGGTGTGAAGGTGACAATGAGTCAGAGGCTGAAAAAAGGCTCGGAGGACCTCGTACATGCATGCAGGCATGTTATTTGCAACAAAAAGAATAGCAGAACAGAAAAGGATCAGTGAACGCATCCACGGTTAAAATGGGGCTCTGGTAATATCGGGAGCGTTGCGTCTGTGTCAAACAGGCCCTTGAAAAGGGGAAATTTGAGATTACACTTAATCTTGCCACACTAAGCCTTCTTGTGTCTGGCTCATAGCAGATGCTGTGCTTCCATTGTCTGAGCTGAATAGATGACAAGATAGAAGCAAATGAATGAAAGCTACAGGAAGTGATGTCACCGGCGATAAGCAATAACAAGGACACCATCAGACACCCAGAGCTACATCATTTCTGTCTCCATCTTTAGAAATGACTTTCTTCCTTTTTGTCCCTGCTCTCTTCCCATAGCGTCTCTTATCTCGCTGCAATAATTAAACCCACGAGGGAGTATTTTATGATGGACATATAAACCTATTTAAAATGGAATTAAAGATGTTATCGCACGGGCTGAAATAATGAAATGCTTTGGGGAATTACAATCACTGGGCCGCTCGCTCCTGCTTTCTCCGCCTGAAATAAAAGGAAACAAGCTCTCCTCGCTGAAGATTACACAAACCATTTGACTTGTTGCTCTCGGGATCTCGGTGTCTATAGCCAGAGCGATGAAAGATGAATCTCTGATGGCAGCATTATTCGCCATCCATTTATGCATAAGAAAGGGCAAACTGCAGAAAAAGATGGGCTCTGGTTCCGGCTCAATGCTTGCCAACGATCCTTAAAATTTCTCAGGTTGAGAACTTTTTCATGCAGGTTTTTCCAAAGCTAATGACAGGAAGGGATAATTATTTCAATTACTCACAGCGATCTGTTCATTAGGAGATGGATGAATCACGGCACAGAGCAACAGAAGAGCCGGTGAGCGAGTGCCAAGCAGTAAAAGTATCATTTTATCTTCATACACCAATTTTTTTTCCCCTTCTTTTTAAAAGCTACATCTCATATAATCAGACCTCTCCATCCAGGTCTATTACTACTACAGGGTCACGGTAACCCCTCATGAAACTCGGTAGGCTGTGTTCCATTACCCTTTTCCAACTCTAATGACACTGCAGGTCCTCCCGATACACAATAATGTAGAGCTGGGAGAGAGAAGGAAGCCGTGCGCCGCAGAGATAACGTGTATCTCATTACCAGGAGCACACTCAGCTTTCCTGCTCCTCCAGTCGCAGCTAAAAAAAAAAAAAATAATAATAACAGAAGAGTCTCTTTATTGTTGCAATGAACTCGTAGAAACATTACAGACTAATATCGGATTAGCTGCACCTAATGAGTCCAGTTGACCTTCGACTTTCCCATTTCACCAAAAGGTAGAAGTTGCAGCCGAAGCAAGTCTTGAGTTTGAGACTGCAGACTTCATCAATGCATTTATTAGACACAAGAATTGCTTTAAATACCAATTGTGTGAGTTAGGAGGAAACAGTGGAGGTAAAAGTATCTACAAAGCCACTCCTAATTCTATTGTCTCAACCGAGATGCAATCTGATATAAAGTAATCTGTCCACTTGGCTCGCCTGATGGTGTCTTATCCCTCGTGGAGGCAATTTGCACCGTCTCTGGGCCTCACATTTCCCCAACATTAACAGCACGATTAAAAACTCATTTCAGCTGTAATTCCACAGTTAAGCACCTTTTCCTTTTCCCGAGCTAGGTCCTCATAATCCTTCCTGTGACGTATGCCTTTGCCTTTCATAAGCCATTCCAACCTGTCTGCTGCGCCAAATGTTTTAATTAAAAGAAGATAAAAACGTGCCGGAGTAATAAGACACCTCTCACTAAAGTTGAGAGATGTGCATTTTCAGAAGCTGGGAAAAGAAAAAAAAAAGAAGAAGAAAAAAAAACTTGCAAAGAGTCTGATTGGCCTCGGCACGTCCGGGGAGAGAGTTATGAGACGGAGCGAGACGAGCGGCTCGCGCTCACATCAGCAGTGGAGGAGTTAACACCATTAGAGACATTAAATAAGGCGCTGCACTCCTGCACTCAAGCACTGAGTCATCAAATATTCATGGAAACCAGTCTGCACTGGTGTTCTTTTAAACACTTTCTCCGAGCAGATGCTTTCCCCTCTTTGCTGGGTTCATAATTTAGTTTGAGTTTGGGTGACGCTCATCGCCCGGGCCTCGCTGAGCACTGTTGACATTAAAAAACTCCAAAGTTTACTCTGGGTTTAGAAGCACGCGGCGTGCTGCTCGGGAGCGTGAAAGCCGCCGGGCCCTCGCCAGCAGCGCCGGCACAAAGCCTCCGCAGACTGAGCTATCAATATCTTTGACTTCTTCCACCATCTGATATGTTGTTTATTGTCAAGTCTGGAGCATCGCTGCATCTCTCTCTTGTTCGTCTGCACTTAAAGATTCATTTAACTCTCTGAGACAGTGTGAAGTGTATCGTATCATCACGGGGGCCCGAGAGGCCATGGCGGTGACCTTGGGGATGCACTGGATCTTATTTCTCAGTCCGTGTCAGAGAAGGGTGATTGTGGCGGCGTGTGTGTGTGTGTGTGTGTGTGTGTGTGTGCTTTGCGGGGGGATGGGGTCAAGAAACGGCAGCGATGAGAATGAAGTTGGCGCTTCAAGACCGCGCCGCTGCTCCATTCTTCAGACGTCGTGGAGATTTATTCTTCGGACGCCGGCTCCGTGAGCTGCGGTATTGATCCCCCCTATGGTCTATAGGTAACACATGCCCACTCTGCGCGGCGATCATACATCACTGATTTGAAAGGAGGAACAACTACCATCTCTCACAGCGGAGCAAGCGGGTCATTTTCAGCCCGCAGTAAAGAAAATGAGCTCCTTCATGAGCGATGGCAGTCACGCCGCGCACGCCGAGGTCTGCAGAAGAAGGAGGACTTTGCAAATCTATTTCTGCCATGTTTACAGGAAGCTGTGCAAGAGGTCAATCTGTGCCAGTCAAGAGTCCGAACCACTGAAAGGAACTCAACCTCTGGCTGCGAGGTTATGTCAGGCATATCAGACAAGGAAAAAAGTAATTACTGCTCCAACTTTCATCAAAGTTCTGTTGAAGTGTCTTTTTCCAGCACTTCAGTCAAGAGAAGAAGTGTCTGTTCCTGTGAAATAAGTTTATTCTTTTCTTTTTTTAAGTCTGGGTCCCAGTGGATAATTGATAATGAAAAAAGTATTGTTAGAAACAATGACAAGCATTGCTCTTGGTGGATTCAGCAGTGGCATTACGGTCACATTGACTTGTGAGGTCAAGCAGCCATATTGAGCCACGGGAAGGGTTTAGCAGCAGTGATCGTGATCAGAGCAGCGTAATTAAATATGCATTATTACAGACCTTTCCAATGGTGCCTATGGATGCGGAAACATCGGGAAAATGTCATTTTTTTCTCATTTATATAGCGGATGAACACTCACCTAGTTGTAATGGACCTGAAGGAGCGCAGCTGAACGTATGTTGCACCATCTTCCGGCCCGGGGCGAGGCCTTCATTCGCCTGGAATGATTTCATCGTGTCAGTTTTTGGAGATGAAAGTTTATTTATTCTAATGAAGACAGATTAGTGTCGGCTGTTAGATTTGATAATAGCAGAAAACCCCCAATTAAGAAATGCCAACAAGCTTAGACGATCAGAAAAAGCCACATCATGTGGAGGCATGGAGACGTTTTAAACACCCCATTACCTTTACAGAACATGCTTACTGGGAACATGTGGTTATTGCGCTCAAGTGTTACAGCTGGGGAACAACTTGGAGGGTGAAATTACCAAAACAGCATGAAAACAGAAAAACAGAGGAAATAAAAAGGGTGGAAATGAATGCGAGTCGCCACTGCAGCAGAAAGGACGACGCTTATCAGAGGACAGACAGTTCCCGGTCCGCTCTGTGGCTGCTGTGTGTATTATTTTAAAAATTGATGGCCAGAAACATTCAAATGTGTAAAACAAAGGCAGAAACATTCCTCTCCTCAGAGTTCATCCTGCGAGTGGCGAAAGTAAACATTTCTCTCGCTCCGCGCACAACCTCTAAAAACGGAGTCAAACATGTGTCGGGAATTCTGCTTGAAAAGCAGATGACTCCTTGTTAACCTTCAAACAGTGGAAATAAAACACAGCCATGATACGAATCTCGATCTGGCTCTTGTTTCTCTTAATTTCCTGTGCCGTTAGATTGGCGGATGGAGGAACGAGAGAGATGCCATCACTCATCGCAAAGATACAATCAAACCCGGCACAAATATTTGTCGGTGCATGAAGTATTGATGAATCTCGGTTACCCAGAGATAGCAGTGTCATGTTTGTCTCATAGTCTATTGATATACCCGGCCTGAGTGCAAATTGCTGTATTTATTCATAAAGGGACTGCATGTGTTCTTCGATTAATAATTGATTACATGGCTGTAACAACAAAGACAGGTTTGTAGATAATACAGATTATCCATTTATAAGACAGCTGCAATAAGGGGAGACACACACTGATGAGAATATGCATTGATGAAACTAATCACAGCTGAGTGGAATTATTAATCTTTTACAGATAGACCAGACCTGAAGAAAAGACAGAGAAAAAAAATCTTTGTCATTGAAAGACTGATAAAGTTTCATCATTAGCCGGACGAATGCTGCGAGATTCTGTATCGGTTTGAGAAGCAACACCTTTAAAATCAGGTCATTTGGCATTTCATGCACAATTTAGCCAGGGCTGAGGTTCGGATCAATAAAAGCCATAGCCCAGTAATGGGAAACTGTATCGTCTCACTACCAAAACAGTACAACAAGCAGTTCATTAGAATCTGCATGGCTTTTGTTTGACTCTTAACAATTTTTTGGAGCTTTGTTTATATTTTGTAATATTGGAACATGAAATGAACATCTTGATGTTGTCAAGTCTATAATTTTTGCATTATTTTAGTGTTATACATCTGTAAGAAGAAAGAGATTCACACTTTTTGTTACGAATGTCTGCAGGATGTAGGTATATTTCTATATTTTTAGGTTGTCTGTCCCGTCTGTGTCAGTTTTGTTGTCTCAGAAATGCTTGAAGGGGATTGAACATCTGATCCACAGGTGTCAAACATGAGGCCCATAAGCCAAGACCGTCCAGCTGGATGCTCCAATCCGGCCCTTTAAACAACCAAGAAAATTGACAGAATTGCAAGGAAAGCATTGAATTTTCAACGAGCATTTCATGAGAGCAGGAGACACAACACAACTGATGCAGCCGTGAGAGACTGAGATACACAAAAATGATTCATTTTCACTAGTAATGATTTTGTATGAACAGAGATGGAAATATGTGTATATCCAGCCACCAATTCCAGACAGACGCACATTCGTATGGATCCCCTATGATTTATAAAGGGACGCTTAAAGGACCCCCAATACGGTTCTGATGTTGTTACTCACCCAGCCATGACCTGAACACATGCACACACATACTGAGCGCTACACACACAAGCAAATGCACATTATTCAAGATCACGTTTAATGAACAGAAATTAACTCGGGTGGTCGACTAACAAGTTGTAGAAATAGTCCATGTCTGTCCAGCAAAGGACTCCAATATTTCTGTTATATATATATATATATTAAAAATAATAGCACAAATACAATATATGAAAATATTGTTAAGAGATTATGTAAATGTTGTTTGACTTTTTGCACACAGAAAAGGGTTGAAGATGTCTATGAAGAGCACCGTGTATCAATCAACAAAAGAAAATATTAATTTGACAGATTTTCTAATTAGATTTTAACTGAATGAATGATTCTGTCCTTTCTCTTTTGCAAAAGTATCCATTAAGTCTTTGTACTTGATGGTTTTTCTCTGTGGTGCTCAGTGATTAGTTGATCTCAATCACTGTGTTTGTCCAAAATAATCTGAGGAATTTCATCGGGACCTACATTCTGAACCTACAGCAGCAGTGAAAAATAAAGCATCACGGCACGCTGGCCAATCAGAATCCTGGAAAAATAAACACAACAACAACACTGAATGGTACGAATTACTTCTTGCCCCTTCAGAGATCATGGTGCCAGGGTCATTTGTTTAGACCGATAGCTCCTTCAAAATGTGGCGTTAGGGGAATGAAGGAGTAAAATACAAGTAAATATTGATTAGAAATCACCAAACTGTAAACACAGATCAGACACATGATGCTGATGACACTATTTTCACACAATGATGATGTGAAACTCCGTCTCAACCCAGCTCTCGACATGCAGACGTCAACTTTTTCTAAATCTCCACTTTGGCCGGAGTTTTCAGATTGAATCATTTTTGGTGACTTGTAGCTTTGTTTATCTGTAAATGAAATGCTTTGAAATATCACCGTTTGCAGAACTCGGCTTGATTTGCAACTGCATCTATTGTAATTTAATTATTAACCACATCTCTACTTTAACATCTTAGCATATTTTTCAAGAGTTATGAAATGCCGTCTGTTTGTTTTCCCTCCTTAAGAAAGATGGTTTCTCTAAGGAACTGCAATAATAACTCCAGATTTATTTTCAGATGTTTTAGAATGCCAGTTTATGCCTCTCGTTGATTGTGAAACCTTTTTCTCATTCTCTAATAGGACAAAATTAGTTGGATTTCACCACAAACACAGAGTGCACGGCGACTCTGACGGCCTCGGTGAGATACTGCTTCCTGCATTATAGGAATCAAGGCAGATTAATCTCCCCGTATGGTATCTGCCGGACCGCACGGCCATGCCTCGTCTGCAGAGACGGAGCTCCGCTCCATACCAATCACAGCTCGGTGCTCCACCTCAGATCCCCCCACCCCCCCGCACCAGATTAACTGGATTTGTGTTTTTCTGTTCCAGACAATTAAATGTATGCGCATGCGTGGGGTTAAATGAGATCACAAAAAGTAATTACCAGTATCCATCACTGCGGCTCGGCACGGCTGCAGGATGCATCGCGTCTTCTTTTAAAGCACAGAAGCCTCCGGATTTTGTAAATGACGCTCAGTTCTGCGAATGCCGTCTTATTTACATTTCTATTACGGCGAGCTGTGGGGTCATCCCTTGTGAAAACTCAAATGACATGCTGTCTTACCGTACATACTCACTAATACCAAGAATGTGCATTGTGGGCTTCTCATTGTACGCAACGAGGATTCATTTAAAAACCTCCAACAATAGAATCCTACAGTGAATGATCACAATCAAAGTGGCAGATGGGCTGAATCTAGTAGCTATTTAAAGTGAATCAAGCTTCACAAATACACAATCATTTCCATCATGCAGGGCAACAACCGTCTTTTTGGGTTTTTCATCACAGGCGGATTCTTCGGTAACTTGTGGTTGTAATCGCTAAAACAAGCCGATGTAACACTGTTGATGTGATTCCAGCTGTTTCGGCAGGCTGAGAGTCCATCCACAGAGTAAATCATCTTCATGTGTAAAATTAGGAAGCTACTTTCAAATTTTTCAAGAAAATAGTCTTTGCAATTATTCAGAAATCAAATGCTAAAATGAAAACTGCACACATGTCAGAACCAGGTACTATAATATCAGCAATGTCTTTATTTTGTCTCTTTATGTAACTCACTATGCACAATATATGTTGATTTCTGCTTTCTTCGTAAAACTACATCTTTACTTTTGGGATTTATTCACTCATTTAAAGTGTGTGTCACTTTGTAAATCAGTTTCCTTGGTATTTATTTTATTGCAAATGTGTACAGAACACTTTCGATTATTATTTTTTTCTCTGAGATTCAAGGACAACTGTGTTAAGCGATCCGGGAGTCCGCTGCAGGGTCGGGAACACGCAGGTCCGAAGACATGATGGACGGACAAACGCGTGAATAGATGCACGGCTGCTCAGATTACTTCTGGAGGGTCATAATGAGAACAGTGTGTTCGACATCATGCGGCTCCAGCTCCGGCTCACACTAAATGATCACCTGTGTGTGCGTGTGTGTGTGTGTGTGTGTGTGTGTGTGTGTGTGTGTGTGTGTGTGTGTGTGTGTGAGTGAGAGAGGGGAAATGGCAGCCATTAGCCAGCACACCTCTCCAAGTCATAACTTCACCCTGACATTTAGTGATGGTCTGAGTCTGGCTGAAGCCTTGACAGGTTTAAACAGAGAGAAGCTTCAGGACTATTCTCGTAAGTGCTGTAAATGTTTCACCTCCGGAACGTGAAACATTCACACTTTCACACTCCGTCTACAAATAACAATCACACTGTCTGCAGCGATAATTCAAACCGTCATTGAGCACGCTGTGTCTCTATTTAGTATTTTATATGTGCTTAAAATATTGCTTCAAAGTGTCTGTAGGCAGACAGGACATTCTGAAGGACTCTCTAATGGCGGCGTGCAACATTATACCTCGGCTCATCAGGATCTGGCTTAAAACAGTAAAAGAATAATTTTCCTTATTTCCTTCTGCCCTGTTCACCCCTCCTCTTCCCTTCATGTTTGCTCCTCTCCCAACACGCCTCCCAGAGACACCCCCAAGGCTAAGTTTGTATCTCTACAAACAAAGTATCCGAGATAACTTTCCGTCTGGAGGGATTTGAGTCTTTGCTGCTAACCCTGTGAGGACCACTGCTAAGTCTTTGAAAACAGTGCAAGGCTGCCTCTGGCTTTTGGGCAGCCATCCAAACTTATGAAAGGTAACCCTGACGGCATCATGGATTCATTTTTTTATTGACTAACTGCTTTTGTCGAAAATCTTCAATAAAGTCTGCTTTAAAAAGTCTGCTAAACAAGAGAAGAAGAAAAAAACTTGTGGAGTGTAAAAAAAAAAAATTCATAATTTGGTATGCAGTCAAAATTATTGTTGTTCTCTGGAGTCAGATTGAAGTGTGGTGAGTACATTTTCCCCTGCTGAATAATAATAATAATAATAATAATAATAATAATAATAATAATAATAATAATAATTTAATTTTTCCTTTATATTTATACTACAAACTACATCAGTTAAAACAATACAATTGCTGTTTTTGGGAAAATACCCTGAAATAAGTTAGAAGAGTTTAATTCAAGATATCTAGAAAGACTGATCACCCTAAAGTGGATGAAACTGAAAAGAACATTGGATACTTAAAGTTTTTAGAGTTAACAAAAACTGAAAAATGAGCAAAAACATCAGAATTTCAGTAGCAACACCTTCATTTCAGCAGTGTGGTTCTGGTTCATGTGTTGGAGAAGATAAAGATCCTCCTCTGCTGACCTGATCAGGCCGGCGTTCCACCCGCTGAACTCCTGAATGCCTCGGCGTCTCGCTGCGTGACCTGTCCTGATGTTCTCGCCGTAATCATCCCTCTCCTCAGGCTTCAGCCGAACCAACATCACAGGTCGCCGACTGCGACGGGTCGCAGAACACCGTGTTGCACCTGGTCCGGTAAAAACAACATCAAACAGCTGTCTGTCGCCGCGTTTCAGACCTGCCGTTTTCAAGCTTTGGCATCAGTTTAGGTTCGTGTGCAAGACGATTGCCCTTCAGCAGCTAAACTCACATGGTGTCACTGTTGAGGTAAATATCGCCGTAAATTTTCTAAGAGTGAACTGAGAGGAGTTGAGGACTCACTCTTTTATTTTTTATTGCTTTATATGAGATTGCTGTGGTCTAGTGTGTTTTCCGGGGGTTAAAGTTATGTCAGTGTATTTCACCTCTGTTGATATGATAGAATCATCAAAGTTCTGTGTTTAATCCGTTCAACATTACAGCCAGTATTAAGTGCAATAAATGTGATATATTCAATCATTAGTGAAACTTGAACAAAAAAATTGCTACTCTATAATAATAGCTTTATACTGGTTCCTGTTAAATCAAGGCTTCTGCCTCAATGTCTTGAACAGTAGTGTAACTAATCTGTTGGGATAATTAATCTAGAATGTAAAGGCAAGCTGTGGTTAATAAGTCACACACATGGACTCTGATCATCACAGTAATATTAATATCTGGCATCATGGCCGCTCGGTTTCTTCATCATAATAAATGAACAGTGTCAGCTGCTCTCAGTATTTCCTATTGAAGACACTGATGATTTTTTTAACCAAGACATTCACTCTATTATTTATTATTGTATATATTAGCCATTAATTGCTCTGTTTTCTTCAATAATTCATTTTAGATTTTACTTTACTATTTCTGAAGTGTTCATGACAACCGAAGGCTCAGATTTCCTAATAAAGTTGAACAGCGAGCTGCTGCAGCTTTTAGTTTCTGTCTCGGTTTTTCTTAAATGTACAGTTTTGTTCAAGCTGTCTGGGCTGATGTGTTGACTCAGACTGCCAGTGTGTGCAGCTTCAGCATTTATTTACATATCAGATTTTCTGCTGGCTGCACCAGCAGCTGCCTGCTGATCATTGACTGAAGCGCTCTTTTTTTGAAGTGCACATAAAGGGACAGCGGAGAGTTCAGCGAACATGACTGACGTCCCACTAAATAAAATTAGTCATAAAACATACTTAACCTTCAAAGTGAAGCTCTAGTCTCATGAATGAAATGACAGCAGAAACTCGGGGAAGCTAAACTAGAGTCTAGTAGTCATGGTGGCCGAAATAAACAGACCAACAAGACACTGAGAACGTAAAGGACCCCATCATGAAGAATGGACTTTTATGAGCTTTTATCATTGTTAGTTAAGCAACTTAAGTTAAGTTGGTGTGTCTCTTCTTCATCCATGTATATTTGTATGGATATACAGTCTGAGCTCTAACCCTAATAGCTAATGAAGACTTTTCTTTTGAATATTGAGAAGGATGTGAACAATTCTGGACATGCCACTTTTGTTCGAATGGGAAAAAAAACCCAGAGAAATATTTTTTCCACGATGGTGCTTCTTGTACATCATACTAACTTTTGGAAGAAGTCTGTATCATTTCTGGTCAAGAAAAGGTTCCTAGTTGGATAAATATAACTTGAAGCTTAAATTTGCCTGGAATATTAATCATTTCAGGCTAAAACAGTGTGTCTGCATCCACAGGACATCATGAAACTGACTCAAGACCATGTAGTTCATATGCCAGGCCGTTAGGGGGCGCTGTAACTCTGCTACAGATACTTACCAGAGAAGAAGACACAGAACTCCACACCACAGTTCTCCAAATGAGTCACAGGAAGCTGTGATCTTACTAAATCAAATAGCATCATTAGATTCTGCAGGACACTGGGAGAGGGGCTTCAGAAATGCGATCGTATATTTGGCGGTTTTCTTGTCCGCTCGGACTGAGAATTGCCAGAAAAACTAGTCCATTGTCTGCGTTTGGCGAGGCGTTTTCTCTTTAAGGGTGTTAACAATAGAAAGCACGTCTATGCACGCAAATATGTCCTCTCAGTGAGGGTGTCCGCACTTCGTAAGCCCCCTCCTCCGAGGTTTCACTGTATACAATCAATGATTATTGACTGCAGATCATTTTGGCAGGCTGGGAAGCGTATGCTGTGCCTCCTCTAAGGCTCCTTTTTCAAAAACCTTTTTTAAGTAAAAACAGAAAACTGTTGTTCACCTGACAATGGTGTTTGGAGTCACTGAGAAAAACTTTTTGAAAAACACTCCCAAGGTGGGTCTTTGGGAAAATTCTTTGACTCCATCTTCATGGAAATGAAGGAAAACTATGACCTGTGACAGCCTCTCTCTCCATACTGTATCGAACATACTAGTAAACTTATTGTTGCTAGTGAAAGCAAATTTTTCTTGGATTTAGTCTTGGTCAGCTGAAAATCGAACATTTATTGCCTGATGGAAAAGACAGAGCGAGGTGTAACACTGGCTACTGAAGCACTTTCAAATACTTCATCAGTTTATATAAGCATGAACACAGCATGTCGTTACTATGAGGGTGTTTTATCACCCTGATTTACTGAAACATGATCGATGTTGAGGAAACAGCATCACTCTGCAATGAAAGTTTTACAGTGTCTGTAAAAGGTTTCCTGTGACTTCATGTCTCACACACACACACACAGTTAATACACAGTAATGGTTCGCTGGGTCCAATCGAATGTAAAACCCATTTAATTTATATCAGGGAAAGTTATACATTTCATTTGTGAAGCTGCAATTACACAGATTGCTGTTGTATCGTAAAACATGAAGACTCTTTGTCATCTTTGTACAATATAACAGAGTGAACACACTCAGACAATAAGACTGGACTCCAGCATGATACAGCCAGCAGTTGTGACTGGTGGGGGGTAACTGTGAGTCGGTGGTCATCTGCATAGGGACTCGTCAATGGTAGGCTACATTTTAAATAACCATCATTCCCCTTTTTTCCATTCTTAAATATCATTGATCCCAAATAAACTCAGTCCCGCCGAGAGCAACATAAAGGATGTCCGACCATCAGTAACATTAACACCGCGGCACCTGTGATGGATTAGCAGCATTAAAAAAACATTTACCTTCTTTTATGGGACCTGTCTGCTGCTGTCCTCATCTTGGTGGTTTATCTCCGCTGTTTTGTGACTGCTTCTTTGAGTTGTCGTTAGTTCATAAATTTCTTTACTTCTTTTAAGACTCGCTGACATTCACATTGCAGAAAAAAAACGTCTTTGGCAGATCTGATGTTACTTTAGCTGAACATAAAGAATGAATCAGACATCCAATGAGTCAAATGGATGGAAACAGAAGAGACCAAGAGTTATTTTCATTTACTTGTGATTTTCAGTCACTGGTAAAGCAAACACTATTCTTGAAAGAGAGACTTTGTTACTGGCTCATTTCCAGTAGTGTTTGTCTAGAAGTGGCTTGTAAAGAATCTCTCTTTTGTTTTCCATCACATAGTAGTTGTAGGTAAAGAGTAAATAAAACATTACTAAATAAAAACCATGTGTTGCTGAACATTAAGCAGTTACAGTGATTGTATCTCAGTGCTTTGATGTTAAAGACTTGGGCTGTTTTCAGAAGTTGTGTGATAAATAAAGGAAACACATTTATAAATGCTTCAGCACATTGCTGGAAACAATATAGGCTAAACCTGATACTTGAGGATATGATCGCTATGAATTCATCAACCTTTTTTTTTTTTTTTTAACCAAACATACACACATGAAATCAGTTTTCTTGTAGGGAACCTTACAAAAACGTCTCTATATGTAAGATATAGCAGTGAGAATAACAGCAGCTGATTTTAGCCGTGAAATCATTGACCTTAGATGAGAGCAAATTTAAAATTCACACATCTAAGAAACCTCCGTCTCAAAGCCGTGCCTAAAATGACATGGAGATTGAGCTCTGTAACACAGATGCTGCACGGCTCACACAAGGAGGAAAGATTCGCTTGTCTCCTTCTCCTCTGCATCAGACAAAAGCCATGCAACACTGGAGGAAAGAAGCCTTTCAAGCAGCAAAAAGAGCCTTTTAAAGGAAACCAGGGTTGAGAAATAGAAATTTCGTAGCTTCGTTTCCAACACTTCTCTGGGGAGAAAAGCCAATGATTTTTGGGCCTGATGACTGATTCTATGGATAGAAAAAGAGCCAAAACAATTTTTAAAAAAGTACATTGCAATCTGAAAAAGAAAAAACAAAAAAAGCAATCCCCCTCCTGTCAGCTATCGTGTCCGTTTGAGTGCAGTTTCATCTACTGGACAACGGAGAAGCTTTCATGCAGCACAACCATCTATGCAGGTACTTATACAGCACATGCTAATATAACACAATGGGGATTTAATTGGCCGCTGTCTGCGACCTTCCACATGAATTTCAGGCCGGCCTGGCCACACAGCAATGAGACCCAAATTAAACAGGGGAGGAAAAAAAAATGAATGAAGAAAAGCGAGGCCTGATTCTCCAGACTCCCCGTGAAGGAGCGCGGGCGCTGCCCGTGGAATAACAAATGGTCCGAGGACGCCGCTACGCGTGAGGAGACGCCTGTTTAATATGAGAAAAATGTCTGTGCAGAATGTGACCCACTGACTTTTTTAATAGAGCTGTGAAGTCTTCAGCGGAGCTCTGAGAGTTCGCACGTTAAACCACAACCGCTCAGGTCAACCCATTGAAATGCAATATTGAGTATGTATATAACCTTACTTGGGAGAGGATAATGCTGGTTCAGGTTCAACGTGATAATGAACCCAGCAGTCACACAGTCACCACAGATATTATCTGTTGAGTAATTGGCATTCAGAGGTCTGGTTTGTGGTGAGGAATGCTGAACTGGACACGTCTGGCCCAGGATACATTTACCACTGCAGAAAAAGACCACCATGGAGGAACAAATTAATTATACTGATTCCAGTGGAGTCTGAGCTGTTTTTCTCTCATCAGCAGCTTTACCATAAATTAAAGGGATACTTCAACATTTTGGCAAATTGGCCCATTTAGGGCAATTCCTTAGTCATTTCGAACAGCATACTTACTTTTTTGTGAGGGTGAGCTGTTGTTTATTCAGAGGTGAGTCGGGGAAGGTTTTCGGGACGGACACAATGGAAGTGAATGGTATTTTTGTTCCCCCTCGTCAAACTCATCATATGCACAATCCAACAACCCCAAAACACTTTGGTGGACACGTTATAATCCGCACATTCACTACGCTGTGGAACACCAACAAATAATATTGTAGCGTTACGACACTGAAGCAAATACTGGGAACTACTTTTTCTTTTGAAATCACTACGCCCAGACACCATATTTAGTAAGTAGTTTCGTCTTAGCAATCTTCGCATAAATAACTCAATCTCGTAATTTTACATTAATATTTCACAGCGGAGTGAATGTGCGGATTATAACGTGTCCACCAAAGTGTTTTGGGGTTGTTGGATTGTGTATTTGATGAGTGTGACGAGGGGAACCAAAAATACCATTCACTTCCATTGTGTCCGTCCCGAAAACCTTCCCCGACTCACCTCTGAATAAATAATAGCTCTCCCTCACAAAAAAAGTAAGTATGCTGTTCGAAATGACTAAGGAATTACGATAAATCAGCCAATTTGCCAAACTGTTGAAGTATCCCTTTAAGTAATTTCATCTCTGAATTTTGAGGATATTGAAAACAATCTGGCAAAACCCTGAATTTTTCTCATTCTAAAAACATCCCAGCTTTATACGCTTTGGAAGTTTTCCAAAATCTACTGAGAGTGCACTCAGGGGACAGGATGGATTTATTATACATTCTTCTTATAGGTTTAACACTATTTCACCAATCTGCAGGAAGCAGTAGGAGGCAGGGCATTCATCAACAACAGACGGTGTATTTCCCTTTTCGTAAATGAAAATCTGGACAAACTGGAATCAGAGATATTCAGACCGTTTAATCAGAGCAAGAAGAGCATTTTTCTCATCAAGTCAGGAAGCTGTAAACAACCGAAATAATGTGATTATGTTCATGTTGGTTTGGTTTCCTGGAAAATCGCTTCTGATGACTTCCATTGTATTTTGACAATTTCATTTGGTGTTCGACGGCTTTTTGTCTTTGCTTTGCCAGTGTTATAGGGTTTTTTTTTTTTTAGAAGAATTTTCAAAAACAGAAAAAAAATAGAGTGAACTGCAATTCAAAGATAATCTCCAAATTATGGCAATTTAAACATTTCCCTTCATAAAAAAAGCTTCACATCCCACCATGATAAATTATTTCTGAGTTTGTGAGAGACTTTGAAATGGCCTTGCCACCATAATAAGCTTTAACATTGAAACATTCCGTTCAGCAAATTATGTGTTTTTACTAAAACATTCTCTTGTTAAAGGTTGTGGTTTAAAAGAAAACCAGTTCGGTTTTATTTTGAGGCCGTAGGAGGCCACGTGTAGCTCAAATAATCTGAGTTTGCTTCAAAGACTCCAGCTTGTGAGTTCAGTTCAAAGAGTCTGGATTGGATTAGAATCCCACTGAACTTTGGTCTCAAGCACAAAGTTAAAAATTCCAGGTGCAGTTAAATAAATCCCCGTATTTCTTTATGGTTCAAAGTCCCATTGTAGGAATCTGGGTCTTGTTTAAAGTTATTTAAAGAATTGGAGTTAAAGATTCTCGGTTTCGTTTAAAGTTGAGTGTGTGTCTGGTTGAAACAGTCCAGGTGCTTTTTAAAGATAATGTTTCAATTTACTGTTTTGCTTGAGAGGGTGATAATCAATCAGCCTGAATGTTGAGCTATGATATTTAATCAAACATGATATAAACAAAGCACCATTCAGAGAGGAGGAAAAAAAAAGAAACTTCTCTGTCACTGATAATGATCCACAGGAAGTTTCTCTGCCAGTAAGTGAATAATTATTCTTTGAGGAGGAGAGAGTAATCCACCAGCAGGACGAGCTGCCCTCCTGGAAGATAAATGAGTGTGTATAATGTTGGGGGACATTAGCAGAGGAGGTTGCTGCAAAAAACGCTCTTTATTTAGTGTGAGGGTGCAAAACTGAACACAAATAATATCTGGATCAGTGTCAGCAGACAATTCTGAGCTCTCAGATTTATCCACGTCATTTGGTGGAAATAATGCAATCCTTGCTCAAAACAAAAGAAATATTAATTTTAATTAAAAAAAAAAAAAAAAAAAAAAAAGGTCACAGACCCAATATTTCCCCAATTTCACTCTCGCGTTGTCAGTTTTGGATAAAGCACATAGGCCCCCGTGCTCATAAAGCTAAATTCCACCATGAACAGCGAGGCCCTTAAATTGTGTGCAGTGGACCGTCCTTTCTGCAGGGAGTCCGGGGAGATAACTCTATGCGAGCTAACAATGTCCTCAGCCGGCTGGCCGCCGGTTGCCGGGCGCTCCTCGTGCAGGTGGAGCCGGAGTGGTGGTGAGCAGCTGTCAGAGGAGCCTGTAATTGGAGCCCATTGCACCATTAGTCCTGGCCATTAGGCCTGTTATGATCGCTGTCTGTCTCCGCTACACTTCTACAGGCACTGTCTCCATTTGACCCAGGGCACTCCCTCTTACACGGGGACACGGCTGATATTTAATGACTTGTCACGTGACCACCTGTGAGTCTCGCCCCCCCCCCCCCCCTCCGCTCCCCCATCCCGCGCTGTCTGATCCATAATGGTCTCCATCCATACGGAGAATTGGAGCGTTCACCCAACGGCAAAAAAAAAGAGAAGGAATGGAAGGGGGGAGAACAGAAAAGGAAAAAAAAAAACCTTGAATGATTGCGTTCTGCTGTTTCTACACCGCGCGATGCCAAGTGAACGTCTGAGCGCCCCGAGAAAGGAGAAGTAATAGAAACAGGTGGCGGCGACATGTGAGACTTGATTGTGCAGTGGACATAAAATCATCAGTCGTCGGAGCAAACTGCTTTCCTAAGACACCACAACGTCTTCCAACTACTGTCCAACTCCCTGTTTTCAGCTTTTCTGCAGAAGAAGGAACTCAATCTCAGCCATCTGAAATTTCAAGAAGGTCCAATCAAGTGGCATTTGGAGATAATCCTGAATGTGCTCAGTTTCGTACTGTCGCGCAATTATTTCCTTCCACCCCCGAAATCTGTCAAAACACAAATAATCTCAAGCATGACACTTGTGAATTGAATCTAATTGGAGCTAAATCCTGCTCCTGGAGCCCACAGTTTATCAATCGCGTCCTCATTCAGTAGATTATGTGTTCAATTTTTTTCCCTGCCACTGGAAGCAAAGCCTGAAGAAGCGAGGCGTGTGCAGAACCGCTCCTGCCGTAACACCGGGGTCACGGTGGCAAACGCACGCTGCATCGGGGGAAAGAGAAAGCTCGGCTCACTGTTTATTGCTGCAGCTGAAACAACATTTTCATGCAGGCTTTCAATGCCGTTGGGAGGGAATGCACAGTTACTTTCTGCTTGAGAAAAATGGAGTCCTATTGGTGGTTATTTTGGCTGAAGGCATGGTCCCTGGAAACTATTTATTTGTTTGTGGTAGGGATGTAGATCGTTATTTTGTCTTTATTTGAGCATAGGAGGAAGGGTGCAGTTGTAGTTGAAGGATACATATTTGAGGAGATGATGTATTCATTATGTATTTGTTTTCTATATCTACTGGAGGATCTAAGTCAATTTTGACCCTGTGAATTCTTTATTTCAATCTCAATACAGTTTGCTGTTGTTAATATTCATTTTAAATGTCATACAGGATGACATGATTAAAACATGAAAACATTTATTGATTTCCTCTGCTACAAACTGTATTGATTTCCTTTGCTACAAACTTACTAAACTTGCTACGGATGAAGTTTAGATTTAGGACTTATATTCTCAGGAAATTTGAAATAAAGAAAGCCGTTATTGATGATTCCTGTCAGCCTAAAAAAAGAGAACCAACCATCGCTCCCTCTTTCCTTTGATACACTTGATGCACTGTTTACTCCACTGTCTGTTTGTGGTCACATGTCCCTCCGGCTCAGACCGTCATCTCAACATTATTTAGGTCATCATTGAAGTCCTCTTGCTTCTCGATGCTCTGGACTTCCAGATTTACTGGGTATATTACACATTTAAGATGACATTGATTCTCACTTTGAGGCTGTTTATCCTGTTTTATGCTGTAGCTGGTGGTGGGAACACAAAGCTCCGGGCTCTTTAGCTGAGGCTCAGCTCTCATGGTCTTTACAGAGTGTTTATTAATGGTGCTTTCATTCAGTATCCCCATGTCGTCTGTAGCCACTTTAACTGTCTGCTTACTGAAATAAAATATAAACCTTTCCAACCAATCAGAGGGAAGAACTTTAGTGGCTGTGGTTTAAGACATCTGATCATAAACCTCAGAGACTGCTCACACTTAAAGTCCAGAAGCGTGGCTCAATTAAATTGGGAGCTTTCAACTTAAAAGTAGTCAAGCTGCTCCTTCCGCATGAAAACTTCCTGAACTTCCAGAACCATCTTCTCCCTGCATCAAAACTGATAACGCTTATCTTAACTGTCGTCTTGGAGAAGAGAAACTAAACTGGAAAAAGCCTAAAAGGATTGAGACACTTCAGCTTATCCAATACAGCCTGATGTTTATCAATCTGTCCGCACTGTGGTCACGTCTTCATCATAATGAAGCACTGAAGTGTCTGATTAGCATCGATTAGCCTGGGCCTGGGTGGCTGATGGGGGTGACCACAAGGTCATGAGGCCATTCCATATCCTTTATAGTGCTGTGTCATCTATTTGAATGGTCGCACACATCAGAAACAATGATTCATGCATCTGTCCTCACTCCTCAAGTTGCATTAGTTCAAACAGCACTTCACAAATAGTGTCATGATTTTGTAATCTATTTATATTTAAATATCACACCAAAAAGAAGCACCACACCAAACACTATTAAAACTAAAGATTATTATACACCACTACTACACAATAACACAAGTTTTTTTTTTCTTAGTTTTACTGAGGAGAAGCAAATGGTCCATCAAAAGCACAATCCCATTTACTACACAGAACAATCTGCTGTAAACATCCACATTGCTTTGTCTTCTGAAGTCCTTTGATCAAACTGTTTCCTTACTTTATTTCATTTTTTTTACAGCTCTGCTGTTCAAGCATGTCCAGTTATTGTCTTCAATGCATTGAATCTGAGAGAACAAGGTCACAGAGCAGAGACTCTGTCAAGCAGCAGGGCTGGAAGCAAGGTGGAGGTGACCGGCAGACGTGGCCAGAGCTTCTTTTTCTGCTCATCATGATGGAGTCACGTAATGCCTGTTTCACAACCTGCTTCACCTGTGCCGTCTCTGCATTATCACCATCATCATCATCATCATTGACATGTCTTTGCTCACCCTTTACTTGAAGGTTGGGTCATTTCAAACATTTTCTCTTTAAACAGTTTGATTAAATGACTTTTGATATGCAGGACTAAGTTACACAGTCTGAAATGTCCCTGTTGGATGTCACCTGTTGCAGTATTTCCAGGTTCAGACACTTAAACAGCATATTTTACTGCTTTACAGTGGCATAAACCAGCACTTTTTTGGGAAATAAAAGTGATGAAACCTGAAACACATTCAGTGGGAGAATGTTTCTTTGATATCGCTCAGTGGATTCCGCTGCCCACACATGCTCATTTTTCAAACTTGCTTCACAATACTTCGAGGCAGTCTTATCAATTTCAAGGTCCCTCCAACACAAGAGAGTTCATTTTCCAAGTATATGAAAAAATCAGTCAATCTTTTCCTGTGAAGGTTTAATGGATGATTCTGGGAAAGGGCATTCAAACACATTCACCCATCACTTGAACTCACTCAAATCCGATTATTAATTTCTCTAAAATGTCTGACATGTGCAAAGCTCTTCAGATGTGACAATGTGTCTTAAGTGTGGGAGTTTTGACGGAGCCAGTGTCGATCACTGAGTGCTGTGAACTGAGGCTTGCTAAATCTTAAGGACTCAAAGAATAGTTGTTGTGATAGCGGGGATACTGTGTCCAAAGCCAGAGGGAAACCAGCCCACACAAGGCTATCGAGATGCCCAGAGACGCGTCTGCTCGGCGTCCGAGGGGCCCCGGTGGCGTGTGGTCAGCCGTGACGCGTCCAGACCGACGCCTCGGAATAGCTGCTCTCTTGTCTGTTCCTGTGAACATTTACAGCTTTGACAATATGTCTCAGTTGTCACCTGAGGCAGCAATTAACCACTCCTCACTCCAAGTACGCACAGAGATCCGCACCTGCCATGTACTCACACACACGCGCGGACGCGTGCGATCTCACAAAGCCGCTTTTGCGCCGTCCACTCCTGCAGTGAGGACGGCCACAGGCAGCTCTTCAGTATTATTCATGAGGGACGAGGGTCTGCTCTGGCGCTTGGTGAGACCTCCTCTGGACCGTTGTCCTGGCAGGCTCTCCCGGTGCTCCTTGTCCCGGATGACCTCTTCATCGCCACGCTGAGATTGCCATTAAGGAAATAATTGCACCCAGATCCCAGATGGCATGTTAGGATATCTGGCAAGCCCACTGATTGTGGAACAGACCCCCTGGAAGGCCTGAGTCATTCTGGATGAGCTGGATCTTTGTTTACAACGGTTCTCCAAGCACTCCTAAAATGAGGCTCTGCCAGATGAAGGCTTTTGTTGTTAAAAATAGTTTTAATCCCATATAATCTCCTCTTTTTTATTTTTTAAATTTTTGTTCCATCGTTGCTTGTGGTCATCCAGGTTGTCATTCTGCTTTTGGCAGTAAAAAGTAAATGTAAAGTGCTTTAAATGCTCCATCTCTCAATAAAATGTGAGTTGTGAGAATCCTGACAACAGCCAACAGCAATGCTGCTGTTCATAAATAAACAAAACAAAAGAATCAGTCGGGATAAAGAGAGGAAAAGAATAAATAGGTTAGGGGCCAATTGTACGATAACACACGGCACCACTGTCAAATAAATCCAAACAGAAGCAAATGTGTCATGAGGAATCATGTTTTTTTCCCAGCTATTTACAAAAAAAAAAAAAAAAAAAAAAATGCTCCAAAAATATTGCTTATAGATGCAGTGATGAATATTTCAATATGAGTGAGGATCAGATGACTGTGGATATGAAATAATTTGAATATAAAACTGAATGCGAAAGAATGAAAATCTCAGCTCTGCAGGTTGTCAACTAGTTTTGAATCACTGTATTCTAACACACGCACTCATGCACGTACACACACGCACACACACACACACACACACACACACACACACACACACACACACACACACACACACACACACGCACAGCCATCCATCACAGAGCACGGATAAACTTGAGGTTATTTTCCTCTCATAAAATCTAGTTTGCAGTTCATAACTAGCTGGCTGAGCAGGTGAACATTTCAGAGTTATAGAAACAGACCAAAGTGAAGTGAGAAAATGTTTCCCTCCATCGAGTTAATGTGAATTCTTCTGAGTCTTATAACTGATTTTCTAATACATCTAAGAAAACAGCATTTATGAGACACATCAGGTTTAAAATCCTGCTCTCAAATTCACCACTGTAGCCTCAGTCAGACCACACGTCACCCTCACACAGCTTCAGCGTGTTTTTGTTTTTCTTGCATGTTGTTGTTCTCGAGATCACAGATTCTGAGAAGTGTGTCATCACGGCGCGCAGAAAGCCCGGCACGGCGCTGAAAGCTGCAGTCAGCTGGTTGGATCAGGTCAACATCTAAAACACGTTGGAGAGTGATCCACCAGGAGCGGGCTTCAAAGCATGAATACTCTGAGTGCCCAGCACTTTTTTACATGAACCATGTCTTACTGGAGGCCACCGGAGTTCGTATTTTTATAGCACGCGGAGCCTCTTTGGCTCAAACGGATAGAAAAAGATTGTCCGTTAAACCTGATATTGGAACATTTGCCCATAATGCAGTTTAGACCGGAGCTTCACGGTTACAGGAAAGAGAAAAAGTATCAAAGATGAAGCCCAGGATGACAAAGACGACGCATTTGATTTTCAAAGGGATGCAGATATCAGCACTTTCAAATCGCTTGACCAGGCCTGGCCTTCCTCACTCAGTTACCTTTCATCTGAAGAGCTGGCCTCAGGAAAGAAATGATGGAAGGCTACTCAATATTTAAATGCATCCAGGTCTGACAAGTTCATGCTTTTATTCGGATTCCATATGAATATTGAAAAGCCCACTTCATAAGCACCAAGGACTGGTCTGAAGACGGTCTAATGGATGATCGCCTGTGTTCTCCATGTAATTTGTCAACCATGTGATGAAGGTTGAAGAGGCCTCTTCATCCAACACTACATCAATGGATATGCAGACGTGCACTCAGGTAAACATTCATCTTCGAACAAGCTTTTCTTCAATAGAGACAATATAAGAAAAGCAAGCTTAGTGCATTTGTAGTTGATCAGCATGAAATTAAATAAAAAGCCCTAAACCTACATAACGATGCTGGATTTGCATCTTAGAAAACTAAAACAGGGCAGGTATAAGAAACTCTCCTTTGATTTTATTTTGAGGGCCGCCTGCTTTATAAAGTGCATGTGGGCATCTTCTGAGCCTTTCTGCATCTTGGTCAAGTTCTGGAAAAGCAGAGATTTAAAGATTTTATAGTTACCTGATAACCATTTAAAAAGGCTAACCAGTTTCTGAAAAGGAAAGATTAACCCAGGAAATTGATTTTCATTCTAACATTCAGTCACAAACATTCAAAGCTTCAACAAGGACTTAACTTTATTCAGGAGCGGCAGTCAGAAACAGCTCTGTGACAAAATCACGAAAACGTAGATTGTTTTCTGGTGGAGAGTTTATCACAGGGTGTTAGGCTCTGCAGTCTAACCTGTATGTGAGAGAAACCAGGAATACGTGGAACTGATCGGACATCCCACACAATTTGGACCTTCAGCTGCAAAACAGATCAGACGGTTTCGACTTTTCATCTTTAGCGTCGGACTGAAGCTGTGACGTCTGTGACACAACGTAGCTACACATATCTGTGTGTGACGACAACAGATGTGGAGATTACAGAGGAGCTGGGGTCGGTGAAATGGGCTCTATCAAAGGTGGTTTGTTCGGGGAGGTGAATGCATGTTTGGACAAGCCTTGGACAAAAACTGGACAAACTGGTGTCGCGTATTATTCGTGTATACTTTGTTGGCGGAAGCACCACCCCATTTCTTACAGGGAGGTTGAATCTTTTCTTGCTGGTAGACCATCGGAATCACGTAGTTATTCTATTTTTATATATAAGTCAGGTGTTGAAACCTAGAATGACAGTCTAAGGTCATTAGCACGTGTTAATCATAAATCCACTGCCATATATAATGCATATTATGAAATGTCACAACTCTGAAGTCAACTGTTGCTATGGAGCAAAACGGTTTCATTCAATCTCTCTCTCTTTTTTCTCATTAAAACATCTCAGTTTCAGATTTTTCTCCCCTTTATCCCATTCTTTATAAAAAATGTTGCAAAGAGGAGGAGGTCAAAGCAATGCAGAGTGCAGGAACAATACCTTCATATAACACGCAAGACAGGTAAACACAGCAAAACACCATAATGGTGCTGGTGGAGACCTGCTGTGGCTATCAATAAGAAGTGAGAGACAAGGACAGAAAGGACACAGCAGAAGGAGAATGAGCGCCGGAAATGCTGGAATCCTATTGATCCAACGTGATCCAGCAGAGGAAACAACGCAAAACTGTACGAACCATGGACATCCGTGCAGCGGTGTGGAGGACCACAGAGAACTACTGAACTTCATCTGGCACTTCTTAATGAATGTGGCGTCCACCGATCCTGAACAACCTGCTGCTGAATGTCATGTTAGTGAGAATGTGTCAGGATGAGCAAGCACTCTCTGAGCAAAGCATGGCTGCACTGCGAAATCGCTTAGTAGTAAACATGCAATGTGGTTCATGGTGCACATCAAACAATGTGCACAGCGTGTCTTATGCACAAACGACTCCAGGCTCTTGGTCGTGACTCGTGACATTTGGGAACCTCCAGCTTAGGAAATCTTCCATAGTTTCCTAAAGCAACCTAATTATGTATACATCCCTCCATCTGCCTTAATTTTGACACTAAAAGGCTTAAATAATGTGGTAAAAAGATGAAATGACATTGGTTTGATTGACTGTATTGTGTGGTGCTAAATGCATTTCCCCAGCTAGAAGACAGTTGTTTAAACTGCTTGAAAATTAGACTGATATATTTATCCCCACGTGTGCGCACGTCCAAACTATTCAAGTGTCTGCGAAAAGACATGAACATGTGTCCAAGTTGCCAACATCCTTTTAGTTCTGCTTAAATTATCATTTGGTTAAATTCACTTCCCTTTCATCCCCTTTTAACTAAATACAACTCCCAAGCTCCTGTCAGGCTTTTTTGCATATCTGGAGTCTGGCTCTCCAGCGGCGTTTCATAGAGAGCTGAAGCTGCAATCTAAAAGCTGCATTTGCAAAGCGTGTTTTGTCATCTCCGTGACACCCATTTGCTGTCTAAGTGCCGCAAAAAGATTCATCCTGTGATATTTCCTGCAAAAAATATGCAATTGAGGATTTGACTGTTGCAGAAGTACATCAGTTCACTAAGCAGCCATTATGCACGTGTGATGTTTGTAAATGCCGGTCGATAATGTGAAACAGAGGCCCTGTTTCTCATCTGAATGGGAAGTCTAGTGCGAGTTGATCCATTGGTCTTATCGGTTGTACAGGCAGTGCTATCTTGTGCAGAGCTGCAGAGTTGAGACCTCAGGAAGAGAAAACAGAATCGCCAGCAGCGAATGAGCTGCTTAGCGCTTGTCCTCAGCGGGCTGACCTTGTGCACACAGCCTATAGCTTTGCATTGTGGGAGTGCTTCTTCAAAAAAAGGGAACCAGAAGGACAACACAGAGAAGGATTCACTTTGCGCATCTGCCAAGTCCTGCCTCAACAGGTTGAGTGCAACAGGATTTCTCTCCAGAAAAAGGCTGGTTGTGAGGAAGGTAAACACAAGGCTGCTGCAGTTTGGTTTACCTGCTGGAAGGCCACCGGAGAGACGGGACGAGATGGTAATTTGATTCGTGCACATGTTGTTAATAAAGGCTCGATGCTCCTCTCTGCTGCTATGATTTCATTTGGACGCATAATGGCCAACATTAATATCAATACATACACTATTGATTTTTCCTCTCTGCCAGCTCTGAAAGAGAGGGAGACTCAGAGCACAGAAAGGGGGATTCAGTTGCACTGAATTTAATTTGGTGGTTTCATGTCAGCATAGATATCCTGAAATTCAGACTTGTCTGAAGCCCTGTTCAATATCCTTGCTTGACCCCCATCCTCTGGTTTCTTCTCCTCGGAGAGGGCTGCATTACTCCGAATGCGCAAGCCAAGCTTGAATCTCTCTCCTTCCTTTTTTCTTTTTTCAAAAACTCTTTGCCACCCGTACTCAC